>NC_090658.1:23176053-23778553 GCF_013368605.1 Nyctibius grandis
GTGCAGGTTGATAAAACAGTTGCCGAGCTGGAGTCCCTAAAGAAATTATTAATTATCTGGTTAATGTGCATCAGGCTGTGGGAGTGTGAGATTAATCACCAGTGCTGGGATGAGTTGCTGAAGTGGATTTTGGTTTTTCGTCTCCTGTCACTCGGTAATGGCTTTTCCTTCCTTCACCATCAGGTGAACAGGTGCGGAGATGCTGTATTTTCATTTTCCTGGAGTCTGTAACAGCCGGTGACCAGGAGATGCCTTTTTCTCAGTCCTGCTGCATGAGCAGTTTACAACATGGAGCGCTACCTGTTTTGGATGTTCCAGCTGCGGGAGATGCTCCTACAGCACAGGACTGACCTGAGCCTTCCCAGATAAACACGTTTGAACACATGCGCTTGGGGAGGGGTGCCAGGGAGGAGCACTGGGCTGAGCTGGGGCTGGCTTTTCTGTATTCCCCAGGTCTCAAAGGGATTGACTTATATTTGGATGTGGAATTGCAACTTGACTCCTATTTTGAACGTATTTATAGTACTCAGAATTTTTCAGTAAGTGAACATTCAGCATGCCTCCTTTGTTTAATGTAACAAAAGAAAAATGTGCTCCTTTATTGGAAAGATACAGAAGAAGGTTCTTCTGTCTCAGTCTTTAGTGGTACCATCCTTAAAGCCAATGGGCTCAATAAGTATTCAGCCATGGGAGAATGAGTCAGACTCCTTTCCAGTGGCGGTGGATCAGTCAGGGCATTCAGGTGCAACGCTGCAGCACTTGTCCTGTCCCATTAACTGATGTTAACCATCAGCAGCTGTGTCGGAAATTGTTCAGTGAAGCCCTGATGTTCTTCCAGAGGTCCCTACTGGATTACACACACTTGCACCACACAGTGCACTGTTGAAAAAACTGAGGGGTAATTTGTCATTTAAATTTTACAGTTGTGTTGCTGCATGAATCTTTTTGTACATGAAGCCGTAACAGCTCTGCCTCAGGGTCAGGACCATTGGCTGGGAGAGTCTTTTGTTTTAGTGACTACTGGTGAGGAGAGGAAGGAAGATGAGATGGAAGGAGCTACGTTGTATGCATCTAAAGCAGACAGTTTGCCAGAGGCCAGGGGAGCATCTTCTAGTTAAGAAGGGAAGAAGCTGTAGACAACAGCACAACAATCATTCCAGTAATAGGTGCTGAGGGACAGAAGTAGAGTGAACCTCTCTTTGTGAAGTCTAGTCATTTGGATTATTTTATCGTCTCTGACGCGAGCGTTGTTTCTCCCCTGAGGAAGTTCTGTAAATTACCACAGCTATTGAGACAGAGATGCATGGCACTTGAGACTGGAGACCTATTTTTAACCTTCTGCTTGACTATGTTGTATCAAGCTTTTTTTTTTTCTTATGATGTGAACATGTAGGTATTGGCCTTCATCAGCTTATGGGTTTTGTTTCTCCTTGGCTGAACTAGTGGATTTTTTGTCCCTGGAGAACTGAAAATTTTTGATTACCTTGCCACTTCAAGCAGGCAGAGACATATTTGTATTTGAGATGGCATTGCACTACTCCATCACTGAGCTTTTGGTGTCCTTATTGTACTATCCTGAATCTCTCTTCAGCTAAAGATCTTACCTTGGGAGGGGAGGAGAGGTGTGCAGTTTTTGGAGAATTTGCTTTTTATAATAGCTATGTGCTCCAGTCTGGAATCCCTGAACAGCCCCGTGATGGCATAAACATCCATTTGTTTGGCAGGCTATGGTATAACTTCACATTAAATGTAGATGACTCATTTGTGTTTGAAACCCCCTAACCAGTGAGTCAGCATGGCAGCAGCGGGGTTTTAAATGTTAAGCGGTCTTCAGGGTTTCAGGTTGACTATTTGCATCAGAGTTGTTTTTGTTTCTGCTCCTTGTAGAGCTTCCTGAGCTTGTTGTGATAAGTAAAACTAAGTTTACTTTGTTAAGCTCAGCAGTTCCCAGCACTGAAGAGACAACGGGGGGAAATAAGACCTTTAGGAGACAAGAAGTAAATTTCTGTCTGTATGGGGATGCAAGTCACATTTTTTTGTATGACTTTATTTGATGGTGATGTGCCTGTTTCTTTATGCATGGTTGTGTGACACAGGTGTGCTTGCCCACAGTGATGCACAGAAGTGATGCAAAAGGAGTGTAAAATTTGGTAAATGAATGAACCATACAGACAGTAACGCAACAGACTCTTCTGTAGCTGTTGATCTTTGGTGCTTAAAAATAAGTAGAATAGCAGATTTTCAGATGAGTAAATTGTGCAAATCCATGCCTAATTTACATGTACAATCACCTTGACTGCTTGTACAAATCAGGTAATTGCGCATGCAAATAGCTAATTAACACAATTAGCTGATCTGCTGATGCAGTCTCAGGATCTGTAAGTGTATACTAGCCATGTAGTAATCACATATCTGCAAACCAATTGTATGAAAAAAATCTAAGCCCTGTGATAACACTTAGCAGGTGTTGGGAGTTGCTTATTTTTTAATGTCACATTTTTTTGGCTTTGGGGTGGAGAAGTGTCTGATGGGGATCACAACTGTTGTTGCAGCTGGGATCCAAACTCACTTAGGTTTATTAGAAAAATTTCACTTTGACGTCGCAAACTGGCATCGCTGCCGAAGCATGGTCCCAGCACTGCGACCCGTGGAAGTCTAGCTGATCTGGTGGCATGAAGGCTGCAGTCATGCCCATCTCATATGAATTGGTTCCATTTGAGCACAGGGCCATGCTAGTTTTGCCCTATGGCTTCATAAAAGTACCTGTGAACTATGCTTGTCAGCAAGAGGTTTGTGTCCAAGACAACACCACTGTATTCTCTTTCACACACTTACATTTCTCACATAGATGTTTGTGGTATATAGCATTTTCCTTACTCAGGGGACTTCAAAACTCATTGCAAAGCAATGAGTTAGATGCTGATTGTGCACGGATTGTGTTGGCAAAAGGAGGACCTCGTTACATGCTCCATGGTAGCACTCTCATGTCCTTAAAATCTGCTCTGTGAAGGGAATTAAATGTGGCCAGGAAAGCTGGGATATGTCTCTTAAAAAAAATGCTGTGAAATGTTTTACTATCATCTAGGTGGCCACCAGACAAAGACCCAAGGAACTTCAGTGTAAGACCTCATTGTGAAAAGTCCTATTTCAGTAGAGCAGTATCCATCTAGTGGTGGTTGGGTGCGAGTCAGGAGAGAGAAGAGCATCAGCCCTGATGTGGTCATAAAGTCTTTCCCCTGGGGGTCAGGGTGGTTCTAAGCAAGTACAGAGGGAGCTCCTCAAACATGGACAGAAAAATCTACTTAAAGGTACCTTTTTAAGAAAGCAGAATGAAAAGCGAAGTAGTGGAGACTTTCACGCTTCTTGTCTGCAAAGTACACTGTGAAAAGCATAAAACCCATAGAGAGCCTCCTTTCTTTATCAAGCTGTGTAGTGGCACGATTCGAGGTGGGAATTAAAAACAGCAACAAAAAAAAAATCCCAGAAAAACCCACACTGAAAAAAAAAACCCAAACCGCCACCACCAAAAAACAAACCCCAAACCAGCCAAAAAAAAAATGAAGTGAAGGCTTGGATGCCAGTTAGCATGCTGATACCCGAGAGCACATCCATCCCACAGCTTGCTCTTATCAGCTTCAGTGTCTGAGCCCTGGGAGCAGAAGGGAAGAGCTGGGGCCTTGCTAGTGTGTGCACAGGCTCTTCCCCTGCTTCCCACCTGTGCTTTGCAATTTAGAGAGGCAAAATTCATTGAATGACAAATGGTGATTAGCGAGGAGCTGAGGCCTATCTGCTGCAAAAGGGAGCTGGGGAGGATGTGTGCTGGCTTTATGTCTGGCCATGGCAGGCTTTCACCTCTGCTGCACGCTTACTCTTAAAAGGAACATTGGCAGCTGTTTATTACACATTTTATTTAAAACTTTGTTTTGACAAAAGCAACAGCTTTTATGATTTTATAACTCATTATTTCTCAATGAATCTTAAAAAATAAAAAATAATTGGCTGTGAAAATCTTTTCCATTGTGGATCAGCCAAATTTCCCCATTGACTGTGCCGGTGACCTGGAATTGAAAACTAATGGGAAATGAGAAGAAAGCAACAAGAAAAATAAGCAGTCTGTTTTTAAAGGCCAAACTGAATGAGACTGGGGGAAAAACAAGACTGAAATAAACTGGAAATAAGACAAGCAAAGCTTCTGTAGCTCTTTATGTTGGGACAGCTTAAACCCCGCTTTTACCAGGTCACAGAACTGCTTGCAGCCTTGCGGCCAAAGGCTATAACATGCTTAAGTGTCTTATAGGTGTGTGGCGTTTTAACTTCTGACGTGACGTTAGCTGTGGGCTATAAAGTGCCAGTCAGAAAAAGAAAGAGCCATTTATTGAGCTGTTTAGCAGTGGGAAGCGCAGAGATCATACTTAGCTATGGTGATGACATTTACGCTTTTGGTTAGTTGAAATGATGTTACTATCCATGAACACAGGCTTAAAGCTTTCTCTGAAACCTTAGGAATTACCTGTCTGTTATTTTAAGACAGCTCTTTTTTTAGATTACCTATGCCCTGTTGAACTCAGTGGGAAAACTTCTGCCTGTGATGGGATAAAATTCCCACACCGTGCTACGTTTCACTAAGGACTAAAGGAAAAGGCAAGGTTTACATGCTCGAGAATTGCTTGCGGGCTCTTTTCAGAAAGGATGCACCCGCCAGGCAGTGAAGCAGCACCTCTGTTCCTAGGCATCTCACTTGGAATGTCCTAAAATTTGTTATTTTTTTCTCCAGTTACTCATAGACATTAAATAAACTGAAAGTGCAGTTTTGATGCAAGTGCCAAATTGCTGCGATATGCAGATGATTTCTCTCCTTGCCCTTTCCTGTCGAGGACCGTAGGGCCAGCCAGCAAGATGGCTGATTGCCTTTGCCTGATGAAGGGATGTTTGAGGAACAGCTGATGGCTGAAATCCTCTAAAATGGAGTAGCTGATTCTGAAGAGGACGAATCTATGCTGGTTAACTGGAGAAGTTCCAGCTGACTGGAAATTAGCAAATGTAACGCCCATCTACAAGAAGGGTCGGGAGGATGATCCAGGGAACTATAGGCCTGTCAGCCTGACCTCGGTGCCAGGCAAGGTGATGGAACAGATCACCCTGAGTGCCATTACACGGCACATGCAGGACAATCGGGGCATCAGGGCCAGCCAACATGGATTCATGAAAGGCAGGTCCTGCTTGACCAACCTGGTCTCCTTCTATGACCAAGTGACCCGCTTAGTAGATGAGGGCAGGGCTGTGGATGTAGTCTATCTAGACTTCAGTAAGGCATTCGACACTGTCTCCCACAGCATCCTCCTGGACAAACTGGCTGCCTGGGGCTTGGATGGGTGGACTCTTAAAAAAACTGGCTGGATGGCCGAGCCCAGAGAGTGGTGGTGAATGGGGCAAAGTCCAACTGGTGGCCAGTCACTAGCGGTGTTCCCCAGGGCTCAGTTCTGGGGCCGGTGCTGTTCAATATCTTTGTAGATGATCTAGATGTAGGGATTGAGTACACCCTCAGCAAATTTGCAGATGACACCAAGCTGGGTGGGAGTGTCGATCTGCTGGAGGGTAGGAAGGCCCTACAGAGGGATCTGGACAGGTTAGATAGATGGGCCGAGACCAACGGCATGAGGTTCAACAAGAACAAGTGCCGGGTCTTACACTTCAGCCACAACAACCCCATGCAGTGCTACAGGCTGGGGGAACAGTGGTTAGAAAGCGGCCCGGTGGAAAGAGACCTGGGGGTGCTGATCGACAGCCGGCTAAACATGAGCCAGCAGTGTGCCCAGGTGGCCAAGAAGGCCAATGGCATCCTGGCCTCTATTAGGAATAGTGTAGCCAGCCGGTCTAGGGAAGTGATCGTCCCTCTGTACTCGGCACTAGTGAGGCCGCACCTTGAGTACTGTGTCCAGTTTTGGGCCCCGCACTTCAAGAAAGATGTTGAGGTGTTGGAGCGAGTCCAGAGGAGGGCGACCAAGCTGGTGAAGGGTCTGGAGGGTATGACCTACGAGGAACGGCTGAGGGAGCTGGGGTTGTTTAGCCTGGAGAAGAGGAGGCTCAGAGGTGACCTTATTGCAGTCTACAACTACCTGAAGGGAGGTTGTAGTGAAGTGGGAGTTGGCCTCTTCTCCCAGGCAACTAGCGATAGGACAAGAGGACATAGCCTCAAGCTTCGCCAGGGGAGGTTCAGGTTGGACATTAGGAAGAATTTCTTTTCAGAAAGGGTTATTAGACATTGGAATGGGCTGCCCAGAGAGGTGGTGGAGTCACCATCTCTGGATGTGTTTAAGAAAAGACTGGACATGGCACTTAGTGCCATGGTCTAGTCGACAGGGTGGTGTCAGGGCAACTGTTGGACTCGATGATCCCAGAGGTCTCTTCCAACCTGGTTGATTCTGTGATTCTATGCTAAGAGTTGGTAACCACACTTTATCTAAAAATAATGTACCTGCAGTCACTGCCTCTAGCCTGCAATTCAGGAGCCTGCTTGAAATCTCTCACATTGTGATATCCACAAAGCATGATCTCCATTATCTCTAGATATTCCCTTCTGGCAAAAGATGGTCTCTTCCTAGATATTTATACCTTTGTCTTGCAGCCCACAGCCATTTGGTGTCCCTGGACCTGAAGCCAGTAGCACTTAGGCGAGTCTGTTTTGTACAGCATGTAGGAGTGTGTGGCCTCAGCAGCACAAGTCTCCATGAGCATCCTAGCCCTGGCTTCCAGGCAGTTTTAAATCCTGTTTGAAACCCTGGGTGTTTATCTTTCAGTTTCTTTGTGGCTGGGCCTTGCTTGGGTATTTTTATTAAAGTCCTGTGACAAAAACTGTGACTAGTAGCTTTGTGCCTCTAGCACAATGCAGTGCTCTGCAATAACAGTGTTAACTTTTTTTTTCCCTAAAAAAATCTTCTAGTGGAGTCATGGACAGCTATGCAGTGAGTTTAAGCGATAGTTTGTTCATCTCTGTCATTTCAGGTTTATTGGGGGTTCTGTCTTTTGAAACCTGTCAAAATCTAGTGCTCTACAGCCAGTGCAGAGTTAGTCTGTGCTCCAGACAGGATTTTCATGTGGGATGGTCTGAAATGGTTACATGGACTTCCCCACAGCTTTCCAGTCACATGTCTGGTCTTGTGCACTGAGTGCACCTTTGACTCCATTCTTGCCTCCCCTATCACAACCACAGGGTCTCTGTTTCCAACGCAAACAAAATGCTGCTCGCATTGTGTCCTTTGTGGAGGAGATGAGAGAAGAAGCAACATGTGAGAGATGGTAATGGTTCCTCAGTGTGATGATACTGGGGACAATGTGGGAATACCCCCTAGCACTTCTTGATCCCTATTTCCATGAAATATATGCTCTTACACCCTTCAGAAAGCACAGGAGATGTGCCTTGGAATGCACAAAGAAAAAAAGAATTGTGTTTTCTCTTGCAGCGCCTTTATTTACAGAGTTTATCCTGGAAGCCTCAAAGCATCACTAACTGTAACAGAAACTTGGTACACAATGTCTTACTTTTCACAGTGAATCAACAAGCATATTGTATTGACATTTAAGTTTTGAGGTCTTTGTTATATCCCTGGTGCAGCAATGAAGCTCCCAGATCAGCTGCTGTTGGCGAGGAGACGTAGATGCATTATTAGGGATAACTTGGTTTATCTCCTTTGACACTTTTCTGATATCTCTTGATCATTAAGGTCTGGATTAAGTGGGAAAAAAACATTTCTTGCACAGATGTTATGTAGCTTATGCCTCAGATCTCTTATGAGAGAGTTTGGGTGCTTAATGTCTTCTAATTCAAAAAGAAAAATCAAAGTCTTGTGTACAGCTTCCTTCTGTCAGGTGCTGAGACGAGGGTTAGGTGAACGCGTAATGGAAACCCGGATATTTGAAAGTCACATTTCCAGCTGCATTTAATACAGTTGTAGATAAAACACATTGAAGAGGAAGGGATTGTTTGGGAGTGTTTTTGCATTTACTTAGTGGATTTAATGAAGTTTAAGGAGTACTACTCTGCGTCACTCTTGGGAGAGCAGTCGCTTGTATTTTTCTTTCCCTTCAACTTGCATCATGACACTTTTGTGAAGCACTGCTGTGTCAGGAGCTTGCTGTACGTTCACCCCTGGCATCGGGAAGAGATGGCTCTCTGGCAGTGGTGTCAATGGTGTTGCACAGATGAGAGAAGGTGCTTTGCAGCTGGCAGGTATTTGAAGAGTAGGAAAAGTAGGTCTATATATGTCTGGCTGCCCAAGAAACTGTACTGATCTTCAGAGAAATGTATTGGTTTTCAGTATTTTGTTCCAAATCCCTACTTCACTGAATATGGAGCTATTATTTATAATTAATAAACTAATGGCTTTCATCCTGAGCCTGTAAGAGAATGCAGAAATCAAACTTTCAGTCTGACCAGAAGTGCCGATTCATGTTTCACAGGAGCTCAACAGGCATTTCTGGTACCCCTGAGCTGATGAAAGATCAGGGAGGCTATCACGTTACTTCACTGTGATAGCAGAAACACCATGGGAATATTGAAAAACCTGTTCTAGGGACTGATGTATTTAGCAGCCCGGTGGCCCCTAACTGGGGCAGTCCTTTATTTATCCTAGTTTGTTCCTCTTCAGCAGTTTTCATCTCAGGATTACGAAAAGTGGACTTCACCCTGTGAAGCTGTTACCATAACCGTTTATGGATGGAGAACTGAGGCTCAGATAAGTTGCGGCTTTCCAAAGGTTACCTCGCATGCCAGTAGCACAAACAAGGGGCTGTGCATTGTTTCCTGGACTGCTACTTTTTTCACGCTTTCTTTAACCACGTGGGAAGAAATTCATCCCTACACAGGGGTCTGTCACGACTTAGGTAAGCAAGGATCACTTAAATTGTCAAGTGAGACCTTGTGCTAGTGCTGCACAGAGGGATAAATTGGTTTAGAACTTTGTGGGCTGCTTTACAAAAGAGAAATAACGGCATGAAATTTGATTTGTGGAGAAACAGCTTCCTAGGAGAAAACAGAACCTCTGCAAACTAATGACGTAAAAATAGTTTGGATAATAAAAAGCCAGTAAATAGAGGTACGGCAGCAATTTGGATGTATGTGAGAGACAAGCTAAACTGATCTGAGTTTAAAGGAATTTATTATCTTGCAGAGTTCCTCTGGTTTAACTCAGTCAGTGCTAGGTCACTTTTAGTTGAAGTAGAATATTTATTTGTAGAAGCCTAAAGTCATCTTCCTGTAAAACAAAGCAAAAAAACCTGCCCAACTGCAAGCTCGAGCTTGCTTGGAATAATCCAAATGTATTTTGAAGAACTTTGGGGATATATTTCCTTCTGAAGATTCCCATTCTTCTGTATTTTCTTTGCCGAATGAGTAATTAGTTACTCCTTGATTATCGCTTATCACTTTTTATACTTTTTCATGGAGACAGCAAGGGACTGTGAGGCTGTTAATAGCTACGCTCGGATCACCTTTCTTTCTCAAGTGTGGTTTAATTACCTTAAAAATAACAGTGGGAGTTAAACATTTCTAAGTTCCTGTATTTTTTTTTTTTTTTTATACTGGAATCCTGAGCACTTGCCAGAACATCGTCAGTGAATAGCAGAAGTGTGTACTCTCATTTTTCTTGCCTTGAATTGCTACACCCCAACAGTGTTGATCAACGGTGTCAGACGTGAAAGCTTGACTTAAGCGGTCTTAGTCTCTTTTTTCATCCCATAGTTGAAAATTTTCTTTCATCTTTTCACGTGTTCCTAAACATGGCAACAAGCGTGGCTCTGCAACAGATGCAATTCTTTCTAGGTCTCTAGATAACATTCTAACCTGTGTAATGTTCACAACATAGCTTTGTAAGTAATATTCCAGGAAATACGCTGCCGCTTGTTAAAAAGGATAGGACCCCAGAGATGCCTTTAAATATGCCTGTAAAGTGAGAGGTGCCAAGAGAAAGATAATATGGCTGATTATAGTTATTTACCTTACATTTTCATTCGCCCTTAACTGGGTGTAATTTAGGGGCATGAAATCTCTTATTGGAAGTGTATTTGCATTAAACAGCTCTAAGCAACCATGAAAGTGCAGAAGCTGAAAAATTGACAGACTGGGTTCCTAGAATCCCAAAGTAGCATTTTTGTAATAGGCATACAAACAAATCAAATAAACATGTTTTGCTTCAACAATTTAAAGAATATGGTCTTCGCAGTAATTTGTCTTTTTTTTTTTTTTTTTTTTTTTTTTTAAACTATCATTTCTAACCTTTTCATTGCCTATCTCTAGTTTGCAGCTCCTCCTAACAATCTGCAGCAATTTCCAACCCAGCTGTTGTGGTTGCAGAGCATTGTGCCTTTGTTTAGCTTTCCCTGAGCTATCAAATCAGCCTATAAAGGGGATTACCTGACTGGTGATGTTGTTTTTCACGTCTGCACTTCTTAACAAATAATTGTTTCACAGTGGCTTTTAAAAAAAAAAAAAAACAAAAAAAACCCACCAACAAACAATCCCCAAAAAACCCCCCCAAAAACCCCAAACCTCTGAAAAATCAAACTTTCCAGTTCGATGGGATGAAGTCTTGCAAGCAGATACCTTTGGTCAGCTTTGATAATCCCCTTCATTTCCTTTGCAACTGATGATAAACAAGTTGAAATCAACTGCAAGAGTAGTGGATCTTTTCAATCAGGTCATGGTTTTGTAGCAAGGCTTAAATTTTCATGTGTGCTTTATTTAAAAAAAGACCTTTTTTGTCTACTATGATGGTGTGTGCTAAGCCTGAGAAATTTATAATACAACTGTGTACTATTAAACTGGTATGATCTTCCACCTTAACCTCCTAGTAGTTGGTCAGTTCTTCTATATCCATTGCCTCTCCCACAAGGCACTTTATTTAACTGAAGTTTGTGAAATGCTGTGATCTTTGCATGAATGGAGTTATTGAAGTGAAAAGCATTAGCAATATTTATTTCAGCGGATTGCAGATTTAATGACTAAAGAAGAAAAACTAGTAAAACTTGCTTTTTATACATACAATAGAGTCTTTAAGAAACTTAATTTGTGTTTAAGAATGCAGACATGTCTGAATTTATATTGAGGCACTTATGCTCCCCGTATCATGCTGTGTTGAAAGTTGTCTAATAATATGTTATTGAAATATAGCTACAGTATTCGTTTTTGAGCATTTTCTTATGTTGAGCGTTAAGTGGAAGCTAGTGTCTGTGTTGCTCTGCTCAGTGCAAAAGATATATTTACTGTACTTGAGTGTCTTCAATTTTGATTCCCGTTTTGTAAACACAGTACATTTTAATTAAGGCTTGTCACTCGAGATCTAATGAATATATTTACTGTAATGTCTCCATCTTCAGGAGGTGAATTTGGCTTAGAAATTCTCTCTGTCATAGAGGGGCCGATAATACCGGTTTAAAGATTTCTTCTTTTCCTAGGGAAGAGTGGTTCAAATGGTTTGCGCTGCTCTTGCTGGGTACGGGGTAGCAGTGCTCGCCTAAGCACTTGCTTGCCATCACAGAACGATGCTTATTGCGACAGACAGACAAGAAAAAAGTCCCTCAAGATACTTATGTACATTTAGCTCAGTGAGTGTACCTGCATGAGACTCTTCCCCCCCAAAAAAAACTTTTTTCTTTGACATAGTTTCGGAGGTGGCTTATTGATTATATTTGGAAAGCTTAAGAAACTCCTCTCACCAAATCACGCTTCTGTTAGCATATGAGAGGACTTTGATCAAACAAACAATGAATTGTCTAATACACTCAGTAACAAAAAAAAATATCCTATAAAAGCAGGTTTCAATCGACCTTTTACCTGTGCCTGTTTCTACTCTGGTGGGTGGGGACTCTGCACAAGGAGGGTTGCTGTGCTCCTGTGTCTCCAACTCATGTTACTGCTGGCATTAAAACTCCTGCTTTTAATGTCAAGTCAAACCATAACTAATTTGACTGTCACATAAATACCATTTTATATCCTCCTGTTGTGCAGGAAAGCACTGAAAAGTGAATTTGGAGTCTTCAAGAGAAAGAAACTAAGCAAAGCCTCAAATATTTTGTTTTTCAGTGTGGCAGTATTTTCAACTGAAATGATTTTCAGCTAGTTAAATCAAGATTATATTATGGTGCTGTCTTGTGGTGCAGTGTTGTGGGGGGAAGGCTTTAGCCCTCAAGCTTCTTCCCCAGCCTCTTCTACCAGCAGCTTTTACCTTCACCATATTCAAACAGTGTTACAACCCCCTTTGTTAGAAAATGCTGGGGTTTGCATGAAGGAAGGAACTGGTGTGGGGTCGAGATAAAAGAGAGATGCTGGGGGGGACCCCATAGGGCACAGGAAGGTGTCCAGCCCTGGGGTCTTTGGTGGGAAGGCTGCCGACCTCTGGGCTCTCCTCTTCCTTCCAACCTTCTACTGGGAGTGCCGAGCAATGCTTTGTGTGACACCAAAACGGCAGGGTCCGGACAATGCTTGTGGCACGGAGAGGTTGAGAATGGGAGGTGCATTAAGAGGGTAGGAGGAGGCTGATGGGATCCCCTAAGACCACACCATGTGGTGTGCAGTATGGGGATGCTCAAAAGAGAAGTTGACAGGGTGGCCGCTTGCTCGTTGTCCTCAGACCTCCTGGTTAGGGACTTACTTGGCAGGTAGTATCTGATTCACTCTCAATCATCCAATGCAAATGTTTGGGAAGCGCTATTGCATCTGTTTTGTGTGTGAGGAGTTGCATCATGCTCAGAGCAAAGCACAGATTCTCAAATGTACTGAGGCACTCATGCTCCAGTGTCCTCATCTGGGGTCCCAGAGGAGCTCTGTAATGGCAAGGGGAACCGAGGCTGCCTCACCCATATAGCACCATGAGGCTCATCCTTCCCTCCGCCAGCCCATCCCCAACCCAGGAGTGATGGGAGCAGGCTGGGGACTGGGATGCTCTGCCCTCCAGCTGCTGCGGAGGGGCAGGGGGTTAAGTGCTGTGAAGGGCCCCGAATGGGCTGCTTGTGAGGTGGCAGGTTATGGCTAATGACAAACACATGCCACTGATAGGTACATGCTTTTTTGACCTGTCTTAATTTTTCTGGTGGGGCTTTTAATTGCCAAGGACAGGCGTAGACAAATGCAATAAGAAAGCCAAACGAGCTGGAGCTATAGCAAGGCTCTACAAGGAAATATGTTTTAGAGAGAATTTTTTTTTTTTTAATTAATCGGGATTTTGTTGTCAGGCTAAAATAGACTAAAAATAAACAGCTATATAGTACTTCATTAAGCTGCCTGCTTGGAGTGATTTTCCCATTGATTAGTCTCAGGGCTAATGCTGTTTCATTCCTCATTTCATTGCTAATTAACATCAGCTCTGCTCCTGACCACTTGACCGCACTCTCTCTGTGAACATGTGCTGGTTTGGCAAGTAATAACTGCTCCCTCCTTCTTAAAAGAGAGAATTAAGGCAGAAAATAGCTATCAAGCGTAGATCTCTGGCTGCTCCTACTGTAAGGAGAGCAAACTGTAAAACCATATCGGCCCGTACAAAGGGTAATAAACACAGTTTACAGAGCGCAGGAGTTTGATTGAGGAACTATGTAAATACAGATGATGAGCTCAAGCTGCCGTATGAATTGACAGGCTTGGCTCATCTCCTGTCAGTTGAGTTGATTCCGGCTCTTCTGGGATGCTCACGGTGCAGATTACCTGACCCAGGGTCTCGTGGCCGTCGGCTGTCAGGGAGAGGGCTGCTTTGGATGGGCAGCACTTATTTTTCCAAGTCTCCACAGTGGTCTGGGAGTCTGAATAATGAAATGCATTGGCAATGGGTACGGCAAGAGCAGGAAACGTAACGGCACGGTTATAGCTTTGTCAGGCTACTTCCATGCTAACGGAATATAGATGAAAATCAGGGAATGAAATACTAGAATTGGCATGGATGCACTGTGAGAAAATATCTGACAACGTTAATGAAATTAGCAGCCCCTGTTCTGGGTGAAAAGGTCAATTTTTCCATAAAACCCAAGTAAACTGGCATTTTGGAAAACATCTACTAAACTTGGCACAGAATAAATAACATTATCCCAAAGTCTTGGTTCCATTCCAGATCATAGCATTTTCTTTTAATTGAATTGGGTATTGCATTTCATTTTCAGAAAGTCTTTTTTTTTTTTTTTATTCTACATTTTGAAGCATTCATATCTCAGAACTAATCAGAAACTCAGCCTTATACAAATCTATCAATCAGGAACAGTCACTGGAGAGAGAGCTTGCCTGAGTGATAATCCTTTTTTACCTACTTTTGAGCAGAATCCTAATTTGCTTGTTCATCAATTATATATTTTAGATATTTCCACCATTAATTTAGTGGATTTAGGGCTCAGTCTTGCAAACACTTCTGCACGTGAGTAACTATTCATGCAAGCAGGCTGCTCGTGTGAGTAAAATTAACCATGTGAGATATTTGTAGGATCCATGTTTGCCGTAATTGTATGTATCCACACACAAAGCCATTGCCTTCCTAATTCCCCTTCTTTGACCTGTAGTAACAAGAAGCATCTTTTACTCATGTGAGTAAAAAAATAAATAAATTTAATTTTAGTAACTGTACTAATTATGATAAGAAAGATATAGAAGTCATTCCTATGTTTAAGAATGTAACCACTTTGTGTCAGGAAGGACTGCTTCCTAATTAAGTATGGTATGATTGGTGACATCATGTAGCCTTCATGGATGGTTCTGGAATTGGCCTCAGAGCAGAGACAGAAGTGTAGAAAAATCCCACATTATTGTCAACTGGCTTTAGACAAGGCTAAAACCTGATTGTGCTGCAGACTTCGTTGAGTTGGAAAATGGAAATGGAATCTTGCTTCTTGTTCCCAGGATACAACCAGCATCTCTTCTTGCTAAAAAAGGTGATGACGATTTTTAACTTTTCTGATGATACTTCAATTTCCAGTCCTGGTCAGATGCAATACAAAACAGCAAACAAATGTTTACATTAATAATACAACAAACTAACTCAAGAAAAATATTTGCTTGAATGCTTTTGAACTGTAAGGCGTCCTGTTCGAGGAAGTGTCTTGGTTTGGTCTCTTGCTTTTAGTAAGTCAGTAGTTACACTCTCTCCTGCTTGCATTCAGGTGTTTCATATTTTTGCTCTGCTGTGGACAGGTATCAGGAGATGGTAAAATACTGATTCAATGATAGCACAAAAATAACACCCAAGTTGTTTCTTCCTCTCATTTCTGTAGTGAAATAAGCATATGCATGTACTTATGTACATATGTGTTAGGAGCAAGCATAGTTCTTCTGCAAGCCAGTGTCCAAGCCACTTGCTGGCTGTCCCATGTTGAGTTGAGCTTTCTGGGCTGCTGTCACGTTTGGGTGGCAGTTTCACAGGCTGTGTGATGTGGGCTAACACCTGTGGACAGAATCCAGGGCACAGGGATGAGCTCTGGTGCACCCCTTGCAGGGTTGGAGGGGACTCCAACAGTGATGGGGAGAAGAGCAAGCAAATGAGCCAAGTGCTATGGGCAGGACTGTGGCTTGGAGGCGGTGGGTGCCTGGAGTATTGTAGATTTAGCTAAGACAGTGTTAAAAACCCTTATGAAGATGGCATATTTTAAATAAGATCTTAGAGGAGTCTGACTTGGGTGATGGAGACTTTGTGATCCCTCATAGTGGGGCTATTTAGGATCTAAACCTTACAATGAAGATGCCCTTTCTAGCCTTGTTACCCTCACTTCTTAAAAAGAAAGTGACTCCTTGAGTTTTCAGAGTTGAAAGTTACCATGAGGGCCTCAGTCGTTTGAACTGTAAGTTGGCATATCGTATTAAACAAGCTTCAGTAGCTTCTTGTTTCACTACAGACTAGAATTTGGTGAATAAAGTACGATTCATAGCTCTTACAAACCTCTGGACGGACACCCAAAGGAGAGGAATAATACAGCTGAAGTATTACAAGTCGGCAGCGTATTAAACATGATTTTTTTTTTCCTTAGGAAAGGATTTCCTGTAGAGGTCCTGAAGAAAAATAAGTTTCATTAGTCGAGCAGAGATAGAGCAACAGGATTGATTGTAATAAGCCTCTCCTTTTTACCGAAATCCATTACTTTCCGAGCTATTAAGTGATGAAAGGGATTAAGAGAATAAAAAAATATAAGCGGGACTGTATTCGTAAATCTAATAAAGTTGATAACAGTGGAGCATTTTGTGAAATTTGCATGTGAATTTATAACATCCTAATCCATCGGCAGGCAGCGTTGTGCTGCAGAGGGAAGGGGGTGCACCGTGCATACAGGATAAAAATGCAAGAGCAGAATTTCTGGCCAAGTAGCCTTTTTTCTTTCTTTCCATATGGATATCCATATGTTTTATCACAGATTCCATACTTTTGGTGCCAGGATCCATATGTTTAGCTTTTGCTCAAATAAAAGACTAAAATCATTCTTCATTATCTCTTTCTTCCTAGCTGGTGTTTTTGTAGACATAACGAAATATGATGCTAGTTGTTTGAGGCATACCCAGATAGGATGCAGTTGGATCTCATCAGAGGTATTTAAAACCAGTACCTGGGGAGTTCAAGGGCTGGATTATCTTCTGAGTATAATGCCCCTTGACAGTGCTCGAACAATGCAGGGGGTGCTATCATCTGATTGCAAAGTCCTGGCAAGGCTTTTTCCCTATAAAAGAGAAGCTCCTTTGGGAGCAACAATGAGATTTGTCTTCCTTTTTATTTTATTTAATACTCAACCTGCACCTCTGCCTCTGTGCTTCTGCTGAGGGGTGTGTGACGCACAGAGATGACATGACAGAGCTTTATTTTACTTCTGCCTTTTCGGCTTGCCCAAGGCCTGCAGTTGGTAGAACAGCAGCAGAATTCAGAAGTGCTGATATAGAGAATTTGGGGTTGGCATAAGGATGGTGCATCACCATCTCCTTGACATGACGCAGTCTGCTCTGTGCCAAGCAGATATCACTCACCAAGAATTGTGCCTAATAAGGTTTTATTTTTCCTTTTCTCCCCCCCACTCCCCTTTTGAAATGTTAATATAATGCTTGTAAAGGTGTAAAACACAATTCAGCATCCACAGTTAGGCCTTGGAATAGGTACCAAGTAACCATCAATAGTAAAATCTGCATGTTGGCTCTCCGGTCGGATCCCGTCTTCACTTGAACTTCCAGTCCTTAACTTCTTTGCTGGGACAGCATGCGCAGAAAAGCGGCTGTTGTGTGTGCATTTACTTCTCTTGGGAGTTTGATTGCCTACCAGCAGGTTCTGACTGTCCTTTGGCTATGGCATTTTTAACTTGCAGAAGGGGTAAGGAATACCCTGTAATTTTGAATAAGAGAAAATTAGGGTAGGCATAATTACAAGCATTATAGTACAGAGTTTCAAAATAAAGGCAGCAACGTGAATGTTTATTCACAGTTCCCGCCTCTAGCCCATGAAATGTAACCCTGAGGTAGGCTTGGAGTTATGCTTTATCCTCTGCCTTCCTGACAATAATAGAAATTATTGTGAAAGGTTAATAACCATTGTGCATCACAGCTGTGTTATCTTTCACGTGGAAGAAAGAAAAGGCAACTACCTTCTCTGAATAAACCAAGCAGTAGCATCTTGACTTTAGAGAAGAGACAATGCGGTAAGTACCCCACAAAAGCAGCTACATCTCAGATAGACTCATTATATTAATTTTCAGGCTAACCCCACTCTCATCAGAGACAATAAGCAAAACTTATCATTGATATCATTCAAAGCAGACACGGCTCCTGATATTATCTGTACAGAAGCTATAGAGTAACTTAACCTTTCTTTTGAGATATACTTGTAAAAGTATCACCCATTTGAGGTTGAATTTAGTTTGTGCTTCAGTGGAAATAATCCATCAGTTTTCAGCTCTACCTTTCCTCCTCAGAATTGTGACTCTGGCAAGGTCAGTGGCAGGTTTGTAGCGAGTTGCCAGTTGCGAGCTACCTCATGGGTCTTGATTGATAGTGCAGTGAGCTGCTATTCAAAAGAGATGGCTCACGAGGCATGCCCCACGCATGGTGGCCTTCTGTGTGTGGTGGTTCCTGGGCACAATGGTCAGACATCCCAGTTCAACCTCCCTGGCTGCCTGGCCCATGCATGCCATCCCCACTGGAGATGTCTCAGTGTGAGGAGCTAGTATTTTGACCCCCAAGTTGGCAAACAATTGGCAGTCGCCTAGTTGCTATATTTATACGGGGAGGATGGACTCGAAATTCTACATGCAAGTCAAGCTGATTGCCCAGAGAAATTATGAGTGACACCTTTCCTCCTTTCAGAAATTATTCTCATGTAAAAATGCTGTGCTTTTTTTTCTTTTCCTCCCCACCCCCCCCACCCAGGCTCACCCAGTGTCTGAATACCAGATTGAGCTAATTTTAAGATTCCTCAGAGCAGTGGCACTGCATTCCTTCCACTCTGCTATTCCTTACCACATTACCTCACCGCATCAACACTTGTATCTCCTGCTGATGGCATCCAGTTTCCATTCCATTCACAGTGGCCAAGGATCATATCTCTGATCCACTTAGAAACACAATGATCTCTACCCCTGAGAATGCAAACACTTTCTCAGTCAAATCTATTGATCTACAGGGTTCTATTTCTGGCTTTCCATTCACTCACTCAATGTTTGGGATGCTGCATGTTCTTTCTGGGGAAAGAGTTAACTTGGCTACTAGGAAGTCGGTGAAGAACGTTTCTGCAGAATCCAAAGACAGACGTGATCTCTTATATATTCTTGTGTCTGTACAAATACTACACTTCTTAAATGAGCAAAATAAAAACCTCCTAGCCAGCACTGTGACAATGATAGACCCGAGTGTGCTATTGCATTCTTATCCAAAGCAGATTCACTGAACGTGCTAATGTTGAGACAGACAAGCACATGCTGACTTCTGCAAGGGAAGAGGTAAACAGTTTACACATGGTCTCCAGGCTAGGGGGATTTACAATCTAAAAAGAAAAGACAAAACCAACAGGCAAGGGCATTGGATGTGAAGAATGATGTGGTTTGACAAACAAACAAAAATCAGTGAAAGCACTTTAATGAAAAACAAGACATTTTTCTGAAGAGCATTACTGCCAGGGAACTTTGCTCCTACGGGCTTGACTCTGGGCGCTCTCAGAAGTGTAGCTATGAAGAAAACAGGGATTTGTGGGGTGAGTATTCCAGCCTCCCCAAGCAGGTTATGTATTGAAATAGGCCTCTCCAGGAGGAAAGCCCAATGTGTGTTTCAAATGGATGGTCCTCAGGAAGTCCTCATCTTTCGTCACTGATAGCGCAGGCTATAGAACAAATACATGTACGTGCCTTACTTTGACCTTGTTGATGTTCAGAGATGTTCACCATCACCCTCAGATGGGATTTTGGTTCTTAAAATATGGGATTTTAAGGATTTTCAGGTATTGCTCAACATTGACCTTGAACTCATGTTTAAAAGAAATCCAGGCACCATGATGTTGAGTGAGCTATGCCTGAGTTAATTTAATTATCTAGACCTTAGACAATTTTGAAAATATTACCCGTAATTCATATCTTCCAGGTTCCAGCTGAGTGCCCTGTTTTCTCTACGTGTACATGACAAATGAAACCACTGTCAGTTTTTTTAACTACAGGTATTAGGTTACCACTTGGTCTAAGAGAAGACTTTTATTAAACACTTAGACTGCTGGGAGCATAGTAGCTAACTTTGTTTGGTCTTGATTGTGTCACTCACTGTATAGCTACAGGTGTTCTCCACCTCTCATGGTGTTCAGTCTAACAACTGACACCATATAGGTAAGTCAAACAGGCCGGGGTGGGGAAAAGTCCCAGGTGAAATAATTCTGGGGTTGATAGTTGTGATTATATATACAATGATAATCTTTCTTAGTATATCTATGACGACTACTGATGTATGAGAGAATTTGACTTGTGAAGGAATATTAAGTTTTTACATGGAAACTTACTCTGAAGTTAAACAGATATTGGCTCCTGATGTGCAGGATTAATATGCAGGCCATGCTGAGCTACCTTACTTCACTTCTTCCTTTAGTCACAAAAGTTTTCTTCTGCTTCTTTTGTGAGCTTTGCCTGCAAAGATAGGTAATAGGAAATAACTAGTGCACTTCTTTGTAGCTTTTCCCATGTAGCCAACTCCTCTAACCGTTCAACATGTTTGTCAGCACTTCCAAATTTAAACTGAGGTAGGGGCAAGAAATTTCTCTTTCCTAATCAAAAAATGCAGGAAGAATAGTATAAAAATACGAACACTGAAATTAATGTGCAATGTGATATAATGTCCTTGTCTGGACATTTCATTGCCTTTACAGTAGTAATTTAATTTAATGATCTAAAACTTCAGGGACATAATAGTGCATGGATGATCCTTCCCTGTTTACAGACATGAAACAGGCTTGTGCCCATGCATACACACAGGTGAAAGCTCCCCTCCTCTTCATCCTTCCAGCAGGTCCAAAACATTGATCATCTTTCATTTCTGCAGAAATCAGGGGAGTGGGTGGGCATCTTTTAGGAAAAGCCCAGAGCTGCTTGCCCAAGTCTTTGATAAATCCAGTCCTCTTAACTCTTAAGTCCTGTACCTTAGCTGCCTTCTCCCACCAAATGACACAGATTGTAACTCTTTGGCATAAAATAAGACAGACTAACTACTTTGAAGATTTTATTACTTTGTTTTTCGGTCCTTGCTCCTAATACACTGTTTGCTGATGCCTTTCCCTCTGAAAGAAAAGAACGTTGAACTCTTTCCATCTACCTTCCTTATCTGTACGTGCATGTAGCACGTCAATGCAGAGGCACCTGTAGGTCTTGCTAGAAGACAGTGTCTTTTCTAGCAGGTTATCGTGATGTGCCCACCACCAAAAAGGTTTCTGTACTGATTTGGGCAGTGGCTTTATAAGATTTCAAGCCTCCCTCTTCCCATTCCAAATAAAGAACTTCCAGCAGCAGCACGTTTGCCCTGTGTAGACATGTAGCTACTGTTGTATTATGGGGTTTTGTTTTGTTTTTTTGCCAGCTACTTGACATTGTTTTACAGCTGGGCTGTGCAGCTCTTTCCAAAAGGCTCAGCTAATTCTGTTGTCCTTTTTTATCAAGGAAATTCTTGAGAAACCACAATAAAGCAGCTGTAACCCTGGTGATGCTTACAACTGCGGCCAAAAATAGAAATCGGTGCTTCATGCATTTTCTTAATGAGGGTATAGGGTTTTTTTCAGTGTGGTCCTTGACACCTAGCCAAGTTAGGGCTTGGCTCTAAATGTTTAATGTAAGCTTTATAAATAGCCCTAGATCAATGGGGCATTTATTTTCCCAGCAGCGTACCCTCTCCTGGCTGGTCCTTCCCGGGACAACTGTGCTCTTAGGACATGATGGGGTATCTGCAATGAGCCTTTTAGGTCACAGTTGCCAAATACTTCACAGTATGTGCTGATCACCTTGGGTTCCTGTTGGCTTGGAGGAGGAGGCTCAACATCTTGCAGAATTAGGTCTGTAAGCTTTTGTTATTAATAACTGCCTTCATGTTTGTTTTGCTTACAGATAGGATTTGTTTGGCTTTCAACCATCAGTGAAAGTGTCCCTATATCTAGATTTTTATGCTCTTTCTGTACGAATAAAAAACCTTTGCCAACTCAAATAAGAGTTTACAAATGTGGTTTTTTTTCTGTGGCACATAACATGACTAGTAAATGGGTACAAAACAGCTCAATGCTGGGATTTCACAATATTCCCACAGGCAGAAGAGAGAGAGACAGATGAGGGAAGATGAATTAAAACTTTGGGAAAGTTCAGTCAACAAACTAAGAAGTGCAGACATACTGATTTATAAAGATACTATAACTTTTAAACATGTACTTTCAATCTAAAGGACTGCAGTAAGGGTTTAAAATATGACTATTTAATTTTTTAAAATTACATAAATTAAGTGAACAGCCCATTAATGGGATGCCATCAAGATCACATGGCCAATTCAGTTCAAGTTATATTATCTTGCTGGCCGGATTTGAATAAGAATTAAGAAATTACTATTCAAAGTGGTATGGGACATTGATCCTCATTCACAATGAAATTCGTCACCATAACTACCTGGAATTCCACTGCTTTCACAGAGGTGTTCCACTGAATCTTCTTTATGGAGCAACTAGAAGGGAATTGTATTAGTCGGTGGGGGGGGGAGGGGAAGAGCTGCTAATTAGTTGTTCTGCCTACATGTTAAATGAAGTCTTGTCTTGCAAAGAGTTCACAGATAAGCAGCAAGACATGTCTAATGAATGGTAACCCAGATCCAATAGACGGTGAACTTCCTCCACTTGGTCCATTGCTTGACTAAAGGTTCACCTCAGGTTATCTGTCCTAGCAAGAGGAGCTTACCTCTTATTTAGCAGATGATACTTCAGATATGAACTTTGCAAATCGAAGCATGTGTGTTAGGGTTACCCAGCTGAGTGATGCGCTTTAAGGATAAATTGTTCTCGGTGAAATATCTTCCAGAGTCTCTCTTAAACTGAATAACCAAAATTTGCCATTAAATACAACTATTTAGTTACTTCTCACAATTTTGAAAACCTGTTTGAAAATGCCTAAAAAATATCAGCTTAGTTCAGTGCTACACTATGTCAAGAATGTGTAAAGAGTAAAACAAAAAGCTGCTACTAATGGTCAAGCAACACGTTACAGTTTAAAGAAACAAAGTCAACATTATTAATCTTAACCACATTCAGTTTATTTTATAAATATTAATTTTACTAAGCAACAGCATTTTTACTTGACTTCACGGCAGTGCATTTCAAGTCTGATTTCTGTGATAATTCAAATGTGAACATCAGAATCTAATTCTGCTTTTGCACTATTTTTTTTTGCTCCAGTTTAACTCCAATGACTTGCTGCTAATTTACACTGGGATAAATGCAAGACTACTAGGCTCAGCAGTTCAGCATGTTGAGATCAAAACCTTTTAAAACCTTTTACTGACAGAGAACACTTGGAATGGCAGATGCTGAGTATTTGCATTGTTAAGCATTTACAAAATGCGATAGTTGTATATAAATACTGAAATGAACACCACCAGGTAAGTTATACATCTCCACGTCAATTGAAATTAGCATTCTGGAATTTGCAATCCACAGAAAGAATTGCAATAGATGGTCATGAATATTTGTGTTGCTCACCGTTACCTGACATTTCATAAACTGGTACCTGTATCTGATGGAACACAGATGTGTTCCCTTCAAAAAATGTAATAGTGTTATTTTTATGAAGTCTTTTCCGTACCTGGGCTCCCCTAAGGTCACAAATTACTATCATAGACTTTTTTTCCTCTTTTTTGCTTATAATGAGTAACTACAGTAAGAGTGTGGTAGCAGGGAGCAATGTCAGCATGACTGTTGGTTTCAATAATCCATTTTAAATAATGACAAACAAAACATGAAAAGTGTCTCTGTAAGGAAGTTAAGCAATCTTCTACTCACTGATGGTTACCTATGTTTTTAGAGAAGAAATAAAACCACACTTTTTTCTTTTTAACGTTCTGTAGCAATTTCGCATATCTTCCCACTGTCGGCATCTTACCAGAAATGTAATGGGAAAGGGATTTCTCATAAGTTTTATAACTATGACTAGAAGCAGAAGAGCCTAAAACCTCAGAGGAGAGACTAGACTAGTAAGGTTTGCATTCGCACTTGCAGTTCCAGTTGGATCAGAGACACTTTGAGAGAAGTAGCTGGTAATCTGAATTTGACCAAAATTCTAAACCTTTTGATTTAGCTGATGTGCTGAAATTGATCTTGAATAATATTTTTTGGAAACACAATATTTAACTTCATTTTTAGAAGATTACTTGGTACCAGTGTTCTGGTTTTGACATTAGATAAGGATGCCAACAGGGCTATGCTCTGCTATCTTCAGATGATAACAAGAGCGGAAATTTATACCCTGAAAACTCGGTTTCCTGATGTAGAATAAACTACAAAAAGATTTAAAAAACAAATTCATATTACTCATCTGTGTTGTAATCACTTAAGCTGTAAATGCAGGAATGTATCAAAACAGCAGTTTCTACCATACAATGACTCAGCTGAGACAGTTTTTTAAAAGGAGGTTTTCTGAAATTCCTGTAGTTTGCTGCTCTGTTTCTTCTTTAAAGATTTCAGTTTTCACTGCCTTTTGAATACTCTCACTCTGTCTACAGAGTTTTGTTCCTCTGGCCAAGGAAGAGAAACCTTTCAGTGTGTTTTGTGTGGCTAATGACAATTAACCAACAAAATTTGGAATGGATTTGTTGCAGGGTCAATAAAATTATTTTACTTTATTAAATGTAAGCCCAGCATCGGGGGACTATATGAACCAGCTGTTTAGAAGCTAGCTGGCAAGCCTTCTACATATATGTCAGACCATTTTTTAATGGTTGTGTGTTCTCCTTACCTGCATCTCACTTTAATTTTGCTTGTCTAATGGAAATGTAAAATGAGCTATATGACACCAGGATGCAAAACTTACGTAGTTCCCCAATTCGCAAGTCTTCTGTTGCATATGGATCAAGGAGAGTATTTGGTCTTCAGTGCCAGGAACCATGAAGGGAATTTTCCTGGGGCAAAGAGGAGTATCTAAGCAAGATGCGTGGGTTTTGGTGTTTGTTTCTCGGTTTGTTTTTTTTTTTTTTCTTTAAAAAATTCTTTTTTGAACACACGCATAAATGCTTTTGTATGCAAGACCCATGTTCATACAACAGTGGTGATTTGATCACAGTTCCTGCTGAAAAATGCATTGTAAGCACCACTTTTTTTGGTTTTTGTTTACTGCCAACCTGTGTTGGATCACAGCTCTGGAGAAAAAAAAAATACTTTAACTAATTTTGCTTTGTATTTCTATTGCTTCTGTTGTTTTGAGTTTCGGTTCAAGACAGTACTTAGGCTCGTGCTCAGGCTGAGCTTGGTTCAGGCAGGCGTGTGAGGCCCTGCTCGTCTTCAATGCTACTCAGCACAAGCTGAAGTGTTGCCTAAATTCAAAGCGTTTTCTTGCAGCTTCGTTGGCTGGGAGGGAAGCTGGGGCATGGAGGGACTGACCCTCCTTCCCAATCTACCTTCCATTTGCTGTGGGAGTTAGGGAAGAATTGCTGCCAGGACCCATTTTGTTGCCCAGTAAAGCCTGTGGCAGGGCTTCCAGCGCCTCACTGGTGTTGGCGGTGTCATCACAGGGGGAAGAAAGGACCCACACTAAAAGAGGAATGGTCCATTCCCTCTGCTGGGACTGCATTAATGTAGCAGTGTAGCAGCAGCTGTCCTTTTTAAACAGCTTTATTTATATTTTTTTTTCTTCCTTCCATAGAGTAAAGCTGACCAGATTTACAGTTTATGAAACTAGGACAGCCTAGCAGGGGACAGGGTTGTTCACGCACTGTCTTCAGGGGATAATAATATCCGTCAGAGAATGACTGCCATGACAATTGCAGAGAGAGGTGAATAGCCACGTGCATGTACCCACGCAGTAAAGAGTTTCCTTAAAGAGAGAAAGACGGGGAAGTGAAGCGCTTGCTGAACAGCTGAGCTCCGGACAACGTGCTCCTGTAAACTCTTCACCTCAGTATTGTTTAGAGAGAAGAAGGGCTGCAAGAATTGGTTTAAATAAATAAACAGAGCTAGCAAGGATCCTTTCAAGCTCCGGGTTTGCAGCTAGAAGTAAAATATTGTGGATAACAAAAAGAAATCACTCTCCTACGAGCAGTGTTTTTCTTCTTGCGCTGCAGATCTCTCTTTGTACCTGGCACCCAAGTGCGGCTCCTCTGGTTTCTTCTGTCTCAGCTGGTCCCACAGAGCTGGGGTTAGTTGATGTTGGGGGCATGCTCCAGGGGCTGCCTGTTTTATCTGGCTCTTCCCGAGGGGCTGGATTAGTGAGGTGCAGCGAGGGAAGGCAAAGCCGTGGTACTGCGGGCGTTTGGAGGTTTGTTAACATAGCTGCTGGACAGACAGCGACTGTTGTACAAAACCTTCTGCTGGTTTGTACGCGCACCGCAAGTTTTCAGGGGGAAGGATTTTTCCCTGTGTATTTTTAACTGATGTATAGAGAAAATGAAACACAATTTGAAACAATTTTTGTTTCTTCTGTTGAGGCCTCAGGAGCAAAGAAGAGCAAATAGCCCCGAGCCTACCCGGCGTGTTTGACTACCAGCCGTGTTTAGAAACCTGCTGGTTCAACAAAGCCCTATTTACTTGTTGCTCGCGGGACAGCTGATGCTCCATTCCCATACCTGGTTCATGGTGTTCCCAGGGGCATTAAAAGTAAGAATTACAAACTTGTACATATAGAAAGGAGGACTGGATTACCTGAGGAAGATTATAATAGCATGGCTGCCAGTTTTTCACTTTTCCTCAGCATTTAAAACTGTAGATTCAGTCTTGCACCTTTTCTCCTGCAAAAGTAGCGCCCGCACACGTGTACATACTTATATACATATATGCCTCTCTGAAAGCCACCCAGACTTGAATTGTACCCTTTCAAAGTGCTTTCCAGTCTCTGAACTGAATCGGAGATGCTCAGTAATATCCTTCTATTTGGTCGCTATTGCTGGTTACCACCGTATATCCCTGGTGCTGCTACAAACCAAGCCGTTTGGATTTTTCTGTCACAATGTTTTAAATAGCCAAATACAGACAAGTCTCAGCTGTGTCATAGCTTGGTGAATGTCACAAGAAGGTAGATCACTTAATCAGTATGTTTTAAAGGAAATGGGAAAGGCACAAGAAATTAGAGACAGGAATATTTTTTTTTCTCTTAATACAGTGATAGGACCAAATTTAGATGAGGAAAAACTGGGACCGTAAGTCAGATGTTTTTTCCTCTTTAACTTACAGAAGACACTGAACTGATAAAAGCAGGAGGAAGACTATTTGTTAAAAGCATCTGATATCTTGAAATTGATATACATCATTCCATTTCTCAGCTTTTGCTCCTGTCTAAACAATTTAAAGACAAAAAAACTAGACCATCTATTTTGTGTACATGTGTGGTTATCTATTTTACCCATACACATCAGTGTGTGCACATGTATGTATAAACGTGTACCCCATAGGTGTGCTTTTAGGATGCTCTTCAGTAATTTTTTTCCTCAACTCCTAGATTTCAGTGTTTGACCCCTTACTTCAAAAAACCAAGAGATTAAGCAGGACCCATTATTTTGACATCAAATGCAAGCCCTAAGCCGTTGCTAGGATACAGGATGTGGCACTATAATATTGCCATGGTGTAAGGTCATATTGTCTTAAGTGGGGGGGAGCAGGGCATATTGTAAATCTAAGTAAGTTGATGGAAGAGATAACGATTGCTGCTCTTACACTGTAATTAAAAGGAAGGGAATGTGTATAAAACAATTCAGTCATATCCTCTGCTTTTATTTGGACAGTAAGTGAAGCACTATCAATAAGCAATTTCATTACAGTCGGTATGGGTTTTGTCTACTTTCAGTTTCCATCTGCATTAATTTAGAGTAACTCTACAGGTTTATTATTGATTGACACCAGTTTAAGCAATGCTAAAATTTGGCTGTGATGTCAGACCTGTTAATTTTCTCTATTTTTCTTTTGTGATCATATTAATTGAAACTTGGCTTCTGATTTCAACGGCATCAATTCAGGGCTTTTTTCTTATACTTTCTATAGTGCTCAAATAAGCTGCAAACTTGGTATGTTGTGAAAAAAAAGTAGTTTGATTTTTGTTGTAGAGTTGGGGGAGTTGTGTAATTGTCTCAGATGTTGTATCTGAATTGGCTCAGCTGCAGTGTTTAAATGAGCCAAATCCAGTGCATGTGTGACTGTACAAAAAAAAGAAGTGGATGTTTTTATTACTTTTAATTTGTTTTGTCTTTCCAGAAGGGGGAAAAAACCCAAACAACAAAAACTCCCAAAACCCAGCAAAACAGAGATTTCTTTATTTTATTTTTTCTTTTAAATCCCAGCAAGTTGTGTTGAGGAATGGCAGTGCATTATATGCAGCCCCGGCATGCAATTGCCACTCTTAAAGCAGCTGGCTTGTGTAGAGTGAAAGCCTGCACTCTGCTGTAGACCTTGAAGTCTCTGTCACAGAGGAAAAAAAGACAGACCTTTGACTACACAGGTGGCAGAGAGGGATAGGTGCAGGTCGAAAGTGAACGTAGCTACCTCCTGGGTCAACTTGTCCACTAAGAGCACAGTGGGCCAGATCAGTACAGCAGCCTCCTCACCTATGAAAATTAGTGATTTTCATAGGTGAGGATTCTGCCAGTGATTCTTGGCTTCTTCGTCACTGTTGAGGCAGACAGATCATAGGCTGCTCCATGGGTCTTACTGAGATGCAAAAGGACCTTTCAATGTATTTAATGCAGGTGTGTTTGTCCTTTTCACAAACGCCAAGTTGAAGGGACATCCCAGCTGTTACCTCAGAAAAGTAGCATAAGTTGGAGATGGATGAAAATAACTGTGTTTATTGGGGCCAAACTAGTGCATGTTTGGATATGGAGCATAACCAAAAGAGCCATTGTGGGTCTAACCGGACCATTCAAAGAGGTTAGTGCCTTCACAGAGAGATAATGTGAGGTTTCCTACTCTGGGAGTGGTGCAGTGAGTGAAGCTGCTGAAGGTTGTACGGGAGCAGACTGGAGTGTTCTTGTGAGCAGCTGGTGAGGCCGCACTGAGAGACTGCTGGTCAACAGTGGAGGGCAACAACACCTTAAAGCAGCAGGGTTGCTTCCAGTAGGTTTCTCTGTCCTTGTTCCCACAGCCACCGAGTTGCATCCAGTTTGGGAAGCACTGCAGGCTTTGTTTCTTGTTTTGCCGAAACAAAAAATTTCTTTTTTCCAAGAGTAACAGGCAACGATCGTGTGCTCAATGTTCAAGTAGTCCAGCCCACTGGTTAATGGCTAAGAAGGTATTTCATACCCAGCAAATATCCAACTCATTGACTAATAAAAAGAGAGGTTCTGGACTGCTGATTTAGGCTGCATAGCAATGTTTTAGCAAACTGGGTTACGTCTGGCAGTTATTGATTTCAATGACTGTATGATGACATAGTGTTGCACCACCTACATGAGGTTGTGCTATTCAGCAGCAATTATTTTAGGGTCATTTGAGTCGAATGATTAAATCCTTCCATACCTATTTAATCACATCTGTACGAATATCAAGTTAACTCTTGTGAAATCTCGAAGTTGTTTGCTTTATGTTCCCTATTTTATGCATAAAGACGTGTAGCTTCAGCCCCTAGGCTAACAGACACCTGAAAAATCAGATTTCTGTGTCAGGTGTCTCTTAGTTCTCTGGTTTCAGGACGCTGATTTTAGAAGTGCAAATATGAGCCTAAACAAAATGAAGTTGGATGTGCAATAACAGAAGTAGAAAACGGTCTACATATTTTGGCTAAAAAGCCTTCTCCAAGGTTAAAAAGAGAACCAGTAGCAGAGCCAGGAATAGAACCGTTATCTCCCAGGCCTTTTTCTTTTGCTTCTGTCCCAAAAGACACTATGCAAGGTACAATATCCATTTGACAAATTGCACAGTTATGTGATGAATTGCATTTATAATGCACATTTTATGGCCTCTTTTGGCCACTTCCTACTAATCCATCTTTCCTGGGGTATGTTCTTAACACTCCACAGCTCTCGGTGGCTATTAAACAACAACACAAGAATGTTCTTTTCTCCCAAATATAGAATGTACTGCAACTTCTTTGGTCTGAAGCAGAGGCCTGAAGATACTCAGGCTTGCTCAAGCAACAGGTTTAAGGCCTGATGCCCTTCAGCCTAAGGGGGTAGGAAATAATTTTTGTATGGCAAAAGGGACATGGGAATTTCATAATTTCTTGTTAAAAGCACAAATTGCTTCTACCCTTGTATGTTTATAAGGTCTGGTATTTATACATAATTCTGTGGTTTGGTACTAAATGTAATTGGGACTTTTTTCATAAGACTTGTATCCTCCAGCCAAAGCTTTGCCTCTCATTACTTGTGTCAAATCTGTAGCAATCAGCAAGTTACTGATTACTCCTTAACATCATGTATGTAATATGCACATACATACACTTGTTGACTTACCAGTAACATGAATATTTCAGAATATGAAAAGATTATTTATTGAGGTTTGAATTTCTTTAATTTCTTGCAATAAATGCTTATGTACTGTGGTGTAGGATAAAGTGACTGGACTGGGACCCAGGTTGCTGGGACATGTATATAGACTTGAGCTAAGGAAGTACCTCTGATCAGGACAGCTGGAGTTGAACAAAAGCCAAGCAGGACTTATGGGTGTCCTTGATGTTAGGCAAGTAAGATCCTGGATAAGGATGCATCTTAAGTATACGCTTCAGTGTTATGTTGAGCTGAAGAGTTGTCAAAGTTTCTGAGGCATCTTCGTGGTGGCAGTTGGATTTTTGGGGCTGTACTTGTATTCCTACCACTAATGCATCACGGTCTTAGAAACATCACTTAACCTTTCTGTCAGCTAGTTTAGATACCTGTAAAACAGATATAAAAACACCTACTTCTCAGAGGTCTGGTGAGAATTAATGAATATTGAAGTGCCTTCAAACTCTTGGCCAAAAGTCACTTACAGAGGTACAAAGTAGCATAATTGTCCATGTCTATAATATCGTGTCTCTGTATGAATACATGTGGTTGAAAATACCATTCATTAAAAAAAAAAAAGAAAAATTATATATATTCCAGGGTGCAAATCTGAAAATACTGCTATAAAACTGAGTCCTAAACTCCATGGCAGAGGGCATAGATGAAAACACATTTAATAGATGTTACCTTTACTCTAAATTAACATCATGAATGTACTTAATTTTCAACAAACCTTGTGACCCCTTGTGTTCTCCGTCCTTCTCCCTAGAGACTGGGAAAAATAAACTTGTTACCACACCAGCTTTATCCTCCTGCCGTTGGCATTTTATATTGTGTTTCAGAAAACATGAACTAGGGAAAAAAAAAAAGTGTTTATTTTTAAATATGAAACTATGTGGGAAATATTATTGTTGCATTTCTTGAAATGTGTCCAGAATTCAAACCTGGAGGCAACAGACATGTGAGAGTGAAATTGGCCCCAGACAGTTAATAAATTCTGAGCAGAGATGCATAAATCAGCGAGGGTATTTTTCAAACTTTTTTTTTTTTCCCAAAGGGTGGGCAAGGGGGAGGGAAATGTCTTTGGAGAATTGTTTTCTATCAGTTCAGAAAATAGAGAAAAGAATTCAGCAATACCCAGTGCTGGTTAGCAGATTGTCATTTTTGGGTTTGATGTTCCTGGGTTTAATTGTCTTTCATGTGAACAATGGCAGGAGCTCTCTAGTGTGCCATGCGAGCATGATAAAAGGGGGCTGTTCTTGCATAGCAATGCCTTTTTTTTATTATTAGCGTAAAAAATTAGCAAGCTGGAAGTCGTTAGAAGGAGTTCCATTGGCATTAATTGTAATGCAGCCTGAATTTGTTTGCACACCAGTGCGGCAAGACAATAGCAGCAGGGAAAAAAAGCAATATTAATAGCCTTTTACTTATTGTATCGTTTTAGTGAGCCTTAATAAGGTGTCTGCTGTCAACTGGAATTTATTAAAATAAAAAAAAATACATGGTAATTGATGTATTGCGGTAAGTATGGATGAGGGCTCAACTTGATTAATGTATGAGTTGGCTTTTTAAGGCATTTTAAAAAGGCTTCTTAACTGGGTCTTAAGAGACTGGCACAAGCCCACTGTAAACTACCTCATTGCAGTTGGAAAACAGCCTGACAGCTGCTGATGTCTCCTGTGGCTTTGCTTTTTTTTCTGATCAGAGAAAACTGAAGTAATATAGTCCTCGTCAATAATTGCAGTGCTTAAAAATCTTATAAAGGGATTTCTATTCTTCCCTCCGGAGATAACTTTTCAAAGGTTAAATTAGTTTTACTTGTGTGTGCTTCAAATATCTCGACTCCCAATAAGGATCAAGTTTTGTTTTAAATAAACTGCTAGTTTGTGTGTTGCATTGGATTAGCACCTTGCTGAATACCTTCTCTTTCAGTATGAGATGGACGCTACAAAGCGTTCGGTTTAAGTCTAGCTGGAGTCCCCAAAAAAGCTTCAAGATGTTGACTTGCTTGGCTAGTTTAGTTCAGAGATGGATACTCTCCGTAGTTCAGAGATGGATGCTGAAAGTTTTAGGGTGGTTGTTGCTGTGGGTTTTTTTTCCTCTTGTTTCATACTGGCGAACTTCACTTGAATGTATGAGCTTTCATGTACCATCTTACTACCCAACATAATTTCAAGAAGTAGTGGTGGAAAGATTTGCATAAAGGCCTATGGGACCCTGATACCTTTTGATTTCGGTGTGTACTTGATTTCAAGAAAGTCTCAGCCTAAAATATTCTGTCTGTCTAGGTGGTTCTCATACTGCCAAAATGCTGGAAGATATACAATAAGAGGAAGGCCCAGATGTGTGTGAGGTGGCTGTTTTATGTAGACTGTGAGGAAACAGTTTTGTAGGAATATGGGTTATAGAACAGTAGTATTTCTGTACCTATATGTAGATTTTTGTCTTAACCCACTTTTTTTGCCCTAAGTCAAACAACAAATATTTGGCATGCTGTATAGAGAAGTCACTTGTGCTTGCCTGGCATTTCAGTTGTATTTACCAGGTAGTCAGTGACCACACAGAGAAATGCCTTGTGAAGAACAGATGGAGGTGTCACCTATAGAAATAGTTCTGTTAGCCTGAATAAATATATTCCATATTTTCTATTGAGGTCACCGTGAGCCTAAGGTATAAGGTGAAGCGACAGCATCTAGTTTTATTAAAAGTTTCCAAATTTGTCTCTTAGGGTAATAGGTGACTTTCTACTGGCTAGACTAATCAAGGTTCTTCTTTCCGTACCGTTGTCCCCATCAGTGCTACAAATGTCATCCAAGTAGATATCAAAGTCAAAGGGAGAGAAACAGACTCTTAATTTGTCACAGTAGCATGTTGTCCTTCCTGATAGCTCCAGGCCTTTCCCAGAGGAAGTGCTCATGCTTCATTATGGATGTAGGCTTTATTAGTATAGACGTCATCAGGTTCAAGTGTTAGGAAAAGCCTCTGCTTGCTAACAAAGGCCATGGCCTTGGGTAATGTAACTGTTCTCCTTACTGAAGGTTGTTAAGTCAGTGTGGATGATACTCTACTCTTCTCCTTGTATTTTTTTTAACATCCTGATCCTGCTTGGATATCTTGTGTGAGATGTGACTCTCCCTCTCTGAAGGCTAAAAAGAAGGACCTGAGTGCTCTGTTTTCAGTACATTCCTTTTGCTTTCGTTCCAACCACTTACCAGCAAAAAAGCCTAGTTGAAGACATTTCGGAAATCTGTGTATAACATTATCAATTCATCCACAGACTGCCATATATAAATAATACTTCCTTTAAGATTTCTTCTTCAGGTTTCACATACCAGAAGTGCAGCAGCACAGCACACGCACTTGTGAGATTTTTATTTTTCTTTCCCCTTCTGTTGGGCTTGCTATTAAATGAAATTGTTGCATAGCTCTAAATATGAGTTTCAACTGCTTTTTACGTTAGAAGTCTGAACTTTAACTTTTTATGCAGGCTACATTCTGGATGAGGGATGCAGCTGAGGAGTGATTTTTCTAGACATTTTCTTTTCCTGTCACCTTTATTTTACCCAACGACACTTCCTTCTCCAGTAACTGTTAGGTAAAACCTTTCTTTCTCCTGTTCACTGCCAGCAGGTAAGAGGAAACTTGAATGAATGGACAGTGATACAACAATGCATTAATTGCAACTCTCGCTCCTTCTTCAGCCTGTTGGCCGCTGGGGCTTTGCAGTTCCAAGCAGCACTCCAGTGGCTCCGATATGCCATTGAAGATAATACTTAAATATAGATATCTTAGATCTTTACTCTTCTAGTTACACCGCTGTGGCAGATGCTGCAGTGGTCCAGCATTAATATCTCTGCGATCTATGCAAAAAAACATGCTGTCCCAATGGTTTCTTCATTTAGCCTAACTCACAGTTTACATAATAATTCACTTCAAGGTCTGATTCACCTCGAGTCATTTTCTCCTTCGCATTCCCTTCCGTCCTTCATTTTTAGGCATGGGCTTTCTGAAATCGGTTCCTGAAAATACCCAAAGGTTGGAAGCATTTGAAAGCTAAGTGTGGATTCTGATCAGAATTTTACAAATGGTTTCCATTTTATTAAGGAATCAGATTGAAGACCATTAATAAAATGGAAACTCTGCAGCTTAATCTAACCTTGATATATTTCCAGCCTAATACATCTGCTTATAGCCCTGTCACCGCTGGATCTGTGCACCGAGAGTATTGTTGAATACATTTTCATACCTTTGCATTTTTTTCTCCTCTTTCCCAAGTTAGGCCAATTCTCAGCTGTTCCAGGCATCTTTCTCTCCCCGACTTGGGCTAGGATTAGAAGAGCCATGACAGCCTTTATTTGATACCCTGTTTGCGGCTAAGTGTACAATTTGTTTAGTAGAAGAGGAGTGATGCAGAAGGGAGTCTGAACTTGCGCTTGATTTTGGAGGTAAATAAGACTGGGTGCTTAATTATCTGCAAGAAGTGTTAACACTGAGTAACCCTGTAGCACAATCATATCCAAATAACAAGTAGTGATGGTGACCATGCAGGCATGACTCAAGATTTCACTTTGACAGAATTCAGGTTACTCACCATGTTTGGCTCTGCTGAAACTTCTGCTTTACTGTGAACTTTATGTGGACCTTGTGTGCACCAGTGGCTTTTCTTCCTCCCAGCCCAAAAATTCAGTTTCCCCAGTCGATATACATAGGTAACCTCATCTACTTAGGTTGCAGGTATGTTACAGATCTGACTGAATGGATTTATCACCGAATTGTGGATTATACCTGAGTGGTAACTACTACACAAATATAAAATATTATTAATTAATGTAATTATTTAATAGTTGTGGCTAGAAAGTGGAGTTGCAGGTGTTAGAGGTGTTTCTTTGGAAGTTCAAAACATGCTTCTCCCAGCTCTTAGTGAGACTGAACCTGACCCCAGCAAATGGGTTCAAAAATTGACTTTGCAATGTGGATCAAAAATTTGGGGGTGATCATGAATTTGCTTGCACTTGCAATTTTCAAGGTGCATGCTTGAAAAAACCCAGTTTCCTCTTTTGTTCGGGTACCGTTGCAAAGCCTAGTACAACGTCCTTTTGGTGGCACTGAAAGAGGTTTCGTCTCTCTCACCACATCAGAGCACGAATCTCAGATTCCCTCTTCTGAAAGTGGCCTCTAGTTATTACATGAGTAGAAATACAGGCAATCTCTGCCAGACATACACGGAGACTAGGTGTCTGTGCTGACACATCAATACAAAGAACTGTTATCACAGGAAAATTTCTCCTTCTAAACCTGGGCTTAAACTAATATGAACAGACATACAAAGGCCCCGGTGGGTGACCTTTGTTCACACGAGAATATGTCTGCTCAGGGATTTCTTAGTTCATGTTAATTGATTGCCTGATGGGATTGATTAACTAATTGATTTACTGTGGTTTGTGGTTTAACGCAAGGATTGGCCTATGGTGTACTTTAAAAGTTTCTGACATGGAGCGGGAATTTGGGAAAAGCTGGCACTAGCAGTGATAGTATTTTTGAGTGTGACTCCAGTGTCTTATGCAAGATGAATCCTGTTGATGAGAGTGTTAGTACTTAGCATGAGTAACACTTTATAGGCTGGGTTGGAGTGAAGTAAGCAGAGGAGTGAATTTGCAGCGTCTTTGTTAACCCATAGTAATTTCATGTAAGCCCACTTCAAGTGCATATTAACAGTGTCTGTGTGTGTGGTATCCATCTTCTGTCCTTTTGCAGGCAAAGGCAGAGGGACTGATGACAGGGTCTGTGCTCAAAATCATTGTCCCTTCCCTCTTTCTGCAGGACTGTGCTCCTAATCATTATTCTCCGTGTGCCTTACTCTCCCTGTTACCATGGTGCGTATATACTTGAGCAGTTCTTACCATGGAAGCACAGAGAAAGACATGAAAACCCTCACAGGAGACCAGCCTTGCAGCAAAAAGTACCCCTGATGCTGTGGTTCACATGTGTCTCTGCTTCCTGGCAACAAATGCCATTAAGTATGAGCCACTGAGACCAAAATTCAGATCTGTGTGACAATTTTGAAAGCATATACTAAGTTTATGGTGGATGCAGTTGAAATGGCTTTCCTGTTGCTTATATAAACTTGTTTCAAATAAATTATGCTGTAGACCTACAGTGAGGGCGCAATAGACTTTCTGTTCACACTCCTGGGTATTTCTTGGTACTTAGGAGACTCAAAAAAAAAAATTCCTATTAACCTGTTTTGAAAATAGTCTTCCCATATCAAAGCATGTTTAAAAAGCAGATTGCATTTGATAGCAGTAACTAAAATGCAGTAAGAAGCAGCCTTTTGATCTGTTGCAAATAAACTCTTTTGCAGATAAATACATTACAAGTGTATTTTTGTTCATTTGCTATCAAATTTAATAACAACCAGTGGAATTGAGTTCAACCAAAAATGGTTTCATATCAGACTTTGAATACATACTTTTAAATATTAAAAGATAATGATTTGTATGGCATTGTTATATAATGCATTTCTTGTCTTCTCTTGTGTGCATGTGACGAATTCCAGTCGATAAGCCCAGGACTCTGGAGTCAGTTGTCTGGCTAGTTATTAAGATTAAGATAAGTACTGAGAAGGGAAAGATACAGCACATTGTACTGCCCTGCTGGGACTGGGCCACCTCGGATTCCAAGTGTAAACAATGCATTAGTTCTCCCTAGCTTATTTCAAACTTGAGGTGTGCACTGTAAATATTTGGGAAATACGATGGAAAGAGTGTGGAAAGACTTTTTTTATTTTTTTAATCCATTAAATGTTATTACTAAAAAGTAACCTTAGCCCTGCTTCAGGTCCCAAATCATTACTCTGTAAAAATCCAAGACCGATTTCTGTTAGTTACTTATGAAAAGCAACTTTTTTCTCCTCATCCAAGCCATAAAAAAAGCAGACAGACATTTGGACGGCGTTATCGCTAGGCACTTCATGCTTAATGTACCACAACAATAACAACATAGTAAACACTCGCACAGCGAACCTCAATTAGGGGTTTTTGGGGAAAAGGGGGGGAATAGGACCGGAAGGCCTGAACTATAGAATACTGAAGCTAGTGCAAAGTCTCCTTATGACTTCAGTAAACTTTGGATCGGGTCCAAAGTGAAAGTTAGTGAGGTCAGTGCTTTCTGAGCATGTTGGAGCTGTTATTGCTGGTGTCTCTGCGGTGGAGTCCCTCAGGGCATCACACTGTCTTTGCCAAAGGGGGAGAGGGAGAAAGTTCTCTGTTATTTCAAAATATTACTGAGGTATCTTTTAAAAGGCAAATATTTCCTGAAGTTCAGTTGCTGATTCTCACTACCTATCACAAATATGAGCTTTGCTACAAATAGGTAGTCGGCACTTTCAAGACAGCAAAGCTTGATTTGTCTGTAGGATCACTGGAGGAGTGACAGAAAGCAATAATTTAGTAAGTGTATTGAAGCTGCGTGCTGCGCAAGGTAGACCACTGGGTAGCAATTAATTTTTGTTAATGAATTTAAAACTAGATGTATGGAAATGGTTATATAAACTGTATACACTGCTAAACAACTAACTAGTCCTTGGGGTCTGCATTTTTATTATCTGTATGTAAATCATTTCAGTGAGCATGATCTAATGAGTCAACAACTGCTCTGAAATTGGAATGGAGATTTGCAAGACAGTTTTTGAAAATCCTTATGCCCGGTTTCATCGTATGGCCCTTACAGTCAAGCTATGTTTATCCTCTGATTGATCACCTCTTATGTGGAGATAGTTTGTAGGTTTTATTGTGTTTCAGAAGGGTTATTTCTAAACTAGGAATATCCCGCATTAGTGGCGACGGGAAATTAAGGAACATTCAAAACCATTCAAGAGAAACAAGGAGCACAGCCGAATGGTCCCCAGTGACCCCTCCTAAATATAATGTTTCTTATGTGGTAGGAAATAAAAAAAAAAAAAATAAAATAACATAGTTAACTGTAAAAGGTTATCTGACAAAACCACGCAAACTGCTTTTTCCTGAGTGTCAGAGAGTTCTATTACTGAATTAGAAGCTGTCTCTTTCCTTCATATGCCAGTTAAATCATTGTACTTCCTTAACTCCCCAAAGGTATACGCTACGATTTCCTCTTAACCAGCAATGAAGATAAATAGCTCCTGTATCTTTTCTGTTTACAGTTATCTTAAGCAAAACCAAAATTAAAGCAGAATCACTGCGGCATCACAGTTTCTTAAGGGATCCTGAATGTAGGACAAAAAGCTGGAATACCTCAGAAAGGATATATAATATATGAAATGTAAAATATGTATATGTGTATATACTTGCATGCATGTTTATAACTCCAATTACTAATAGACCTCAAAAAATTGAGTAATTAAAAATTATATCTAAACTTGATGTGCTATGACCAGGTAAATGAAATGTACAGAGTGGACTGGAATATTTGGAATACCACGCTGTTTCCCACCCCTTTTTTCACACCACGAGCGTTATATCATGTTTGTGTACATTCCAGTTAGCTGCAAGTGAGAAATCACTGCTGAGGTCGCTGAAATGTCAGTGCCACATATGCTGAGGACAAAAATGGATGGAATTCCCTGTTATAACTCTGATTATCAAAACTCATATGATACAAGAGGAAAGTGTGTGTCCTGTATGCTGTGTACTGCAGTCTAACAGAGACACTGCCTGGCTGAAAAGTCCTACAAACTAACCTATGCCCTAACCTATTTTAGATTTTCAAACATTTCATATGCCAGATGAGTAAGTTTAGTCTCTGACACGCATGTACGGCTTTAAGATGTGTTTACACGGAATACTCTTGAAACCAGCTACCTGTTTTTAAAGCTCTTTCGCTGAACCCTGTATGATCTGAAATAGCTAAGTAGTTAGCGTTCCTGCCAATTTGATATGATTGAGACCTTTTCTTGAACTGACCTCAGAAGGAATAGAAGACTAATTGAGGCAGCCCCAGTTCTAGCTCTCTAGAGGTATAAACCACTGCAAATGGTATCAGGTGCATGCATAAAAAGGTTTACATAGTGGAAGAGGGATATGGGAAGGAAAAGAAAGACTTTTCTTTCTCCATCTCTCAGCAACCTTCTCCCACTTCTCCCCAAAGCTTCAAAAAAAATAAATTTATTCCTATCTTGATGTCATTGTATGGTAAAATAATAAGGGAAAAAAAAAAGTAAATGCACCCAAACAATGCAGAAGGTAAAATTAGGACAGTACTTGGGTGCCTCAGGGCTGTAATTAAAGCTATCTAGATAAAAAGAGATATTCTGCCTCAGATTTATGTTCTGAGGAAGGGGGGGTGGGGGGAAAGGCTGAAAGTGAAACACAGCAAAAGAAATCCGTAATTCCAATGTATTCAACTCACCCATCAGAAGAAATGGCATTAATTCAGGTACCCAATTACTGTAATGTGGTTCAGAGCACCTCAGTAGGTGTTTCAATCTCAAGCCAGGACTAACATTTGTAATCCTTTAAATGCACTTAAGAAATTGATGTTACAGCCCCACAATCTGTTAGGGGCCTTGCTTCCTGGCTGATTGCAAACTATCCCACCATTAATTGGATCATCAGAATGTGATCCGCGTTCTGGTCCCCGGATTATGTAAGACTGACTTTGCTCTGACGCGCTGAACCAGAGGCTTCTTTTGCTGGATATTTTGACCCTTAATGTAGATAAGTGGTATTTTTCATCAATCTTAGCTTGCATTAAAAAAGGGAAATGTCAATTCAATGTTGGGCGTTTAACTTAATTCAACATCTTTTAATTTAATACCTTGGAAAAGTTAGGCCGTCTCCGACCTGCCGGAGACTTCTGCTGATGGAATGGTTTGTGGAGTGGGGCTGAAGGCACGTCGTTCCCGCTCTGTAACATGGTTGGGTCCCAAAAGTCTCCTCATGCTTCATCCCTGTATGAAAGGGAAAGACAGGAAAAAAAAAAAAAACACAAAACCAAACCAAACAGTCCCCTGACCATGCTTTGCTGTATTGGTAATGAGTTTCCTCAGCTCCTTTGGACTGTTCCGTAATGACTGTCCTATGTGCCTGAGGGAAAAGAGACAAAAAAATTATTTCAGTGTTTCACTGTTCATCTTAGGCTTCAGGTTCTCTTGATTTTTTAAAATTTTTTTTTTTTTTTTTGTGAATCAGGGTGCTTTGATTAATTCGGTCAATATTCTTAATGTATTTTGGTGCTAAAATAACAGATGGTTTGGAAATCCTCTGCATGGCATGAAGTTCAACAAGGCCAAGTGCCGGGTCCTACACTTCGGCCACAACAACCCCATACAGCACTACGGGCTGGGGGAAGAGTGGTTGGAAAGTGTCCTGGTGGAAAAGGACCTGGGGGTATTGGTGGACAGCCAGCTGACCGTGAGCCAGCAGCGTGCCCAGGTGGCCAAGGCCAACAGCATCCTGTCGTGTATCAGGAATAGTGTGGCAAGCAGGACTAGGGAAGTAATTGTCCCCCTGTAGTCTGCCTCACCAATGTGGTATACAGTGTCCAGTTCTGGGCCCCGCACTTCAAGAAAGACATTGAGGTGCTGGAGCAAGTCCAGAGGAGAGCAAGAAAGCTGGTGAAGGGTCTGGAGGGTATGTCCTATGAGGAGCATCTGGGGAACTGGGATTGTTTAGCCTGGAGAAAAGGAGGCTGAGGGGGAGACCTTATTGCTCTCTACAACTACCTGAAAGGAGGTTGTAGTGAGGGAGGGGTTGGCCTCTTCTCCCAGGCAACTAGCAACAGGACTAGAGGGCATAGCCTCAAGCTGCAGCAGGGGAGGTTCAGGTTAGACATTAAGAAAAATTTCTTCACAGAAGGGGTTATTAGGCATTGGAATGGGCTACCCAGGGAGGTGGTGGAGTCACCATCCCTGGAGGTGTTTAAGAGAAGACTAGATGTGGCACTTAGTGCCATGGTCTAGTTGACACAGTGGTGTTAGTTCAAAGGTTGGACTCGATGATCCCAGAGGTCTTTTCCAACCTAGTTGATTCTGTGATTCTGTGACTAGACCTAAAATCCTGTTGAAAATAGGGGAAATTCTTTCTGACAGAAGGAGGCTTTGTCTCAAAAAATATTTTACCAGAATAGGTATAGGACATGTTGCAACACCTTTTTTTGTTGTTGTTGTACTGCATCATAAAAGCTCTACTAGTGCTTCTTTTCCTGATACTGAATGCATTTGTCCCAGTGGTACAGACAGAAATTCAAAGGCAACTGAAACAAAGAATTTTAATTTTTTTTTTTCAATTAAAATTGTAAGCTTCCCAGTTTTCTGGGCATTGCAACAAGCATCAGATTCTTTTGAGTCTTATGGCTTTGGGGAAACCATTATATGGTATGGCATCTCTTGGCCTCATGGTTGGTAGGAGTGAAGGTGGTGAGGTGAAGAGAATAACATTAGGTTTCATGACCTTAATGTCTCTCCTGGAACATCGGTTCCTTAATAATTAACCCAGGCTTAATAATCCTGGGTATGGCAATGATTTCGGTAAAGTTGGTACCTGCTAGCTACATATACATCAGAAATCACTGACAAAATATGACTTTTTTTGGTGTTTCAGAGAAAGAACAAGCTCTTTTCACCTGTGTGACACAGAGGCAGAAGCTCATAGAAATCATTTTGCAGCTGAGGTTGGCTAACTTAGGTCTCATTTCTTTTGTTTTGTGCAAAGGTCTCAGTCTTCTTTTTCCAGCTCTCCCCTCTCCCCCGTCTTTTGCAAGTCATTCAAAAATGGTACCGTTCTGTGGGCAGGAAGAACCTGCCGAGGGCTCAGCAATGGTGAGTGAGTGGTTGGACAGCTTCTTTCACTGCTGTCTTCTAGACTGTGGAGACATTTTTTGAGAGGTCTTTAGAACATTACAGGTTGAGGAAAAACAAGCTTTTAAGGCAGCATCTTTCTGTTTTATGAGAAATGTATGATCCCAAGGAGAATCAGACTGAAGAGGGTGGTTCTTGCATTGCTCCCAACTCTCATGCTGACCAGGACTAATTCAAAGTCTGCTGTGTCAGGAAAAAAGATCAAAACTTTGAGGCAGGGAGTTTAAATAGGAGACTTGGGACAGTCTCATTAGACATCGCATCCATACAGTTTTTACATCGCTTAGGATGACATCCTGGAAGCTTTCTTAGCACGTCAGAGAACATAGCTATCCCCTTCTTTGATCCGCACTAATTGGGTTTTGTAGATTAGCAGAATACCTAGGTTAGCCTTCTCGCTGAATTTACAGAGACAATAAACACAGACATACAAAAGGGCTTTTGGTGGGAGATATCTTTGTGATCTTGAATGCAGATAGAAAGAGAACTGGTCTGATGTTTGGAGTGAGCTGACTGTTTATGAACAGTTAACTGTGCATTGAGTAGGAGGAGGCAGAGTTTCTGGTGTTGGGTTGGGGTTTTGGGTCCATGTGAGGTTGCTGTTACGCATACAAGGTATGTTGCTGACCTTGCTCCCTGCCCCCCCCCTTTTTTTTCTTTCTCCTTTCTTCCTGATATGAATTGAATAGGCAGGTAGATATATACAGTTCTGGTCAGCCAAATTGGCGCTAGAGGTGATACGGTGCTACACTAGGACAGAATAACCTTTAGGTTTAGGCTCCTGGCTGGAGCACAAGAAGCACACGTTCAGTTCCCAGCAGTTCTCTGACTGGTCTGTTTGAATTGCAGTATGTATTGGTCATGGTGGTCTCCTCTCTTTGCACTTGTACAGCTCCTGGCGCAGGAGGATCTCACCTGGAACAATAGATACTGCTGAACTGTAAATAAGAGCCCTGGCTAGAGATTCCTGTAAGCAGATGACCAACTTTCAAAAATATGATACTTTTCTACCAAGCATGTTTCATCTTACAGTATTTGAATCTCTATGTTCTCCTTGAAACTGCCCCTATGGATGAAGAATGTGTGTTCGTGCTATAACATTACATACTTGCTCTACTAACATGCAAAGAGAAGTCCAAAGATGTATACTTATATATTATCTATAAGCGAATTACACCTACTAAGGCTTAAATATTTTAACAGGCAGTGTTGAAGGAAGCTAGTTTGACCATGTTCAGACCTGGTATAAACACAATCACCTTTCCTGAAACGAGTGAAGCTGTATCTGCTTCAGCCAGACCTAAGTTTAGCTTGGAGACAGATAAGTACTAGTCTCACAACTTGGCTCATTCAACACTGATACAAAGCTCTTTCATAAAAGGAGAAATATAAAGCAATGTAGGTAAGCCTATAATTATTTTGGCCACAGAACAAACATATTGTTTCTTCCTGCTTGGAAGGGCCTAACCTTCTGTAGGGAGAGTAGGATCTGTGATATCTCTGGTATTGATAGTGTTCCTACAGCAACTGCATTTTCCAGTAAGCTTTGTACTGGCCTAAGATGTTTCTTAGTTATTCCACTGTATGGAGGGGAAAGGAAACCTTTTGTAGCTTGTGGCTGTGCCTTCCTGGGCAATTGATTTTAAACACAGACAGTGTATCTCAGGGTGTTTTGCTGTATGGAGTTGCTTTGAAAGTACGTCACTTCCAATCTGTTTAATTGGAGTCTTGGGTGACACTTCTCTGCTGCTTTATCCCTGGACAGAAAGCTGATCTACGTTTTAGCTTTAAGTACACTACAAGGTTGGAAAGTAAAGTTGAGTTTGCAATGAAGCAGATATATTGGTTTCCCATGTTTTGGAGACAAATGGAGTCTCATCCATCGCTGCTATACCAGTATGCTGGTGCTGTTTCAGGCTCCTTTGGGTTAGGATTTCAGTTTGCCCTTCCTTCCTAATGGGGTCCCTTGGTGGAGAATGCCATCCAAGCGCAGGATGGATGAGGTGCCCTAAGGACCTGTATCAGGCTTGCCTTGTAAGCAGTGCCTTACTGAACTGTGAACTGGGCTTTTCTTGAAGTGCTGCATGAGGATATGAATTCAACTTTGAGACAAAAAAAGGGAACAAACATCACATACAGCAGCATATGTCAGCCTGAAAACACACAGTATTTGGTGGCAGTATTAATATGCATCTAAAATCATTTTCTTGTGGTGTCTTAAGTATTTCTCAGGGGCTCCTTCCTTTGTTCTAACTCCCTGTAGAAGGGGCAGAGAAAAATGGCTGGTGCGTTTGCTTCGGCCGCTGTCAGTGACAGGCTCACAGCAGAATTAATTCTGTCCTCTCTAATGACCGTCAGTTACCTCATTGCCAGGGAAATGGCCCTCTCCGTCTGCAGGATCATAGCAACTAAGTTTCATTATGCAGGACAACACACCTCTCTCCACCAGGCTGCCTGCAGAGGCTGAAGCATTTCTGCTTGCCTGTAGGGCTGAGTGGTGTGGGTTTCTCTGTCCCAGGGCAGGCTGTGTATCGACAGCTTGCATATCCACTACTTGGCACGTTACTGGGTTTGGTCTTCCTCTGAAAAGTAAACCCTGTGTTCCCTTCACATTGAGGGGAAAAAAAGTTTAAAAGTGGGCAGGGTGAAACCAACCCAGGTGCTGTTATCCGTCATGATCATATCCTCACCTGGGCTTTTCGGTTCCCTGGGAAGATGTGTTTGCAAGACTAGGTGGTTATGTGTAAATACTGAACTGTTTTTGTATTGGAGATGCATACTTTTTTGGACTTGGACTCCTGCTTGAATTCACGAGTCCATCTTTCACCCAGGCTCAACTGTAGAGAATGCAAATACTTTTCAAGGCAACGTTGATTAATTCAGCAAATTCAGACCATCCTACACAGTGGTGCAAAACAAATGCTCTGTTTCTATTTCCCAGACTTACTTACACTTGCTATGAACTTTACCTGTGCAATTAGTTGGATGCTGTTGCTAAAAATGCGGGACAAAAGTCCTCTATGAGGGAGCGCTAGCCAGCATACTTTGATACGTTGTGAGTGATGGCTCATATGTACTAGGGTGTGAAGCTGAGCAAGTGACTTTTAAATGGTTGATCTGGGTTTCAGTGTTGAGCCCAGCTGTTCCTTGAAACATTCTGTGCAGTACAGTAATTTACAGTGTAATGGTCTTGTATAAGGAGGCAGATGTGAATCACAGGTGAACTACTTCTGAATGATGACATGGGTGTGAGCACTCTCCCTGCCCTTGTCTTTCCCCTCCCAGACTCTCATTCTTCTATACATGTTGTTGGTTTTTCCTCCCACCACCTCTTTGCAACACAGGTAGGCACGTTCCAGTGCGACTCTGATGAGCCTGCTATGTACTGGTTAATCTGGTTCTTGTATTTGATTTTAGTATCTTTTGTCACCTTGCCTACCCTAAGAAACCCATGCTGCCTCAAGTAGCTTTGAATGTACCAGTAAGTGTATGTTGTAGAGTGAGAAGTGAAATGGAGAATGTGTCTTCACCCAAGATTTGGAAATGGTAGGAAACAATGTCTTGCACTTCTTTTGCTTTTTAGATCTTTAACCCCTAAGCCACCCTAAATCTACTGTCCCTATAAAAAGCTGCATTTTAAAAGGCTTTAGAAGGCTTGCTGACCTTGCAACCTACTTTGTAAGGAGTCTGCACCCACAGCTATTAAACAAAATTAATTTCAGCACTTTTAAATTGTTAATCTTGCAAAAGACAACTTGCTTGCTCTCCAGTGATCCCACAGGTCATCATTCTGCGAGTTGCAAACCATCACCAGGGTTCATGGCTCTGAACATCATCAGTCTGATTGTGGTCTCCCAGATGCCTTGCAAAATTAATTCCTCTGCCTTCCACTTTTCCTCCCTGGCAGCTCTTTGAGATCTGGGTGCTTGGTGAGCTCTGTGTGCGTAGCAGCTATTCACCAGTATCCACACCACACATTATTCTCGTTTTAAGGTTACTCTATCCTAAATCAGTGCTTCCAATCCTCAACTCACGGTAATGAACTTTGGGCAGCAGGGCATGAATTCAGGTAGGAAATGACAGTTTTAGTCTTCAGAGTGTTAGGTCTTCTATTGAAAGGGCTACGTCTCTTGTAAGTTAAGTTTCTCCATACCCATGGGGCAAATGTTTTACCAGGTACTAATTTATTTTGTATCTTCTTAAGTGTATTTTCTCTGCCTGGCTGTGAAACTCGTGCATGTTGCCTTTTTTCCTCCAGGCAGCAATATGTGTGAATGTCCTGGGGGTGGGGAAGAAAGCGTGTGCTGTATCTGGTATTATCATGCCTGGTTGTCCCTGCTCCTTCCACCTCTTTTGTCTCTGCCACTCAAGCCAATTTCAGCCATCCACCGACTCTCATTTGGGATAATAGCCTCTCTTTTTACTGTTGTCTTGTCATGTTTGATTCGGCAGCACAAGGGTTTTAAATTAGCCAAAACATTCGCATGCTGGGCTTACTCCGCTGCCACTACCAGTTGTAGAGCCACTAAACCACTTGATGCTGAAATTGATGATTGCTCGGAAGGAATGAGAGATTGTTGGTGGCTACCGGGAAGATTCATTCACGCCGAGCCCCTTTTAAGAAACCTCGAGGGGAGGGAGAGAGAGATTTCCTTCATTTTCCTGCTGCCTGGCTGGTAGTTGCATTGTGCTTGTGCCAGGTTCCTGCTGAGTGATTACAGCCTTGCTAGGCTGCGTAGTTCCTGTGATTTCAACATAAAAACAGAAGAAGGAAAATACAGATGGAACGGAAGGGGAGGATAAAGCTCCAAAACTTGCCGTTCTATTCAGTAATGTAGAATTATGATGTTTTAACTCGCTGCCCACTATTTTTTTGGGTTTTTTTTTTGTTTGCTTGTTTTTTAATCTAATTTATTCCTCTTGGCTACAATTTTACTTGTTAGAAGTTTTACCCAGTAGAAGACTCTCTGTATCAGCCTGGCTGAGTTGGTGATGCTGAACCACATCTGGGCTGTAAGCAGTTGTTAATATTCTCTGGATTAAAAATGACTCATCATTAACAGGATCTGGGATCACTATGAAACTTATAATATAGCCCCACATCCTCCCAAAAATGTCTTTTACTTGTTTATATTAGTGTTTAAAGATATGGAGGGACAGAATTTATAAGGGAAAAGAAGATGACCATGCTTGAGAAACCATACAAAGAGAAAACAAATGAAGCCGTTGAATTAAATATGAATGATTAGGGTTGTACGAGGGATATAATTATATTTCAGAACTATATACAATCACATATGCAAAGTGAGAGAGGCACCTTTTATTTCCATTGAGTGGATTTGGTTTCTTTTTGAAGAGAGAGTATGTTTTGGCACCTTTTTTTTAAAATATTCTAGCACTAGCTTCTGTGTTACAGTGATGATAGGTAGTCAAATAGTCAGAAAAGGTCAGTAAGAAGCCCATGGCTCAGGATTTCCGAGTCCAAAGACAAACGCTATCTAACAGAAAATAGTAGCAAGTGTGATTTAAAAACAAACCAACCAACCAACCAAACCCACACCCTCTGTTAGCCATATATGCAAGTTCCCAGACAGTTAGAAGCATGGCTTCAGATATATAATTCATTATACAGTGTCACAAATACGGCCCTAACTATAACACATGTGGAATACGATTGCACAGCATCCAAGCCAAGGAAGATGTCTCATTTGATCTAATATTGCTAAAATTATTATTAGTAATATCTAGCACTTTTTTCCTGATTACTAAGCCACATGTTCTCTTGCATAAGATGCCCTTTTTTCTGCTAAACAAAAAAATCTTGTAAATTTGAAGGTGTTGGCATCCAACTTTATTTCTCTCTTGTATGTAATAAATTGTGAAGAAATCATGTGAATGACTAAAGCTCTAAAAATACAAATCTAACTAAGAGGCCAAATCTCTGGGGCCCAGCTGTGTGTGGTTGTTGTGCAAGTCGAGCTCTGAGGGCTTCCGTCTGTGCCAATTAACAGTAGACTGGAAAGCCAGGTGACCATGATGGGTTTAGTCCTGTTATCTGTCTCTAACTGCTGCACTGTTCAGAATTGCTGATTTCTCTGCAAAATCATGACAGATGTATTACAGGAAAATGTATTGGTCGAGTAGCTAGTGAGAGAGTTAATGCAAGGGATAATAAGTAGCTAAGGCTATGTCTCCAGAGACTTTGATGTGGTTTGATAATATATGGGATGGGTCAATCTGCCCTATTATGCAAATGTAAGCCAGTTTTATGCTCTACATACAACTAGAGATTTGATAAAGCACTAAATTAGTTTTCACAAGGTATTAGATGTTAGATACTTAATGGGCTCATCATGCTTTTTGCTACACTTGGTTAAGATGTGTTCTGTAACAGAAGCATGCGGCAGCACGACTTTTCACCCGGAAAGGAAGCGTGTCTTGTGGACTGAATGACGAGTCTGGGAATTATAACGTCCAGGCCATCACTTGGTTTTCGAATTACCATCTGTCTGATTTACAGAGAGGTCTCTCTTTCACAATCTGCAGGAATGGGGAACCATGTCCTTCCCTTTTTCTATTTGCCTCCTTTTGAAGTTTAAGCCACCAATGCTTGTAAAGTGTATTTGTTTATTTTTTTTTTTATCCTTGGATGCAAAGGGTGCAAGTAATCATAATTCTGTGAAGCTTTGGTCGCACGAGACTAATGCTGTCCCACTCAGTAGGTGCTGGGAAATTCTCTAAACTTGACAGCAGAGAATTTACAGGTTCAAGCAAATTTGAGTAAGAAATCTTATCAGAGTGTGAAAGGAGAAGCCCTAGGTTTTGATGTAGTGCTCCACAAGTGCACCCTGCATTCACTCCGTGCCAGTGTTCAACTCGTATTTAAAAGGTGAAGTAAGCCCACTGGTTCAGTGAAGCTAGGAACATTTTTGTATCGCCAAAAATCCATTGGTAAGATATGTTACATGGGGACAACATCCTTGCCTTCACACACTTGCACCCATTCTACCGGTGGGGAACGTGGGCGAAGAGGGCGACCTTCCCGGGGCCGCACGGCAAATCAGGCTCTGAAATGGGTTGTTGGTTTGAGCATTCCCCTTATCTGAGCTGATGTTAGGTCCACTAAAGCAGGCTGCTGCTTTAGTTAGCTGGTAACAATTTTATAAGCTTGTTTCTTCACTATCAAAGAATGGACTGTAAAATTACTTTTTTTTAAGTTCAGTGGTTTTTGTCTTGTTAAATAAAAATCTAAAACTGCTGACAGCAGTGTATGCCCACAGCTGCCTTCAGAAAACTGTGCTTTAAAACCCATTAAGTGTTTTGTATTTATCACATGAATCTAATTTTTGATAATGTTATTTTTCCCAGTGTTTACAGATACTGTCCTTAATTACATTTGAAATTCATCATTCTCTAACGTCTTGCTGCTTATGCAAGTAGCCAGTCCTGAATGACCACTGCCAGGCTTTGCACTTCTCCTGGCACGAGGGAGACAGTCCTGCCTTTTCGTGAAATGCAGCAAGAGTGTCATACATAAAATGATCCTGTTTGAAAGGATAGAAGCCCCATCCCAATATAGATCACAGTTGAAAATGACACAATATTACATGACAGCTTCTCCCCCATTTACCCTCCCTGCCCTCTTCCCTTTCTCAGCCTGTTTCCCAGTCGGGCTGAAATAAGAAATGTGTCGTGTATTGCGACGTTTTAGTTTACTGTTGCTAATGTTCCCTTTGCATCTTCCATTAGCGTGTTATTTATAGGATCGCAAAAGGGCATCGGTACTGCTCAGCGTCTGGGGTGGCAATTGCAGGTGTCCCAAGGACTGAAAGGTTCTTTAAAAGTGCTGGGTCACACCTTGGCCTCGGCAGCGGGCTCACCTAGCTCCGGCAGAAGCCTGTGCCATGCTTTGGGCTGAAATCCCGTGTTTTAAAACCCGCTGAGGCCAGCGTGGACTTCGCATCGTTGTATAAACAAGAAGACTTTGCCTCATAACTCCTCCTAAGCCTGCACCTGATGAGCAGCTTGGAGCTGGAGGGCTGCGTTTCCCCTAATAAATTCCTTTTTGTGAACCCACTTGTTAGTCAAGCGTTGTGCACACTAACTACAGCGAGGGCCCTGTGTCTTGGGCATAAATTACTCTCGCGTGGCACTGTCTCCGAGCAGCCCCCCAGTTATGGATTACTTTGTTCTCGACTTGACAGGAACATAATTAGAACTGTTGATGAAATCTACCAAATTGTTCCTCCGTGGCCTCAATGGTCAGGAAATTTGGCTGAGTCGTATTTGTCACCGACGTAAAGGCTCTAAACACTTCATATTAACTATGTTATTAATGTGCCCTCTAATCTGTCCGTGAATTGGTAACACTTGGAGTGAGCTTGTGCTCTAATAGCACCTTGTGATGAATACATTGTGATGCTGTTTAAAAGTTTCTGGAGGGTGGTGGTGGTGGGGAAAACCTTAATAAAAAGCGAACGTTTCTAGGTTATTTCTTTTCTCTGTATGTGCATTTTTATGTTATACAGTTTTGTTTTGTTTAATTGGAGATTCATTTAGGCTTTACATTGACAGACCGTTTTCTGTTCTATAGGATTTGCTGACATTTGGGCTGTTTCATTGCCAGAGGAGGCTTTGTGTGTCCCAAAGGAAGTGAGTGATCTGGCCATAACAAATCCTGCCAAAATATTTTAACACCGTTATGATTTTCTAATGCAATGCGTAGTGAATGTGACTAGAAAAGGATGGTGAGTCCATGAAGGGGGTTTGCTCCCTCTCCTCTGCAATTTGTCTGGTGGAACGAGCGCACAGGAGCTGCCGGGGTGGTGGGAGCAGCCAGCAGTGGGGGGTTGTTTGCTTCTTGAAGCGTGTTGCTTCAGATGTAGCAATGGCTAACACTTAATCTTTAAGCCAACCTTTCAAATTTTGGTCCTGCTCTTGAACTTTCTGAGAGCCCAAGGTGTTCAGATATGGTGTTTTAGTTAGGCTAAAAAGCGCATTTTGGCTGCTGTAATTGTTCAGTAAGTTGAAACATGGAAATGTGTGCTAGATGCAGATGAGAGAGAAGGCTGAAGGTCCTAGAAGCTGACAAGCTGCTGTCTTGGGTAAAATAAAGTCTTACCTTCAATACAAAGGGCAATCTCATACTTCAGTATGGTTTTGAAGAACATTGAGGTGGTTTTTGTCTAAGCAACTGTGCTTAGATAAAGTGCTAGAACACAAAAATGAGAGTTCTCACATGTAGTGTTCAGGGGATGAAAACAATTCTGACAACATAATGTTTAGCATAGAGCTGGAAGTGTGGGAAAACAATAATTTAGATCCCTGAGCTATTTTCTAAATAAGCAGGTATATTAGCTGCTATTTTTCTAATACTTTGGTGATTTGCTTATATTAAATTTAATACACGCCCCCTCCCCCCCCCAAAAAAAAACACCATGGCTAACGTTAATATCTAATAAACAATGTGAACCTAAAAACAGAAAGCAGTTCAAAATGATGGCTGATATTCCGCAGTCAACACATCTCTTGTGCCCAAGGTACGCCATGTTGGATTACTCTGGCAATTAGCTTCTGTACCAGGGTAAAGTTATGTTTCTTTGGTCATTTTAAATTCACGTACTTAAGAATAAATAAAGCAGCTGACTGTCTGTACCAGGAAGTTTTGCTGAAGGGAGGAAAGCTAATGAGAAGTAGAAAAGTTGAGTGTGTCCACAGCTTTGGAAGTTGTTCCATGTGAACAGATCCTTCCACTTCTACCAAACAGTCCCAAGTTTCTAACTGGGTTGAGCTATTTGCCCCTGACCTGGGTTGTCAGATGCTCAGGTGGACATAAATAAAGTCAGGCCTTTCACTGTTGATGGTGTTTCCCACGTGCATGGATGTTTCTCTATTTGTTTGTCTTTGAATACAGAACAGAATTGCAAGTTCTCATGCTCACACTGTGTTATTTCCCGGGTCCCAGGGGTAATGATGCTGTTACCAACAGGAGAGAATTGTGAACCTGGGAGTTAGGACCTACTTTGAGACTTCATTTTATGACCTTAGTATTTGTAAATGAAATGGGAATCTAACTCTGCACCTTTCTCATGCAAATCAATCTATTTCTAGTAATGAGCAATTTAAGTATTTTTTTTAATAGGTAGTTGCCATCTCTGGAAATCAGGATCAGAATTCAGGATGCTCAAATTAGGTGTTAGTGCATACAGATATTCTGTTGATGACTCTATTATTAGAATAAAGTAGACCATTACTTTCCCTAGATCTGTTTCTTTTCACTGCTTTTCTCTCTTCTTCTCTCTCAGTTCATCTTGTCTAAGTTTTTCTTCTCTTCTTTAATTTCACCCTTTAATTCATTTCTACCAAAGCCATGGGATCTTGAAGGGCTTTTAAATAATTAGATCTTGTTACTTATTTGCAGTGTGTTCAAAACTGAATTACATTTTCTTTTGTCATAGTCTTGTTTTATCACAGTTCTAAAATGGGATGTTATTTGGGGCATTCTTACCCAAAATCATTCTTTATGCTGTTCTGGCTATACTTCATCTGTCTTTCTGATATGCATTTTCTACTAAAAACTTTTCTTCAAATGAATGAATATTGTATTATTTTTTAATTATTCTAGTTTTCTGGGTTTGGTTTGGTTTGGTTTTTTTTTTTTCAGTTTCCAGTGGGAATGTCATGATAAGTGTCCTGTACATCCAAATGTAACTTGTTTCATTCAGTAGACCAAAATGCATCATGAGTAGAGCACCCCAAAAATTAAGCTTAATCCTAATTTCACTTTTTGTTACATTTGGATGTACAGGACACATATCATGACATTCCCACTGGAAACTGAAAAAAATCAAACCAATTCCTAAAAGTAGGAAGCAAAAAATAATTCTGTAGAAACCAAGGTACTTTCTCTAAGATAGTGAAGTATTTTTAAGCTATATTATTGATCAAGGGGGAGGTGGGGAAGGAGGTTTTGATATAAGAATTGCGCCCTGGAATATTAATGATCTTACAGTGTCAGCTGTGGAGAACATATGCTAGAAGGTGCTCGTGTTTGAAATCTGGATTCATAGTTAATTTATCACTTCATAAACTCTAGGAAAGACTGTTTTCTTTTTCCAAACATTTAAAATTACTCAGCCATTTTATACATTAAAACACAATTACAACTTACAGGGTATTTGAAAGAATTTTCAAAGCTATTTCCTTTAGGAACTGTCCCTACACTGATGCTTTAGCACCAAGTAGTTCATATTCTCAACTGCACCTCTTGGGTTGTTTTTTTCTAACAAAAGAGGGTTTGTAGAATGTTCATCACCAGACTAGCCAGCACGAATGCCGAACAGCCAGTACCACCACATTCACACGTGTGTGCACATAACTGTACAAATGCTTATGTGTACACAGGCAAACCACCCCCGACGTGCACTTGTATACAATCACCGAATGTTAGGGGTTGGAAGGGACCTCGAAAGATCATCTAGTCCAATCCCCCTGCCGGAGCAGGATTGCCTAGACCATATCACACAGGAACGTGTCCAGGCGCGTTTTGAATGTCTCCAGAGAAGGAGACTCCACAACCTCTCTGGGCAGCCTGTTCCAGTGTTCAGTCACCCTCACCGTAAAGAAGTTTTTCCTCATATTTATGTGGAACCTCCTGTGTTCCAGCTTGCACCCATTGCCCCTTGTCCTGTCAAGGGATGTCACTGAGAAGAGCCTGGCTCCATCCTCATGACACTTGCCCTTTACGTATTTATAAACATTAATGAGGTCACCCCTCAGTCTCCTCTTCTCCAAGCTAAAGAGACCCAGCTCCCTCAGCCTCTCCTCATAAGGGAGATGTTCCACCCCCTTAATCATCTTCGTGGCTCTGCGCTGGACTCTCTCTAGCAGTTCCCTGTCCTTGTTGAATTGAGGGGCCCAGAACTGGACGCAATATTCCAGATGTGGCCTCACCAGGGCAGAGTAGAGGGGGAAAGAGAACCTCTCTTGACCTACTAACCACACCCCTTCTAATACACCCCAGGATGCCATTGGCCTTCTTGGCCACAATGTATGGACGGTTCTGTAAACTCTTTCAGAACACGTGACATGTCCCCTGACACTAGTGAACTGAAATCCCAATGGGGCTAATGAGCTCCAGAATATAGCTTAAAAATACTTTACTATCTTAGAGAAAGGAAATAATGACCAGGTTAAAGTAAAGGTTTATACCATCAGCTCTTCTCTGCCACGTTACGCAGACTGCATGCAAAACACGTTCAGAGAGAAATAAAAATCAAAATGTGCTGTAGGATTTTAGGGAATGAGCTGTACCTGCTACTGAATGGAAAAGCTTGTTTTAAGCACCACCTTCTTGGTTCTCGGGGCCAACTTAATACCTGGTCTGACCTGGCATACATTGGTGGCATTCTCCTTCTGAAAATCGATTTTCCTCAAAATGCGTAAATCTCTACTGTTTCTCAGAGTGTAGCTACTGTGGTACAGCAAACCTGATTTGACAGAGTGCAGCTATGAAGTTGCACGTTACTTAACCCATACGAAATCATGACGTTTCAAAAAAAATATATTGTCCAAAGCTACAGAATAATCTTTCAGATTATTCACTTGGATGCTGATTTCTCAGCAGAAAGGTGTATGTGGATCAGATCACAGTCAGGAAACGACCGGTGTAATTGCATGTAATGCAGTGGCTAGAGAATGTTTTGTAAGTACGAAAACCTAAAAGATGCACATGATACTAGTGCCTTTACAAGACTACTTATGAAAAGCATCCTTTTACTGAGCATAGCAAGCTATTCCCACACACTACTCACCTGCTGGGAATTAATAGGACAGTGTTTGGCAAATTTTGTATTCCCAAATCAAGACTTAGCTACCCGGGGATAGCAAGCAGTGGAAAAGAAGGTTTGTAAGATGGAAAAATCCTACTTTAAAGGCCAAATAACAGAGAGAATAACATTTCAAAATCAGAAATGGCTTTCTAAAGACTACTGTGGGTGCAGGGTCTCCATGTAGGACAAACCAAAGCTGTTGCTTTAAAAGGAAATAAAAGGGGGATAGGCAGCTGCTCCCCCCTCTCACTCTGAATCTTACAGTGGAGCTGAAGTTGAGATATGAGCCTTGTGCTTCTCTTCATGAAGAGACTCTGTGAGTGAAAGTTCACAAAGATATTAGGATTTGTTAAGTCAAGTCATACTTGTCAATAGCTTCTCTTTTGCTAGATATTTAAAGTTCAAGTGCTTGTTTGCTTTAGTTAAGTGCTCTGAAGTGCTTTAAAAAGCATTGGCCCATTTATATAAATAAATAGAGTAACTCACTGATAGTCTTCCCAGTCAGAGTGTGTTACCCAATATTGGATATCCCTTGCTTGGGTCTGAAAAAGATTTGTGCTAGCAACTTCTAATAACATGCGAGTCTTTTGTTAATGGAGTAATGTATTATTTTATATTATTTGATCATAGATATTACCTATGTTGAAACACAGTTTCTCTGTCACACACAACCATGAGGAAATGGAGGGGAGTCAGTAGCTTGGAAACTTATTTATACAGAACATAAATGTGGCTTGAGAGGATGAATAAGCTGGAGGCCTGATTTCCTTTTGGAATATTTGCAGTAGAGAATTAATACTTGCACTTCTCCCATATTTTTCTTCCCCCTGCTCAGCTATGCTAGCTCAGGAAATCTTCTAGTGCTGAGAGTCAGGCAACCAAATTTAAACACATTCTCAAACCATGGGAAAACCATTTTCACACACGTATGACCACTCACAGAAAGAAAGGAAACTGCCAACACTAACTGGTAGTAAAGGTGAAGATTGGGGTGGTATTTACATGCTTCCCCACAGTGTTCCCTGCCAGTGGTGTAGTGCTTCCCTAGCAGTTGTCCTCATGGTAACAGCTGTACTACCACAACATTGCTAGGCTTTCAGCATCACAACAGTATCATTAGGTTAAAGGGCTTTGCTCCAGAAAAGTAATGTCATAAAATTGTATATTGAAGGCTAGCAAAAGTCAGCAGGCCACATTCTCTTTCATATCTATAAAGCAGTATTTGGAGGAATCACTGGACATACTTTTTCTTCTGGAGTGAACTGCCTTGACTTTACTGGAGAAGGTATCTGAATACTATCAGCAACTACCCCCAAAATGCAACGTAATGTCAGAATAAGGGTGTAGCTGGGTGCTATCTTAAAACTAAAATGGCATCCTCCATTTAAAAAAAAAAAAAAAAGTAGTTTGTCCTAATAATTTTGATCTGCATGTGTTTTCTTTTTACCTACCTCATGTATTGCCTGTGAGATTCAGGGGGTGTCATAAGCAGGTGGCTTTAGAGCTGTTGCTAATTTAAACTGCATTTAATAAAACACAAGTTTGAGATATCTTACAAATCAGTGAATGTGGCATAGTTTGAAGATTGCTTTTGTCAAGTTTGATTAGCTCAGAGAGAAACCTTTCCTAAATATTGGTTGTGAGATTAATCAGGCAATTTAAGACTTTGAATTATTCCTTATCACTGCAGAACAACATAATGTATTATCTCATTTGATGACCAGGAAAATGAAACTTTTGAGGATTTAAAATTTGTGTTTTAAAGATTGGACCCAAGGAAAAACTTTCAGACTGTTCTTTTTTTAAACTGACTTGTAATTTTCCATATTATACTTCACTTTCTATAACATATTCCCATATTACAAGCTGATAGTACCAACATCATTACATTGAAGGATGTTCTCTTTATTGACTTCATTCTCAATTAATTATAAGTTTGTCATGTTTTAATGAGTAGGATTAAACTTTCATATTCCAAATATATGTCTCGTGTTGCTTGCTTAGAAACTTTCTAAAGAAGTTGGTTGAACCATTTCTTTGAATGAGTATGAGGAAACAGAATATTCCTTGTGCACATTAAAAATATGGTGTTAACAGTATTTACAAAAACTTATAGAAAAGCTTTAGTAGCTTTGTGCTTTGGAACAAAGATTGGAAATTTGGCCAAAAGCTTTCCTGTTCTCTTCTAGCCTTCTATGTCACAAACGGTTGTTCTCTTCGCTAAAACAAAGGCTTGGATAGGCATGTATTATGTCCTGTAAAATACAGAATAGCAGAAGAAAGAATAGCACTAATGTGTTTCAAACACCTAATTTTTACTGTATGTGCTCTTTATTCCTCTTTAATAAATCTCTGCATCCTTCTATAGCCTTTGATTTCTCCCCCCAAAAAATGAAATGGTACTTTGTACTTAATTGCCCTGTTTTTTAAACCGTGGTATGTTTGCAGCAAAGCTGCTGCCACTTGCATCTTTCGGGTTCAGGTTTGGTCCAGTGCAGCTCTGCAGGGAATCTGTCAGGCTTTCTCTCCAAAGTTCAGCATGCATTAACAGACTGTGTTTATTTATCATATTTTCTGGCAGAAGTTTGATGTTTGTTTGTCTTTTATTTCCTTGTACAACTTAACACCTTTCTTACTAGTACAGATCAAATCCTCTTAAGAGGGCTTATTTTCTTGCTTATGTGCTTGCAAAATATACAAACAGGATGGATACCTTCTAGCCCTGTTGTTGCTGGACTGTTCCCACTAATTTCTATATGGCTATGATTTTTTTTTTCTTCCCCCCAGTTTAGCAACAATAGTTAGATATCTGTAAGCATTAAGCACCAATAAGTTTGGATTCTCTCAGTAGATGGCTATCATAATGTGGGCAGGTACTGGCATCATGGCTGCATAAATCATAGCAAGTTCTTACCAAAGAAAACAAGTTTGTTGCCAAAAAGAAAATCTTTCATTAAATATATTTTACATTGCTTGTTTAGTCTGTATTGAATTAAAAGAGTAATCTTGCAATTTGAATAGCAATGTCAACTGATATTACAGTTTGGCTAGTGACACACAAGCATGGTTTGAAGGGGGTTGGATCAGCACGTCTCTCACCAGGTAGAAACCCAAAGTCCTGGTAAATACTGGGCAGCAACCTACACCTTGGGACATTTCTCATGAGACCTGTTACTACAAATAGCACATAGCTACCTTTGGGTATTCAGGTTACGTCAGGATGTGGCTGCTCTTCCTCCCTTACCAGATGGCTTTCCATGTACCATCACCTGCCCTAGTGCTCCTTCACCTCACTAACAGAGTTGTGACAAAAACTGTTGTGATGGTTGTGAAAGTTCCTTTCTGCATATGGCCACCATAATTATCACATATAGACACCTTTATTTAGCAAGTCTACATGTACGTTACTGTTGCAAATGTCTTATGTTTGGATATATTCATTTTATATCTAACCTGTCTGTGGTGTTGATATTTTGCAGCCTAATCATAGAGTTAAACCTGTGTAAAACCCACTTGATCTCAAGATCAGGCTTTGTATGTCTGTATGATATGGTATGAATTTCTTCATATTCCTGTTTGGAGGAACATCTATAACTCAGTTGTGGCTTTGGACTACTTAAAAGTAATTCAGTAATCTCATGCATGGCAATGGAAGTTTTATACTACACCTCCCCATCATCCATCCTCATGCACATTTTCTACATGTATCATTATTATCATCAGCATCTGTCTTTTGAGTGATGATTTATTCATCTCTAGGTCTCTGTCCCTTTATACAATACTAGATCTAAAATTACATCTGTCTAGAGAGAAAGGCACGATCTCAAAGATTTAATACTGGTTTCAAAATTTTATTGCCAATAATGAAATGTGAAATTGCTTTAAATTAACCAGTAATTATTTAGAATGAAGTAGGAAAGAGTTAAAAAAAAATTAAAGGAAAAAAAATCCATTTCCCAGGCAAACTGGAACCCCTTCTTCCAACAAAGCTGTTGCAGGAGGTTTCAACGATATGAATAAATGTATTTCTTTTAACACTTTTGTTGTTTAAAATGCTATTGTTTCATCTGAGGTGTGAGAAGATGTGCTAACCTTGTCAATGTGGGTGCAGTAGAGCAGAAATGATAACTGTATATACTTTTTTTTTTAAACAAAAATACAGAGTGAGAGAGAGTGTGTGTGTGTGAGAGAGAGAGAGAGAGAGAGAGAACTTATTTAAATCCTGAATACAGTCAGACCTCATATGCATTGTTAAAAAAAAGCCCTAAAGAATTGCATATGGATTAGGGGGATGAATATTCTATTATTTCAGTCTGTTCTGCTGATCTTCTTATTGTGACTTTGCGCTTCAGAAATCTGCCAGGAATTTGGCTTTGCTGTACTAGGCAGTAATTTTAAATGTGTATCAAGCACTTGATAGTGTATGATTTGCGTGCTGTTGCATTCCCATTCCCTAAATTTTCCACCAATTTATTACTTTTTTCATACTGTTTTAATATTTCAGGTTGATGAATATATACAGCATCATTAAAGGTAAATAAAAAATGCATGAAATTAAAAAATGGAATATTAGATGTTTCTTTGCTGTAATCCCTAGGTCCAATAGGAATGAAATGTCTCTGTTCTGTCAAGTAATCCCTAAACATGATTAGGGACCTTGTAGTTTCCACATAGCCCACATAATATTTGTATCATATAAGCCTATTTATGTAAGGTTTGAGTAAAAGTTGTTATTAGAAGACCTATAAATCTGTTTTACAATTCAAAAAGATATGCGTGCCTCTTAATCTCTCTACTTTTATTATTTTGCTGGAGATGGCAATACATCCTTAATTCATTTTTCAGAATTCTGTTACATCTTTTGGGTACTTGTATCATGCATTAACGATCCCAATGAAATGTATTTTTAAGACAGAGGACTGAGTTCAACAGTTCATCTACTTGTGTATCTTCTCCTTAAATCCATGCTGGAAGGGACGTGCACCTCTTTCTAGGTCTCTTCTTCGACATCCGGGTTTAATCTGAACTGTGGGTCAGGACATGTAGAGATTGTCTTTCTGATTTTGGGGAAGGGGAGATGGAAAGAGAGAGGGGATTAATTTTCTCTGTTTAAATCATGTGATGATGTATTATTTTAACGCTAATGCAGGCGCTTCTGGCAGCATGACAGAAAGTTTTAAAATCAGCTTTTGATTTGACCAGCCAATAGCAGAGTTTTAGGGAGAAAAAGCCTGAAAGAAGGAAAATGGAGAAAAGTTTTGAATGACAAAGAATATGACAGGAGAGACAATAGCTGTTTCCAGCTGTTTCTTGTGGCACAGTTGCTCTGGAGATGAAGAAACCCAGTGCTTCTCATTCCCTGCCTCAGCTCCTTGCCTGGGCAGCAGAGATGCTTGTAGTCCCATCTTGTATGTTGTTAGGCTGAATTCATTAATGTTCAGAGGTATTCAGGTTCCATGGTAGCACAAGGAAGATCAATAAATAAACAAGAACAGTAACTTATATGCTTCTATGGTTTGAGTAGACATTCACTAAGAAAATATTTTCAAATTATAGCAGGGGTCAGCTGTGGCAATTCTGTATTTCCCATAAGGAAATTTGAGATTATGTTAACCTTGGGCTATGTACTCAAATAAACCCTGTAGAAATACACCTGTATTGCTTCCACACTGCACTGAAATTTTACTTTTATTTCATTTTTGGCAGTTAGGGTGGCATTTGAGCAATAGCTCTATTCTTGTATTTATGAACTGAGAGAAGCAAAACTGCTCACTGCTGAACCCAGGGATCCTCTTCCAGGAAAACTGAGATCAATAACTGTTATCAAGTCTTCATTTATAGGGAGTGTTAAATGACCACAAAGGCCTGATGTTCATGAATTAATAGGGTGCGCTTAAAACCAGGCTCTCTGCCCCCCCCCAGCCTACCATAGTCAGAACTTTTGATCTGTGCTATCATTTTAAACAGTCACTTTCAGTTACTAGAATTTCTTTTTAACTGGAGATACTGCGTGACAGCAGTGCCAGTAAGTTAAAAGTAGGCAATGTTTTCCCTTGCCAACCTTCTCCTTCCTGCTGGCAATGGAAAGTAGCAATGAGATGATGATACTTGAGGCTCGTTTTATGATCCAAAGCAGGGAATTACAATTATTATTGCAATTATTTTTGCTTTTTGGTACTCAGCAAGAAGGCAAGTGCACACCCCCAAACAGAGCAGAACAAACCCTGAAAACTGAAAATAAAAGCCTCACCTGCAGATGCATTTTCAGATGCCTTTATTCCCTCAGTTTAAGTGGAAAAGAGAGCACTTAATTTAACAAAATAATATTATGGTTTTGATCCCTAAAATGAATGAATTATTTGGATACTTAGCAATAAAAAGTCTTTGAATAATGCTGGTACTTAATGATAGGAAGAATGGTATTGTGAATGCGCTGTTTGACTCTTACGATGTTTTTACCAGTTTGGCATTTATGGGAAGCAATATTATTGTTGCAAAGTTTCCAAATTGCTTTTTACACAAATCCACAGAAATTAAATCTCCTCCTTGTTATGAAAATGAAGTGATGTCTTGAGACACTGGTATATTAGCACAAATCTGTAGAGACCATAAGCCCAATTCTGCTTGCAGCTATTGTGTGTCCACTTTTAATAGCTCCAAGAAGCTATGTTAGGCATAGGCTATTGGATGACAAAGTAAATAAGCGTATGCTTAAGTATAGCATGTGAGCAGTAGCAGAGACGTCTCATGGGACCTCTTGTGCTTAAAGTTAAGCCCTCGCCTGACTACTTCCGTGGTGAAGAATTTAGCCCACGACGTGGAGTAGTGTGTGATGCAGGAGTAATGGCAAATTATGTAAATTGTGAGCCTTCAGAGAGAACATCACAAATCAATTTCAAGCTCAAAGAAAATAACGTGAATACAAATTGGTGTAGGCCACGTGAAGATTGCGGGAGACAGCGTACCATGTGGTGCAATGCAGATTGGGCCAATTGTGGAGGTCTTCAGCAAAAGCATGCTGGCGTTATTCTGGTTTCTGTTCAGAACAGCTTCAGGAAAGGCCATACATTTTTTCTGAGAGGTGAGAAAATACAATGGTACAGATTGTACTACCACCAAAAAAAAAAAAAGATCATTTAGTAGAAACAGTAGAAACCTATTTTGAATAGTAGTAATGCTGAGCTCTTCACGAAGGTGCTAGGTGAGAACTGTGCCTGGCTGGTGAGCGTTTTGCTGGGTCCTCCCCAAAACCCTGCTCGACCATAGCTGCTCACAAAGGTGGCGTCGGGGAGAAACACGTGCCTGTCTGAGGGGATTTTGCCTCTTTAGTAAGAGGGAAATGACAAAGGCAGTCTAACATCCCATCCCCTTTCCCTGTCCCCTCGGACCGCACGGCTCAATGCATATCAGAAGGGAACAGACACAACATGGCTTGGAAGAGAAACCATTTCATGGACAGTCCAGGTGACTGGCACCACTTCCAGGCAAGCCACCATTTAGCGGGGTGTGATGCAGAATTATTTTAATTCACAACCTTAATGGGTCTTCATAGTTGAATTTAAACTACATAAAAGTGCTGTATGTGATGCGTTTAAATTCATTGACAGAATTAAGGCAAGTGCATGATTGATTTTTACAAATACAAATGAATATAATACATGGAGGAACACAAGATGGATCAAATTTTAAGACCTAGGAGCTCATTTACCTACATCAGATGTTTAATGGGATACTTAATTTGCTCGCTTCTCCAAAAACTACTCACAATAGTCAAGCCACTGACTAAATGTCTGCATTATCAAGGCCTCTGCGTGCATCTACATCTCAATTTCCATGTGCAAATAACCAGCAATTAATGCTGCTGTTTGACTGCAGGGAACAGTTTGAGGTTCAAAATGGCAACTCCAGAGTTTTGAGGGTCTTTTAGCATTATTTCACTGTGTTTTTAGAAGTGAGGATAGACAGACTTACACAAGTCTATGTAAAAAAGAAAAGCTTTTCAACTCAAGTTGCAGAAGGTTCTTCATGACCAGAGCTGGAGAACATCCCTCTTCAGCAAGGTTAGATGCTTTTAATCGTGGGAGTTGGGTCTTTATATTAAACCCAACATATTAGCCCACTTCTGTGTAGCCTAAGGGTCCTATTAGGTGGGTTTATATTTGCATATCAAAAAAAAAAATCAGGAAAAATTCTTGAATGGAAGGACAAGAGCAGTTGTATATATTTTTGTAGCAATCACAGGCACAGTGTACTTTCTTTTTTCTTAGGATTGAGCACATTTCTGAGTGGAGAGTCAGCAGTCACTACTGTCAGCCTTTTCTTTTTGACTTTTTTTTTTTTTAAATTGATCTCATTATAATGTATATGAAGGACGTTAGAATATTGGACTGAGATTCTTGAAAATACTGGTGCTTCCTCATTTTTACCTTAGTATTTCTACAGTAGTGAATTATCAATTACATTAAGTCTTTTTATTTCCCACGGCACAGCTACAACAACTAAAATTAAGGGTGTTATGCTCACAGTCCCTTGCACTACTCATTCTACTATGGGCAAACTTTTGCTGTTTTCACATAGTAACCTTTACAACGCAACCAATAAACATCATTCCTGTTTTAATGACTCCCAAATAATGTCATATTTAAATGAAATGCAGTTTGCCTCAGCAGGGTGCTTTGAATTTATGAGCATTTTTGTCCCATTTCCTACAATAACGTGACAAATATTATTTGCATTTTTACTGTTTTCTTGAATACTTTTAAACACTCATTTTTAGGAGACTTCAGATTGCTTTTGAACATATTTGAATGCATTTTTAGCTATCATCATGCTTAAAATAGGAACCCTTTTTTCAGCTTATCTTTATTAAACACCTGTAAAAATCAGTGGTATTTCTTTTTTCTTATAAAGCTTTCTTCCTTTAATGAATGCCAGAAATGCTGCACAGTTTATTCTAGTATGGGCTTCTTTTCTTGGAGGTAATGGGCAGTAAATGGTCTGGTGATGTCTGCGCCATACACACAGACATTTACCTACCTGAATGTCATAAATAGAAACTTTACGTTGTGATGTAATGCATCTGATCTTTAATTATAATCAATTAATATTAGAACTTTAAGGCAACTTTTAGAAAATATTATCCAGAATAAAGTCTCAGAAATGCATCATTGTACAAATGATCATGCTTGTGATAAACCTGTGATCTGAAGAGTAGGTGGCCAGGCATGACAGTGACAGATTAATTATATTTTCTTATTGAATATTCACTTTGCATTTTTTAAAAATGCAGATTTTGGTGGGGGGGTGGGGTGTTTAAGGTGTTTGGTGTGTGTATGAGGTGTCGGGTTGTTTTTTTTTTTCAATATATACTTATTTTAGAAGAAATTTTATTATTTGGCACTTTTATAACCTGAAGGTGGACTAGCAGCTTAATCTTGCTGTTCTTGGAGGCAGATGGTGCAGTGCTTTCACAAAGTTCTTTGTCTTGGCTGGGTTAAGTTTTCTGTTTTCCTTTGCTTTTCTTTTTTTTTAAGAATGAAAGTTGTCAGATCATTTTTAAGTCAATGTTTCATGAGTTGAATCAATTTAAAAAAAAAATATCAAAGTAATTCTTGTATCTCTAAATAATCATACTAAGACCTCTCTAACATTCACAGAAGTCAGTGGGAAGGTTTCTTTATTGTGGTTATGCTGCAATAATAACTTCTGTGTATGTTTTTGTGGTTAAAAGTCCCAACAAAACACTCTGTACAGAATTTTGCGAGTGAAAACAAATCTTTTAAAATAAGATTGTGGTCACTCACCGGTCTCCATTTGAGCACTGTGCTAGACGCCTGTTAAAATTAGACCTCCTTAATGGACTAATGAGGGAAAGGAGGAGTAGAAACAAGAAAAAGATGACAAAAGTAAATATGCTCGTAAATAAGGAAATGACATGTTTGCTTTTGTGGCCTTTGATCAAGCCCAGGAGTTTATTTTCAAAGGACATTGTGGGACGCCTGGGAAGGGAACAGTCACCCAGCGTAATTGGAAAGGGGGAAGGTCTGTAGCATGCCGGCTGCTGCTGCTCCTGCCTCTCTGATAAGATTGTAAGAGTTGCCAATATCAGTATTCAGTCTTGTAGCGTGTCAGAGCGCTTTCATGTGAACTGAACTGAACTGTCTGTGCGCGCTCCCTCCCACTCTCCTTCCTGGCGCTCGCCGTTGCATTGAAGTCAGGGGAGAGGAAAAAAGATTTGAGGATCGCCCAATTTGTTCTGACATAAAGAGATGTTTAGCTCTGTGAAAGCTGGTGGAGGCAGAGTGCCTGACTGACATTTCAACAGGCTGTCTGCTGGGATTGCTCACTTCATGTCCCTTCATATTCCTGCTGTGTCCTGCGTGAGTGCTCTTGTCTAATCTTCACAGCGAGAGCACCAAGAGTCCCCTGGGCTTTGGTGCTCAACACCTTGTTAGACGGGGCATACGGTGCCATAGCTCCTGCTTTTGTACTTGCTTTTGCTCTAATGTTTCAGGCTTGTTTCAAGTCCAAATAATTTTTTTTTTCAAGGGGTTTGCTAAAATAACAGCATGTATTTCCTAGTCACCTTGGTCTTCTCTTAGCAATGCTAGATTTGGGTAATACCAGGTAGAAACACACAGAGGGAAAGAAAAGACCCCTTTAGTCAAACCTTTAAGCAGCTTTCTGTGCTTTTGTTTTTAAATGAAGATGCATTGAGCTGCTTTGGCTGGTTTAGAAAACAGACGAGAGAAAATACTCATTGAACAACCAACAGCAGGTATAACATGTTGATAATAAAGGTAAGACAGTGTCTGATCAGGAATGCCAAACTCCCTACCAAGGGCTGCAGGGAAGTTTAGCTGTTGAAGGTTTGTTTGCTTTTACAATTCCGAACACGTTGTGATGCTTTCTGGCATGCCACAGCCTGTTACATCACGTCGGGTCAGCCTGTGATTCTGAATAACACTAAGAACATGAATTAATGAGAGCTAATGCTCACCTCTTATTGCAGGAACATTATCAGGTACCTTGTTAGCTACAGTTCCTATCTGGATTCAGTCCTTCTAAAGCAGAGCTGATATTAAAGATATATGTATTATGTTTTTAGCAGATAGAAATGTTATTTTTCATTAGCCTTCTCAAAATACATTAATTAATGGATGTGGTTTAATCCCTGTTAAACCATTAAAAATAATCCATGTACTGCACTCATGGTCCTCCTTTAGATCTCTTTAAAGGCACCTCTTTTCCTCAAATGTATTATTCTGGTGACAAAAAGCAGAATGGTATCGTCCCCTCTGCTTCCTGCAGCTCTGGGGTCCCCATACTATTATCCCAGAAACACACTGCATGGATTCTATAACATGTGGTTGCTTGTGAATGGTTGCCACTGTTCAGATTTCCCCTCAACTTCAAATTTTGCATAAATATCTCTTAATGCACATCTCATCCTGAGGTGGAGTCATGTGTCTCACCAGGTAAGAGATTTCCAATATAAGTTCTGAAAATATTTTCAAAGTTGGGTACCTAAAGCTGAACCCTCCTCCCTTCCAAAATGCAAGGACAGCTACACAACAACACTGATCATGAGTAGTTGTGTGGTTTCCTTCAGCCAGTGGGATATCTAGTCACACATTCTGTTTGCTAGGGATCGGCAAGGACTTCTCCTGCGATGGACTGAACAGGTAGATATTAAAACATTTTTCTTCATTTCTGTGGCACCTATAGCACAGATGAGCTAAACTTACGTGATGTTAGTGCCTGGTCACAATTAGAGGATGTTATAGAGATGCCATAGAGGTCTTACCAGGGTCTAGGCTATTCAGAAGACCAAATTCCAGTTCTCAGAAATTAAAATAACCAGGAAATTAACTAGTAAGCTTTTTGCTGTAGGTAAGGGCCAGATGACATCAGAAAGTGTTAAAAAGTGGTTTGGTGGATCTCAGACACTCAAGAAAAGACTCACACACACGTAAGGATCAGATCTGTTATTATCCAGAATGACTAATAACCGGGCCCATGCTGTAGCAGATATAATTGGTGCCTGGATCATATTTATGTAAGAGCTGATGTCATGCTTCATTCTCATTTCAATGTGTCTGTCTTCATTTTGCCTGGGAGTTGGAGTCAGTGCAAGCAATGATTAGCATCCCTTAAAATACATACAAAGGAATCACGATGTCTGCCATGTTCATTGGGAGAACATTACAGGTGTATTATGGTATATGTAGCCTGATTCTGTCAGCTACTGAGATGATGGTTGGTGTATGTATGTACTGTGCAAATTCATAGGAGAAAAGGCTTTGGAGGATGCCCAGGCAGGTGGAGGGGGCATCTCATCATGGGGCATTTGGAAAAGAGGATACCAAGGAAATAGTGCCAGTTGTACCTATCTTAATTGCTCAGGTATCCCAAACTCCTGCAGACATTTTGCTACAAAGCAGCATATTGGCAAAACGTCTCTGTACTTCAGGCTGTGGTCCAGCAGTTTGTGATATATGCCTAATTTAAACATGAATTATCCAAGAGATGCTCAGGGACAAGTCCTGTAGTGTTACTCACATTTAGTGACTTACTGGATTAATGCTAAGCAAAAGCTGTTTGCTCACCAGCAAGTAGGTAGACAGTGCATCTGAGATGTTCGGAAGGGCACACAGGCAAATGTGGGTTTGTGTGTGTGCCTCCAGGCTTTCTCTCTTCCTATTTGCTTTCGTGTGCACACACATATTATATAAAAATATTTCATCTATATCTAGAATTTAATTGTTTTATAAAACTGGTACTTGTACGTACAAGTGTAGCAATACAAGCCTGCACTGTTAACTCAGGTTAATTGTTTCCAACCAGCTGGTTACAGAAGTGACCATTAATTTAACAGAAGTTGCATTTATTTAAAAATTGACTTAAAAGACAGTAAATGACTCAATGTCTCATTAAATCAATTTAGGAATTGACTTAAAGTACAGTAAGTGGCTCATTGTATTAAGCTATAGAAAGACACCCAATAAAAAGAAGAAAACAAACCTGACAGGAGGTTGTCATTTAGTATCCTGATTTTTGTTAAGAATAAAATGGTCTAATTACCAAAAGGGGATGCAAGGACATCTATCTGAGTATTACAAAATACTCAGGCAGCAAAAGCACCACCATAGAGCAAGGAGCCAAGTGTCACTGAAATATTTCCCTGATTTGTGTAATAAATAAAGTTTACAATACAGCTTTAGCTGGGAGATGTTTAGTTGCGTACCTGGATACTATTAATTTACTAACATTGAGTAACTGTTCTATATGTCCCTAGATTTGTTGAACATAATGTCTATATGTTAAACAGTTTTCTATGGTATTTAAAAATTGACATTTCAAAGAGTGTAATAGCATAATGAAATGTAAACTGAAAACAGGAATGAGTTAATTAGACTAATGATCCCTTGACTCCTTTATTAGCCAACTCTTTAGAAATTGGGATTAGCTTTGTTTTCTCTTCTGAATAAAGACAGGAAGGATGATGTTGATTCTAGTAAATGACAGCACCAGAAGAAATGAGTGTTTTCTTGTTCGCTATAGGTTTCATCATTTAAGATAAAAATTTAGCCTTCCTGCATGCATACCTAATTTTATTACACTTTGAGTTCAACTCAGCTTGCAAGAGAGAAATTAGGAAAATAATTTAGGAATGCCTACTGATTTCATATCATGATTTTAAAGGTGATCCACTCTATGTAATTTCTGGACTCGAAACTTTACGATTCTTTGTGCAAACCAGGAGTAGACTGGGTTTGAATTTAAACGAAGTCTTCAGAAAAGGCAAGTTTGACAACTTTTTGATCTAGGTTTTGAACACTTAATTTATCCTCTCTATGAGAGAGCGATTTACACGTCTGTCTTGCTTTTAAAGGCTATCAAGAAGCATGAGAATTATCTCTGTAGTGGTTCAAACCAAGCATGCACAGAGAAACAAAATCGTTTTTACGACAAATAGGAGGATTCATAAGTCAGCAGCTGCTAGTGAGACAACATCATTAAAACTTCCAGTGATTCCAGACCTTGCTCTTGGGAGTTGCTCAGGCCAAGCAAAACCTTAGATAAAGTGCTGAATTATAGGCAGGAAAAAGAAACCCAGAATTTAAATTGGTAGGAATTAGCAATGATTCACTAAGCTAATTTATGCCCTCCGTTACCCTCGTGTGACGGCATGGTGGCACATGGAGCGGAGCCGGGATGAGGGAGGGCAGAGCGGGAGCCACTGACAGCTGGCTTTTAAGTTCTGATTCTTTCTGGTAGATCTTTATCCTGCAAAGTAATGAGCTCCTTGGCTTTTCCTGAAACCTATAGGTATAGAGGGCACCCAGCGCCGTGCAGGATCAGCTCTTTAATGAATGCCTGAGGAATACAAAATCTATCACACAAATGAGGCGGCAGAGAGGAGGTGGCAGTAGCTGAGTTATGAAGCTTTTTGCTCACAGGCAGGGTTTGTTTGCTATCCCGCACACCCTCGTTAAGCGTTCTTTGAGCACCACGCTGAAGCAGAAATAATAATGTCATTTGTTTGTAGTTAAGGCTTTTCTGCTTTCTGGAGGGGGCTTCTGAAAAGGTTTGGTGGAGCACTTTGGGGTTGGCAGGATGGCACCTGGCAGACTCAGGCTATCACAGGTACTCTCCTCCTTTCTGGAAAGGAGCATCCCGTACCGATTGAGTGCCATCAGTTGTTTCATAGGGGTGATTCTTTGGTATGAGATTCGCTTGATGCTTAATTTTAACGCGCTCCGGGCAGAGGGTGCAGCCCACGTGTTGCATGCAGAAGAGTTGAGCATTGCTTATAGTCCAACACTGTGCCTGACCTTGCAGCTCAGTATTAATTTGAAGTAGTGGAATTAAAATTTTCCATTCTTTTGCATTGTCATGCCTCACATTGATAAGCACAAAGAAATGTAAATAAAAGAGACCTATTTCACAACCCTAGCTACAACCTTTTTGTTTTATGACAAAAGACAGTTAATTAGCATACTAGCAGTAAGCAGCCTTCCCAAACTCGTGCTAATTATGTATTCTGTTGACCGTGACTCCAGTCATAAGGTAATTGGCTTGCAGCAACATGACATTTCAAATCATCTCTTGAAATTACATCAAAAAGCCAGCCTGTTTTGTTTTGATAGGGGAACAATCAATTTGATAAGTGGTAACACAGCTCATTGTTTCACATTAATTAGACTAATTGCAGCATGTTAGCCTCTGAAATAGACAGAACTTGGAGAAGACAAAGGCTATGGCCTTTAGCATGCAGTGCATGTGGTGGTTCCACTTGCTTGCACACTCGGTAGGCAGAAAACAGAGTTGTTAGGATTCAGCCTTGCAGGAGATTGGGTGTTAACAGTGGTTTGATGTGTTATGCTTAATCCACTGGCTTTCGGTTATAAGATCCAGTTCAAAAAATCCCAGAGAGAGGAAGGGGGGGTGGGGCAGGAAGCCATTTCAATATTAATGGTGCCAGAGTTTTTGGTGATCTTTGGTTTTCTGTCTCCTGAAAGTTGAAGCAGAGATCTGGCCACAGGATCTCTTAGGTGTTTGACTGTAAGGTCTTTCTTCCAGAAGGCTTCACTTCCTTTCTTGCTTTTCCTGACCATTCCCACAAATGTTTATTTCTTAGTATACCTTAGTTGGGCTATTTTTATTTTCACTTTTATATTCACTTTAAGAATAAAGTATTGAAAAAATACTTAGCGGATGGATTACTGGAGACAGCAGAGATGCATAACCCACCCACGCATTTCTAATTTAGAACATCTTTGCCTGCTATTGAGATTACCAATTGTACTTAGCTCTGTGATGATTTTTATGATCAGGCTGTGTCATTTGTAGATTGACATGACCAAGTGGATTTTGTTTGTGACCTAATTGAAATGTAAACCAAAGTTTTAAGAGATGAAAAGTTTAAGGGGTTATCTCAGTCCACAGGCTAGGCTAACTTCATTGCTGTTCACAGCTTGGTACAGTGTTTCTTGCATGTCAAACCCAACATCAAGCCACTGGATATGTAAAGGGTGTATTCTTTGACCAGTACATTGCTAGTATGTTTGATAAATGGGGTCATAGTTAGCAAATTCTCCAAGTCTGAAAAGCATCAGAGACTATATTCCAAAACTGTCTGAATGTTGATGAAATCATATGCATGAGACCAACTCTGACTTATCTTCTACAGCTCTCTAGTCCACCTAGGTTCAGACTGAAGTACCACCAGAGCATTTTACCTCTCTTAATTACCTCTATTCAACAAAAAGTATTTTCAGTTTAAAAAAAAAGAAAATAAAAGAAAAAGAGGGAGAGATTGGGGAGGCAATTGTTAATTATCATGGAATTGCTTACATGAATGCTGTAATTCTTCAGTTGCTCTCCATGGAAAATGAGTAGGTTTTTTTTTTTTGTTTCAAGTGAGGCAAGGAGATTTCAGTATCCACATATTTCTGCTGGGCACAGACTTCCCTTACACATTTTTATTTCTGTTACTACCCCAATCATTGACTGGTTAGACAGTAAAACCTTTAGGGCAGAGATTTTGTTAAATTCGCCTGTAGTCTATGTTTGGAGAAGTATAATGTCATTTAAATCGAAGAATTTGTTCCAACAGCTTAACATTATCATTGCTCGTGGAAGCTATATTTTTATTAGTTTTGCTTATGCTTTATGTTGGCCCCTTAGCAAATGGTCATAAACTCTGTTTTAAATCCAGCTACTAGTGACTTTATACTGCTGATTTATTTCTATCATTTACTGGCAAGAATACATTTTTTAAAATGTATTCTAAGCAATTCATTCCTCTCCACCTCCTCTGTTCTGTGACTCCCTTTGCTTTCCTCCTTCTTCGACGTTTAAATCGCCTTTCATTGAGCTTAAAATTATGCCCGGATTAGCAATGTAACTACCGTAATGTGCTGCTCTTACTAAAAAGTCCTGGGTTTATACAGGAGGCAAATTGGAAGGAGGCAGAAGATTGAAGCCTTTTAGCATTCAGCTTAAGTGCAGGTTCCACTTGCCTGAGCACAAGCTGGAAACGGCATTGTTAGGATGCAAGCCTGCACCCTCGCTGTCACTGCTGCTCCTTGTGTAGTCAGGTTCCTGCTTGGAGCAGAGCAAATCTTTGCTCAGTTAAGCGAGCGTCAGTCACAGGCAAGCTTGGCTGCCAGCCCAGGGTTGTTAAGACTTTTCCGTGCTACACCTGAATGAGATATTGAGGAGACGTGGCTACCTAAACAGAGTCAAGAAGCACTAGATAGAAAAAAAAAAACAAAAAACAACAAAACAAACAAATAATTTAATTGTCATGGGGATGACAGAATAATTTTGAGAATATAACTTACACTTCCAGTGCTTACTTGGAAGGCTTTCAATAAGGAACCTGTGTTGCCTGTTCAGGGGCAGATCCTGTGTGATCTTGCTTAAATACCTTTCTCTGTTTTCTTGAAACCCAAGACTAGAAGATAATGCTGACTTCCAGTTGAGAAACAGGGACATGAGCAAATCATAGCTTAGCAAGCTGAAGCACACTGATACCATCCTGCAAGGTGCTGAGCTCTTTCAAAGGCACTAAATTACTGGTTTGGGCTTACATCAATAGTGGGCACTCAGCTACTTGTAGGATTGTGCTTTTAAGTTGCTTGGTGTTATTATCGAGTCAAACAAAATCAACAGGATGTTCTTAAAGTGGAAAAGGAATAGTGAGAAATAAACTTGCAGAGTTATGGGTTGCGTGAAGATGCTGGTGGTGGGTATTCTGCCCAGAGAGTAAAGGAAAATCAGGGACAGAGTAAAAAGATAAAATAGGAATAGTTTTTAAATAAGAATTGCTGACAGAGCTATTAATCACACAAGTCTTCGAGCTCTAAGGGTTGCATGAGTGGAGCTAATATGAAAGAAGAGAGATGCATTGCTGGTATCTTGAAATACACTATTAAAAGCAACAAGCAAAATTAAAGGGAGATAATGTCTGAACAGATTAATGACATGTAATAATAATTTAAAAAAAAAAAACCAAATATACAGACAAAACCCAAGTACCCTCAAAAATCCAAATCCCCATGTGTGACTGTTGTTTTGTATGGAATAGCCTTTTAATAATCAATTTTGTAAGTTGCTAGTCTTGTCATACAGCCTCAGCTCTGAGCTCTGACTCTGATCTTGTTAACGCTACTACAAATAAATGAAAATTTCTGCCATTTCTCTGGCTATATGTTGCAACTGTGACCAGAACGTGGATTCTGCTATACTCCGTGGGTTTTTTAGCAGGAGATTTCACAGTGCTTCTGAAGCAGGTTAGAAAAGGAAGAGAAAAATGCATTTTTCATTGCTGGCTAAGGTAGGCCACCGCCTGCTCTTTGCAGACTGCCAAACTAAACAGGGACTTGATGCAGGTAGAGGCTTTTTGTCTGAAAAGAGGAATCAAGAATCTGTGAATATAAGAGCAAGACTTCAGACAAAACTTATATTATCGTATTTCTTTTCAAAATCTACATCATCATCTTTGAAATGATGTCATCATTGCAGTCGATTCAGGGCAAACTGAACACAGGTTTAGGAATTTGCACAGGGGAATAATCTTTTCCTTGCATGGGATGATAATTTCTTTTTTAAGTCCTTTTCTTGCTATTTCTATGACCTTCCACCCTTAATGCACAATCGTACATGTTTAATGAAAGATAACAAACCTAAATTCTGCACTGACCTGGACTTGCAAAATAACCAGGGTTTTCAGCGAAGCCTTCATAAGCTATAAATCAGTGTAAAATTTAGCTCATATTGCATTCTCATTGGAAATGGGTTATATAATTTATGTTGAGCTGATCATAACTAAGCACCTCATAGTAGTGTCCTTCAAAAAATTTTAATCAAGATTGTCTTTCTCTCTCCACTTCTCTTGGTGCAATTTCAAGAGGTTTATTTGCATGTCAATCTGCACATGTTACTGCAGTTATTCTACTGAAGCAAGCACATCTCGGCTGCATACGTGTTTTACAGCAGTGTAATGTCAGGTGACTCTTTGCATTTATTTCTGATTTGTGCTAGTGGAAGAGTGAGGCCCTTAATTTTCTTAAGCCCTGAAAACAGAGGTATTTCCAAGTGCCTGTCAGATCTGTTTTCCAAGTCTCTTTGTGCTTCGCAGTGACTGTGCAATGAACAACGTAGGGGAATAAACTGTTGATCCTATGAAAATCACTGAGATGGTCCAACTTTTGCTTTAAAATCTATGTCAAAAAGTGTTTCTAAGTATGTTTGACATTTACTTTTAGATGCATGTTTTCTCTTGAGGTTTTTCTCCAGTTTGTCATATGGAAAACAGCAAAGGGGTTCCAGAGAGGTGTCTTGGGCAGCAAATACCAGGAAAGTCCTCTCCAGGGAAAACTTGCCAAAAGCTCTTTACATCAAGGACTGTCTTATTTTACAGTACTTATGCAATCTCTAATATGATGGGGTTCTGCAGTGAGGACAGAGTTGCTGCATAATTGGTGATAATAAACAGTTTCCCACCTAAGTATGTATAATCAAGTTGAACAGGGTGGGGAGAGGTGTGCTGGTAAAAGTGGGTGTGTTGATTTCTCATGCGGGCTTTTTTCTTTTTCATAATTAAAGGCTTATATGATGAAGTTACACATGGGTGGACTCCCGGTAGAATCCTAGAAAGGATAAACAAGTTTTAAACAGATTTTGAATGGATATTGAAGACAAAGATTATCAGCTATGACCAGAGAAGTCTGACTCCAGAAGCCCAGCAGAGCATATTTTTAGTTAGACTAAAGCTTTCTGCTCACTACGTGTCAAGTTTGACAGCCAAGATGTAAGTAGTTTTCATGCCATGGTGAAGCTTTGGATTTGAAGGTGGGAGACTTGGGATTTGTTGAGGAGTGACTGAAGTGGAGGAGTAGGAAAACCAAGGTATGGAAAACGTGATCAGATAACAGTAGCTGTACCTGCAGCAGATGAAGTGAGCTAGGGGAAGCGGGGACAAGTGATGTGGGAGACTGTGAAGGTATAGACGTTGGTTCTTTGGCAGACACTTTGTAACTTGCTCTGTATGGAAATGTCAGGAGAATCTCAGTACATTTGCCCCTAGATCCTGCTAAATAAGCAGTCACTACCAGGCTTCAGGTTTCATAAGTCTCATAAAATTAATGGAGATATTGCCACAAGCCACTGTCTTCTTTCTCCCACCCTTTGCTATGTGTCATCTTTTTTTTTTTTTTCCTGCCAGTAAACATTAAAAGTTGACGTTGAGCTATTTCCAAATTATCTTTTCCTTCCCACCAGTCGTTTCTGGCTCTGTTCCAAAGAGGGAGAGAAGATGACAGGTTTTCATTGGTCACTTAATTGTGTATGTCCATTGGTTTTTATGACTTCCAAATTCATATTTTTGTGTGCTTAGGGGCTTTTGTGACAAGGTGCTAATGGGTTCCTGGCTGGGCAAGCACCTGTGTCAGAAAGTGTTTCATTGTGTCCCTTATTTTTTCCAGCTCTGACTGCTTCTATTAGCTTGCATATATACCTTTATTGCAACCCCCCGATGTACTTTTGTTTGTGGGGTTTTTTTGTGGACATATAATCTGCATGTACAAAGGGAGCTATTATCCTCATGTGCAAAAGAAGCTATTACTCTTAATACAGAGAGAAAATGGGAGTCTCAAATGAGAACTTCACTTGTACATGTGCCTGAGAGACAAGAAATCAAGGAGACAGAGAAACAACCTGGACCACTGACCTGTCCAGGGATTTTCATCATATGATCCGAGAAGTTCTGCAAGGTGGGCTGTGGGTAACTGCTAGGTATCATGCTGCTGGAAAATCTCATTTCTGACTGTTAGGCTGCATGAAATGGTAGAGAACAGTACCGTACCTGGTTTCCTAATAAAGTGCTTCCAAATGAACTCTTGTCGTAGCTGCTCCACCTTATGATTCTGAAAGTGAAGAGAAACGATGTCTGCAGCTTTAAAAGAGAAGCAAAGCGTCCACAAGGTGATCTCTGTATTAGACTGTAATCTTCGTTAGGAAGAAGACCTTAAGTCCCCTCAGGATATTGTGTCTAAACCTGTGTGCTATTTGCAGCATTGAATATCTTTTGCTTCTGAAAAGGAAGACAAAGACTAGATTTTCTTGCTTATTTTGCTGATATTTCCTCTAATACAAGTTATTTATTGATGACCTGATGCATTTTGGGAGATAATATTGGTTTCTCAGCTTATGTCTATGCAATAATTTAGCATTTTATTCCAGTCCAAATGTGGACAAAATATGTTGCAGATTTTGGACATTTTAGCAATACCAGCAAGTAAATCCAGTCCACGACTGTTACACAGTATGTCCCTTGTCCTAAGAAGCAGTTTCCATAACATGGCTGTCATTAGCTCTTTTAATGGAAAATTATTAGACTTTTTTGTGCTTCCTAGTTTGCTCTTGCACATTGGTTTGCCCTCTGCCTTTGTCCAAAGTTAAAGATCTAGCTGATGAACTACTGTGTGGGGGAAAAACAGGGTATGACAGGTTTGGGGTTCACTAAAAATAGAATAGATTTAGAAATGTGTTTAGTTAACAGACCTTCTGAAACTGAAAACCGATACGAATACAACAAAGACCTTAACTTCCAAATCTGTAGGACAGGATATGAACAATAAAGAGTCTCTTGAGACCCATAGAGCGCATCCTGGCGTAGGTCTTACAAATAGTTTTTGTATATTAGTTTATACAGTCATGTTATAAGAGAGAGATGGCCAAGAATAGAGGAACAGGATATATAAATGAGATTTTTATGACCCAAATGTGCATATGAAATGTAGGACAGACTGGATTCAAAGTCAGTTCCCTGTTGTTGAACCTGCCTTTATACAGGACTTGCAGTATTTTCCATTATGCTCCAAAGACAAAGACTATATCATGCTACAAAAAAAGATTATGTCTAAGCCTATCTAAATTTAAATATATGTATTATTTTTCTCTCCCTTTTCCAGGCAGATTAGCAGAAACTATACTGTATGTGTTTATCCTTTCCAATTGATAGATATCTTTCATGATTTTGTTTTAACTGATCTATAACCATTTTTCCTAAAAGGAAAATGTCCTTATACCTTAAAAACCAAATGAGTCTATGACCACTGCTGGTCTGGTGATGATGTATAGAAGCTTTTGTTTTCTCTGTACAAGGAAGAAGAGATGATTTTTCTTAGAATTTTCGGTCTGTGTGGCTTTTTTGCAAATATTATTTCATTGGAGGTTGGTCTTATAATTCAGCAGTGTATCATAAAGCTTGTCTGCTTAGAAGCCTTCCGTCTACCCCTGGCTAATAACAATGACAATGCATTGGGAACTCATTTAACACATGGGCTGGACTGCAAGCTGTGCCCTGCTCGTGCCGCTGGGAGAGCAGCTGCCAAGGTGTCTTTTGAGACTCTTTGGACTGACTTGTCCTCCATCCCAGCACTGCTGTCCTTTGGAGCAACTTCAGGGATACTCTGTATTTGTAGCTGTGTATCCATACATGATACCCACAAAACCACCAAATTACAGGAAAAATCTGTTTCAGTGGCCACTGCCCAAACCCCAGCACTGTGCTGAGGAAGCAAGACAGCAGCTCTAAATCAGAGGGGTGTTTGGGGCTTGAATCTTGCACCTTGAGTCCTCGTAATCCATTGTCCCCACAACCAAATTCACCTTCCAGATATGCTGCTGTGAGAATATGAGTAATTCAATGTCATCAATTAAGTTATTCTAGAATTACTCCACTGTAGCTGAGAACAAAATTAAGCCTCTAGTCTGTTCTGGGAAATTAGACAGATATGTTTTTTTTTAAGTAGCTTCTAATACATTTCATTAGGAAATTATTTGATGAATGTCATTTAGGCATTGGGGATTGGTATAGTGTCGGGGGTTTGAACAGCCTGACAGTTTGTAGCTGGCCAAAAGGAATGAAAGGCTAATATCTTCACAGAACACTTCAATATTTTTAATCTTTTTTTTTTTTTTTTTCTCAAGCATTGAATACTTCAAAGATGTTATAAAGACATGGAATAGGAGATTCATTCCTAAGGACCTGGGAGTGTTCCAACTTATTTTCCTAAATGAGCTTCCTATCTTAAAACTTAGCCATCTCATGGTATTAGTTTTTACTTGTGTTGATTGTAATTTTCACAAGTAAGCACTCTGCAAGTGAGAGGCAGAGATTCAATTATACTTTTCTTAAATTGCATAAAAAAAAATCACCTAGATGTTGTTCTGCCATGAAGTCACAGTTTCTAAGGTACCAGAAAAACTTTATGCTAAGGCTGATGCAATATTCTTGGCCACAGAACAACTTATCTGAGTTCACTGGAAACCTGAGGGGAGGTGAATCCACCAAGGTCAGTGGCATACTTATATAATTTTTGCATTGTGAATAAACAGATGTTCTCTTTCATGAGTATTCACACCTATAGTATTGGACATTAGGTGAAGTATCCCAGCCTACTGATGCATCTAAAACAGGTTTGTTGCTGCTGAAGACATGGAAGACTTTTAAATCTTGTTGGATGCTGACTTAAATGCTGAATATAATTCACTGTTGTTGATTTTTCAATCCCATTTCACTCATGTTTGGAACAGAGGACTAGACCTGACTCTTGGTTAAAATTAGAGCCTTTTTTTTTTTTTTTTTTTAAAGTATTAGTGGGGTACTTTGGATTTTTTCAAAGACAAGTGAAATCTGGCCCACCGGACCTCTGTTGATTCCTCAAATTGGGACTGTATTAAAGGGTGTTATCAAAAATTACATGCTTTATACAGGAAACAAAACAGCTACTCAACCAAGAAGTGGTCCTTGAATTGTGCTTTGGGCCATTTTTTCAGATAGTATTACTGTACATTAACTTAATCTCTTTTTTCTACATCAAATTGGTGTGCCAGATTTTCTGGTTTCTCCAGTTATTCTAAATCACTCTGACGATACAGAAAACACCTATACCTATTTTGGCTGGTTATGTGCCTGTGTATGTTTGTCTTACACTGTCAGAACTACGCTAAGCTATTGAAGTGTAGCTGTAACTTTGGTGTAATGAATTCTTACTGCTTTTAACACATGAGCTCTTTCCTTGTCTTGGCTATTTCTCTTATTTCTTTTAACTTCTCTCTTCTGCCATTCTGTTCTCAGGTCTGGACTAATTTTTCTTTTCTTACTGGTGTGCAAGATAACTAGCTCTTCTTCCTTCATAAATATATACCTTACATTAGGTGTGTTCATACCTACCTGCCAGAGAAATGAGAGAGAGGGGTGGAAGAGGATCAGGATAGGCAAGGAAGTTTGAGAGGGGAACGTTGGTCAGTGTGTCTGTCCAGTCCCTGTCTTCTAGCTTAAAATGTATTGCCTGTAATCTTGATCGTAACTTGTTAAGGGCACAAAGCGTCATTTCAGCTGCACACAGAGATGCACCTGCCTGGCCTCTTTGGCTGCTACGTTACAATGACAGGGGCAGAATAACAGTAACAGAATAACAAGAGATAAATAAGTGGAGGTTCCTTTTCCATGTATGAAATATTTTTTCTCTCTCAAAGAGAAATGTCAAGAAAGGAAACTGAAAAGTTGAGAGTATTTATTGTGTTGGTATGCTAGTCTCTTACACACCCTGTGTAAAGCCAAGAAAGTTCAAGCCTATTAAGTGAAGACTTTAAATTGTATTAATAAATGTCAGTATAATCCAGCGCAGTTAGTCTAACCACACCTGTATGAATATCTTCAGCTATGTTTAATCCATTTCTTACAAGAAAAACCCCACCCTTTGCATTTTTATTGAAGCACTTTGCCTTACTCTGTGTCTTTAGTCTCTCTGGTTTTATGTAATTACCAATAGGACCTGGACAATCGTATGCAAGACCATCTACTTAATGTTCACAGTAAGGCTCACCAAACAAAGTGGACACACTATGGTTAATAAAAAGGTTTTCTTAAAGTTTAATGAGGCTCCACAACAAATATAAATTGGGGAATCACCTTTTCCTTTGCCTTCCTTTGAAAAAGTGGGAAAAGCAAAAAGATGATTTGTCCATCTAGAACCTTGTTAGAAGTATGTAAGGGAGCTGCAGAAGGAAAAATTGAGAAGAAAAATGTTAATATGTGATATTCATAATCCTTTTGTCAAGGAATCTAGATAATTTTAGAAATGTGTAATTGGTGAAGTCCCAGTGAAGTCCCTTTGCTTTTACGAAGAGACTGCTGGAGAGGCAGACAGATTAGGGGACTGTGAATGGGACCCTAGAGTCACTCACTTGTAAAATCAAGAACAAAGAGGAAAAATCCTCATATTCATCTTGTGTTCTGACCCACTTACTGTGTTGTTGCAAACAGATAGAGTGAAATAACTCTGAATGCGGTGTTTAAACCAATTTTGCCAAGGAGAAATGAGCCCAACTTAAAGCTGGCCATAGCTAAGTGAATTGTTTCTTTTTTTGACTATGACAGTTATCTTGAAATAGCCCTTCGATGAAATCCTCTCCTCTTTCAAGTCCTTGGAAAAACTCTTATGATGAGATTCATTTCACCTAACTTTAAATATCTCTAGTGTAAACTTCTATATCTGAGCTCCCCATCCTTGACTCTCTTTATAGCTGGTGGAGATAAATGAGGCCTTCTAGAGTACGAGTCATCTTCCTTGTTTCAGATGGCTGCTTTAGAAGGGAGAAATTCAACACTCTGAGTACCTGCCTCTCTTTGTCAGCTTTAAAGAGCAACTTCGGCAGCATCACACTCATCTAGTCAGAAGAAACCCACCTGTTGTGACTTCAGAGGGGATTTGGATGCCCCTGTTTTTCACTTGGGAAGACATCACTGGCTGTATGTGGGAGATGCTGAGGTTCTTGCAGATTTGCAGTACGTTTTGGTTATGCTGTCAGCTGCTTTCACACCTCTACTTGTAGTCTCAGAATTCTGTTGCATGAAAATATGCTTAACTGTAGAAAATCTGCCAGAGTTATATACAGAATGTTTAAGCTTACTCTCAAAGGTACTGCTCTTCTGTAACTACAATGTCTTCATTCCTTTTCCTAAAATCTCAGGTCAATACTATGAATCTGTGGACACACTCATTCACCCCAAAACATTCGGGCAAAATTTTAAGAATACATTCAGAGGAATGCTAAAAGAAAACAAGTTACTTGGATCTCTCTTATCTTCTTGAACCAGTATTCTTCCCATTCCTTACTTAATATAGAGATGAACAAAGGGAGAAATAGACAAGGGCCATAATGCAAAATGGAAGATTTAGGAAATCATGTGCAATTGCTACTTGGAGATCAAGAATAACATTGAAAGCATGCTAAGCAGCAGTCAGTAGGTAGCAGTTCTTCTGCCGAGCTTCATCACAGTGTCTTGTGAAACAAATTTAATCCCTTAAAGGTGGGAAATAGCAGGTTTGGTTTAGTTTGATTTTGGTGAGAAAAAAAAAAAAAGAGACATACTGGGTGCTCTGCAGTGCAGAGCACTGCAGGTGCTCTTTAAGTGCTTTCGCTTTGTGTTGCGATTAGCCCTTTTTGAGGATATGTTCCTTAGCAAATGTCGTCTGTGCAGGCATAGAATAAAATTAAGGTAAAAGTCTCCTGTGTTTAAAGTGGTCTGGATGTTGTGACTTGCCGTTACATATGGTGAGGAGTTTGGTGGCATCATTGCTTAATTCACTGGACTTTCTTCACTGGGGAGTAGGTACATTTCAGAGCCTGTTGTTTCCTTGCAGGCCAGGTGACCGCATGGAGGTTGATGTTGATCTCCCTGCCATGATGGTCACCTGAGCACTGTAGGGCTGAGATAAGTGCTGAAAATGACTGCTTTGGTCAACGGGACATCTCCTTGGTTTGATGTACATAAGTCAGCGTAGCTTGGCTGATTACAGTTCTTACTTGGTCACTGACAGTCTGGCCCACCATGTTTTGAGATAGTTTACTCTTCTGAGTGTTAAAAAGTGGAGATGGTTGACTTTAAAGGAACAGTTTCTCTGTAGCTGAAGTGTGTGCATGGAAGCGGAGCAGAGGAACCTGTTGTGTCCATGGAAGGATTTGATGTGTGGGTGGCAAAGAGGAAATCAGAGCCCTGAGAGGGTCATAACAAGACAGGGACTGTAGGAGGAAAGCAGGAGAGAAGTTAGGCTGGCAAATGATGAAGGAAGAAAGACTATTTAAGTTGTCTGTAATTCCTTGGAAGCTCAGGGATGGAGAGTTGTTCTGTCTGTTTACATACATATAAATCCAGAATAATTTAATTGCTGCTGTCTTCATGATATACTGATGTGCAAGTAGAGACGATGAAACTGGGGCTGATGTTGTTTTGTCCCTTGAAAAAGGAATACTTAGGTCACTTTTCATCTGTTTTTGTAGTCAACCCATCATGTTGTTTTAGTGAGATCCAAAAGAAACTTCTTCAAATCTTTCATGTAATAGTGGCACAATAACATGTCTTCTAAGGAAAGAAGATATTTCCATATAGAAGAGAAAAAAAAAAAAGACCTGGTGAAAATGACAGGTTCATATGTTTTGTATGTTTGCAAGGGAATAAAATAATGAACTGGCTTTATTTTTTTCATCTGTACATAATTAATTGCCTTTTTGGGGATACTTAACTGTAAAATATTTTAGCTATATTAGAAATTAAAAATATGCTTACCTGTTCTATCTGAAGTGTTTTAGGGTTTTCTCAAGATTGATTGTGTTACAGCAGTTTAAAACAGTATGTTATTGGTACCCTGTATGATTCCATCGTGTCCATTCAGCTCTGTCAGTCTTCCTCTTTCTTCCCCCCATTTTTTCTCACAGTAAAAATGTCTACTTGTGTTTTTGCTTCAGTGGTGTTACTTAGCAATTTACTTCCTATAATTAACACATCTGTATGTAGCTGATCCAAAGGCAAGTGAGAATGAGGGAATGTTTTCCCGTCAGATCAGTGGATTTCAGAAGTGACCCTCAACAGATGATTATCAGATGCTGAAATCCATATCTGAATAAAGGGGGCTATGTGTGTGTGTGTATGTATGTAGAAATGCTTTCTTTAGCCTAAGGGGTAGCAGTCAATACAGAAAGTGAGATGAAAGCTGAATTTTTGCAGAACGGAGATTTCATTTTAACAAAGTATTTTTTCCCTTTCTTCTTCTCCTCTCTGTTTGAAAAAATGTTAAACATGTAGAGTCAGGGAGACATTCCTGTGCTGCATTAGAATAGCCATCAACGTCAGCTGAGACCATTTGGATCATGTCACTTGTCCTAAAGTGTGTAGCTGTTTTTAAAGAAGGAACATGTCATGTTCTGTACAGGGATCTTTAATGCATGAAACTTGTTTGAAGCAATAATAAATCAAGTCCTTGCTGCTAAAACCAGTGTCTGATTTTCCCTCATGACAATCTCTGTCTTTCTGTATGTAAAAAAACTGAGACAATAGCAAAACCAATTCTGCACCCAGAAGTATTGCAAATAATTTTCATCACAACTAAATACATAAATTAGCAAAGTAAAGAACTGAGATATAAATGCCCTATGCATTTGCCACAATGTTTAATAATGTACTCTTTTTCTACAACCATCATTATAGGAGGTTGCAAGCTGTGTAGAGATATTTTCATTATTCATGCTCTATTGAGTAGGCAGTTCTGCAGACATTTTTCTCACCTCTCCTAAAAAAGTGGAATAATTAAGACCAAGTAGAGTGTTTGAGACTTATTTGCCTATCATTTTCCACTCTTTTACGCAAGTATTAGTTCTATTAGATTCAAACCAGTTACTGTTGATGTAAAGAAAAATCAGGCTTTTGCATTTTTACTATTTATTAATTACTCCTTTTGACTGTGCGTAGCCATAACTAATACAAGTTAAGGAAATGTAAATGCAAATCCATTTAAATTAATCTGGAGTAGTTAAGAATTGCAGGCTATTTTAGCAGCATGACTTAGTTTCAAAAGCCCTGTGAGAAGACGACAGATATCTCAGTCCTGGCAAATGTTATTACTGTCTACAATGTATAGTAGTGTAATCATAATTACTAATGGATGATGCTGAGATCCCCATTTGGGCTTCAACAGGGGTTGAAGCTTAATCAGACAAAGGGTTCAAGGGTCTGATTCTTTGCCGCCTTGTAAAATGCCTTGATCTTTCCTCCACTACAGATTCACTGGCTCTGGATTTGGGCAATAAATTATGAGTATAAAAATGTATTTTCATACAAAATATACAAAAAAAAAAGGTGTATTTTTTTTCCTTTCATGTACAGAAAGAATAAAAACCCTCAAAACAAATTGGAGAAGGTATCGAAGTGGCAGTACTAAGGGCTGGGGCCCGTGGAGTGGACCAGGTCCTGAAGCAGAGCCCTGGCCAAGGCACCTTCTGAACTGGGCGAGCTGTCCCAAGGGTGCTCGGAGCGCCGTGTTGGTACCCCCTCAGTCCTCCACTGAGAATGTCAACAAAGGTGCCAAGCAGTGCCAGCTGAAATGATGTTTGCTTTTTAAAGATCTGTGGGCTCCAGTCCACTAGGGACTGCAGAGAGACCAAAAGTGCATTTTGCATAGGCTAGGATTTCAACGGCGGTTGTAATGACTTTGAGTTACATCAAAAGCAAACGTGATTTCAGCCAGTGACCTTGAGCTGAAAAATGTTAGCCTGTTATCAGTGCCCCAAACCACGAAGTCACTTGGTATTGTTTTGAGTGTCTTTGCTTATATAGATTGGTTTATTTATTTTTTTTAATCTGGTGCAACATAGTAGAGGTAACCATCAGTTTGTTATAAAACCAAGTGCTCCGCTGACCTTACTCCTTCCAGACTGAGTGTGGTAGAAACCTGAGGCAGCTATCGCTTGTTTGTTGTTCCACTTGTGGGGCTGCTCAAGAACTTCCAGTTTCCAACAGCTCAGCTCTGAGGAGCAAACTTGAGCACAGAGGCACATGTGAAGTGTTGTGATTTGTTGCCATGATGACAGTGTCAACTTAACTACAGCTGACAAACAGTTTTTAAATAGAACATTTCAATTCATTATAGTATTCTCCATCTGTTTTTTTTCACTGTCTGCATACATGCAAAACATCTGAGAAATGCTACCACAATGGTTTAGTTTACTTATCTAGCCACTAACATTAATTAATTGTTGAGAGTGGTTGTTTAGGGAGCAAGTAAAATGATGAAATTCCCCCCTCAGTAAAGGAAGCTATTTTATTTATTCAACAAAAGATGCCTGGTAGACCTGCTTCCACGTTTAGAGAGAGTTTTTCAAATTGATTTTTTGAGCATAGGTTCTATATTGTTGGCGGGTTTTTTACTACTTTGTTACCTCTTGCTTTTGCCACATTTTGCTTCCTTCCCCAAAGCACCTGCCGTTGCTATTTCCATTGTGGAACTGGTAACAGAAGGGGAGCATCATTTTGTAATTAAATCAGGCTGCTGGGGTCAAATTTAGAGGGTTTTATTCATGGCTTTGCCACTGGCCCACTCTATGACCTTGAGCAAGTTGCACATTGCTGTATCTCAGTTTACCTATAGGTAAACTAATATTGACTTCCCTTGAGGGGATATCATGAGGCTTAATTAAGCGTCTGCGAAGTTCCGTGAGATAGAGGACGGAAAGCTGCCATCGACATACAAATGATGACGATGATTTGTGCCCGATTGTACCACTTCCCACAGAACTGCCACTGTAGCTGCTGTGCGGATTAGTTGTCAGGTGAACTATGAATCTATCGATTCATCCATCATTCTCCTCCTTGTAGATTGAGCCCAGCTGGCTAGCTTTGCTTATTAGTAGCTTTTAATAAATCAAATCATATTTGCTGTTTTAATTGTATCTTAAAGAGTAGCGTGGCTCTTTGCTTTTAAATTAAAAACAGTGTGACAATGTAGACATTAGAAGCTGTGCTGCTGCTCTTGTACTCCGCTGCTCTCAAATTGTTGACATAAAACTGGGTTAAAAATATATGTTTAAGGAACCTCATAATTATAAAACATGCAGCTACTAAATTCTGTTAGAGGACTTTCTCTGGGTGCCTCTTGCAAAGCTTGGGCATCCTTGTTTGTAAATCCTCTTGGAGCACTGTCCCAGTAACCACGTTTTGAAAATCATAATCTACTGATCCGCATGAATTCAAGGTGAAAGTAGTTGAGGATTGCTGTTTGTTGACAGGAACAGCCAAGTCCATATGAAAGAAAAAAAAAGCCAAAATGATGTAAAATCAGATTAATGAATTATTCAAGATATACTTTATTGTGATTTTTATTTTTAAATAACACTGGCCAAAAAGCAATGGGAATAACAAACTGACATGTTTTATTTTTAATCTAGGGCCAAAACTGTATCTTACAAATCTCATTAAAATAGAGTATATCCACTAAAATATTGATAACATAATTTCCTTTAGATTTGGTTCTCATACAAAAAGCAAAGGGCCTATGTGGAAGTGGATACTCGTAGAGGAATCCTACTTACTGAAATCAATGGAAGTAGCCCAGCTGGCTACTTTTGCCCATTACTCATTTATAGTAAATCAAGCAATACTACTTCTTCTAACATATCCTAAATGGCAAGTTATAGGAATTCGTCACCAAGTGCAGAAAAAAGTTCAGGTTAAAAACAGCAGGAGTTTCCCATTGATTTCAGGTAAGCTTTTGCCCAATGTCTTGCTGTATTTTAGATCATCAGCCTTGGAGCTTTGTGGAATTTGCTTTTCTATCATGTGCAAAATCTGTTTCAAGGGTGTCTAGTAGGTAAAAGTGAAAGGGGGCCATTTGACTCTTCACCTGTCCAGACAGACTTCACCCTTTGTAACTTTACTGTTTCTAGCAGAATTGCGTAATGATGATAATTCATTCAAATGTCAAGCAGGAAAATCAACACAGAGTGTGCGGTCAATTAATTTCTAACTCCTGAGAGGAGATCAAAGAGGAAGGCAGCAGGGAGGAGGAGTAGCCTTATATAAATGTAAAGGAAAAACTCTCAGTAACTGAGATAGAGCTATGAGGAGATAACAGAATTCAAAAAAAGATTTATTAAAAAAGCAAACAAAGTAGTTAGCCGGAGAATTCAACTACTGGAACATAAACTGAGCACACTAAGCGGAGCAGTAAGCTGAAGCAATGTATTTTTGGACATGCTGGTCCTGTATTTGATCCAAAGGCCCCCTTTCACACTGTAAAAGGGTGTGAAAATCACAGACGGATTTGAAACCTTTACCACCATACGCCGGCAATAGGAGGAAGGATCTTGGATCCTTCAGCAGGGGGACGGGTTGGGAATAGGTGCCGAAGCTGGGCTTTCCAGCAGGAAATTGCACAAAGTGCTGGAGATCCTCCTATCCAGGCCCTGCCTTCGCAGCACGTAACTGCTCCGTGATCTCAGGGCCAGGACGGGACACCGGCAGGATGAAACCCAAGCACATGCAGTGGTCCTCAGTGGCTGCTGCCAGGTGTGGGTCCTGAGGAATGTTATGGAAGAAAGGCAGTGTATCTATTAGAGCCTCTACTATTCCTGTGGTGAAGCACACGGCTGAGCAATGTAGGTTTCTTTAGAAGTAGCTTGAGCTAGTACTTTTCTCACCTAGGTATTTAAAAAAAAAAAAAAAAAAAAAAAAGAGGGACAGCAGCAATGAAAAAGAATGTGGCAAATAAGAACAGCATCTCATGCAAAACAGTGAAGTGCACAGAGCATACAGCCACATTCAGTTTCCTTGAAATCAGTCAGAATTGGGTTTGAATACCTGTCAGAAGGGTTTAAGAAACTGGAAAGGTGAAATTCAGCAAGAAAGTCTGTACAAGAGTTTAAAGTATCAAGGTAGATCGACAAAGGAGACATCAGTTTGGCTAAAGACACTTCTGTAAGGAGCAGATGAGGCAGACTGCTGAGGGCCATTTGAGCTAATGATGTACACAAGCAGAGGAAAGCATAAGTATAGCTATGGCAAGGGCCAGACATTCAAAGAATTTAGGCAGAATTTCTTTACAATGGAGTAAACTACAAAGGTCAGGAATTGAAGCAAAAGAATAGTATAAGGAAAATATTTTTGTCTATGTATTAATGTTCTTCTTGCACTTCCCCCCCAAAGGCTACTAGTTCATTATAAAAAAAATATACATATTAATAGCATGTCTGGGGATGTGTCGTTTTTCTGTCATCATTGGAGGGGAGTATTTTGTGTTGAAGTAGCTCGTCTTTTCCACTTACAGAAAATTTTCCTCTTGCTCTCTCCCTGACCTCTCTTCCTCTTCCCCACCCTCTTCCCCTAAACCTGAGTAGTTGTCTGAAGGGACTTCATTCCAGGATCTCACAGTTGGATAAAAAAGAACAAAATACAGAAAGATAAGTTCTTAAAATCACTCTGGGCTTTCTTTAATGGTAATCATTAGCCCTGTTCTGAACTCTATTGACAAAATGCTCGAGTAGTCTTGAAAGCCGAGCGAGTGCTCTTTTAAAGGAAGAGCTGGTTAATTAGAAGATCTAATGCAAGTGACCTAATTCTGCGCTCAGCGCTAACTTTTCTAACACACAATAACGTAAAGATTGGAAATGATACAGATTGATTCATGTACGTCAACAAGTTGAAATCTTAATTGGAAAGTTAATTTCTCCATAGCTATTTAAAATCATCATCTTCTTTCCAGACCAATGCTAAGTATTTTTTGCCTGCAATTTGATAAGCAGCATGGAGCTCATGTATTAATATGTACAGCGAGCCACAGACACACAGAGAAGATACTTAATGGTCAAAGAATGAGGCAACCGTGTAAGTGGCACAGCTCTGAGTTACTAAGTCATCTTGTAGCAAGTGCAAATGTTCTGTTTTCTAAAAAAAATAAACAGGAATTTACTTTTAATCACTTATACAGCTATTGTTGAGGATTGAAAGCTATTGCTAAGGGTATGTGAATGTTTTCACCGTAAATCAGAGTATGAGAAATGTCACTGCATTTTGGTATCCAAATATGCCTCTTTTAAAGGCAACACAGTTTTGTGTCCCCTCCCCTCAGCTTTAAGTAGGGAAGATGTGTAAAATAATTTTTCTGGATGCAGATGGTTATTTTAGATATAACTCAACAGGACAGTATAAGTTATTTCTCACTAGGCCTGGTAAGATTAATGCGTAGTCTACCAGCATTGTTTTGGTTTTCTTTTTCTATAAACAGGATGCTGGTAAATTGTGATTCCTTACAACGCCTTGCTGTAGTCTCTCGCCTGAACTTCAGGAACACTTGCGCTTTTTGTATAAGGGTATGCTGCAAAGGAGGATCTTCGCATCCAACTTCAGACATCTAGTGAGGGTGTGTGAATAACCTTCTGGAGGCCCCCACTCCATCCATTGACTGTGCTTGGATGTGTGGCTCCTGTCTGTAGGGGCTCTGAATCACACCTAACCTAGATGTCTATGATATTGGGTCCAGCAGGCTTTCTTATCTATAATGTAACTGCTGCACATTTATATATCATTCCTTTTTTAATTTCTATGGGAATTTTGTATGAGTAAGATGTACAGGATTTGTTGCAAAAGAGGATGTATTTCAGCTATAGTAGAGTACGCTGGTAGCGTATTTAGATATGGAAGTGCTAAGGTGGCAAAGGCTCCAAAGCATTGATACGTGAATGCTAAGAGGTCTGCAGATGTGGTAGCAGTAAAAATAATTCCAATTATTTTTATATCCAAAATGCCTTATTTCAGAATAATCTATCCAAAGTTCTAGTTCTATCCAAAGTTCAGTGAAGGTCCGAAAAAGTATTTATAAATAAAAATATGAGGTTTGCTCAATCTGGCAGCTCCTCGATATTTTATATTCAAATTTAATTGTGCTGTGGAGTATGTACGTGCTCTCCTCTGGTGCCTGGAGAATTTGTGCACTTCATTTCATTTCCTGGAAGAGGCTTTTGGGGCACCAGATCAAAGCAACTTGTTAGTCTCTTGTAACAATTAAGAATTAAGATTTTGGGGTCTTTTCATGAAAAATATTGGGAATTTGGCTGTAGACTAGACTAGTTCTGCTTTCAGGCTGACTTAACAGTTACATCGTGCAAAGGCTGAACTATGGAGATAGTGACTGAGCAATGCAGAGAAACTGGTCATCCTAAGGAGCAGGAAACTCTTTTCTTCTTTTTCTTTTTCTTTCTTTTTTTTTTTTTTTTTTTTAATCGGTGTCTTTGATGCTGTTAAATAAATTGAGACTGTTTCAAAGAGATAATTTGTGGGGATCAGATGTATCAAAGAGAAGAGCTAGCTGAAAAAGCATTGAAAAAAACTCAAAATAAATGGCAAAAATTATTTTATTCAGGTTTTTAGTCATAAGGCATTACTGTTATGAATACAATGTAACTAATATTCAGTATTGCTATTTCGTAACTGCTTCATAGCTCAGACACTGATGTAATGTAGGCTGATGCTTGTCTGTGGCATACACTGATGGTGCGTCTTAGATTAAGTTATTCTACCTACTTGATCCCTGGATTGCTGGCTGTGGTTTATTCTTGTTCTGTAACATATCAGTTAAGAGAACAGCTTTTTGACTGAAACTGGAATAAGCTGGGGAACAAGTGGTGCACTGGTTTGTGATGAGACATGGGACTAAATTCATATATGTGGATGTTCCTCCACTAGGAGAGATTTAGACTACTTTCATTTTTAAGAATTCCAGTGTATTGAGTTATAATAACGAGAGCAATTGAAGTAAAAATCCAGCACACTGATTTCAGTAGAGTGTAGTCTCTTTTACAATATGGCAGCATTTACCTCTAATCAGTTTTAATTCAGCTCCAGTTTGTTAGTAACTGAATATGATTTCCAGCTGATGGAGGCTTAAGTGGGTGCTTGCCTGAAGGGTTCAGTTGTATATAGATAATTCTTTTCTATGTAATAAATTTTTCCCACCTAGCTGGTAGTTTCACAAGAGAAACTGGCATGAGCACTCCTGTACCTTCTCACCTCTTTAAGACTTTATTCTAGACAAGAGTTAAGCCATGTTGATAACGTGAGGAAGCTGTTGCATGTCTGTTTTTTTGTTTTGTTTTTTATCTGTAAGGATGAGCTCTGGGAAAATTTGCAGATGTGAAATTATCTGAGTCAAATCTAGATGAGAGACTGTAAGGAACTTGTGAAGGACTTAACTAGCTGCACAACGATACATGAAATTCATTGATGATAAATGCAAAGTAATGACCATTGGGATGGAAAAATTTTACTAGTTGTCTGCCTAAGAATTTTACTATTTGTCTAACTGGACTGAAAAATAACTATATGAACTCAGGAGAGAAATCCAGCCATCAATACTGATGGTTCCTTGAAGACATCTGCTCAGTGCACAGCTTCAGTCAAAAGACAGGTTTAGGTACATGAGGAAAGGATAAAGAATAATATGGAAAACACAGTAATGATGCCATTATGCAAATAGCGCTGGTTCATCAAATGGGTGACACCATTGTCAAATAGGGTATTACAGATTTACCAGGAGTTCAGAGTGAGGCAAGAAGAATGATTAGGTGCATGGGAAAACTTTCATATGAGGAGAGATTGAAAAGGCTGGGATTGCTACCTTCAAGAGGAGATGAATAAAAAAGAGCATGATAAGAATCCAACATTCACTATTTTGCATAGAGGAGGCAGTTTGGGAAGAGCTTTTCTCTCTGTGTCATGATCCAGGAACAATGGAACACAATAGAAAGGTGGCTGATAAATAATAATTTTTCACCTGATGTGCAACTAGGTAATGGACTTCTTTGCTCTGGGAAGTTGCTAAGGAATTTAATGTGTTTTAGGAAAAGGTCTGGTGATTTATACAAATAAGAATATTCTGTGTTGTTGGTATCTATTAAAAAAAAGGTGACTAAAAGAGATCTGAAATGATATGCTTTAGGTTTGCACTCTGATTGCTAGGAGACATTGCAAGGATGCTTTCTTAAGCAGTGGGTTATCCCAGATCTGCCTAGTGCAAGGTTTGTTTGGTTTTTTTCATTTTCTGCTGACACATCAGGTTCTGCTTATAGTTCTAGATGAAACTAGATTTGAGCCCATGTGGCAATTTCTGTATTCCTGGTTGTTTCATTGTCAGGCTATTTCAACAGCTGTTGATGCCAGCTCAAATTTACAGCCATATTACATTGTGCAAGCTACTTGTGGCATGAACTGTCCTTTTGTTTGGAACATCTTCAGCATTTACAAGACAATGGGTCATGGTCTATGAGCACAGTTATAGGCACAGTGGTAATACAAAAAACAAATAGTAATTGTCCATGTGAACATTTAGAAAACATCCCCAACTACAAAAATAAATTACTATTGGTAGTAACAGTTATGCATCATATATGGGAATTGTTTATTATTGCAATTGTTATGCTTTCTTCTCTGTATGCAGGAAAGAGGTTGTGGTGGGAGAGAAGATTTGTGAGTAAAATGTGAGTAAAACATTTCCCATTGGAAACCAGTGTCCAACTCCACCTTATGTCCTCACTAAAATAATGTTTGTTATTTTTGCCTACTCCCCAACCAGCAGGACTTCACATTGCAAAAGCATCACAAGACCCACTTTACAATCTCTGATCAGTATTTGGGTCAGTCAAGGAAAATGAACTACCTTTGGCCTTCAGAGACTCTCAGGGCTGTATCCTTCCCGTGATACATGTGTAGCAGTTAACCATACTACTACAGTGTGCCCTAAAGGGGAGAATATGGTCCTTACAATATTTGTCCCTTCACTAGGATCTAGTGATTGCTCGATTATAGCAAAGCATGATTATAGAAAATCTGTAGACTGTAGACTACGTGTGCACTCACAGAACCATATATGTATGTGTAAGTCCGTGTGTATATACACCCATTTATATGTACGCTAATATATAGACAAATGTGTATATACATCTGAAAATTTTTTGAAGATGACCGCCTCCTGCTGTTGAAAATTCTTCAAGGGAACTCGGTGCACCAGTGTGCAGTCCCAAAATAAAGCACTGAAAATCTCTGCAATCTTATGAGGTTAATAAAGTTCACTGTTGCTTAAATTAGATCAGTGTAATTCACTGCATCTCTTGCGGAAATTAAATTTGTGTTTAAAACTAAAGAGCAAGCTAGCCAGGTTCAGGAGCACATTTGGGATGCAAAATACATTAGGCCTGTTGCAAGTTGGTTATTGCTTTTGGTGCCTTGAACTCCTCAGATGAAAGTACTCTATGATATAGGAGGTTACTTGTGGTATTTTACATATCATTTATTATCTGAACTAGTGTGGTGGGTTTTTTTATTATTCTTTCCTCTCAACTCTTCCAAGAACAAAGAAGGAGAGAAATCGGATAACGTTTGTTCAGTCTGTTCAGTCCTTATGGCAAACTAATGAGATACTAACCATCGAGCCCCGTCATTTGTGCAGATAGTTATCTGCATTGACAAGCAAGTTTGCTGCACTGCTTTGATTTTTACGCATGTACAAGAGAGAATCAAATGGGGTTGTTAACACAGCCCGTAAGAAGCCATCAAACTTTCCATCTATCTGACATAAACCTGTGTTTTTGTTGTTTTCTGCAAACAGTGTAAGAGGTTTCTGCTGTGTTCTGGACATGGATGCACAACACAGGCAAAGGATTATGGTGTTTTTTTTCCCTCCTTTGAAAATGAATATGTGGAGCTTTCCATAGATATTTAGCACGGAAGAGAAGCTCTGGTTTGTCATCGGACTTCATTATTAAAAATATAATAGCATTATGGGTTCGAAGTACTGACAGATTTTTTTTTGTTGCGGTGCTACTCCCTTGTAGATTGCACTAGGAAGTTGGAGATGAAACTACTGTATGCAGACAAATCCATATTGTTGCTGTCTGCGTGCTTGCTGTGAAACTGCTCTACAGCTATACACTTTGAAAGCAGAACCTCATGAAAGTAAAATCAGCATAAAAGTCAGGTTTAGACTTCTATATTCATATTTATGAATTTGAAAAACCTCCACCATGATCTTATCTGGAACTGTGGTAGCAGTTGACAACAAATGTGCCCTTGAGAAAACCGTGTACGGTAATGCAATGGAATCGTGGATATTCCTTCCTAGTACTACTTGCTTGCATTGATGTTGTTATTAATAACAACAGTGATAATTATTAGATGCTTGGATGCCACTGAAGGTTTCTGCTGGCCTGCAACTATTGCTCAGCCAGCTGGCTTTGCATTTGTAATAACTGCCATGCAATGGATTTACCTTTGTACTCTGTTCACAATGCAGGGCCACTCTCTTCTCCCAGGCTGTTACGTCTATGGGCTGCTGAAAATTCAAGGTAATTAAATTTGTTCTTCTGAAGTACTCAGTTTATTGCACTACTGATGTTCAAACCACACTGGTTTGTATTCTTTTCTCAAGAGTCCCCACTCTCGCTCACCAGGTTTTTCTGTAGGTCCATGACCATTCTAAATAAAACTTTTTTTTTTTTTTAATAAACTACAAATTAAAGTTCCTCTTGCCCCTTTTCATTATTGGGAAATACTGGTTTTCTGCAGTTACTAATACTCTGTTAAGGCTTTTGAGGTGGTCAGGTAGAGATGCCTTGGAGCATGCTGTGGTGTTTGGCAAAATTGGGCAAAAGAAGTTAGTTTTCTTCTTTTCTCAGTTACCAATCTGTATTGTTACCTGAAAAATGTCTTAATATAAAACTTGACACAGGAGGCTAATTGAGAACTAACAGGCAGAACGTGCCACGAAAGAACATGCTCCATAGCACATATAAATATAGCAGTGTAAAAATAAGAAAAGTTGATAAATCTCATTCTGATTCAATCTATATGTATTTTTTTAATAGCCATTTAAAAGACACAGCATTGTGGTTTATGGGGTGAGCCCTCCAGTGTTGGGACAGAAACCCGTTAAATTCAGGGTCTGAAGACTGGACAGTTTAAAACATATCAAGACTAAGCAGAGACGGTTTTGGGGGCTTATAGTGACAAGGTAGCAGTCAGGAAGGAGGAACATTTCTTATAATACTTATGACAGTATTTCTTACAATAATAATTGGGACTTCTAGAGAACAGATTATGAAACCTTCTTTCCTATGGGAATTTCATTCATTGAAGGTGTTCAACTGATTAAGCAAACTGCCCAGAGTGCCAATTAAAAGGGTAGACTTTACTTAAATTTTCCATATTTACAGTACTCAGAAATCAAAGCCAGCCTGATCTGTATGGCCACCTCTGTTACAAAGTCCAAGTGTCTACGTTGTTTAAAGGGCTTGTATCTCATTGTTTAAATAGCCTTTTGATAAGTAACAATATACTAGTGTTGGTGATTACCTTTAGATTAGCCTATCAGGATGGCCTTTTAGGCTGTAGTCTTGAGTGTTTCTTTTTGCTTTGTACCCATATTATTAATAAACAAAGCACATGGGTCTTTGAACTTCCAACCAGCACAAATGCCTGTGTGTTTGTATGCATGGGATCACACTTGTTCGTGTCTGTGTGGGGCATTTTGGTTTGGGGATGCGTTTCTTTTTAAACGGAAGTGGTTGCTGAATAGAGTATTTGGTCAAGGCTTTTAAAGTTAGGTTTCTGTAATTCAGATTTAATTAAAAATATTGGTCAGGTAGAGAGGAAGCCATAAAGGTAGAGAGAAAAAAGGACAGAGAGGAATTAATAGAGCAAAGTAGGGGGAATTAATATGTGAATAAGATAATAAGAAAAGAAACCAAGAGGAGGAAGAGCAAGAACTGAGAAAAGGAAGATGAGAGAAACTGGGAGGTGATTATTTGCAGAGATTATTTTATTTGCAGAGTTACTGATCCCAGTGCTCTGAGTTGTTACTTGTTTGGCAGCATAGTGACGTTTTTGTTGAGAAGGAAGAGCATGGCATAAGTTTTCCAGGATGGATGCAATGATTTGTTTTGCTATCCAAATACAAATAAATCTGAAGCTCATGGTGATCAAGGAATTTTTTGTGTTGCTTCTGCTGAGAATTGTTCTTTGGTTCCTTGTTGTAGTTCCAAGCTGAAAAAGGTCTTCACGGATGCCTTTACGTTGCTGAGAAAGGAGAATAACAGCATCACCCTGCTGTTGTCTGCTCAGGTTTTGCTACCAGCTTCAGTAGCAGGCCTGCTGCCCTCCATTTATACCTGCTGGGGAAGATGAATCAGAGTCTGTGGTGGGAAAGGCAGTTGACGGGTGTGTGGGGTTAGTCTGTATGACAGCATTTGACATATCAAAAAAGAAGGGAAGAGACCTTGTTTGTGATTGGACTCTAAATAAGCTCTGAGTTTGGGAGCAGGTCTGCAAGATCTGTGGAGAGTTGTTGGTTGAGTTTATTCTTACCAGAATATATTTCATCTGACCTGGACTGGCCATTGAAAGTGGGAAGTCTGCACTTGATAATTATGGCTTTATTTTTACTGATTCTTTCAATAGTTGAGCTTTAAAACTGGGTACAAGTTCTCGATTATAAAGTAGAAAATATTAACCTAGTACATTGGCTTATTAGGAGAGGCACCTTCAAACAGTGACCTATTTTTTTTAATCTGTAAATTATGGGGCACACCTGTAGCATGGTGAGCATAAAATACTGCTACAACAGTACTCACTCAACTTGTCTTGTTCACTTATGTCCCATACAGATAGGACAGGCATCGCAATACATTCCTGTGAAAATATGGTTTGTAATATTATACGACTCGTATAATCAGGAAATATTGAATATTATGGAGCATTTGGTATTTGTGTTTGAATTGCTATAGCCTTGAATACCTCTGATGCTCAGAAATAAATCTAATGAAGAAAAGAAGAAAAATGCTGGGATTGATGTTGGTGGCTGGTACTAAGAGTAAATAGAAGTACAAACATATATTTAACTGTTTCTTATAATCCAAAGATATTCTATCAGCCACTTAGTTGTGAACATGCTTCTCTCTCTTTGATAAAAGTACTTTTTCTTAAAGGATCAATTAATTGTCCAGTAAAATATAGTAGAGATTAGGTTTTGTAACTATACGGAGTTATAAGCCTCTTTGCCCAAAATTTTGGTGCAGAGAGCCGTTAGCAGGCATTTTTTCTTCTTAGCAGTGCTTTGACAATTGATCTTCAGAATAATTTTACTCAGGAATCGAGATTATTTTTTAACACAAGAAGGGACGTATACCTGCCAATATTTCTCCTCTCTGAAAAAAGATGTGTAGGAGATGCATAAAGATACCACTTCTGCCTTGCACTGGAGAGCTTTCTGTAGGGTTGACAGGCTGGAAACATGGCAGTTAATTTTCCTGAAAAAAAAGGAGGTTTTGAAACTGACTGGCTTGCACGTGGTGTTGCCTTTTTTTTTTTTTTCCTTTTTTTTTTTCTTTGTTTTCTCCCCCCAACACGAGATGGTTCTGTGGAATAATAAGCCTGGCCAGTTTGGGATCTGAACACAATCTCACTCACTCTCATGTTGTTTGGCACTTGAACAGGAGTGACAGGCTTTGGTTCCTTTATCAAATAACTCAGTGTATCTATTTTTGTAAGCCGTGTCATTGGCTGAAAAATGCAGGTCCCTCTACAATTATGGGGCATGACCGGGAGGAACAGAGGCAGCCGGGCTTCTCTTGGCCTCCTACCAGTTAATTGAAATTCTACTCCAGCCAGTTGAGATGGGAAGTGATATGAAGATGAGGAAAAACCTGAGTTGAATTGATTTTTCCCTCTCTCTCCCCCCCCCCTTTTTTTTTTGTTTAAAGAGAAAACAAAAAGACAATTGTTTGTGTTTATTAGAGGAGTTTAATGCAAGTGCTGAGGAATAGACCACAAAAGAGCAGGGCCTCGCAAGTATCGCTGGTTTTGTTTTCTTTTGCATTTTCTAAATGAAGAGAGAAAAAAAAATTGCATACTTTCACCATATTAGCATGTATCTGTAGCTCAGCTTGCTAAATTTAACCAGGAAATGTATACATAAACTACATAAGCATTAGTATTGTGGCATTTTAGAAGTTACTTTTGGTATACCTGCCCACCACAACTTTTGCTTACTTCTAAGAGTTTTCAAAGAGGTGAACGCTTGACTTTTTTTATTCATTCTTCTTGGTGAACAAATGCTCAAGATTCTTCCACTGTTGAGGTTTTTCTTCTCAGGGCCTAGCAGATGATACATTGGTAACAGTAAGGCCAAAAAAAATGCTTCAGGCTTTCCTAGAGCAGCAGAACTCCCGCCCCCGCCCCACGTCAGCACTTGCCATCAGAGGTGTCTGTCCTGTTACTCAGACCCACTCATTTAGATTACCACCAGTTTAAAGGAAACTTTTTTTCTTCTGACTTTGTAAGAACATACGTATGCATTTGTTTCAAATTCAGGACTTCGAAATTTGCGCTAGACTTGAGCGGATTTAAAAGAAGTGAGAAAAGAGTTAAAATCTCTTGTATAGATGTACGTCATGGATATTATCTCTATATTTTCACAAATACCATTTTAAACACCTGTTGTAATTTTCCTAAATATTTAAGTTGCCAAAATATGCTTACCTCTGTGTTAGCAGCTAAGGGTGTGGTAGTACTGAAAAGCATATGGGATAAACTTGTTCTCGTTTTTCTCAGGGAGGAATATAGTGTGAGGCACTTGGGAAAAGCTATTGTGACATTTATTTCAGCACTGCATTTGGTTGTTCATGGTTTTCTGTGTGGTGTTTTTGTTTTGTTTTGTTTTGTTTTTTAATGACTGCTGCGGCTATAAATTTGATCCTATGACGTGATGGGCAACCTTTGCTTCCATAAACATTAATGAAAGTTTAAGGTGATTAAAACCCCTTTCGATTGGGCCTTTGTATAAAAATCCTCAATTGTTATAAACACGTGTGCCATTATGGGCTTAATCCAAAATGAATTATTTTCCATCACAATTAGGTAAATCTCCAAGTTATCAGTTCACCTGGCTGATAAAGCTCATTGAAATACCCTTGTGCACTAACTTGGAAATAGTTTGACTTTGCTAATATTGAAAAAGAAGCATGAAATGGTACAAACAATAAATAAATATGCCTTAGGCTTTGGCCACAATTTAAGGAGGAAAAATCTTTGGGAAAAGGCTGGAAGCATGATATTAACTGGGTTTGTTTTGATATTTGGACAAAGAAATCACTGCTCTGAGCTGAGCAGAGAGATAAGCGCCTTGACTTGCAATAGATTAAGAGCCCTGCATTGGTTAGAACAAACCATGTTTGAGACTCTCCCCAAGTGCCGCCACGTTTAGATTTAAGATTAACTGCAGCAGAATGGCGGAGCGGCTGTTTGTTTTATGAAACAATCACTAATGACATTAAACAGAGGGTGCCCCTTCCAAAACGATTGTTCATTTGCGATAAACTGAGAGAAGCCCACAAGAGATTGGAAAAGAAAACTCATAAGTGCTTCATTTTCAGGCTCTTACAATGTCCTATTGGAGGTGACAATTAGTGAAAGAGAAGAATCATCTAACTCCAAACACATTCAGAAATTTTTTTTTTACAAATAATTTGTAAATATTAGCTTTATTCTATCTTTATACCAAGGAGCTGCATGGTAATAATATAATGACAAGGCTTTCTGTGCAGATTTTTCCAACTCTCTCCCTCCCCTTGCTCCTGTCTGTGTGAAGCCCACACTAAGCATTAACAGTATTAAAAAGAGTGTTATCTATTAGTTCAATTAGACATCAGACATTTACTTTTCAATGTATTTGAAGACTGATTTGATTTGGGTCCAATCATTTAAAAATAAGAGAGCAGAGCTGTGTACAGAGCTGTGTACAGATATCTGTAGCTCTGAAGTCTTAATTGCAAATTCAGATAAGGATTAGAAGGGGCTGTATCTCTGTAGACCAAAGGTATTTGCTAATACCTGAGATATAAAAGTGGTTAAATTCAATATTTACTAATTTAGGATTTCCACTTTGGATTTTGATTAAGCTTTTTTGTTGAAAACCCCACGTTATTAAGCCGTGATGAGGGAAAACCAACCCTTTATAAGCCTCACTTTAACACTTTATTTAAAATAATGTATTTTGGGCCTTCTAAAAGCTGCTACAGTACTTCATTTAGAGAAAGAAAAACCCAATGAAACACACAAACACATTGTCAAAGGCCTGTTGTAGCATTAAGCTTTTGTTTTGTACACAAAGAAATATATTAATAAAAAGTGTTTTTAAGTGCTTATTACTGAGATGGTTTGTTTTGAAACACAGGCTTTTTCACAGCAGTTTTTACACTTCATTGTGTACTGTGAAAGACACACTAAGTAGAGGTTGTCAGGTTCCCATCTGAAGTAGACTACTGCTGGGGAATGGAGCCATTTATGATGCCACTCAAGCAGGACTAATCTAGAGTAGATCTCTTATAAATAACCAGCCAACAAAAATACTAAATCATTCCCCGTTTCTGATTGAAGCGGGCAGAATTGCTGTTGTAAAGAGCAGGAGATGCAGGAGATGAAGACATACCAAAAGAATTAGTGAATCCCCAGAATACAGTTGCACATCAAATCTCAGGCTTTCTGGAGGAATCAAAGCGTTGGCTTCACATAGACTAGTATTGTGAGAGTCGTGCTTTGTTTTTCAGGCTATCATTTGATAGATAGGTGCTCTGTGGTTTTGTTTTTTTGTGTTATCGACTCGGGCTGTTGTAAATCTCCCATTGTAAACTTCACACTGTATGTTCTAACTTGCTGTAAGTGATCTTCCCACACGGTGTAAATGCTGATTTATGAATCCTGCTTTCTCCGGCCACGGTTCCTTAGATCACCCCTCCTAGCAAGGGCTAGGGTAAAATTCTCTTTTGCATTTTAAGATGTGTTTTGGCAACATGGTGCTCAGTTTTCCAGACCTTATTTACATGACTAGTCCCTCTTATGAATAATTAAACTTTTGTATATTGCTTATGGAAAAGAAAAAAGAAAAACCACTTCAAAGTCTTGTCCTCCCATTAGGAAATAGGTTCCTGCTTGAACAGAAGGATATTCATAATTTTTGAGACTAGAGCAGCCTTTCTGTGTTTATGCTTAGGCATCAGGAGTAGGTAATTATTTTTAAAATAATAATTCTGCATTATTGACATGAAGGACTGGGACGGTGAGTAGGAGAACACTTTTGGCTCTAAGGATACGCTCTGCAATTTGCTGATTAACTTGCCTCTTGTTTTGATAACTAACTATTGCTTTAGGGATTCATGAAATGTGAAATGCACTTACCGATTCGCTGCTGCAAGTCTCACTGGTACAGAGAGCAGCTAGCGCTGTCGCAAGGCGTTGTTAATGGCGCACCTTTGCGATGCAAACATCTACCTACTTTGCTCCTCCTTTTCTCTTTTGGAGGAAAAATCCTTGGCAAGAATTAATCTCAGGATGAATAACTACCCCTCACACCGTAAGGAGCAAGAGAGGTCCGGTGTTCGCCTAGTTTTAAGGCTAGAGAAGTTTTGTTGAGTTTACTTCTTGTTTCCATCATCTTGGATTTTTTTTTTCAAATCTCCAATTGGTTATTAACATAGTCCCTTTCATTAAAGACCCAGGACAGAGATCAAATAAGTAGTTGCAGAAAAATTTTAAGGGTGACTGTGAAGAAAATTCAAGAATTGGCATCTATAGTATTTCCAGTAAAAACGTTTAGTAGCTCTGTCTTTGTATCTGGCTGTACTAGATTAAGTATCTGAATTCGTTCCACAAAGATGGTCTAAAAGTTCTGTAAAAATCGTTATGTGGGTGATACATATACATTTTCTAGGACTTTGGATGTTTTCTGGAAGTTGCTAGTGTTTAAGCAGCTGTGCATAAGTGTAGTTTAGATATTTCCTAATGTATTTCCAAGCCATGTTCGTTATTGTTCCAGGCAGGTCAATAATAAAAGGAAAAGAATAAAAATGACCTTGCTGGAATCATTGTTTGATAAAGGTCCTTTCTTATTTCATTAGTCTCTAGATTAGTTTTGTGCTGGTATGAGTCCATTCTAACTCTATTGAAGTAAATCCTTTCAAGTCCAGATTTAGTGATGTAACTAGTAATAAAATTTGGCCCAGTGTAGTTATAAGTATCCATCAAATAAAAACTGTGGATTAGGAACCAGTGAATTCTAATACCTATATTGAGATGGCATCTGGATCACTTTGCATACAGTATTATTGAACATGGAGAATGAAAAGAAAATAATGTTGAGACAATGACTGAGACGACAGACAGGGCAATCAGTATTTTGAAATGGTGGACCACACTTTGAGGAAAATGTAGAGATGGCATCGAGTAGCAGAGGCAAGTCATACCATGTGTCCTTCAAAATATTTGGAATCTACCATTTTATGTATCCAGCAGTTTATCACAAAACTTACATTTCAAGAATACTTATGACTTAGGTGGAAAGATGAATGCTAAAGCCAGCACAGCTTCTGACCTAGGTAAGGGCTCCAAGCAATGACTGCAAGACAGTCAAGTGTGACATACAAGGGTGATAGTAGGGGTAGCAGTCATTGCTGAACTGCTGAAGACCAGGCAAGGAAAATTTATGATACATGGACAAGTGGTAGAAACTTGAATTTTTATGCAACATTTTTTTCTTTTTTTTTTTTTGTCTATGGGTTTAACGCTCGTATAGAGCTTTTATGATAAAACAGCAATGAGTTTGAGTTGCTCAAAATAATTCTTTAAAATGTAGCCCATCAAAGGGTCATGTCTTTACCCTATTTTTAAGCATTTCTTCTTTTCCATGTACTCTACATATGCGTTATCTGTCTGTGTATTTCTGTGCCTGTTGGCCCACTGCAGTTTTATTGTATACAAAATATCTTCACATCCATGGCTTTGTATCCTGTTTACACTTGTAGCATAGGAATAAGCAAGAATTTGTCTGTCTCCATGGCCAGAATATGCTTCCTTTTGTGTTGGTTAGCATCACAGATGCTGTTTGTGTCTGGCTGTTACTTGTCTCTCAAGATAGTCAATAAGACACAACTAAGTGTTGTTGGTATGATAGCACTGAATATGCTGAATTGGAATGATAATCCCTCATAGCATGTTTTGTATTTTACATGTTAGTTTGCAACATCTCCTATGACTGCTTGAAAGAAATGAAGAAATATGCAAAGGCCAGTCTCTCGAATGGCACAAAAAATAAAAATACAAAAGGCAGAATGCTGGTATTAAGGTCATATTTAAAAAGAAAAACAAAGAAAAAAAAAAGCAAACCAAACAATACAAAACCCTTTGAAGTTAGAGAATAATCGTTTGATGTCAGAAAACTCCAATGAGGACTGGACGAATAGTGTGTAGGCTTTTGACCTTTTCAGTATAGTCAAATAAAGAATGTCTAGTACTTGCTTTTATTATCTCAGATCCGCAGCCAAAAAGTCTTTAAAAGTTCCAGATCGGAAGGTGGAAACTCATTACATCTCATACTGGCTCAGGACACAAATTTGAGTTATTTTCTTTAATTGTGTGTATCTTGCCTTTGTAGTGGAAGTAATTTGAGTCCAGCTTTCAGATTTGAGCCTAGCTATTAACATGGCCTTAAAGCGGTATCGTTTGACTCAGACAAGATACTAGTACCGTATGAGCTGCTAGAGTTTGGTATCTTTGAAAAGCTGATGCATCAGTTCTGGAAATGGGGGGTTGGAAATTAAGCCATACAATTCATGAAGACTTTGCTGTCTGCAATGTGTACAGGGACATATGTTTTATTTTTCATTTAAAATATATGCTGAAATTACCACACTGGAATATCAGTATTTGTCATGTTTCTCCAAATAACAGTTATTCTGAATTAATCAAAGTGCATTTACCAATTTTTCACAATGTTAGCAACAAACCGTTAGTTGATGTTTGATATTTAAGTCTCTCTTGCCAAAGTTTCAGTCTCGGAGGCTGAGAAATAAATCTGTTTCTTAGAATATCAATGAGAAAGACTGGTAAGCATTTGAAAAAGCTAGAAGGTGTTCAGATACTAGCAGTTCTAACAAAGTTTTTATCTTCTTGAGATTTATTCGGGGAAAAAGGCTGAATTGTTTTCTAAATGGGTGTTTTTAACGCTTATAGGGAAAAGGTAGCTTAAGATGCAGAACCTTTCTAACAGACTTGCTCTGCATCTGCCTTTTATTGAAAGTACCACTTTCAGTAGCTTCATCTTTTCAGAGCTAAGCCAAACTGTTTAAAATGCTTTAGTGGTATAAGGTCCCCCGATGAGCCCTTCTAACTTAGAGCTTTCAGGTGGTACCCCAGTATCAAATGCTGATGTTTGTAGCCAATATTTCTACGTTAGCTTGCTGGGGACATAGGTAACGCACATGTTAAGCATCCTCTGGCTTCTGCATTTATCAGTGGAATTGCTTTACCTTGAACTACTGTGCAGAGCTGTAGGTAAAAGGAGAAGAATGTGGTGAGAAAGTATACAGAAGAGGGATTTGTATGAGGAAAAGTTGCGTCTGCTTTGTTCAATGAACAAAAGAAAATAACACTTTGAAAGGCTGCAAGTATTAGCGTGTTATTATCACATCCTACTTTCTGCAGGAAAAAAAAAAAAAAGGAAGTTTAAAGGACAAAGAGAACTTTTCTGAGAGACAGAAATCCTCTCTCTACTATCTATGTATTTAGCATAGATGATGTGGTTTGTGTGCTACAAGTACCACCGCTATTTTATCTGTCTGGTGCGTGATGCGTTTCCCAGATTAGAAGCATTAGTGCCCTCTATTGTTCATCAGAGAACTGCAAATATTTCTACAGATTATGGTCCTTATTATCACTCTTGTTATCAAGCAGATCTTAACAAAACCCACGCACATTATAAAAGCATATTTCTATCAACTAAACTGCTTCATCAAGAAGAGTACATATGTCTTTTCACTACTATCAACATTCTGTTGCATATTTTTTTGTTTTATGAAATGCAATAAAATAAATAATAACACCCATTAGGGGAAAATGTCTTGAAAACCGTCTAGAAATAGATATTCTTTTTGCTCATGTATTTGCTGACAAGTTCACTACTTCTTTCTGTGTGTATTTTTTTAGTAGCAAAGATATTTTTAATCAAAATGTTCACAAGTGTCCAAAAGGAAAATGTTTTGAAATAAATACTTGATCCTTTGCCACTTTTTCCCCCCCCTCAAATTCATGTTTTATTTCAAGAAATCAAATTTTTATTATTTTGATAGGCTAGTGGAAATATAAGAGAGTGCAACTTTTGAGAAGAACAATAGGAAAACAACATGGCCAAGCTGTGGGTTCTTTTTTTACTACATTAAAGTGAACTGCAAGAATGACAACTTCATTCAAGCAGATCATTTGGAATTACATTAAACAGCTGCTATTAAACAGCTGACAACAAAGGAGACCATTTTGATCTCAACAGCAGAGAGATTCTAGCAGCATGCTCCCTCAGTGATGTTATGAAGAACACATTGTGCTCTTGTATACCAACACACAGTGTACTCCCCACTGTGCTTGTTGCCAAACACTGTTTTTTCAAATCACTTTGTATTCAGTCAGGGATCCGGGAAGTCCAAATCCAGCCAGACAAATGCAGAACAGCTTAGTTGAAGCAGCTTTAACAGGTGCCATCAGCACAGACTTGTCGAACCAGAGAGACAACACAAACAACTATGGAGTGGTGGTCAACAGGGTGTGGATCTGCCCCATTGCACATGATGGCATGGGGTACTAAATAGCTTTTTTTGCCACAGAGGCTGGTGAATGGCACTTTGGTAAAGGGGAGTGGATGCGACAAGGAAAATACTTGGTAGCTCCTTACACACGGAGTCTGCTAGACTTTTATGCTCGCATTAATTTGTTCTTCTCAGTCGTGCCAGATGCCGAGTGGACCAGAATAAAATGCGCCTACTTGTAAAGGGATAAATGGAATGAACACAGGGTTGATTTGGGAGGGTGCTTCCCGTGCTTGAGATAGTTGACTGAAGGATGAGGAATAAAATAAGGGTAGAGATAATTGTATTCGTCATTGTCTTGTGCTGTCCTTGTCTTTCAGGATATGAGCGGCATCCCTTCATTATATCATTTTAATCTTGCCATTGCTCATAACATGCCACGTGTGTTGCCCGCTAAGTTGTGTTAGCTGTTCCCAGTGTGTAGTTATGCTGCACTTTTTCTGCCTTTTCAGCCATAACCTTGACCCACTCCATGCTGTTGACCTTCTGTAGGCATGGGGTTTTTTTCAGGTGGTGTAACAGAGACAAAAAATAGGTTACAGTATTTAAAGCAATTGTATATTCTACTATTTCTCTAAGTGAGGGCTTTGTGTAGTGATCTCTGAATAATACAAAGGGATATAGTTGATCAGAGGTCTGGAATACATTTCATTGCCTTCTAGCAAAAGAGGGAAATTCCAGCAAATGGTTTGTCTAAATGTTCAGATTTGAATTTCAAATTGCAACATAGTATTTACTGTGTTGGAGAAATATGAAACTTTACTTCCTTGAGAAATTTTGCAAGTTGATAAACTAAATTTTTATGTTAGGCCCTTAGTTTTAGTTTTATATTTGTATTTACGTGAATAGTCCTTCTCACTTCCACGGAATTATGTGAAAGAAGATATGAAAAGTTGTCGGATGGGGCTCTGCCGGTCACAGAACCATTTTGCGGGCTGGTTTTAAAGAATGCATAGTATTGGTAAGGAAAAAAAGTTTAAACTATGCATTAGATGATGCTTTCCTGAGCCAGAAACTGGAGACTTTGTCTGTTTTACTGCAAGAAAAATGCTACCTTTATTATTGTCACACTAGTCATGGGTAAAAATGGGAAGGTGGCCTGGACAGAAGTGTTAGAAATTAAGGTTTGTAAGGGATGTCTGTCCCTGGTCCTTTGCCACATGGAATAAAAAGTAGTGAACTGTGTTGATGTTGGATGTGTGCAATTCCAATGTAGTTTGTCAAGTTTGAGCTTAAACGGAACTGTAGTGTGATTATCAAGCTTGACTGTATATCACGAATAAAAAAAAACAACTTCCTATGGAAACTTCTGTACTTGGCTTTATGGAAAACGATCCAAGCTACATCATATATTTCAAAAAGCAGTAGTGCAATGAAAAACATTAAGTGATCCAGAATCTACTACAACCCATAGTTAACTCAATGGTCAATTCTCCCCCTTGTTTCATCATATCTCTGAACTGCATTTGTCCAACAAACAGTCTGGCCTGAAAACCTTTGTCATAAGTGCATTTTGTGAATTTTAACCAAGTCAGCTCCCTGTCTTTGCTAAGCTAGATTCTTATGGGAGTGAATTTATTCCTAGAACTCTGCAGTTTATGATGAAGTGACATTTCATTGTACTTGAAGTGCCAGAATAAAAACTATTTTCAAAGAAGAAAATGAAACAAAACCAAACACACCCCCAAGCCCCCTCTGGCTCCAGTTCTAAAGCAATAGCTGCAATTGGACTGGAGCATTTAATGCTGCAGTGGCTTTTAATTGCCCGTATTGTGTTGAAGTGTTGTACGTATGGGGAAGTTTCTCTCAGGTGTGACAGTGAATTAGACCAGTTTTCCAGGATATGAATGTGTCTTGCCGTTCATTCTGTGTTTGTGGAATTGAGCATTGTCCTTAAAAACAATGGGTCTTGCCTGGTAGCCGGCACGCAGGTCCCTCGTGCTCAGCCTCGGGGGGGGCTGTGCCTCCTCCCTGCTCCAGGCAGTGGAGGGGATGGGTGGAGTTTTGCTTTGTCTTTGCAGAAAAGCAGCCAGGTCTTTCTGACTTAGTTTTGACTTCTGTCCTGCTGAGCCCAAGACATTTCTTTTTCTGAGGTGGATTACATGTAGTGAAACACAAGTCCATATTGATGTGAAAAGGAAGCACTTACTCAAGTCAAGCATTAGGCGTTCACGTTTATGGAGGTCTGCATTCATGTTATGTCTAGCATCGTGCAATGGCTTGTACGCTTATTTTTAGCCAGTAAACAAAAATGCTGTAGAGATGACATAAAAACTCAGGTAATGAGCAAATAAAAGGAAAAATAGTCTAGAAAGAGATCAGAGTGAGGCTGAAAAAGTCTAACTTACAAGCAGCCTTGTTTCTTTATGTGCCCTTGTTTGGCTTAAAGTAATTTGTCTTTAACTGATACATATTCTTCTCAACATATAGCTTAGTATTAAGGAGCTGACAACCCAATGGCAAGCCACAAGAAGGCTGAAAAGGCAATATCATGAATAGTGAACTCTCTCTTGGTTTCCTTGACACCTGCATAGTGCATACTGCCAACTACGATAAATGGAGCAGAAACATAGACGCTTACTAAAAAGATGGAGCAGAAGCTAAAGGCTGGAGCGAGAGACATAGAAAGATGTATGCTTGATCTCACTTGGAAAGAGAAACAAATGGGTAGGGGAGAAAGTGAAGTTGAGTGACATCTTGAAGACAGGAAAGGACTGAGGCTGAAGTGGCAGGAGGCCAGCAAGAAGAGCAGATGGGAGGTGGGACAAGTTTATTACCAAAGAGGCCATTGGATAGTTACAGTGCACATATTGCTGGAGAAACAGATGAGGTGAGCTGATAATTTTTATGAATTCTATCTGAACATGTCTCCTATTCAGACTCCTCATTTTTTGAAGTTGGTATACTTTTTGGGAAACTTCCCTGGCAGATGGAAGAAAATTGTGCCATGTGATGCTCTCAGAAAAGCGATCATCAGAAAGACAGCAGAGCAGGATGGGGGAGCACAGCTGCCTTCCAGAATGTTTGAAGTTGCATTCCAGAATATTTTCTTAAATGGGAAATATTGTGTTCATAATTCTACACTGTTGCCCATGAATGAGCAAGGTAATATTAGAGAAGCATATTTGATAAAGCTGAGTTGGCCTGAACAGTTCTTCTGTTACTGTGGGAATCAGACAAAATATACCATGTTATTTGGCTTGATAGTGGGGACAACTGAATTTCATGTGGCCATTATTGTTTTACAAATCCTGCCTATGTTAACAGGTGAATGAGTCTGACCTGATGCTGGTAGAAAAAAAAAAAAAAAAGCTGACCTTGTAAATGCCCCAAAGAGCAGAAGAAATGATGTTTTGCCTCCAGGGCTCATTAATTAGTTGAATTTCTCCTCTACTTCTTCTGGGTCAGCTGTGTTGCTTACTCTACTCCAGAAGGGGCAGGCTTGTAGAAACCATCATGACAGGTATCTTCAAGATGCAATACATGTGCATAAAGTATGTATGCAGTCACCAAAGTGTAGTCTGCAACCTCTGTCCTCGCATGTCTACGAGGGGGCAGAAGTAAGGGGTTATATTCAGTTGGGTAGGTACATAAGCCTACTAGATGACCTGACTTGAGATTCCAGCAGACCTTGGACCAATCTGTGCAAAACGTTTTCCTTGGTTACTTTTCTTCTTAACTATCCAGCTACCATATTTCTCTTCCATCTGTACTAGTTGTTTTTTAATAAATCAACAGACACATGTAGTTCCAACACTGTAGTAGTATGTGATATCTCATAATATCTTTAACACTACGGTCTAGAAAAATGTTTTAAAATATTGACATCTTAGTAGCAATTATTTAATTTTTTTCTATGTTTTATTTTTATCATAGCAAGTTTAAGGACTAAATTTTGTTCTGCACTGTACCGTATGCACACACCTTGTATGAAGTTCACTCATGTGCCTGCACGGTGGAGGGTAAAAATGATCTGTCACCTTGACAGCATTTGAGGGATCTGCAGTGCTTTAGGAGGTATGATACCAGGGCAATTGGTAGTTTCATACCTCCTCAGCAATAAAGCCATTTTCAGTGCTAAGGATAATAAAAGTTGGCTGTTCTCTTACTAGCACTTGAAGAGGTAGAATGTACCCTAACCTCTTGCTCCTGCTCACGCAAAGGCAACAACAGACAGCAGCTTTTGAAGCATCAGTACTAGTAAAATTAAAACAACGGGCTGCTCTAAGGAGCTTTGTGTTTCCTTTGAATCTGAGTGAGCTTTCTGCATTCCTCACTGTCTCTGTGTTTAACTGCCTTGTTTTTTGGCAATAATAATATCATTTTATGTTAACGTGATGATATTCATGCCTGTAAATCTTCAAAACTGTGTGAGTGAGAAAAAGATAGAGAATCACTACTCATTGCAACCACCTCTGGGGAGAAATTCAGCATTTGTTCAACAGCAAAGAATAACCTTACCTGGAAGTTCAGGACAATTAAAGTATAAGCTAGCAGTGTAAAATTCAGTATGCTATGTAAAATGTATATTGTGCTTTAGGATAAACTAAGTAGGACAAAAAGACAGACATCCTCCCACCCCCTTTCCATGCTTGCTACCCCAGATTACTTCTGTACATGCAAATAAACATGTGGATAACCTCCTCCACAGTGAAGTTTCTTGAACTCCAGAGTGCATGCACAAAGCCTACGTTGTTACCCTGAGCATTTGAGAGCAAAGGAGAGGGCCAAGAAGACAGATACACCGTGTACATATATATATCTCACAGAAAGCCAGACTAAAGCCAAAGTGTCTATAGAACTGTGTCACTGTAATTTTTTTTCTTGCTGTTTAAAGCCCTAGCCTGTATTATAACTGGCTTAAGTCCTGTCATAACAGAAGTTTGATAAGGAGGTTTCAGCTTGTGCAGGTTTTTTTTGTGTCACTTCTAACTTTTAAATGAGACTATATTAATTTTGAAGGACTTAGCCGAAAATTTCCTCAATGAAATGGCATGAGTTAGCCAGACTAGCTGCTAAAGGATTTCTAATGAAAACTAGGGTGATATGAAATTTTCCTGATAAAAGAATCTCTAGATTTCATCTGCTGTATTAAATACCAGCCTAAAAGGGACAGCGGGAGTCGCAAATGGTTGACTAGATACTACCTACTTTTACATTCCAGGGACACTCCTTTACCTCTCTGTTACGCTCCAAACAAAGCCTGAAAATCTTGAGGGTTGGGAGTATTTTCTTCCTCGAGGCCGGCAAGCTCCTTAAAAGTCTCGCTAGCTTTTGGTTTTATTTTCTTTTTCTTATTTTCACCCGTTCCTTTTCGGATGCCATGTGAGGGTTTCAGGTTTTGGTGCGGGCAGGTGTTGGTGTGAGTGCATTCCCCACAGGGCTTGCGGGGCGCCGGGAGGTGTTGAGTGCTGAATGGGAAGCTCGTTCCTTTGTATGGCTTAGAAATCTCTGTTGTCCAGAATTGTACAGATAAGGCAGACCCATTTGCTTCATTGTCAGGCAATGTAGCTGAATAGAAATGCAAATGTGACATAAGGGGACTGCGCTGGGGCGGCGTTTGCTGTTACCTGCTATAACAGTGCTCCTGGCTGTTGGAAAATTCCTGCAGGATCCAAGGCGGGTGGTGGTGTTTTATTTATTTAATTTCTTATAATTAGCTACAGGTTAGAAGGAAGACTCTCCAAAAGAAAATGTATCTCTCTTGCCGATGCTTTTCTTTTTATGCAGTGGAACGGCTCAGTTTTAACTCCCTTATCAAGGGCTGCATGCGCTGCCCAGACTAAATTGGGAGCATCTCCACACTGTTTGACAAATAGATTTTTTTTTGTAAACTGATTTAGCCTTTTCATTGTTTGCATTTCATTATATAGCAGACTTCATGTCACAAAATCGGTATTCATTCAAAATAGAGAATTTAGAGATAGGACTGTAGCCAGATAAAAAAAAAAGTATTGCACAGGTCAGGTCTATTAACCATAGAATAATAGCGAGTCAGTGATCCAAGGGGGTAGTTCTTCTGCAGGGAAGGGCTAACATAACTGAGGTCAGGAGTCAGACCTCAGGACTTCAAATGTGGCTGTCGCCAGATTTACAAGTAATCTACTGGGAAAACGGAGAAAATGAAGGGACCTTGCAGGATAAGGAAAGAGAAAGGCAGCCCGGCTCTTTCATCTTAAATCTCAGGCTTCTCAGTGGATGAAGAATAAAAGTCTGATTTGCTTAAGTGCTTCACTTTATTCAGAAACTCTGGGGTTGCATCTTCCAAAGCGTGATTCAAGGATCTAACTCAATCAGGTTTAGAGAATTTATTTAGAAAAATAACATTAAAAGAGAACTGATTCTTGTTTTGCTGCCAAATTCATTATTGAATGAAGACCGATAGCATTCTGAAAATATGTGTACCAAATGCAAACAGTGCTAAAGAATATAGATATGGCCTTTAATAAGACTGGAGCAGTTTATGTTAATGCCTCAGGAGCAGATAATCTGAAGTTGGAGTAAACAGGTCAGCAGGAAGACCGAGTTGAAACTTTTCCTTTTGATATTTTATTTCTAAAAGCCTTTCCAATTTTTTAAAGCCTATTGTTTCCCTGACAGTATTAGAGAAATTCTTGCCTGTCTCTTAACAGTCACGTTGTAACAGTTGCACTCAGAAATTGCTTTAGATTTTTCTTATTATAACAGCTCCCTGCCATCATCCTTATGCTTATAAACTTCAGCTGTTTTGAACATAGTCCTGGGCAGGTTCAAGGCAGGTCACAGCAAGGGTGTTCCCCTGAACTTGGTACTCCATTGGGTAGTATTGTTTGAACTCCTGTTCAGATAAGTTGTAACTGGATTCTTCTGGGTTATCTGGTCAGTAAAGATACCGTAGTATGGGGTTGGTATTAGATCTGTTTTCTAAATGCACAAAAAGGGATGTACTCTCATGAAGTAGGTACTTGGGAATCTGTTCTACAAAGTTTTACGAGGAGGGGGGAACGCTACTCAATACGAATTTGTCTGAGAAAGGACTGTAAAATCTGTCTCTCAGGTGAGAAGAAGTAAGGCACGTAACACACTGCAACTTGGTGTGCTTTCAAATCAGCTCACCTGGAAGCTCCTTAAGCCCAGAAGAGGGACAAAATTAATAAAGTCACTTCTAACTAGAATGAAAGATGGAGCCATTCACTTCTGCATACATGTCTTGGTTCAGCTTACTTTTTTACTACATATTTTTTTGTGTGTAATTATATGTAGATAACCAAGAGCTGATAATATAATACATTTATGTGTGTGTTTGTGTAGGTATAGGCACACACACGTGCATCTACAGTAATTGAACCAAATGTTTTGTGATACAAGTGTCAGAAGTGCAGTAAGTCTAAAGGCTGTGCTTCTGGATCAGTTCACACCTTGAGTGAGTGCTTTAGCAGGAATATATTGACTGGATCTGCTTAAAAGTCATACTGGTATTTTATTGCTTTATTCAGCATACTTGAATCAAATAATTACAATTCTTGCTTTTCCTTTTTTTATCTGTGAAAGACAGACATTTCTGTTATAGGCAAGTTAAGAATTTCTGGAAACATAACACCTGAAATGGAGGCAGAACTGGTGGGAGGAAAAAACTAATATGAAAAACTTAGCTTTGCATGTTTCTTAAGATGGAAATTAGAATATAAATCCAAATTTCAAGCACGTGAATTAAGCAGGAAGAGCATATGTATAGTGTTTACACCTTAACCATTACACACAGAACTAAATCTATTGATTTGAGATTGAATAATTGAATAGGACTGTCTGGTCAATAGGAGTGAAGCTGCTATAGGACAGAAACATAGGTGATAATAGGAGGCTTTAGCTGCAGAAGGATGTTGTTACTTGTCTCATTTAATCATATTTACTAATACAGTCAGAAAAGAAGTTTTCAGTGTAATAACCACAACAGACTTGTTTTTGTTAATGTGTGATTCTTGTGTATTGTATTAAAGATGTTAATATGATCCCGTTAAATGTTAGTGTATGAGCCTACTAGAGATAGCAGCGTTGTTACACTTGTATTGGTGTATATTGACAGATTTTTGACTGGTATTCTAGGCCTTCCACCCACCACTAACTGGGAAATGAATACAGGAGTGGTAAGCAGCATCTCAGTGCACCTTGATATGTTCTTTAAAGGCTTCCTTTTAGACTATCAGATCTTTGATGTCCAGGTTGATGAAGCTGTAGGACCTGGGAAAAGAGCAATTGGTTGGTGAATTCCATGTTTCCTTGGAATTGCTGGAATCTTACAGTTACCCATCTGGGAGCCTGTATATCCGTGAAAGCCTTTATTTTACATCTCTTCATATTAATGATCGGGGAAAAGGATCTTTCCTGTACTTGGTTCATATACTTGTGTATCCAAGAAATCATTTGATTAGGAGTCTGAATGTGCACATATACGAAGTTCAAAATATTAAGGGTTTAGTTGGTCAGCTGATATATGCATTTAAAAGAAGCTATATATACAGAAAGAAAAACCAGATGTTACCATAGGGACAGATTTCTGTAGCCTTCAGTATGGAAGTCGATACCTGCTTTAGATCTGAGGTGTCTGGAGATAAGTTAAGGGTAGCTAGTACCTTATGCGGAGGGAGGATTTGTTTACTCTTGAGCGTGTGAACTCAACCTTTGTTACCAGTTTCTTCGGACTGTTTCAGAGCTGTTCATTTCCCATGGTGAAAGCTCTGATCCACCAGCACAGTCAGGTTATCCTGAGCTGAGGACATTTCATTAGTCTAATTTGTCTCCAGTATTAATTCCATGCCAAATTCTTGCTTCCCAGGTCAGTGAAATGTTATATGATAGAGAATCGCACCTTGATCTTGGAGAGAATAGTTATATACTTCTATATTACACTGAATTCTTCCCAGGTATTTATCAATAACAAAAGTAGGACACCCATGGAGAAAGTCCCCACTTGTCAAGCAGATCAGTTTTTTGGTTTTCAGTACTTAAGATAGATGCTTTCCTGCTTGTCGATATTTATTGTAGCTAAATGGTGAGTGTTTATAAGTGTTCCTTGCACCTTTAAAAAGTGCAACCCCTTTCATCTATTGTTTTAAAAAGCATGCATTAGATGTCAGACAATATAAAGGCAGCATGTAGAGATAACCCTGATGCAAGTGATGGTTCCAGTCATCTAGTGTATGGATAAAAGATTTCTGAGGCTATGTTACTTGGCAGTTCAACATGATCTGGCTGCATGTTAATCAGAGAGCACAAGAAGAACAAAGGAGGGAGAAAAAAAAATGTTGAAAAAAGTGTTGTATTTCTGTAAGATGTACAGTGGGACAACGAATGCAGTGGTGGGATTGGATAGAGCTAAGTCATGGAAACGATGAGCCATAGGAGGGTAAAATTTGTTTCACTTTGTTTCATGCGACTTGAGTTTGTTGGTAAAGGGGATAACATTTTGTATTCAGTCAGAGAGCATGTTCTGTAAATCTCTTCAGTTACCCGTTCCCTGGATGTCGCAATAGATTAAGCCGCTGTGTGATGATATGACACCGCCATCGCTCGTCTTCCTGGGATATTGCTGGAGGCAACAACAAACCTGTGTCTTTGGCACATGTGCAGGAATTTAGTACTTGAGGGGTTAAATTACACAGGCTCCCCTGTGGATCAGCTTATGCTTGGACAGTAATAATAGCAATAACATTAATAATAAAAATGCCAGAGCGAAGGGAGTGGAGGGGGAGAAAAAGGAAGAAGAGTGATGGAAGATGGGCTGGGACAGTCAGGGGCAGGGGAGAAGGCAGGCTGGAGAGAATGTGTTTTGTACTGCAGGTGTACTGGCTCCACGTCCGATGTCGCAGGAGCCTCTGCGACATGCACGTGCACAAACACACGTTACAGGAGCTTTAAGGGTGGTTGGTGGCTCTGTGTGCTTGTGCACTCTCGCTTCAAGCCATGATATCCTAGGGCAGTGTAACAAGCAATTCATGTCAGCTCACAGTAAAGATTATTGGTGTTTTCACTGGGGAAATATTTATGCTCCATCTTCTTCTATTTTTAGCACCTTGAGCTTGCAGTCAGGTAGAAGGGCTGGTGGGGGAATGGGAAGAGACCCATTGAGGGACACATCTCATCCCTCAATTAGATGGAGCTAAACCCCTAATCTTGCTTAGGAATAGCTGCTGATGCTAAGTTTTCTTCTTTCCCTTCTGGTTTGGTGGGATATTACATTTCACTGCAGTACAGGTGATAGAATAGGATGTCAACTGGAATGTTTTGGTTCTAACAGAAAGCACAAGCACTTTTTAAGGAAGATATTTTTACATAGGTGAGGCCTCCAAAAAAACCCAAAAGGTAATGTAAGTGCAGAATAATGTGGATTTTTTTTTTTAATTCCCGGATAGAAAACCCATCACAGTAAGGGAGAGCAATTTATTGGGGGGGGTGGGGGGAGGGGCGAAGAGAAATCTGAATTTGTTCTCTTTCGAATTTGTTGTTTACCGTAACAATCCTTCTAGTGAAAAGGGCTAATTTACTCTTTCTATAGGAATATTTTAAGTGTGATTATCATAACATCACAGCTGCTGAAAAGGTCTAAAATAGGACATTGACCTTGAACATGTTCCTGCGTTTAGTATGTGGTGCTTAACATTCAAGAAACAATATAACTGCAACTCATTTATTAATGTATAATCTCAAAATGTTAACTCTTGCTCTGTAAATACATGCCACAAGGATTGTAGAAAGCTTGCAGTATCCCATGAAGTACATGTGCTATTTTATCAGTGTAAATATGTATAAGATTTTCAAGATTTCTGCTGGGAATACTCCATAACTAAAGTAAGTTTTCCCTTTGGTACTGCACTAGTTTATGATTTAATTTTTACTGACATTCCACCAGTCATATTATTAGCTTCACAAAATGAAAGTGAAATAATCCTGTATTAATTAAACAGAGCAACTGAATTCCCTCAGTCATCTTATCCTTGGCTGAGACAGTAATGCACTTCAGCTTCTCTGAAGAAACTTACACTAAAAAAGAGCTTGGGGTAATAGTGAGATATCCATATTGAAGTGTGTGCCTGAATTATCTTTAGGGAGCAGACCTTTTTCGGTGGGTGACAGGCAATGTGCGTGCGGCTCCTTTTCTTTTGCGTTCTTTTTTTTTTTTTCTTCCCCCTTTCTTTTTGTCAGAGGTTTTGGAAAAGGTGTTTCGTCAAGAGAGTAATTTTCATTTATAGCAATGTGAACGGTTTCTATTCTGTACCAGTGAAAGCAGTCATTTAAATACCGATGCCTGTGCCCTTGAAAATAAAACAAGGAGAAAATATGGAGTATTTATTTGAGACCAGATGAATTGAATGTAGTTTGGTAACATGGTAAGGCAATTGCTGTTATTTCACAGAGACATTTTTTTATATGCTGGATCTGAGTGTGGCAGCAAAAGCTAAAAGCCTTGCTTTGTGTATTTGTGAATGCGCTGTGGAAAAGTTCTAAGGAGCGTTCGGAGATGGTGTTACGTGAGCTTTTTTCCCTAAGATCAAAACAAGGAGTAATTAATGCTAAATACAGATTGAAGTAGCAGATGGCTTTAAAGTAATAGCCTGCTACAGTTTGTCCAACTATGTACAAACAGGTGAGCAGAATTTGGAACTTTTGTAGCGTTTGTTTTTTTAACTCATTAGCGGTAGATCCAGGGATGCACCAAGTGCCTTCCAGTGAGAAGCACAAAAGGCAAAAGACCAGTAGACAGTGACAATATTGTTCTGATGTTGATCTCACTGTACTGCATACACACCTGCATAGCCAACTGCATAGCACACCTGAGTTGTGTTTAATTAGTGACTGTGAATAAAGAGCAAATCACATATTTGATGATACATTGGTATTTATTTCAAACTCTTTAACAATATGACCATTTCCAGCTAGACTTTGAATAAGGTGCCATGGTGTACAGCAAATTTCTATCTAAAGTAACAGTATATTTGTTTTCAAATAAATTCTCAGCAGCTAATAGACTCTCATATTCTTGCTCCTTCCCAGATGGCTGGTGCTTGTAGCTCCTTTTGGTAAACACACATTTGACACAATGCACTGTGCAGCTTCTGTGAAGTGCCACTGATTCTTACTTCTTCAGTTGCCTTGAGGTAGTTGTGTTTTAAGAATCTGCCTGCTTGGATGCCTTGAAATGTCTATAGTACTTAAATGTGAAGATGTTTAAAGATGTACTGTTTGGCACATGGGAGAAACCATACGCGCAGAGAGACATGGAAATGTAGGTGCTGCTTAGTAATGCCCCTTGACTGGTACAGGCACTCATGACGATTTTTCCTTCTCCCGTCTGATTCCATTATCACTGTTTTGTATAGACTCCTTGTGGTAATACTTTGCACTGTACATTTTGGTAAGTTAGTGCAGATGCGTGTTTGCATGCATGTTCTTATTCTGTATCCCCCGATAAAACTGAGTAAACTTATACCTCTTTTGCTTTTCTTCTTTCCCCTACCACTATTTTGATTTCTTTCTACAGAAAAGCTTGAGAAAATGAAGCTACGCTTAGCCCCAGTTTATTGGCTGCTGTAATCTCTTTCTTATCTTTTTTTTTCCCCTTCCCCAAACCGATCAGTAACTGTGAAACCCAAGTTCAAGAATGTAGTTGGAATTCCAGGCCCCAGTGTGGTGGAGGTGACACTTTCAGTCCCTGGGGGAAGAAGCCAACTGCTTTGTTTATCAACATGCAAAGTACAGCACTGTATTTCTGGTTCTCCAAGAAGCAGCACTGGCAGGGAAGAGAGCCGCTTGCTTGGATGAAAGATGGTTGATAGAAAGGTAGTGATGGTTCATAGGAGGAGAGAGAAAATGTATTATTTGGGGGTGTAGAAGAGAGTTGGGGACAACAAGCCAACAAGGTAGCGGAAACTATGTGAACATGAAAAGGAGGGCTTGCAGGAAGCCAGACCATGACAGAAGGAAAGAGACCATCATGTTTCAGCACCTGAATATAAACATATAATCTTAGGAGACAATGAACAAAAGTAGAAATCAAGCTAACCTCTGCTTTGTTAAGTTTCAAAATGGATTAGCTGTCATATTTTAAGGAGGGTGTATTCCAGCGAACTTAATACAGAAAAGTGACCTTATCAAATTATTCATGTATAGGGATCCGTTATGGGTGATTTTTAAATAAGAAAAAACATACACATTAAAAGATTTGAAGGAATTTTAGCATAAAAATATTGAAAAATAGTAGTTTTGTGTATAAATCTATAAACGGACACTCAGAGAGACATTCAGTACAAACAATATATTTGTATTTTCATGTTTTGCCAATGTGCACACGTAAATCAGTTTATAAGAACTGTATTTTGGGTTTATATAGTAATACAGATACCTATACATAAAGACATCATATTCAGGTTTTGATTCCAAAATCCACATTTATCACATTGTTACTTAAAGAGGAGATTCTAATACTGTAACATGATTAAATGCCTCTCATTTTAAAATTAGATAAAACCTGATCTTTTTGTCTCTGATGTTTCTACAGAGTACTTGGATTTTCCTCAGCATTTCAGAGCTTTCTAATTCACTGCTCACAAGCGAATTTACATCTTAATTACAGAGTTCACATTTAACAATATAGACAGCATAATGGTACTGGTAATTAAGCTTTTACTACCTGCTTTTATACAGTAGTCAGAGCTGTAGTTTTGCTGTGTGAGTTCCGATTCCTAAACTGGCAGGTATTTATACCAGGTTTGTAGGAAGCAGGCCCAGTCTTTACATAAGGTTAAATAGATAACACTGGAATCTCTCTGCTGTAAGCATATACAAACATGTCTATTGAACTTATATATTTTGGAATTGGATTCTGTTGCTATATTTACTTGGTAAAATGCTGTGAAACAGATTTGGAGATGGAGTATTAATGCATTCTGAGGGTGAGCACTGATTTGTTTTGATCTAAAGGATTGTGCTTTGCATCATGTTAGAGCTCCAGTGACAAAAGACTTTGTAAGAGTTGAGATGAATTATAAAAATTCATCGTCTTTCCATTTTTTTTTTTTAGTAGGGGCAGAAACACTTTGAACCCAGAAAATAAGCATGGTGTCTTAGTTGCAATATTAAGTAAAAATAGTAGCTTTTGAGAGAAAAAAAAAAGCACCCCAAATTCATTACTGATCCTTTCAAAACAGGGTGTGTACGTGTGTTTCAGTGTAAACAGTGTCTCTAAATTTGAGTACGGTCATTTTCTTGGAACAAGTTTAATCAGGGAGCTTTCACCATGACAGAGCCGAGCAGCTCTGAGCTGGCTCTAAGCAGTGGTTTGCTGGAATTGGGCTTGGTGATGTTTATGCAGGCATATGTGCAGGGCTATGTGCTTATTTCCCTTTTAGTCCGGTAAAATTTACTTTACAAAAACCCAAATCCCCAAACACTGTGGAGGTCTACGCACACTCCCGGATTTACTAATGCAGACCTACTACAGTGCAGTCCTTATCTCGTTAAAATGAGGCAGGCTGAGTTAGTCCACTCTAATCCCTCCAGTTACAGAAGAAATTGATCAGTTCTGGAGCTTTTCTTTCTCTTTACTATAGCTAAATATATACACCTAAATATTCGGACAGGGGTACACACCTTAAATATACCCATGTTAAGGTGTAGCTAACCTGTACGTGAACACACATACCTGCATACGTTCCCCGTTGCACCCATGCTGTTAAGGAATGGGTTTGGGTGCTAGTTTTGTTAGGAATGTCCTTTTTTTAGTGAGTACAAAATGAGGCGTTTAATTTTTAAATAGGTAATTATATATTTATATATATTTGATATACACTTTTATATATTTATATAATATCTATATACGTTTATATATATATAATTACACATAACACAATACCAGCCCGCCCCACCCCACTCTCCCCCACCAACTCGGATGACAATGAAAAGTTGAGTTACCCAGAAGCTTCGGCAGGCTGCACTTGGCGTTATTATTATTTATTTTTCCCCCCGGCGCCGCGCAGTTCCAAAGGTCGAGGGAGCGCACGTCGAGCGCCGAGCCCCCCCGGCCCCGGCCCCGGCCCCAACCGCCGCAGCGACGTTGCCGCAACCGGCAACGGCGGCTCAAACTTCATCCTCTACCTCTACGCGCAATCCTTCGCGACCTTAACCGGGAGCCTGCCCAAGGTACCTGCCGAACTGCGCTGGAAGTTCGAGCCGGCCTCCCCGCAGCCGGGAGGGGAGGGAAGGGGCGGGGAGGGCCCGGCGGGCCGGCCGCCGGCGGCGCGGACATGTCTGCGGGCTCTGCCCCAACCGCCGCCGCCGCCGCCTCAGGCCGCTCCCCCGTCCCCACCCCTCTACCTGCCGCGCGGCCCGCGCGCCGGGCCGCCCCGGCGCCCCTGGCGCCTGATTGGCCGCCGCCCCACCAATCCGCCGTCCCCCCGGGCCGGGGGGACTGCATATGTAAAGCCCTATTACATATTCATGAGCTCCGAGCGGGGCTTTAAGTCCTTGATTAGGCGCGCGGGCGAGCTTTTGGTCCCCACTGGCCGCGCCTGCCGCCGCCCGGCCCGCAGAGCAGAGCACTCCTGCCAAGTGCGCGGCGCTCGGCCACGGAAACTTTGCTTTACCGCGGGGGCGCACGAAGAATGGTCGCCGGGCGCACATGGATTCGGTAGAACTTTGCCTGCCGGAGCCGCTCTCCCTGCACTACGAGGAAGAGTAGGTACCGCTCCCCGCCCCCAACCCCACCGCCGCCGCCTGCCCCAAAACATGACAGGCGCCTAGACGCCGCTGCAGGTAACGCTGTGCCGGGGCCGCGGGCGTGAGCCGTCGCGGGCGCGTCGGGCCCGGCCCGGCCCGGCTCGGGGTACTGCGCGGCGGCTGCGCGCCGTGGTGGGGGGGCGGCGGGCGGGAGGCGCCCGGCAGCAGGGCGCTTCGCTCCGGGGAGGAGCGGTGCTGTCGGCGGGCGAGCGCCCGGCCCCGCTGCCTGCCCTGGCGCTCGCAGTCTGACAGGTGCGCCCGGCTCCCCTCTCAGCGCCGGCTGCGAGGCGGCGGGCGGGCGGGAGGCAGCCCGGGCGGCGGTGGGGAGCGGCCGGCCGCCGCGCTGCCCTGAGGTGACGACCGCCCTGCCGCGGGGCGCCGCTCCGGACGGGCGGCGTGAGCCACCGGCGGGGCGGGCTGTACTTTCGCAGCGCTCCGTGCCGCGCGGCGCGCCCCTCTGCTCTTGCTTTTCCCTGCAAAAGGCAACAAAATACTTTTTAACGAGCCGCAGCTCTTGGCTGGCGCTCGCTGGGTACCTGGCGGAGCGTCTCCGGCGACAGGCGCGGCGCCCGAACAAAACCAGGCGGTCTGGGGCTGACCAGCGGCTCCTGAACTTGGTTTCAGCCCACAGCCGGCATTAAACGTTAGTATATCACGGGAGCTGTCACCGCTTCATTTTTCTTTATGTCCAGCCACTCACGTAGCTGCGCCTTCGTGTTACGCCGAGGGTGACAGGAACACCGGAGAAAAAACCCAGGCTAAGAGCCAGCATCGCCCTCATCGCAGTCTGTGAGGAGGCTGTATTGAGAGGTGACAGTGTATTATAGGTAGATGCCCACTAGCTGTCCTTACTGTCTACACATTGCGTTGCTATTTGTAATTAAGCCAGAGACGAAAGAGTGAATTGCGGTGATCGAGTATTGGTGAAATAATACGGGAAGTAACACATAGCCTGGCTCGCAGGAATACAGTTTGGGAAGGGGAGGCAGGGAAACCCGCTGTAATGTTCCGGGATAAATAAAAAAAAGAAACAGAGGTAGGATGCCCTCTCGGATGTGGTTTATAGGTCAGTGCACTGTGAGCTGCTGTATAGTGTAAGACAGCTTCATAAATGTAAGAATGCAGTTTCCACAGCTTTTACAAAATACATAAAAAGACAGTAATTTTTTTTTCCCCGACATTCCCCCCCCCTCCCCCAAAGGAGCTTGCTTGAATTTACCTTCTTATAGCTAATTTGAATGATTAGTTTAGATAAGCCTCTTAAGAGTAGATGCATTTAAATGAAATAGGGACACATGTCTTTTTGGCTCTGGTGCAACATTGAAACTAATTTTTTTTCTTCCTCTTTGGCTCAATTAAAATTTAGCTAAAAACACTCCCAATGTATTGTCCGAGCGTAGGGTTTGAGGCATGTGTGATTGAGTGGACACAGAGAAATAGCTAACATTCAGAAACATATCTGCTTCTCTCTCTCAATTAATAAGCCCCAGAGTTTTACATGTTATTAATATTCATAGTAATTGTATTTTGACTATATATTGTCACATGCCTATGGACATACAAGCATAAAGACATACAAAATAAATATAGTAGTTTCTGCAATTCTCATGTAATGGATGAGGGCAGAGAGGATTCAAGCTAAAAATTGTCCGAACATTTGGGGAGTGCACAGACATCTGTCTGACCATCACTAGGTATGCTTTGATTTTAAGGCAGAGCATGTTAAAGAATGCAATAACTTAAAGCCAGCTGCAACCTTGGCTTTTCGCTTTTTCAGCAATAACAGTAATACTAATAATTACTAATAGTTAATAAGCTAACAGATGCAATAAATATATCTGCTCATTTTGACATATGTAATCAGTGTGCTCATAACGCGAGCTCTCCTTCAACCTCTGATTAAAATGTAACGTTGACTAAAGGATTATAGAGCGGACTTAATTTTACTGACTGTTTTAACAGTTGTCACAGCTGTTGGAAGAAGGAAAGGCAATTGAAACACTCCAAAAAAGGAAGGGGGGGGGTGTGTGTGTGTAACAACACAGGACTAGTTTAGTGAATTTAAATACAGTCTCTAAATGCCAAACATAGAAAACTGAGGAGATTTGTAACTCCAGAAAGCTTCTGTGCCCGTTTGCCCTTTGTGGCCCATTCTTTCATTAATTTGAACCCTCAGCAGTTTCCTTACTTTCTCAATTTAAAAATGTTTAAATGTGAAATAAATTCAGCTGTTACAGTGTGCATAGATTTTCATTTTACAGTGCAGCAGATAAAATACAGAGATTACAAGAAATAAAGATTGTCTAGAATGGCTGTAACATTTAAAAAGTGGACGCAGGCATCACATCATGTGAATACTTCAGTGCAATGATGGTCGGTATACACATTTTATGTTTTTCTAACCATGGTCATGTTGCAACGTGGGAATGGTCTGTGGAGTTACCGTGGGAGTCTGTCTGGGTTAATGTTTGTGTACGGATGAATATGAGTGTGTGTATACTTGTGCATCAGCATGTAAGTATATATATTTATGTGTGTGCATGTGGGAGGTGATTATATGCTAAACATAAAAGAGTTTGTGTCAGTTTCACTTGTCTCTAAAATATTTTGGTGTTCTTCTAATTCCTGAAGAATTTATTTTAGAAGTGCCTTTCATTTGTGAAGGGAGGAAAGGGGTGGACTGAGGAACACTTCTTTGTGAAGTGGGAAGCAGCACTTGGTTCCACTCCACGGTTTCTCCAGGCTGTGGATGGAGATCTTTAACCCCACGCATTTGCCTTAGTAGATGACTATTTAAAGTTGTTATTAAGAAATAAAGCCCAAAGTTGATATTAAATTCAGAAGTCTCCCGGCCTCCGTACACGTACGCAGTGTGTAAGGTGCGTTGTGAAGCCAGCCCCCGCGCGTGGGTGAGCGAGCAGACCCTGCCGGTGCTCTCCTCTTGGGCAGCGGGCAGGCCTTGGACCCTTCTGCCTTCTCTGCCTCTGGTCACGGGTCTCTGCTTTTTTTTGTGTTTGAGAGACTGCTGGCAAGTTTCTGAATCCTGCAGAAAGTATAAAGGGTTTGTGCTGAAATGCCCGTCTGACAGCTTTTCGTTTACTGGGGCTTGCCCCTCTTTTGGTGATGGTTGCTCATTTTAATGTGTTTATGGTTGTGCTCTCTTATTTACTGAGCCTGGTGTGTTGCAGCGGTAATTAACCCGTGTTATTAGCAAAGCCCTTGTGGATATCCATTAATTCTCTTGAATGGCTGATCATTTTTTCTGTAATTTTTTTCCCCGTTCTTTCCTAAGGCACGCTGTCCTTTTTCTAACAGTCCTCAAGCTTTCATGTTTTCTACAAATTTCTGTTTAAACTGAGGCAGGTAGAAGGGCACCATCCCCATAGTTCCATAATAAAGAATAACTATTGTCTTAACAAATAGTTTTCGAAGATGCTAATAGGAAGCAAAACAACTGGGAGAATCTGTAGGGAACAATTTATTTAATTATTATTTTTCAAAACACATGCTTAGTAATAAGAAAAGAGGTAAGAATTTCCTTAGCCTTTTTTTTGTGTGTGTGTGGCTGCATTAGCTGTTGTGAATATTTTAGTGTTCATATTTTAATCAGATTTCAACTTAGTTAATAGCACTTTGGGCATTTAAAAAATATTGAGCCAGCAGAAAAATACTTGTGCTTGCACTGCTGAGAAAAGATAAGGGCTGCCTCATTAGCCAACCCTACTTTTGCAATTAATTTCAAATACTTGGTGCTATTCATCAAATACAGAAGGTAACTTGTCTATGATAATATTTAACAATACTTGAAGCCTACTTCCCTTAGAGTAGCTAAAAAGTATGATATGTCTATTCTCACAGATATGTCAGTCCATATGCTATGCTGCTATTTATGTTACAGAGTGAAATTATGATAGAAAAATTATGGCATAAAAATATGAATTATTTATAAGTGGCATGATTATTCATTTTACGGAATGTTTTTAAAGGACTGACCCTTGACCTGCAGGGAGGTTGCTTGCACCCCTGTGGAAGTGTAAGTGGGAATGAAAAACACACTTATCTGAACCTTTCAAGGAAGTATCTCAAATAATTATTTTTTGCTTAGGATAAGTGAAATGCGTAGGATAAGTAAGAAAAAAAACGGGAGAAACTCTTGCTCCTGTTGAAGCTTAAAGTAGCCTCTGTCTATAAGATAAGCTTTGCTATGAATTCTTCTTCATAGCAAATTCATGGAGGGAGGAAACAATAAAATGTTGATCTGTTACAAGTGAGCCTCACGCTACCAAGCTCTCTAGAGGAAATCTGTGATTATGCCAGGCCAGTTTGTTCAGTTTTTATCTCTTTTACATCCACTGGCCTTGTATTAAATTGTCATTGTCCTAAAGCACATGAGAGAGAAATGAATTGCATTTCTCGACATGCTCTGACAGTGAAATATTTAGCCTCTCTGTCTCCAATCATACTCATATGTATGTTTGATAGTGCAGGGATGACACCAACAGTCGCTGCAGCTTGACATTCCACTTATTACATGTTCTGTTACATTTTGCGTATCCCCTTTTACTTTTAGGCTTGACTTAGGTAATCATACGTGCATACAGTTATATCTGTAGAAGCATGTATACGTGTGGATTTGTGTTTTTATATGTTTACATTTTATGTGGAAATCCTCTGTCTATGCACAGCAAGTTTTGAGTTCAAATACATATATATCTATGCATGTGTGTGTGTGTGTTCCAGGTATATAGTGTATTCCTTATGCAGTTTGTGCCGTGTACATCTGTTATTGTGTGTACGCACACAGATGTGTATACAGCAAGTATATGCAGAGCTATGTAACTTCCTTCTATGCAGTTGCTTGTCAAAAACCTGCTGCTTTTATGTGTTTATTTTTTTCTTACCCATGAGAAGGGAGCTGGCCAGCAATGTAGGTAAAATATTTGCACCTGATTTTTATATCAGATTCTCTATGTAATCTAGCATTTTCTGTATTTGTACTCACAATTTTGCTTTTCAAAGATGCTGGTTTTTTTTTTTTTTTAATAAAAATTTCCACTTCCGAGTAATTTACATGACTAATATTTATTCATGTTCCTATAAGTTTTGGCTCTCAATGAAAGAAGTGTTTTTTCAGCTGCATGTGTCCTTAGACACACGGTTATGTTTACACCTAAAGAATATAATTATTTTTAAGGGGGGAAGCCTCCTACATATGGCCGTTAATATAAATCATGATGTCCTCACACAAAAATACAAAATACACATTACATTCTAATGGTCCTTAGTCCTCACAAAAATCCTATAGGTTTTTTGTTACAATTTTCTTGTCCAGAAGTAAAAATACTGTGAAACATTAAAGAAAAATATTAAACTGAATTATGTACTTCTATTTCAGATAGTATTACTCAATTGTTATTTTTAAAGGATTCTGTTTTGCCTTTTCAGTAGCACTTTTGAGAGTAACTTCGCTAGGTACAGTAGAAGATCGCCTTTTGACATGTATGGCTTGTGAAACAATTTATGTATTTGCTATGTTACAGAAGCTTTAAATCTTGGGTTTGTTTACATAATGCTTGTAATGTTTTTCAATTAATTTGTATTTCCTTCAAAGAAGGGCTTTTCTTCTTGCCATTCCTTAATATAGCAGGTTTGTATTAAAGGGAATCTTGTCTAATTTCTGATTATCTTCTCCTTTTAAGGAGCGTAGCTTTTTAATCAGAGCATCATTTCCCACTTCTTTTAAAATTGAAATAATTTTTTTTTTTTTTTTGCTTCAGCTTCCTAGACTTGCTAGGAAAAATCTGTGTTAACATTCTGATGAAAGTTAGAGCAATATAGGTACTTTTAGAGAGTGTAAGACAAGTATATGCTGTTTTTCTTTACTGCTGAATGTCTAATTCTAACTGTGGGTCACCACTGTGAATTTCTATGAAATCTAGATGGAATTTTCTGATTTAGATCAAAATAATTTACAAGGCAAAATGAAAAATACTGTTAGAAATATAAATTCATATTTTTCATGACACTAACACAGAACATTAACCATGAAATTGGAAAAGGGTCTCCATATACTGCAGAAAGTTAGTATATCGGGGTGTATGAAATAGAGGTTCTTCATCCTCGGTCTAATCAAGCGCTTTATAATATCCCTGCACAGAATTGTGCACATTTATTGATATGATAACCTAGTGAAATATGATGAGTTACCTCTGTGCACGTGAGAATAGTCTAACTATATCCTTTTATCATGTATTGGAAATTATAGTCCCTTTCCCTGAGTAAAACCTCTTTGCAGATTTGAGCTGCAGTATTTATGTGGGAGGGCAGATTCTCTTAAAGGGTTGTGTTCTGAAACCAAACTTTAAGATAAAGTGATTTGAGATTTTTTAGGTTATTACTCTGTAGGTTAGCATGGATGTGCCTTACTCCTCTGTATCTTTTCATGTTGCTCTAAGTGAAAAAACCCGCACATCTCCTTTTCATCATTTTGATTGGAACTACATACCATATGTAATGTGTTTTGGCAGCACTTACCTAGCCAAAGAAAACAAATTAATATTAGCCATGCTGAGGGGTGTCAGAAGTATCACAGATGTGTCGATTTAGCTTTGCTCCATCACACACTCTTTCCTTAAACAACTGGTCAAGCTGTCGCAAAATGTAGTGTTGGCTACGGTGAGATTCTAATAGGTGTGATCAGAGATTGATGACTTTGGCAAGTCAGAATGAGATGATGATGTGGAGTTGCTGTTGCTTGTTTTGAATGCCCTCAGAAAAAACCCAAACAAACAAAAGCAAAAAAAAAAAAAGGAGAAAAAAATTTTAAAAAGTAAAAATATAATTAAAAAATTATAAGCCAGCCCCCCCCTCCTCCCTCAAGCCAGCTGGACATGAAACAATTTAAAGTCCTGCAGATGTAGTGATACTGGCAAGTGTAATGAAGTCGTCTGTCTAAAATGTAGTGCTAACTTGTTCCTGAGCATTTCTGAAATTCCTTCCCATATAAAGGTGTCAGGCGGGTGGGGAGAGGAGGAGGTGGCTTGTTTTATTCCGTCCATCCTTATCTGTGATATTGCTCTTCTTTCCCCCTTTCCCCCTATTTCTGGGTTTGTTTCTAGAGCTATTTTTGGAAGAAGTGCTTTTTTTAATCTCACACATGAATATTTTTAAGGAGATACAAGACAGGAAAATCTAATAAAGAACAATAGTTAACAAAATGATGAAATCTTACTCTTATGTACTCTTGGCTGTGCTCTTAGTATAGCCAGTTACTGACAGTTTGTATAATTCTCCATATATTGAAAATGCAACTGAGAGAAAGGAATAAGCAATTTTCTACGTATTCTTTATTTACTTCTTAAAATTTTTTTTCTGTCTTCAGATTGGTTGCAGGATTTGGTTCCTCCTTTTTGGAGGATGAGTACCGGTGTCCTTTTAAATTGGTATTTTCTTGCTTAGATAGACTGTGATATGCTCGGCTGACAAGTATTAATGCTAAAATAGTTTTCAGAGGAATTAATTTCGGAAAGTCTGTGGGGTTTTCTTTAGCATAATAATTATTTTACCCTTTTTTTTTTAAAAAAAGGAGAAAAGGCGTCTAGTAAAAATAAAAGCTAAAATTCATGTGTCATCTTAAAAACAAACAGATTTAGAGTATGTTTCCGAAAGCAAATGCACATGGAATGCTAACAAAATAATCTTCGGAGAATGGTAAAATTCTTACAGAAAAAAGTGTATTTTTGTTCACTGTGGTAGTTTAATGTTCCATGAATGCAAGATTTCCTCTACTAAATTATATTCACTTTTCCAGCAGTGAAAGAATTCCCTGGCAGTGTTCTCATAGCAGCCGTTAACGTAGTGGGACAGATTAGCTGTTTTGAAGTGGCATGAAATGCCCTGTCTGTAACCAACTGTTCCCGTGAGCGCTGAAGGAGTGAGAATCGGATTCCCGATAACGGAGTAAAGCTCAGGGGCACCACATCGTTCCCCAGGCAGGAGCTGCTCGGGCCCGGGTGGTGCTGGGTGATATTTAAAGAGCCAAGCAGCCACTGTCAGTGCCTGACATCAGTATGAGTGACACCTGTCCCATCAGTCACCAGGCCGCGGTGTCACAGATGGAGAAACAACCGTCGGCTGAATTACCCGGCACTGCACACTTGGCTTAATTCAGCTCATTGTTCTCCTACAAATCTAGAGGATGGCTGGTTCTGCGCCGCGAGTCCAGACAGAAGCGCGAGGTGGGCTCAGGTGGTGGCACGTGCCTGCCCTTTGCCGCTCCATCGGAGGTGTTCAGCAAGAGGCTGTCGGTGGGTGGGTGGCGTGGGGGTGGTGGGATGGAGGGCTACATGCGGGGACTGAAGCTTCAGCTTCTACAGAAGGCTGTAATTAATCAAGAGCTGAAACTCAGGATTTCTCCTGGTTTTCCAGAACTTTCCATTGAGCTAGCCCAGAGCGCCCAGCACACGGCCAGGCCAGCATTTAACTCTTCGAACGCTGCGTTGTAGCCGTCAGTCTGAGAAGAACAGAGGGAGATCCTGCGTGTATTTCCGATGGCTGTGCAGTAAGCAAAATTGTCAAAGCCGTGGCCCTTCTGAACTAGTAGATCTTTTATTATTCCTTAGTAGTTAGCGCTGAAAATTCGGTATCTGAGACATTGAATGAAGAGGAGGGTTGCTGAGAGACTTATTTGGAGGGGAGTGCTGGTTTTTGTTTTTGTGGCGAGTCTTTAATTTTAGTACCAGATGAAGGTTGGATCGTGAGAACTCAGTCTTGTTCCGGACAAAAACAGTAAAGGCATTTAAATGCCTTCAGACACTGTAACTATTTTCTTTCTTTCTTTTTCTCGCTCCTTGCAAATCAGAGACAGTTCCTAGTTGAGAGGAGAATAAAATAAGCAAAAAAAGCAAATAGGAATTATTTCCCAGCTCTTAAGTCCTGTGTCAGGTATGCTTTGAATGCATTTGAATCCTACTGCTTCCATGCTCTTTTCCAAGTAGCACCTGTGAAATGTTGAGATGGAAGTGATTGTTCTTACTTCACAAAATTTTTCTCTTCCCCTGCCTTTTTTTTTTTCCCTTCCCCACATCCCTTTCATGTTACGTGCTACAGAGTAGCTGTATTTTTGTTGTAAGCTAATTCACTGCTGGTGTTTTTGTTACAACCAACATCAAGCAGAAAACCTGTAGCATGCCAGAAACGAGCTGCAATGTATTGAAGACACAGCTTATGTTTGATTGTGTGTAAATACAGTTAGTTAGTTGGGTTTATCTGATAGCCTGGCAGAAAGAGAGAGGAGCAGTACGAACTGTTTTCAGTAACTGCTGTTCATACACCTGATAAGATTGAGAGTGCTTTCGAACTACTGATATGCTTTGAATAAGAAAAGAATAATCACATCCACTGGCACCGGCTTATCGGGAATGAAGTAAAATGCCAGCACTTTTACATTAGCAAAAGTAAATGTTTTAGACACTTTGGGCCTTTTTTCCATTTAAATTAAATAGCAGGGTGCTTTTGAGTGTGCTGTAATGAATGGAAGGATTTATTACCTTGACAAAATTACAGGTGAATATGTTGAGAGAGGAGTCCTCGGCAACAATAACAGCTCTTTTGATAAGTGGCTACATCTATTCATGCTTCTGGTACAGAAATTCAGTAATTTTATCCTCTCTTACTCTGTGAAGTGTGGTTGCTAACTTGCAATGTGCAGTTCTTCATAGTGTAACATACTTGTGTATTTTGTAGTATACTGGCAACGCATTTGAAATTCAGCACATAACACGGCTGTTCATAAAATAATGCTTGATCATTTACTAGTGTGTCCTCTGCCTTCAGTCACTGTGTATTTTCATGTTCAAAAAAGAATATATCTCAGAGTCTTTGCTGGGAAAGGAAGATATGATTCATCATTAACTTACCCCAGCAGGCACAAAGCGTTTTTGGATGCACTATTATCTTCTCAAAGTTTACTGATTTTTATTTTTGTACCTTTTTTTTTTTATTTCCAGGTTCTTTTTCTTTCACATGCCTACAATTAATTTTGGGATATTCAAATTTGATGAATGATAGTGCAAGAGCAGATTTGATTGATTTTGGATTATTATTGATTACTGTCAATGAGATCACTGTGACACTCTGAAATCAATGGTATGTGATTAAACCAAGGCACCACTGGTCTATACATTAGGCAGCAGTTGGGAATTTAGGAACTGAATGTTCACAAGCTATAAAATGAAAAAATGTTCAGATTTAAATAGCCCTTTGTTCAGCATTTACTCACCAAAATATGTTTCTCGAGGAAGTTAGTTTTCCCAAGTGCAGGCTTTCCGTAAAAGAAAGGTCATTGATTTAAGGTTTATTAAATTTTAGCTTAAAAACAACTGTCTCCATTTGGGTGTAAAATAATTTAAGTACTTACTGCAGGCAGCCTTCATGCTTTAGAGCTGTTGCTCAAAGGTTTCATTCTTCTATGAAGATGTCAACTGTAAATATAAAAATGCATCACTGAAAATGTAATGGTTTAAAGATTCAAACTGAAATAAAAATTCCTGCCTGGGGACAGCACTATAATCAAAATAAAGTAGTAACTTTTTTTCTGCGGAGGCCATACTTGAAAAGAGCGCTTGAAGGCAGCAGGTAGCGAGGGTGGTAGGGAATGCCAGTATTTATTTGTTTATTTATTCTTCCCCACAGATGATGATAGTCTAGCTTTGGAATCAGCAATACACTTCAGCCACTAATACTAGACGATATGTAAGCTCCCGCTGCTTCTGAAATGCGGTATCCTGGCATTTAAGTCAACTTCATAATCTGGCAAAAAACCCACCTGGCAATATTAAAATCTAGCTTCTGAAGCAGTTTTATATCTGAAAGCTTTTTATGTCTTTTTATATTTTTTTAGCATATATTAAATTTCTTTGGAGCAGTGGCCTGGATGTACACTTGATGGATGACTGGGGCGGGGCATCTCCTACCGCCTCCACTCTTTTTTTTTTTCTGATTTTTTAAAAATATGTGAGACTTGCACATTAGATAATGCTGGAACAGGAATACTGCAGATGCAGCTGTTTGATAAAATCACTGTGAGGTTTTTGTACCATTGTTAGGTAAGTTAGCAGAGGTTTTCCAAGGTATGAAGGGACAGCCTACTGCGAAGCATCTGTCTTAAGAAATCTTCTGCTTTTACTGGTAGTGGCCTGATTCAAAACTAAATGGAAAGAATGCCATTAATTTAAGTAGATTTTGGATCAGTCTCTATAACTGATTTAAAAAAATGAATGATTTGGTAGTATTTTAAAAGAAATCAATGAAGAAATGGAGCCTGCATCCAAGGATTCACTGCCAGGATGTGACATTTGTGCCAGGATGTGACATTTTCACCAGTACAGAGTTGCCTAAGGGAGCGTGACCAGGAAATACTAACGTTACCCCACAATATTTTCTCTGTGAGCTTAAAAGCAGTGTTGGCATTATGCCAATATCTTCAGTCTTGTGTTGACTGAAGAGGAGGTAGAAATCCTTCAGATGGAGATGGTTGTCACAAAGTGAGAGTGACCCCTTTTTTCCTTGGTTTTACATCTGAATTGCAAGAGAGGTTGACATGCTGAATTTACGTGAAGATTGATTGATCTTGGTTTGTTTCTGCTGATGGATTTTGGATGAAAAGCTGTAACATGGAAATACATATGTCTGCTTGATGTGTGTTATCTTCCTGTGTAGGCAGAAGTACCTTGGTGCTTCTGTCCAGAATTAAACAGTCAGAAAGGATGGTCGTGGTCATGCAGCACATCTCTCCCCATGAGATGCAAAATAAATTTTAATAGATAGAGAATTGCCTTGAGTGGCCTCCAACCAGTATTTTACTTAAGAAAAGGTTCATATAGTGTTTAAAAGATATAGGAACTTGGCTCTTGGACAGAAAGCATTTTTCTGCTTTCTCTTTTGTAGAAAGAAATAGGCCAAGATGGCATAACAGGATAAAGAAGAGAGAGTTCGCTTTCCAAATATTCTGATGCTTCTTTATGTTATTCTAGTCATATAAAGAGTACTTCAGAGTAGGTGTAAAAGTAGTATGTCCTGCCCTCCATTTTAGAGGCTTTTCTAGTGCAAAACTTTGTTGTAGATAACAATGCCTACATCTGAGTCTCCGAGTCGGTAAAGTTGCATGTGATTTCTATCACTCATCTCAATGCACAATTTGCATCAATGTGTTCGCCAGACAAAGGGTTTCTATTGTAGTTGGTTTTCCTTTCCTGATTTTCTTATTCTCTTTGGATGGGAGCACTATGTAATTCCAGACCTATTTCTTTAATCACAGATCACCTTTTTGTCTCTGGTAAAGCATTCGATATTCTGCACAAATGAAGCCATAGGTGTGTTTTACTGCTGGGATCAGTGGGAGGAAGATCTGACTTTATGGCTTTTTTTTTTTTTTAAATGCTTAAATGTGTAGATCAGCATTGTGATTAAAAAAAAAAAGCTGTTCTATAGAACAGCAATGTTTTAATTTCATGTGAAAATATGTTAAAGGAAGTTTCTTGGAAAATCTGCAAAAGCCTGTTTTTGTAAAGGTTCACAAAAGGATGCTTTGTCAACATTCAGTGCTTCTGTTAGAGCAAAGCCTGTTATTTTCTTAGGCACAAAGGAAAAGGTGAGTTACACAGCATATATTTATCAAGGTTGTGTCCATGACATTTGTCTCTTAAGATTTGCTATCTGGAGAAGAACTCCTAGAAAAGCTAGGCATGAGGACTAAATATAAGCATGTGCACTTAAAACCTGATTTTAAATTTTGAACAGTCGGGAGTAGCAGAATAAGGAAAATGAGGCATGCGTGTCAGTTCTTCCCTTTTGCGGTTTTTGCGTAGCAGTTGGGCTTTTGTTTCCACTTTAATGATTAGTTTTTTGTCGAAGCTGGTGAGGATTGTCTCAGAGCAGCACAAACCACAACCCATCAGCAGGCTGCTAGTCAGCAGCAGGTGTGAACAACATAAAACAGGATTAACGCTGAACCAGAGTGTGCACTAAAAACAGAACCCCTGCCTTGGTTTTACAAGGGCAGTAAGATAGAAGCACTGTTGTCGTGTTTACTAAACAGTGTTCAGTGGACTATGTAAATGGCTCTGCTCAGCTGCAGAGAAATAAGTGCAAGAATTATTATGGATTTGAGATTTTTAAAGACAATTTTCCTCCTTTAAGAGTAGACCTCTGTTAGTGTTAAACCAGAGGCATAGAGGCAGATGTCAAGGCGTTCAAAGTTAGGGCTTCAGTTTTTGCAGCAGAGGGAAGGGAGGATGGAATGTCAGCATTCAGCGTTTAATTTTTTTCGTTGTTGACATAGGGGAGCAGGTATATTGTATTGTCTTTTTGAAATTACACCTTTACGATTTAGGGCTTAATGTCTGCTTTCTTCTGTACACATTTCCTTTAAAAAGGCAGCTTTTCTGTTCCTTTGTATTTGCATATTTGGGAGCTTTTAAAGCCATGTATTTATTATATCCATTACATTCAGCATCAAAATCTGCCCTCACTTATGCTCTGTATTAAAAGTAAGGGGGATACATTTGCAGTGGAAGCAGAATTTACTTGTTGTTATGTATTAGGATTGTTTTCAAGCTACTCCCATTTCCCTGCTTCTGTCAGTATACCTGACCAGAGAAATTTTCATGGTTTACGTAAAGATGTGTTTAAGATGACATAATTTTTCATAAATATTGTGTGTAATTTTACTAGCATGAAGGTTTGTTTTGTTGTTTGTTTTTTTGTTTTGTTTTGGTTTAGTTTTTTTTTTCCCCCATTATTCCTGGACCAGACTTTGAAAAGAGGTTAGTATCTATCAGGCTGCATTTACACAATATATGTCATTTGATTTGGAAAAAAAAACCAACAAACTAACAAAAAACCCCCAAACAAAATAAAAAAAAAAGAACACCCAACTCCAAAACTCCCAAAACCAAAACCCCAACCCACAAAAACTACAACTCATTTTTCCTGAAGTCGTTGGCATTTTCAGAAGTCCTATAACCTCAGCCATAGGAATACTCATCAGATCTGTTTGCAGAGCTCTAATAAAAATTTGATCTTTTTGAAAATCAACTTCATAGTATTTATATCAAGTCCAGTTTAAGTATAATTATGTCTTCCTGCCTATGATGCTCTCATGAGATTGGGATTGACAATTACTTTCCTCATAGAACAGAATGAAGTTTTTTTTATCATTCAGTGTTCTCTCATCAGTGGTAACTCGCTGCAGATTATCAGATTATAGATATGTATCTAACTGTGCAAATTTTTTTACCGAAATGCCTTCATGACCAATAGCTGCTTTTGTAGGTTCTAGACCCTGTCTTCACAGACAGCTGTGCAGCTCAACTCCTTTTGCTGTCAAGATGTCCCTGTACACCTCTTTAGAGGTACAGGTCTGATTTTTGAGGGGATACCTCAGGCTTCAGATGATGAGGGCTGTGCTTACGCGTGGTTTACGCAAAGCAATGGCAAGCATTACACAAGCAGGAAGATTGCATACGAAGTTTAAATTTGAAGTTAAAGAGAATTGAATAGGTTTGAGAGCAAAAAATAGTCAAGAATTAATATGTTTTCTAAAATACCTTGAATAGTCACATCACCTTATTAATTAGTGGATTTAATAAATCCATTAAAGCAATTATTTTAAAATAATACCTAAACAGTGAAAATATGTCCAAACCAGAATGAACGTAGTATCAGTCTTGTGGCCTTAAAATATGAATTATTTAATTCTTTCTTCCTCTATTTTTTTCCCCACATAAAGTTAAATATACAAACAGTTTCAACGCTAAGAATATATATGATGAGTTTTGCTGATGAAAACAGAAGGCTTGGGAAATCTTAATTTTTCATTGTATTAACTTTTTATCAGTAGTGAAACAAGCTTACCAATATGATACACTTTTTGAATCCAAGTTTTGCTCTATGGTTGCTGCTCCAATAGTGTGTGTGTTCCTGTTGTGACAAGCTGAGAGGTTTATTTTTAAAGAGGGTGTTCCTGCGTGTTCAGAGTTCTGTTCATATATTGTTGTTGAGAAAACAGCTTATATCATCATAGTGAAATTGTGACTTGTATGATAGCATTTCTAAACTGACTGTAAAGCGTACTGCTTTTACTATATCTTTGCGATGTGGTAAACTAGTTACTATAGCTTTAAATGCTTTTCTGAAGCTGGTGGTGCATAGTTCACTGTTTCTCGAAGTTGCTGGTACCAAAATCTATTGCATAATTTTGTCAGTTTGCGTGTATGATCCCTGGATTCTTTCACCTTTTTTTTTTTTTTTACTTTATCTTTTTTTTTTTCTTTTTTTTTTTTTTTTTTTCCTGGGAGGTGGTAATATAAAACCTCAAAGTTCAGGACTTTCGGTTAGGACACATAAGCATACAGAAGTTGTGCTGCTTATCCAAAGTTTAGCTGAAGTGCTTAACCTCTTTGGCCTCAAAATCAGTCTGGACATCCCATGAAAGCAATCTGTCCCTTGAGGTTTTCTGTAATTCCTGGCTTCTGCCAGGTCAGAAATAAACAAGAATAAACTTTTTGGTAATACTGTGTTATGTCTTCTCCCTGGGCCAGATGAAACTAGATGCTAAATTATTATGTTTATTATTATTAGAGTCCCTACTGAGTGTGTTTAAATCTGTGAGGAGATAAGATCCTGTTTGTTTCAGGCTTTAGTTGCCAGTTTGGACCAGTCCTCTTTTACGCATACAGGTTTATTTACAGTCAGTTCCTTTTTCCAGTTATACCAGTACGTTCAGAGGGAGCAGAATCTAATACAGAACATATCTCGACTTGCACTGTTTCTTTTACCTTCAACATTGTGTAATTGCTTATTCTGATTAAAAAAAAAAAAGATATTTTGACTCAGTAGTTGAGTGTAATTGCAAATCAATTCCGTATGATTTACCCTGTTATTATTTAGTGTTTCTGTTATGGTAGTATATAGAGACCCCTGTCATGCTACTGTGGTGTACAGTGTGTAAACGTAGATACTTTCTATTCAAGAGCTTTGATGACTACAAATACAAGCAATTCATAAAAGCTGCAGAAAAAAGGCACAACATACTTTTTAATATGGCACGTGCAACCATACTCTGTATCTGTGTGTATACAGTTGCACAAAATCTCTGTGTGGTTTTGTATTTTTAATTTAAAATAAAAGCTTTAACTTGAGGCTAACAAGGAAGTATGGATTGTTTTATTGTAGATCAGCGTAAATCTACCTGGCATTTGAGGGAGACGTGGGTGGTTTCCTCTGTGTCAGTTCAGAGAAGATGCATTTAATGAAAAGGAGGTAGAGTGAAAAGCACTGTGAAGGGGAGACAGGCAGACCAGGGAGCAGCACAGCCGGCTATCATTGACGTAGCAGAATGGGTGGGAGAAGAGGTTGGAGAGACAAATCTGGATGGTATAGGATTGCAGAGCATTTAACTGTCCGCTTACATTTAATACCTTTTTTCAATATGATTTTTAAAAATTGTCCTTGAAACAGTGATTTCAATTAATACACTGAATCAGTTGCCTGCTGCTTTGAAAAGAGTGTGAAGTTAATCACTTCTGCTCGTTTGGAGAGCAGTATGTTTTGTGTAAAAAGAGTAACTTCTGTGGTACAGTGGTACTGATGCCAGTCAAACTCTGCCAGATGTGTCGCCAGATTTTTTTTTTTCTCAGTTCATGTGTTCTTGATTAAAACACTTATTATATTTTTTTCTTACAGTCATCTTCAGCGTGTTTTGCCCAGTGTTCCAGAGAGGAAAGCAACATAATAAAATGTTATTTTTTGCAGTCAGGGAAAGACTTACTGCCTCAGCTTTTGTTTGCATCTTTCCTAGAAGTACCAAACCTTTTGTAACAAACTGCTAGTTTTATATATCTCGTGAAATGGGAAGCAGAAGAAATTCCATCAAGGAACATACTACACAGATGGAAACTGAGGCTTTTCACTGTATGTGTCATGGCTGTTAAGACTTCATCTAAAAACTGTGACCGTGTACCAGAAGACACATAGATTTATATGAAAAAATTGCAACAGTTACCTGTGAAGGGGTAGAGATATTCGGCAACTGAAGCTGAATCAAAATTTTTGTGAAGTCATGAGTTTAAGATCTTTGTAAGATTTCAGACGTATTTTGTTTTTTGTGCACCACTTGGGGGCTTGCTGGAGAATAGAGACGGATTCTTCTCCTTTCAGGGAGGCGGGGAAATGCTTCTTACACACTCTGAAGTGAATTGCATTTTGGTTTAAAAAGCAAATAAGCATCTGGTCATTTATTTAACTAATTCGTGTAGTATTGTACGTAAAGGGTTTTTCCCCGCTCTGCGTCCTGCTTTCTGCTGCGCTGATGATAATGTACCTGGAAGGGAAAGGCAGCGCAGGCTGAGGCAGCCAGCGTCAGACAGGGCGGGCTGCCATCTGTCCCACCTGCTGCATTCGGGTGTCCATCTGCTTACTGCAATAGCTCGTTGCAGGCTTCAACAGAAGAACACTGAGGCTGAAAAGAAGGCAGTGTGAATTATTTAGGTAGCTAGTGTAAATAAAGAGAGGGGGAGAGGAGCAGAGGAGGGGGGTTGTGAGAGGGAGAAGGCACACTCTTACTCCTAGGTGCCGTGGAATGTGTTAATGCATGAGAGCGTTTGATTTGCATATAGATTTAGATGTATAGATCATTGTGAAGATTACAAGCCAATGAGTTTTATCTAGATTTAGATAGCTCTCAGCCTGGTTTGCACATAAAATATAGCCAGTTTCAGGAGGAGTATCTTTGGGGACTTTAAACCTAAGTGAAGCTGATGAAATGTAATGCTTTTAGGTATTAATTTAGCAGAAATAAAATATTTCCTTTAAGGGCTTTCTGTGCCCTTTGTTAACCAAGAATTTATAACTACTTTGCGTAGTTGGTGCTTTATACACACTGTGTGGTTTTGATTTGGTTATAGTTAGTTACATTTGTAGTCGTCTGTACTTTATTCTAAGAGGAAAAGCAGTTGACAAATGCTTTTCCTTTTCCTCTCATGTTTATCAGGTGAAGATTAAATACAGTCATCAAACAAATAATTTTCCAGCTGTCAGTGTATATATTGTTACACAGAGAAATATATATATGCTTTTCTGCCTACATAAATGCACATAGAACACTTCAGTCTTTTTAGGTATTTTTAATAGGGGTGAGCAAACAGAATTTCATATTATTACAGTGGCCTTGAAAAAATAAATAGCTTTATTTTAATGTTGCATGCTTGAATTTCAACATGACCACCAGAAGGTTTAGCCTATGGTGGATTATTTATTGCTAAAATTGAATTACTTTTAGAAAAGATAAAAATTCTTAGTGCTAGATTTGTGCATAGGAAATTCATTTGCATCATTCTGTTCTAAGCATTTTGATAATAGTGGTGTCATGTCAGATTTTTTTTTTTTTAACGCATGAAACATTAGTCCAATGCTTTGTTTAAAAAAAAGATTGGCTTCGTATTTTGATATGTTTCCTGATGTCAGATTCTTCTTGCTTTCAAATTTTAAATGTCAATCTTTCCTGGGCCAAAGAATAAAACCAGGATCATCTTAAGAGGAGTCCTTGAAATTGTGGGAGGGTTTTGTGTCATTGTTTTGCCTGGTTTTAGATCTGCAGAAGAAAGGGACACAGCATCTTGAAATCCCAACAGCCTGGCTACTTCTCTAAGATTTGCATGAAATTCAGCTGCAGCCTTCAAAGGGATTTGAGTGGATTGGATTCTTTAAGGTTAGTCCATGTCAAACCTATTAAGTTCAATTCACATGCAAAACCCTTTTTACGTTTTTTTTTAAGCCAATAAGGCTCTAGCTACTATTAAGGTGACATCGTGTACTTGCAGTAGAATGTCCATGGTAATGGATCACCCTACTGGCACGTGTAACTAACCAATAATCCACTTTGTCATCTTCCAAATTAAAAGGCTCTGTATCCTGTATCTTCCTCAGATTGAAGAGATTTTGTTTACAGAAGTTGAGATCCTGGGGACTATTTTAAAGTATCTGAGTCAGTGTGAATATCCATCTTCCATCTCAAATGTGATCCCTGAAGTTAACGTGATCTGCCCATTAAATGAAGATTAATTTAACCTTTGAAAGTAGCTTAAACTCTATGTTCTTAACTTTCCAGGTCTTTGAGTTCTCGTTCTTCCTGTGGATTGACTCCACTGTTTAATGATTTTAGGAGTACGGTGTATGTTCTGTGGTGAATGAGGAAACAATTGCAAGGGAAAAAAATTATGAAAATATTTTATGGTGCATAAAAGGATTAGTGGCTACTTGAGAACTGCAAGGACATGACTTTCAAAAGAAGAGTTTAATTTTTAATTTAAAAGCCAATTGAAGGAATTCTATGCATCTCAAGCATTTAGGCCAAAGCATCTAAATGCCACGTGCAGAATTTTTAAAGTCTTACCAGCAGGCTATGAAAGGAGTACCAAATGAAGACACTTTGCCTCAATTAAATATTGTCAGAATAAATGGATGTTAGTAGGAGTTTGAGTTAAATAAGGAACACCCAGTGTTCTCTGAGGTTGCTTCCCATCCTGGAGCTTTCTGCCCTACGTGAGGTCTGCAAGATTTGCCCTTCATTTTGTGAATGCCTATGTATTGTTATGCTTTGGTTTGAACATTGCATAAGTTTTTATAAATTCCTGGCCAGATCCAGTAGCCAGGTGAGCTGAGTCTTGAAAGCAGTTGTGTGTTTACTGCATGGAATCAAACTAATCTGCATCCACAGTGGCTGCACTGGCACCTGGGTCTTTAGTATCTAGCAGGATGCTGGATTCAAACTTGTATTCAGATGTCACTCAAACTCACTGAATTTTGCTCAGTGTTAAACATGTAAGTGAGGAGAAAGTAGTATCTTCTCGCTGTACTTTTTCTCATCATGGTGTTTGAACTTTACACTTCATGCTCAAGGAAAGCACTACTTTCAGTTATGTTTAGATCGAAAATGGTTGATTTCTGTGTACTGATTGAGAACAGAGTATCATCTTCCACTGACTTAAGGTTCCAGCTGCTCCAAGGCTTTTAAAAATATAAATCAATTAGAACAGGAAAAAACACTTATTTCCATTGTTTACACTTCAAGGAAAGAAGCAAGCATCCCATGACACGTACTTCATGTTTAGAATGCCCTTTTTTCTAGCAAAAGCTGCTTCTTAAATGAAACACTAATTTTTGGGACTTGATCCTGCAAAGCTTGCACACGTAAGTCACTTGATACAGGTAGTAAATTTCCTGGCTAAGTTCTTGGAAGAAGAGGTCAATGGATAATACACCCTTTCCAGTTGTCCTGGTTCACTTGCATCTTGCACAACAAATATTTAGATTTTTCCAATATGGAAAGGAATAAGATTAAAAAGTACTATAATTAATTGTCTTGTGTTTGGCTTTTTTTTTTCTTTTTTTTTTTGTTTTAAGTTTTCAGCATCCATTTAAAGACCTGAAGTTGCTCTGACCTATGGTCAGGATTCTTTGTTGTGTTTCCTGACTCTGAGAGTCAGTTTTTTAGAAGGTACCTAAACCAGGAATGTTTTAGCAGGTAAAAGATACGTGTAAGATATGGAATTTTGTATTTGTATGTACATTCATAATTGTTCATCTAAACTTTCTTTATTGATACCACTGAAGCCATTCAGGGTTGTGCAGAGCTTGCAGCTTTTAATACTGATGCCTTGTAGTAGTAATACAGCTATTTACAGCATTATTAATTATATGGGCTAAGTAGCAAATACCAGCATTTATGTTGCTGTTTGATAGTATTCCATAAAGCACGCTGTTTTCCTGCTTGTAGGTTAGTGAATTGTGGTGTTATATGCATTTTTCATGTATTAGTGTTTGGAGAGGTAAAATTAGTATTTTGCTGAGGGAGTAAAGGGGGTGAAAAGGCTGTCTAGCTGTGTGAATTCTCTTTTCCTTGGCACCTGCAACTTTGTTGGTGAGAATATTGTAAATATCTCATTGAAGAGTATGGTTGTGTTGCGAGAGTTATGTATCTGCGTTGTCTGGCGGGGTGGTTCTTCTGGCAGAAGGGTGATTTGCTATCATATGTCTTTGGAGTGTTGGAATAAATACAAAATGCCTGTATTGATACTACTAACTCCAGCTAAAAAATAACAAATCTGGATAAAATTTTTTGGCTTTCAGTGACTTTCGGTTCTTGTTTATACTCGTTGTTGGCAGTCCCTGAATGGAAAGGAGAATGGGGGGAGCAGGGCAGAGGGAGAAAGGTTAAATGGCAGAGAGGTTAAATTGCTTCAGTGACAGAACCTCTCCAGAAAGGCAATAAGTTGTTTCAATGATTAGTTTGGGAAAATTTGAATTGAACCCACTTCTCTGCTGTTCACTAATGTTGCCATTCTCCGATTTTTTGTAAAAACAAAATTTACTTTCCAAAATGAGTAGAGAACACTGGGGAAATTTTAAAAAGCAAAGCAAAAAACCAAAGGCTTGCTCAGCTGCAAAACTGGTTGAAGTTTAACCTGTGTTATTTTATTGTGAGATTCTTAAAACAGTAAAGCAGATTATTAAAAAAAAATACATATATTTGACTCTTATATTAAGATTGTTGCAAACCACCAGAGAAATGTTGCAGAAATAGTTACTAGTGATGTAAGGGGAGCTGTAGTTCCTCAGTTAAAGGCTGTACTAACTTCTAAATGAGTCTGGTGTTCCTTTATAGAGGTCTATCATTGCAGCAGTGTAGTTCTTACAGTAAGAATCTTGCATCCTATCAGCTTGTCTTAAACATTTTCTTTTGGAAAAACCTCACCATATGAGCTGGGAGTCCAGGAGGATGTGTGTGCAGTCCCTCTTCAGAAAAAATGCGCTCAATCTGTTTCAGACGAGTTCCCTGAAAGATGGGTTAAATCAACTGATTGAGCTGATTTTCTCTCTTGAGGTGATATTTTATTTATATGATAAAATGCTTGGAAAGTGATTAATTTGTCAGGGGAACATCTTGTTACTGTAAATTTGCCGAATGTGTAATAAAATTGCCATAACACAGATGGGAAAATGAAGATCTTTTAAAATGAAATAACTGAGCAGTCTGCCTACATTTTCAGCACTTAAAATTAACTTAGTTAAATTTCTTTGTCATTTTTACCCCTGGAAGAACGCAGGCTGAGGAAGATTTCTTGCAAATGTGATATGGGTTTGTGTATGTGATGGGTGAAGGGGACAGGAATGGGCTGTGTAGTTTTCCCTCTGCACCAGAAGGGACTGATAGATTTATTAAGTTTCTGCCAGGGTTCCTCAACTAAGAGAATTTTTAGAAATTAAAATATACAGGTCAGATACTCCTTCCCAGTAGCAGAGAATTTAAGAACAGGGGACCTTTGTGGGCAAGTACCTCAAGTCAGTAAGATGCACATGAAGTAGTGCTTTTGTGCTAGTTTGTGCAGGATTGCTTTCAAATGACAGATAAATAGTGTAATACACTTAGGTTTTATAGCAATCTCTTATTGTATGGAATATAACTTAGATCATATAGGGGTGTACTTGAAAAGTCAAAGGAAGGAATACCTTATCTGTCCCTGAGCTGCAGTGTGTAACAAGTGAAAATAGCATTAGTGAAGGAACAGTGCCTTTTATTCGTACATTTTGCTACTGCCTGTCCATCTGTCCACTGGAATGAGCCACTTATCATGCTTCTGTGTTTTTTCCTTTCAACTTAAAGAATTATGAAAGGAAAATTCAATTTTTCGTGTCTCTTTATGACAGGTAGACTGGAGACTGTGGTCATTTGGATTAAAAACATATCCGTCACCACAAGCTGGCAGGTTATTATTGTGTCTTCTTTGAATATATGAATTTTATCCCTACATGTTGGAAGTCTAAGAATGGGAACTTTTTATATAAATAATTATCCTAGTAGTGATGTACTGCATACTGTTGCCATATTTTTTCACTTTTACAGCATTCTTGGCCTTATCACCCATAACATAAATCTCAGGCTCTCATATTTAATACAACCTGTAGGATAACCATGCCCATATAATGTACAGTCAGCCAATCCCACATCATCATTTGACTATCATTATTTGTTGTCCTATGACAGATGTTTCAGTTGATGTCCTGTTTTGGATTTGACAGTATGTTTGATGCAGCCATCTAAGGGTAGATGAGAGTGGCCTTCTTTAGGTGTTCATGCTGATCTCCACAAACACCCTCAGTTTATTAAGCTTCCATTGATGGGCAGTTAAAGTTTTGAATACAGTGGTGTTATCTTGGTTGCTCATAATTTATTTGTTAGAACTCCAGGCTATTCATTCCGTGAAGCAGCGGTAATATAAAGGCTCAGTTACTGTCAGACCCTCTACTGTGTAAAGAACCAGCGAAGGAGTGGAGCAGATTTAGTATATATTCTAGGCAGGTGCTTAGTGAAACGCAGGTGGATTTTTATTCCAGACCTTCGTCCTATCATGATATAAAATGTAAAGCCCAATCTGGTAAAATTATCGTTTAATGCATTCCCATTAACTGATCAGGGCTGATAGTCAGTTTGCTGAGCAGCCTGAACTTGCGCTGAAACCAGCGAGGCACAAAACTTCTGAGGATCAAAGGTGCATGTTAGTTTTGTTTAATGGTGGAATGCAGTCCTTTCTTCAGGCCAGTCTTTCTTTCATTGCTTACCCAAGGACAGTTGACTTAAGCAGAACTTTTAGATCTACAAGAAATTTGACCCAGACTTTATACTGTTGAAATAATTGAAGCAAGTCTGTCATTAAAATGCAGCTGAAATTTACAGTGTGCAATATGGAGTAATTAATGCTGATCTGTTCATGTAAAGCTTTTCTTGGACAAGTCTCTCGGTGACTTCTTGCAGAAGAGATGACCACAGGTTCAGGGTGTAATAATTGCAGCATATTGATACAATTGCTTTATGATTCGAAGTAGCAACATCCTTGCTCTGAATGTAATAATTGGGCTGGTAACATTTGTTACTTTAGACAGTTTTTCTGGAATATGCTGGATTTCCTTCTTTTCTACCTGTTAAAATAGAAGGCAAAAGATAAAAGAGTAGGAACCATATCAAGACTGTGAAAAGCTCATCCTTCAAACTCGCTGGAGTCACGGAAACATTTTAAAAATGAAAGCCATTACTTCCTGACCTTTGCTGCTTATATCCAGAGGCAAATCTCTGACATGTAAACCCGCTGGCATAAATAGGTTTGAATTACACATAGTAATATGTGAAGAACAAGGAACTGTGAAAAGCTAAAGGTTTGTTTATTTATTTGTAAAAATCTGTAATCACACATTAAAATCCAAGACAGACTAGAAAAGACAAGCTGCATAGGTTTTGCTTCTATGAATTCTCCAATTTATCTCAGCATGTGATGAATTTGGTCATCAGTACCATACCCAAGTAACATACTCAACTATTTGTTTTGCCTATTTTTAATTTCCAGCGCTTCCAGAATCAAGATAGATAAACAAAGAAAGAGTAAGAATTCAAAGGAAGAAGTTCTTTTTTTCTCACCAGTTCTCATTTGCAAATGTTAAGGGACTTCATAGTGTAGGAATAGAAATGTTGTGCATTAACAGCCAGAGCTCATATAGCTCAAATGCTTTAGTGGGGAAAAAAAAAAAGACTGCTATTCTCTCTGAGTCCTTTGATGACAATGTGGTTTTCCTTGGGTGCAGTAGGTTATGGTAGTCCTCTTGCATCTTGCTTATTGGAATATCAGGACCTTAGACCCTTTGAAATCACAGGCTGAATTGGGGAATAACACCATTAGCTAGTATAAATTTGCACGAGCTTCAGAATTGCTGGTCTATTCCCCTGTACCCAAGGTTTTGACCCACAATGAATGGCAGATGTGCTGTATTTGGAACAAATTTGATTTTGTTTTTTTACCCACTCTTCCCGTTAAAATAACAAACCCAACAGTGTTTATAAGATTACCTGGATGATTTAAGCAATTTCTGAATCAAGCAGTGATACTGGAGGAGGAGACTTCTTCAGAATTCCTGTTCATCTTTAGAATGGACATCTCCGTTCATGGATGTTTCACAGCGGTTACAAATTTGTAATCTTTTCTTTTGCCAGGAATTTGTTTAGGCATTACTCTTTCATATAATGAAAGCTAGCACTCCTCTTTGCATTTTGGAGAATATCACTGTTCTATCAAAGTATTTTTTTTCCTGGTATTGTCTGCTGCTTCTATTTTGAATTCTAAAAAAAAAAAACAAAACAAACAACCCCATAAAAACCTTGGGCTATTCACAGCTACACATTGCTCACACATTACCCTTTGTGCTGGCTAAAGCTGTTCTTGCCATAGGCTTTATTTTTGGGAAGGCTACACACAAAGAAATTGGGATTACTTTAACAGAAAAATAAACATTTTAATGTAGGAATAAGAAGAGATTTAATTTAGCCTTAAAATAAGTTTCTCATTTACAAAAAACTATATATTTAAAAATAGCAAACGTCAAGGCAAGTTCCCTTATTAGAAATAAATGTTCAGACTTCCAAGGCATATTTTCATTAAAGCCATGGCAAAAAAAAAAAAAAAAAAAAAATGCAAAATATACTGGATTGGGATTCCCCAGAACCTTGATTCTGCTCCATGCTGTGTCATTGGCCTGTTGAGCAGTGTTGGGCAACTCTTCACCTTTCTGTGTCTTGTTTTGCCTATCTGTAAGAGTGAACTCCTTGGCAATGCAGATTAATATCTGTGTTAAAATCAGTAAGTGACAGATGAGCATTATTTATAAATAGTACCATGATATTATTAGTAGTAATATTTGTCTAGGGTTTTTTTTTTTTTTTTCCTTTTTATGTTGATTTCAAGAGGAGCTGGTCAAGGAACTCTCTGTGGGAACCAAGAAGAAAGCAGAGTCACCCCTAGACCCAGGAGATCAGGGACTGCTTGTCTGAAAACACTTAGCCACACAAAAGACCTGGTCCTTTACTTTGTTTCCAAGTCCCACTAAAGTGATTGGAAGTTCTGTCATCATCACACAGCTAAAAGTAAGACCGTGGCACTTGGCACTCAGGAGACTGTTTTAAACCACTTCCAATTTTTGTCCCGACGTTTTTGGTTTCGTATGGACCATTTGCATCTCATAATTTGAAAGAAATATTTTCTCCCTGGTAGAATGTTACGTTTCAGTCTTTTTAGTTTCCTTAGCAAAAATACAGTTTCAAGCTTTCAATGTGAGACCGTGACAAAGTGATTTTATAGCCAGTACTGAAAGTGACTAAACTTGACAACAATTGTATTTTATGACAACCTCTGCTTTCATGTCCACAGCCTACTTTCCTATTGTCAGCTGTGATTTTTTTTTTTTTCCCTTTTTCTCCCCTTTTCCTCTCCCCTCCTCCCTCCATGACTTTTTTTCCAAACGTGAGCAGTTCTGTCTCTCTGCACTGACTGGAAACAAATCCTTTTACCAGGAGTGCATTTTAACGGACAGCACGCTTTGCTTAAGTCACCAGAACCTTAACTGTATAATATTCAATTTTTTACCAACCCAGAACCAAAGCTTTTTCTTGAGAATGATGTTCATAAGAGTAGTGGAAGAATTACTATTACAGAACTAAACCAGATTAGGAGGGAATGTGAATTAGATTTGGTAACAGATGGTGCCGTGGAAATTAAAGGTGCTTTGCGAATGGAAGCGACAGCAGCTTGCCTCTTTTCCTCTCCTGTCTCTCTCTTTCATGCGCTTGATAGACGGGTATAAATCACAACAATCCCGTCTTGACAGCCAATTTCGAGAATTTGATCTGGTTAAAGACATGGCTTTCCTGCTCCACTCACTGAAACCGGCTGCTGTTTTATTTTTATACAGCACCTTGTCATATTTAGGAAAGTGGAATCACCTGCCTCCCTTTAATGAAATTTTCTTTAATTACAGTTTTAGCTCTTTAGTGTTAATTACTTTTCCATTCAGCCTGAGTTCTCAGGCTGTCTCATAGGAATGTATTTCTCTCCCCCACCCCACCTCCCCGCACTATTCACGCATATGCTTTCATTTTTCTAAAGATGCTTTTCGTTGTTGGAAGTTGTTGTCAGATCCATTATAATTAGATCCTAATTATCAAAATCATCATTATTGTGTAGGAAGAGGAAGCATTGTAAACAACTGTTAAAGTTATAGGATCTTGTTTGACAGAGGAGAGACCTTTCAGGATATACATGAATAGTAAACAAGCAAACAAAAAGCTCTACTAAAAACTCTGTCTGTAAGTGTATAAAGATCTGGGTAGCAAACGCTCTCCTTGGAAGGAAATTCCACCCGGGTTATCTCTCAATACCTATTGCTCCGGTCTCTAATCCCACATCTTTTGGAAAAGATCAGAATTAAATTCCCTTGCTTCAGTTCGCTTATGTAAATATTAATCTTTGCACCTCTCATTCAGGTGTCCAGATATAAAAATCACTTTTCTGGTGTATGTCAGGGTCGATTTAGAGTTGCCTTAATACAGTTACTTTTTTGCGTTTAAGGCGGGAAGTGTAAGTGAAGAGGCTGCTGTGGTGCACGGAGATGCGGAGATGCTTCTGCCGTACACTGAAAGTCTGCAGAGTGAAAGCGAAAAATAATGGACTATATCTAACAAAAAAAGAAAAAAGAAAACCTCTCAAAGTAAGAGAAGATCCTTAGAGCTGGCAACTAACAGTTGGTAGAAATAAAGCTTCCTACTGGCAGTCAAATCAAATGTAGTAACAACTCAACGACTCCCTGCTGCTAGCTGACAGCATGGTGTAACACACTGGGACAAACATTCACTTAAACACTGATTGCAGGAAAACGTCATTTTCCAACTCACCACGTAGCTTTTTGGTTGTTTGTGCGTGCACGCATGTATGTGTAGGGGGGATTTAAAACCGGTGGCGTGTGGCTGGGAGGACAGGGCACGCTCAGGAGCCAGCTGAGTTAGGGGGTGGGAGAAGGATCACTTGCTCTGTAAGTTTTAGACTTGAGTCTTTTAGGAGACTTGCTCTCTGATACTATCTCTGGTATGTTCTTTCTAATTGCATCTCCAATTTAACAGAGCTTGGCTGGCAAATTATAATTCTTCTGTTATAAATCTGCAGAAAACCAGTGAGGGAGATGGGTGGGGAAACAGGTACACGGTGTGCACACACCTACACGCTGCCTTTCAGAGACGGAAGGAAATTGCTGCTAGAAATTGTGAAAAATCTGGTGATGCAAACTTTGACTCTCTCTTGAGACTGAAGGCATTTCTTTTTGTCATCTTTTTCCTTTTGGAAGGTGATGAATGACAGCTGTGTCTCTCTGATCTGTAGGACTGGCTTTCTGACTGGTGCAAGTAACAGCTTTTGATGCTGTAATAATTTCAAAATAATCCCTCTTTAGAAAGCGTGTTGTGTTCATGAATAAATCTTTACTTATTTTTGTAGTTTTGTATTTTTCTCCCTTGAAGTAGCTGAATGTAGCATTTTATTTTCTTTTGCTATTTCAGTTGATTTCTCTTAATAAAAATAATCCTCATGGTTAATAATTAGATGTCTCCTTGACACTTTACCATGTCCTCTGGGAGCTAGAGCCATCAGGTGGACTCCACCTGATACCACTGGAGTATAACCACAAGTAAAATGATGTTCCATCGCAGAAAAACACCTAACTTCTTAACCAGAGTTTTTGCTATCTTTTACCATGTGGCATGAATTAGAAGTGTTAGTCTGCAGTTTGGAAATAGAGTAATAAAATCTTACTCATCCTTATCAATATACTGATTTTCATATGATGAGGCTTGGCCGTCATTCTAGTAGTCATGTCACAGCCTTTTGGTTGAAACTGTTTGGACATGGGAAGTCTCGTAGTGTGCGTTTGTGCAGCTCTCCACTCCTTTCACTGCAGAACTGACTTGTTTGAGTCATGTTAAGTACTGTAGCAACAAAAAATATGTAACATTAGGCTAGAAGCCAGTAAATGAGAGATGATAGATCTAAGGTATTCCGATGATATGATTCTAACTTCAAACAGCAGCCATGTTCTAACTGTGTAAAAATGTTAGAAACATGGGAGAAAAAGAGAAACCTAAAAATTAAGTAGGAATATGAAGTAATTACTGAGGTTTAAGTTGTACCAAAACCATAATATGTACACAAAATACAAAATAGCACATTTCTTTTATGTATAACTTCCAGACATTCCACAGTGATTTTCATTTAAGGTGCCATGTACTTCTTGTATTGCCTTCTCTTCAGTATTTGCCTTTTTTTTTTTAAGTGTTTGAGAACTGAATCATCAGAGCATACAAAAAATATCTTTTTCTACTCGAAATATGTGAGATCTGTAGAAGTAGGAAAGTCTTTCTTTTCTGCAGGAAACTTTCTGTGGTGATGGCCTGCTAGCAGTAGTGCATGATGCAGCTAGTGGCATATTTGTTGCATACACACGTACAAAAACGAAGGTCAGTTTTGTGATTTTTACGTCAGCTGTATTTTTTGTCTTTCAGTTGGAGGTTGGTTTGTTTGTTTGTTTTTGTAAGTGTATTGCAGTGACATATATTGTGTGCACTGGACAACTCTGTTATTGAGGGCTGGCACCTCTTCAGTTGTCTGGTGTTTTGGCTCAAAGGTGCAAGGTCTTTGAGTATTCTTCCCTGTTTACTTTTTGTTCCCAAAAGGGTACCTGATGTAAAGAATAATCATTTTGCAGTCTGAAAAGATTTCTATTCTGTTGGCTATAAGTGCTTCAGCTTTTTGTCTTAGAAGAGTAATGTTATGGCCCGTCAAGCCACAGGATCTGTATGCTGCAGAGCTTGTGCATGTCTAAGGATACATTTAATTAAACCAGCATTAGCGCATCTATACAGACTTATTAAAACACTTAGTTTGTCTCAATAATATTGATTAAATAGCAGTAGTTTGTTTAATCTAAGTGTATTTTTGCTATTACTACATTACTTCCAAGTAATCAGGGTAATAGTCATCATCAGTGAAATATCACGTTAGTTATGAAGTAATGCCATAAGAATTGATTTAGACTTGGCAGGAGAGGAAGGCTTTCTGTCATATAGTGCCAAAGCTCGATTTGGATTATTAGGATGAGAGTTTTAAACATAATTTCTGTTTGTATAAACAGGGTGTGTTTTATAGGCTTATAGGTTATTCCATACTCTAAGTATCCATTATATCAAGGAACACCTCAGACAGTTAATTATGCAAAACATCATGTAAGTAATTACACAGTATTATTTTGCATTTAACAGTTTTATTGATTTGCCAGTTGCTCACTTACAGTATTTAGAGCTATAAACAAGAGATGCTCACCCTCAGTTGAAATAGGTCCAAGGAAATGAGCTAAAGATAAATGACACTAGTATGCATTGTTGCATCAGATGTAATCCTTAAATGTAGAAGCTGTCAACAGTGATAATTTGCAACACATTGGGGTATCTCAGGATCATTTCCTTCTTGTTAACAAAGTTTATCAACCAGGAAGCATAGGGAATCAACGTGAAATAGAAGGGGAAGCAATATTTATGTACTGGAGGGGAGGGAGGGGAGGTTAAAATAATTCCCCCTCATTTTGAAGAGTCTGCAGTAGTTGCAAATCAGTCACTTGAAAATTTTGCTTTTTAAAAACGGCACAGAAAACAAACTAAGTGCAGCCTCTCAGATTAGGTGCAAATATGAAGGGCCTCAGATAATGGCTTGTTTTGTTAAACTAAAAATGACCACGCAGTAGTGTAGTCTTCCACTGCCTTGCGTGTAGGAAGTGCTTTAGCAGAGCTCGGTAGATTGCATACAGGGCAATAATAGCTGTTTGGGAAGCTGGATCCTCTGTCAGCAGTCATCAGCTAACTCAGGCCACTGCTGGTAACAACATGATGGCTTCAAGCGTTGCTGCTTCTGTTCTGGCTGCTAGTGGCTATGACAGCTGCTCTGGAAGAAGTCATTGGCTTGCTTTGCTTTCACTTACCAAGGTGAAGTGGCAAAGGTTTAAAGAAAACAAAGTAGAAATTACAAAAAAACAATGAAATATTCAACATTTGGTTAAAAAAAGAAAAAACCAACCAACCAACCAAACAAAAAAACCCAGCACAGCCGTTCTGTTTTGCACAGGGTACTCTTTGCTACATGGTTGTACCCATGTGTTCATTAATAAAGACCTAATGCGTAATAACAGTTTTATTTGTGCATGCATGGGACAAGATTAGCAATTCTTCGCAATTGATGATCTCATCCACTAGGTTAACCAAGCAGGCCTTAAGATATTTCTTATTAAAAGAAGAAATCCTTTCTTTTCCTTCCCCCCAACTAAGCCAGTGCACCTTAATGCAATGATGATATGTTGGACCCAGCAGTTGTCAAAGCATCGTATTACTGTGATGCCATAATGACACCCTGTCTCTGTAAAGTAGTCATGTTTTCTCAAATCACACGTTGCACCGTTGATTTCTGACATGACACTTCATTCAGTCACTTTCCTTTTCTTCGGCATCTCCATTCTCTGACAATAGCAGCTGGTGCCCATTTTCCTACTAAGTGATTCACATTTTGCCACTTTACTAGAGTGCAATTAGCTGAAGCAGAAAGAAATGCTCCATGTAAAGCAGCTCAGCTGAAATTGTTACTCAGCTCTTTAACAGAACCCAGTGAAAGTCTTGAGGTATTGTTATGGGCATCGGTGCAAGAGGAAACATTTTTATTTCTTTCCACACAACTGTTTTTTCCCCTCTTACATTCAGAGGAGCAGAGCTATGGGAAATCACTGGAACATGCTGCACTGTTTTCTGTCTACGGATTTTGATATAGGCTTGTGAAATGATACTGAAAGTAAGCACAGGATTTGAGAGGAAATGTGGTTCTTACGGTCAAAGCAAGGAGCTGACTTCTATTCCTGACTCTGCTACAGACTTACTGTGTCACCTACTCCAAGACACTCTTTCACGCGTGGGTTTTCATAGTTAAAGTATGAGGATAACAAGTTAAGACCTTTTTTGTTGACATCCATGTGAGTTAGAGGAATGTATCCGGAGGAAAATCAGATGGATTGCACTGTTAGCGTAAAAAGTACCTAGGTGTGCATAATAACACCTGCGTTGCTGATGCTCCCACGTAGTAGCTGTCATTAAAAGTGTCAACTGATAACAACCTATTCTGACATTTATGGAAATAGGGTGATTCTCTCTTCAAGAAAAGAAAAACTTAATGTGCAGGTAAAAGTGGACTTCTGTGTTGATCCGTAATAAAGGTGCTCACTCTAATTATTGTGACTAATTATTACTGTCACTGAAACCACCAGCACAGCTTTGATGTAGCAGCGAATGATGCTGTAAGAAGAGCTTTTCCTACTTGCAAAGCAAGCGTGAAATGTGTTCAGGGATTGTGAAGTATTGGCATGTTCTTTTGACCTCCTTTAGGTATTGGTAATAAGGGAGATGAGGGAAAAGTAACTTTCTGAACCAATTTCATGAATGGATGGAATATAAAAAGCTCCCAGTGGCTCGAATGGGAAGGCTTTCTTTTTTTAAGGCTATATACTGTAATCAGATGCAGTTAATTTTTGCACTCTACTTGTATATTGATACTGATTTAGCCAGTGTCAGCACTGTCAATATCATTAGTAATGTGGCAGGTAGATGGAAATATGAATGTGATTGCATTAATACATTCTTAATATATTCAACCTTTCATAAGCACGTGGCATTCCAATTTATTCGCTATTGTTTAAGACCATTTGAAAGCAGGAGTTGCATTTTGAAGTGCTCTGTCATTGTACCTTTCTGCCAGCAGCGAATGGCTTCAGATTTGACTTAAAGAAGTTGTGAAGTAAATTCATCAGAAATGTGAAGAGTCATGCTATACAGTGCGTATTACTTGAGGCTTGCAGCACCCTATGTAGTTTCTCTTGTCTGCGAGCATGGAAATGCTTCTAGAGCCAGTTAGTTACTTTCCCTATAGTTACTGAAAGGAAAGTTTACCCGAGAGCTACCAGTTGTTAGAAAACTTACCTGAAAACAGCCCACCACAAATGGAGCTGCCATTTATTTGACTTAAAATCTGGTAAAGAAAAAAAACAACCCCACCAAGGCTTTAAAATAAATACTGTACATTTTTATATGACACATGTTATTTCTATTCATAAACCTTAACTAAATTTAGATTTTTATTAATCCAATGTGACCTAAAAATTTTGCATTAACAGCACAATGTGGAATTGGGCTTATTCTCTTTGAATGCAGATAAAGCCATCATCTTGAAAATAGCTCTTTCTGACAAAAAGGTGTTCTTTTGAAATAAAGTATTATTCACTACATTCCTCTTAGAGTTAATGTGAATTTTAGTGCCTCTAATTTTAGATTGAAGTGAGGTCTAGAATAAAACCCACGGGCTGACAATTGAATTTATAGATAGTTGTGAATATTTCAGGCTTGAATAATAGAGCTGTAGAATTTCAGACACGGAGAGGAAGAGAGAATTAAGCTCCAACTGTAGTTTTAGAGTATAATGCAATGGTGTCTAGGAATTCTTCAGTGTAACGAGCTAAGTAGTAATTAGGAGGGAACTGAGGGAGGGATTTTACAGAGATCTAGCTTAGGCATTATTCCAAATGTTCAGCATGATAATTTGATGGTGGTCCCACCTGCCATCCGTATAAGATGGCTCTTGAATTACTTTCGTTCAGATGTGGTACAGTAATGAAGGAGTGAAAGCAGTAGGTGTCTGTTCCCCACCCACAGCTAGTACCCAGCCTTGTCCCTGCTTCACCTTCTTCGGGGAATTGGGAAAGTTTTCGTTCTCAGAGTCAGACACTGTTGTTTTTGCTTTTCTTTGGAATGGTTAATGTTTTAACTGCATTTGTGCTTTGCCAGTGTGCACCAGTCCAGTCTGTACTGTTTAAGCTGTAGCCAAAGGCAGCCCTATCTTGGTTAGTACCAGAAACTGCTACTTCAGAAGCATCAGCAGACTGGCTTTAGCCTAAGCAACACTGGTGATCAGATTTTAATGCCTGTAGAACTACGATTATATTTTGCTTCTGACCGCTTGGAGTGGGAGATACCCACTTTTGCACTGGCTAAAACAGCATGCATTTGGACAACTAATTAATTGCAAATGGTTTTTCTGGGAAGGGAAGGGTGACATTCGAGCTCATTATTGCACAAATTAGAAAAAAATAATCAGCAGTGAGTCTTAGACAAGAACGTGACATCAAGCTGGTTATGGCAGACTGTAGGCAGTGACTCCTATTTTGCTGTATTTTGAGACTTTATATGTGGAGTCAGCAGCAGCGAGATGAAAAGAAGACCAAGTACCTGTTTAGTCGATAGAAGGACCTTAGTGTTAGTGTATAGAAAAATAATATAAAAAATAAGTTGGTAGAATGTGAAAGTTAATTGCTATTTTTAATCATAGCTGTATAAAATTCAGTGTCAAAGGAAGGGAGAGAGAGAGACAGAGAGACACCATGTTTTAGTACCCTAATAACTTCTAACTCTAGTCTAAGATCATAATGTATGTGAGAGCGGTCCAGTAATTATAAGGTAATAAGTGGAGTGGTGGTGTAAGTGCTCTAAATTAAAAGGAATTCACAGAGCTGCTGTAAGTCAGTGCCGACCCGCTTTCTTTCAAACGTTGACTTGAGAAAAGTGCTTAGCCCAGAGTGCAAGTAGAGAGACAAGAGAGAGCTATCTATTAATTACGGCACTCATTAACAGTGACGGCTACAAGGCAGCAGATGCAGAAGAAAAGGCATACGCTACTGCAGGCTGGCAAGGGGATTTCCCCCCCTCCAGTTCTTGAGGAAAGAACAACACAAGCAGGTGGTCCAATGTAATAAGATATTTTCACGGCTTTAACCTTCCCATTACCTTGGTTTGTTTGCTGACACCAGATAGCTTGCTCCTTCCCCCTCCCCAAATAAGTACTGATTTTAAGTTTGGAGGGTAATATTTCTGCACATCAGTCTGGCTGTTTTCCAAATTCACGTGTCGTTTGTTCTCAATAGAATTTTACAGTAAAAATCACAATTGAGAGGTCCTAAATAAGATCCATGGGCACTGATTTTAGGGTAAACCTCACCCTAAGCAGATATTTTTAATGAAGGATCAGGCTTCAGTCTCTGTTACCCTCATTGGAAAGGAAGCCAACTCTCTGGATTTATGTCTGTTTTCCATTGGTGAATTTGATTCCAGATCATGAAGTAGAAATTGATTTTTTTTAAAAACAAACAAACAAACAAACAAAAACAGAAAAAGGTGAAAAAGTGAAGACGAACTCAAAAATTACTTTAGAAAGTTAAGTCACTCAAATTGTCTAGACTCATACATTTGCTTTGAAAACACGAATCTGTAGCTCCAGGTGGGTGGCCTTATGGGGTAGTTGCTTTTCTGCTAAAAATGTTTCTAGAGAAATGCTCATAACTGTCATCTGTACTTTGGCAGCTTCTGAGAGTACTGTCAGGAAAATGGGTAGGCCATTTGCTACTGTGTTCTTCATTTTCTACAGCTGTGATTATGAGATAGTATCTGATTCGGAGCTTTCTAATTATTTTTGTCCCTTGTTCTCCCTAAAATATTTTTCAAAATAATAAAAATCTTGAGGATGGAATAGACAAAGGAGATATTTTTTTTTCTCACCTGTAGAAAGCGTTAATTTGTCAGATCGAATGTTATATGGTTTTATTTCAGATGCTTAATTCTGAAAACATGAGAACTGAGAAGTAAGACAGAATCTCACCTTCTGAAAGACAAAACTTCTGTCTAAAACTTCCTCTAATATATTTTTTTTAATCCAAGAAAGGAACACGTAAAATGTCAGATCCTATAGAGCTGCAGATATATGGGATAGTGGCGTAGTTATTACTGGTTAGTCTGAGGATAATGGCTAGAAAGTAATTGCAGCCAGAGCTGATGAATCATTTCACTTAGATTTTGTGAAAATGGAGTCCAGCCTTAATTATTTGTTAGAGTTCCCAGTTGATGTGCTACGCCGTTACTAAATAGCTGTATCTATAATAAAGAAACATTAATAAAGAAAAAAAAGGACTGCTGGAGACTTGCTCTTCAATCCTGTGATCAGATCAATAGATGATGGATATGTGTTTTAGTCAAGTGTTTTGACAAATATTAATTACAGAGCAGAACATTTATGTGATCAAACTTGGAAATATTTGTTCCTGATAATGATGGAATTTACAAAAGGAAAGTACGGATGGAAAAAGGAAGACGTTTAGTAGCCAAGTCATCTAATAGGATTTTTAAAAATGTTTTGACTCGCTAGATGACAAATTCAGAATTTAGAGTTGATGGGAAGTTGACACGTACCGTAGGGAGCAGGTGGAGGGGACAACAGACAGATTTGGTCTCTTTAAAGTTTTTGTTTACTGCCTGTCTGGAGCTTTGACAAAGCTCTGTCATGCCCTTATGCTGATTACCTTCGTGTAGAACAAGAGGTATTGACTAATGAATGAATGATGTGCAGTCCCTAACCCTTCCAGAGCAGCCTTAAAGAGCACTGCCTTTAATACACAGATTCTTCTTTCTCTCTCTCTCCACTATAGGCTTCTCTGCAGAATGTCAAGCAAAGATCGACACATTGATTCTAGCTGTTCGTCGTACATCAAGACGGAACCGTCGAGCCCTGCCTCTCTGACGGACAGCATCAACCACCACAGCCCCGGTGGCTCCTCAGACGCCAGCGGGAGCTACAGTTCCACCATGAATGGACATCAGAACGGGCTGGACTCACCTCCCCTCTACCCTTCGGCCACAGGGCTTGGGGGCAATGGGCCGGTCAGGAAACGGTATGACGACTGCTCCAGTACCATCGCTGAAGATTCGCAGACCAAGTGTGAATATATGCTGAACTCGATGCCCAAAAGACTCTGTTTGGTGTGTGGTGACATTGCATCAGGGTACCACTATGGAGTGGCTTCCTGCGAGGCCTGCAAGGCTTTCTTCAAGAGGACAATTCAAGGTTGGTCATTCTTGAAACTTCTTTTCTTTATTTTGCTCAAAGTGAAATAGTGCAATCCTTGACTAAATCCTGTTAGGACTTCAGACTATACCTTTTCATTCTTCTTAGTGTTTGGTCCTACAGATATCACTTGTGAGAAAGCCCCTTTGGGCTTCTTTGGGAGTTCTGTCTGTCATGTTAAGCCCACTGCCACGTTTATTTTGATTATGAAAAACAGAAAAACACTGGACCCATCTGGTGCATGTTCAGATTTGTTTTCTGTATGAGTTTCTTGTGGATTCCCATAAATGATTGTTGCGAAGAAAACTGATTCTTTTCTGAAGGTTGTCATGGATGCCTCTTAAACACACCTTGTGGCTGGCACACAGGAATCGTGCTTGCGTTCTGCTCCTAGTTACACCACTACCATACTTAAATTGTTACAGAAATTCAGTTTATTTTTGTTAAAGCACCAGTGCGTTTAAAATTGGAACAAAATGCAATGGTGTAGTGCTTTGTGCATATCAGTGTATTAATAACTGGTCTTTCACCCATCTGATACACAGTGGCCTTAAACAGGTTCAACAAATATCTGTAAGATGTTTCTTATGTTCTGAGGAGAGTAAGTTGGCAGCTTTTGGTCTCTACCCAGTACTTTGTACTAATCTGCTCTTGATACCTGTTACAAATACACCACATATTTTGGCATAAATTAGTACGAATGGGATAATTTGCACAACCACTTGTTCTAGCTTCAGAATCATGGAGACAAAATAAGCATCTACTTTGATTTAAATGTCATCCTTTCAAGTAAAATTGAAGGTGCTTTATTTAAAGAGCATGAGGCCAAGCTTGGCCTGTACAGGAGTATAGTGTCACGTTAAATTAAATTCAAACTTCAGAGACTAAAATTAGGTTGCTAAGTCCAAATTTAAGCTGCTCAATAAAATCTGCTTGATTTTCATAGATGTTGAGCACCTGGAATTCTCAGGAAAGACAATGCAATCTGGTGGTATACTTTTCTTTTTAAAAATGAGTTACGATAAGGAGCATAAAATTAGTTTCAGTTTGTAATTTCGTATAACCCAAAATTTGAAACATTTGGTCAAGGTTTCTTAAATATAGTACTTCCATATTTAATGTAAAATTAATAAGGAAAAATAATGAATATTATTTTAATTTATACATTGCTGAGGCAATGGCCATTTTATTCTCCTCTCATCCGTTTGACTACTAGGGCCATTATGATGGCCATATGGCTACCAAAAAGAAACAGTAGTCTTCAGTTCTTCTAATGGAGCTGAGTGTTACAATGTTTGCAACCAGTAAACGAACATACCTGTGAAGATTCCTAGTGGCCTGGGTTCATATGTAAAATGAATGCATATGCAGAAACAGTATGCTCATTTCAAGTCTTTGTTTTGCAAAAAGTAAAAAAAAAGAGGTAGGTGATTTCACTCGACCTTCAAGAACATTTTCAGAAAAACTCAAAAAATGTTTCCACTGAAGCAATTTGTATTTTGTGGTTGCTAAACTTCAAGCACCAACTTCAGCTAGCAACTGTTTTTATAAATGGTATTTAATTGCTACGTAGTAGCTGTCCTACAGAACCACATTGATTTAGTTGTATTTTGAGCGTGAAAAAATGCCACAGAAATGTTAACTGATTAAAGTGTTGACTTCTGGCAGTAATAGGTAGCCTGCAATTTTACACCGCACCATAGACAGCAAGTTTCTGGGCATGGAAGCACAAGACAGGGATGTCATTCTCCAGATTAGCAACCTGGACGTGGCCACACAGCTCAAGTTAGAACTAGCAGCTGTGCAAAAAGTCTCAGTACAGTTAGAGCACTAGCTGCATCAGCAGGTTACAGTGCTGTGAAGACAAAAAAAAAATGCAGTAAGGCAAAACCAAGCATCGAATGGAAAAGCAGTAATGAAGAAACTAAGAACAGGAAGTATGTTACCATCATAGTGTCACGGCAGCATGCTGACTAAACTGCACAACTACTAAGAGTTTTCAGATACCATCCAAAATAATGGAAGCTATTTACTTTGATAAATCAAACAATGGATTGTGGTAGGTGACAAGAAGTATATAAGAAGGTACTCTTCACATTTTGAATGGGCAAATTCTACCTTTAAGCTTGCATGAAGAATAATTCCCCTGAGGTTTTTTTTTTTTTTCCCCTCTAAATGATAGAATTTAGTCCTAATGTTCCTAGAGGTCGTTCTTCCCTGTACCATTTCACTTCCTGATTCATATCATATTCTTTCTCTGCTTGTTTTTAAAATAAGTTGATTACTGCATAACTGCAAATAAGAAAACAGGAAAACAGAAAAAACCCAAGAAATGTATAAATACAGAATAGTAAACCAGACTAACTGAAGAGTCAAATATTGTAACTGTGCATATGTCTTAGCTCAAAGAATTGCTTTTTTTAGATGCTAATAATTTAATTGTGATGGGTACTTCATTATAGATTCAGTGAAAAAGAACGTTTGACTTCTCAAAACTTTCTTGTGTATAATTCATGAGTTACTAAATTAGCTCAGACTTTGTATGACCCAAGTGCTACTCCTGTTGAAGTCATGGGCAAAACTGCCCTGACTTCAGTGAGAGCAAGGCTGAGCTGGTAAAGTTAGATTATGAAGCACATCTTGTGTTCACGTCAGGCGTGGTGTCCTTTCCACTAAGTCAATGGGAGTCTTTCCATTCTTTCCATTTCAGAGGAGTCTTTTGAAATCTCAGTAGCTGAAAGCCCCAGGCAGCTGTTCAGAGAGCCAGCACAGTATCTGTACACCACCAGCACCTTACGTAAGACAGAAATGAAGTGCATCACAGAATACCTAGTGGCCCCTTACACGGGGCGAATTTCGCTCTAATGTAGAGTGTACACCTGTTTTTAAGGGTAATGGAGATTATCTTTCCCTTTCAGATGACAGCAGTTTAGTCTAAAAAAAAGTCTGTTCCTGGTTGACAGATTTCTTCTCCTCTTCTTCCTGCCCCTTGCAATCCCTGCTAATTTTCTTAAAAGAAAAGAAATGGAGTGAACTGTCTTGAATTATAAGAAGGAGTAATTTTGTCTTTTTTAAATATATATTTTTAACATAGCACAGAAATGTGTTTGGAGCTGTGGTAAAGAATGCATGGATTATGACAAAAATCAATAATATTAGAAGAAATGAGAAACGAGAAATTACCTGGCTAAAAAAATTAAACAAAACCCACCAAAAAAAACAGCTCAATATATAAAATCGGTGTCGTCTTAGGTCCTGGTAGAATCTAATGACGTTCTGCCCTCTTTTGTGACATATAAGGGATGGGAGAACTGGATGTTCTCTCTGCTTAGCCTAGTACTCACTCAGCTGCAGCTCTCAGTTTGCGTCTGGGATAATTTACATGGTGGCTGATTGCAAATGTCTCAGAGAAACACACACACAGCCAAATCTCCCCGAAATTGGCTTAACATCAGGGATAGTAGAAAATAGCAACGTCTAAAAATAGTTACAGGTCCATTGATTTTTAGAGTCTCTCTACAGTTTTTGCTGTGCACTGTATTATCTTGAAAACTCCAAGCTTTCATTAAAAGAAAGAGGAAAAAAAAAAGAATTTTCAGTTGTCAGCTGGGTGCAAAGTCTTGTGTTCAGCACAGAGGTCTTGTACTTACCAGATATTTTGTAGTGAATATTTAGTGTAAATACATTTCTCATCATTTTTATTTGCTCAGTTATCATAAAGACTAGTAAGTACACATTTTACATTAATAATAGGTAATTATTCAGTGCCTGTAACTTAAACATTTCTGCAAGTGGATTGAAATGGTGTTCTTGCTTTCAGTAGAAGGATGATAGGACTTACAGATTCAAAGACAGTTTACTATTTTGTTTTATTTTAGCCTTCATTTCTCTAAAATAACGGTCTGCATCTAGACAACTTTCCTCCTCCCTCCTTCCAAATCTTCAGGACTGTCGTCTTTGGACTCTTTAAACTAGCATGAAAAGGAAGTGAAGTGAAAAGCCTAGGTATTGTTGCAAAGTAAGCAACAGCTTACTTACTATTTCCTTGGACAGTGTTTGAATTTTTCCCACAAAAGCTAAAATATTTTGCATTCAATAGTCCTTGTAGTTCTTGGGCTTTGTTTTTTTTTTCTTTTGTTTATATGTTTATTTTTTAAGGAAAAACTGTTGGATGAACAGTATTGAGACAGCAATCTTCTGTTTATACGCAGGGTGAGTAAAGCAATAAGTAGTAAGAAGCCCTGCAATCATACCCTCACTGTCTCGTATAAGAGCTTTATCCCTGAGAGTTGTTGCCTGTCCGTGTCTCCTAACACAAACAAGAAATATTCCATCCTGGGAATACTGTTGTCTTTTTGGTCATTACATGAACTAGACCAAGTCTGCCATCTCATTTTATGATGATCACCTAAACGCCTTCAGCTCTGCAGTTCTGGAGTAATGTAATTCCTATGGTCTTCAAAGTCTGCTCAAAGTAGGAGCTAGATTAAACTGCTTTGTACTTTATTCACCTTTTTGGTTACTCAAAGTTGGTTTTAATCCCTTTAGTGTTCAGGTTTTTCAGCTCTCTCTAGTGTTTACCCATTACTGATCCGACTCGATCTGTAAATGCACAAACACTTTACAGTAAATATATATATATTTTTTTTAATCAGGGAAGTTAGAACTAGCTATGTAAATTCAGATTCGTTGACATTTAAAGTGGGCAACATGAAGTTGATTCGAAGTTGCACATGACCAAAGTGGCTTCCAAAGGTTAATTTGCATCTCTCAAAGCTGACTCCTATAGTACGGCACATTGTTTTTGTGGAGGAAATGAAAGCAAATTAAGTAAGATTTTATGGCTTTTCAGCATCTTTACTGGTAGCGAAGATTATAGTTTTTTATAGAAAGACAGGGTGGAGGCTTGCATCTTGGTGCAATAGTCTTTGGACCTTGGCTCTGATGCAAAGATGGCAGCCCTCCAGTGAACCTAACACTAAATGTCACCTGAATCCATCATTACCTGATGAAATCATTCACCTTCCTTATATAAGTGAAAGTCTGTGCATCAGCATTTCTTTCAAAGAATACTTTAAGCAAGCAATGATAGGTATCTTCCCTTTTCCTCTGATTTCTCTGTGCCTGTGGGCCAACCAAACTAGTGAGCAAGTATTTTTAATTCCTTCCAGCACATCTTTTAATCCTGTCATAATGTCATTGTGTAACTATGGCAGCCAAACAAGATGAGACAATAAAATATAAACATGCTGAAATCTGAGAACCAGCCCACTTATAAAGCTCTGTCTAGTTTGAAACTAGAGATATGTGAATTCTCAGCTAGCAAGTGATTTATTTTAATGTTTCTATAACTTTTTTAATGACTCTTTTTTACTGCTGTGAAAGTCATTTGGTTTGCAACTTTACAGACTGAGATGTTCTGTGTGCTCATAAACAAACAATGACAATTTTCCATGCTGCCTTGGTAGGATGTATCAAAATTGACCTAGATAAAATACCAGTAGGGACAAAATGTAGATGGTTCAGTCTTTCTGACTTGGACAACTCTTCAGTGACTCCCAGGCGGCAGGGGATCAGCTCTATTTGTGTCTTCAAAGTGTTGATTCTCTCTTAAGATGACCTAAATGCCCTTCATTTCTGTTGAAGATAAAGAAGTTGACTACAGTGGGAATAAGAGGTAGTTGGGCCCTTACAGGTGTTGTTCAACACCCGCTAATATCAGCTTAATATTGAAAATTATGGTGGTTTTTATGATGCTGGAAGCCCATCTACCTAAAGTTAGAGGCTCATGCAAAACTGTCATGCAGTCAGACCAACAGCATCACCTTTACATTTCCGTTTTACATCTCCATTCATGTTGCTTTCTGTGAATAAAAGAAAAAGAAATAAAAAATACATTTTAGAAGTTCTGAGTATATTATGTTTCAGTTATAGTACACTGGTTTGTTTTAAGCAACTGAATGCAGTGATTTCACTTAAAAAGTACTTTTATGCTGTCTGTGTCCCTCTGTCAAATACCATCTTACACTATACAGTTATTTAAAAACTAGCTGCTTCTCTTGAATTTCTTAATGTAACAGAAAAGGCAACACAAGCAACAGAGACGTAAGCATAATCCTTCATACATGGTCCTATCATCTTAAAAAATATTTGAGACATTTAGGCACCAAATTTTTAAACATTCTGTAACTCTGTGTGTGCAATATTTTTTCTGAAGTCATCTGAGTGAAAAATTGTGAATACAGTCAACTGTAGGCTTGATCAGCTCCAGATGACATGTATTCATAGGTCTGTAATTCATAGAGCTATCTACTATATCAGGTGAATCCATCTAAGGATTTGTCAGCCAAAACTGCATTCAGTTAGGTTCAAATCCAACGTCATTCCAACCTGACCCCATTTCTGAAACCCTATCGATAAGACTACTTTTACTTGTGAAAATATTTACTCATACTTAAATTCAGTTGAGTTCTGACTGCAGAGTAAGGAACGGAATCTGCAAGAACTGAAACTTTAACCTGAGAGAAAATATTTTTACTTTCCTCAGTTGAGCTTTGCTAAGACCTATAAACATCAAATACATTTTTAAGTCCATTTGGGACTTTTTCTCTATCCTTCTTTACCCAAGTTAGCCTGTTACACTTTATTTCCAACAGCATCTACTTCTCCATTTCTCAGGAACTATTCTGTTCTGGTTGGACTACATATCACAGTGTGACCTAACATACTGTAATTCACTCTCTGTGTTGGCTTAGATTCTCCTGTCTCTCTTTCTAAGACTTCTCTTTTATTAATTCCCAGAAGACCTATGGCTGTAATCCTGGCTACCTTTCATTTTCCAGAGTTGTCATGCATGCCAGTCCACAGACAAGCAGGTCTATTCCTTTGGGTCTGTCACCCAGGAAAACAGAGCTTGAAGGTGGTACCAGGGGTAAACCTTACTGCAGAAGGACTTAAATCCAGTGATGCAGTAGCCTCTATTAAGAATAATGAGAACACTTGCTTTTTAAATACAAGTTTTTGAAAAAAGGTATTAGGTTACAGAACCTCAAAGAGAAAGTTTGGGAGAAAAATGGGGCATTATTGAATATAAAAAAAGAGATACTGAAATACAGTTTCATGAGCTTGATTATAGCATAAAATTATTACATTGAAGGAATAATTAATTCTTCTCTTTTGGTTTGCCTTTTTTTTTTTCTTTTTTTGCCTTTTTTTTTTTCTTCTGGACCTACATTCCCACAGAGTAAAAGTTTCAATACTGACATCTCCAGCATTCCTTCTGCTTTTGTAAGTGGCTCATGGCTACTCTTTCCAAACACATTTTCACGCTGTATCTCAGTCTTCCTCATGTCTTTTACTTGTCCAAAGATTTTCTGAGCATATTCCAACAGCTCACAGCAATCCTTTTACATCTTTAGTGTTATAATTCAAATGTCGTGGTGTGAAAAGGGAAATAAAACTTCTGCTAAGAATTACTGTCTGCAGCTTCTATTCTTGTCAGTATTTCTGGAAGAGGGACCCCTGTTTCAGCCTGTCCCACAGACTGGAGCCAGTTTCTAGATCCAGCTTCGCACTCTCAATATCTCTGAGGTTCTGGAGTTGTAACTGTTGATGACAATAACTTCATTTGGGATAAGATGCCAAGGCACAATGCCCAGTGCTTTTAGTGGCCTCTTCTTTGCCATGGTTCTCACTCCTCCTCTTCTGTTACCTTGAGTATCGCTGTCACTTCCGTGCAAGAGATGGCCAAAATGGTCTCGAGAATCTTGGCTAAGTCCAGTCGATTGCCTGGCTTGTAAAGCTGTTGAGTAAGTCCCTGTGCCATTAAAATTGTACTATGACTCCACATCTCATTCAGGTAACCTCTAAACCTCATCTGTGAGATGAAAAAAATAGTATCTTAGCCCACTTACCCTCGACCTGCGTGTAAAGATCTGACAGTCTGAAGCATCCAAAGCCAGAGAGCCGGTTATGCAACGTAAGTTTTAGCAGTTCACCTGCTATCTCAAGATCAAATGACATCATATTTTTAGTGAGTCAGTCACTCTTGATAGGCACAGTGTGTTAGAAGTATTTTCTCATCTTTTGTCTGAGATAATAAAATATAACAAATTAGTAGAAAAAAGAAACTGTTTTGAAATAAACATGCCTCAGTGCATGAGGAAAGAAGAGGGACTCGGGCTGGCATAAATCCTGTTGTATTATTATAGCACAGGGCAATGTGTTTGGGGAGTGAAGATTTGACATATATTTTTATTTTCAAACGTCATACTAATTTACATTACTCAGCCCTTTAACTGCCAAACTGTAAAAGTCCATTACGCCACTGAAAGGAATATACAAATTATCCCTTGGCACTTCAGGCAGGAGTTTTACATATATGCTGTTATTCTATCAGCCAGCAAGCTGCATGATTCTATCAAGGAGTAAGTGAGAAAATTATATTGCCTGCAAACTAATTGTACAAAAGACTCTGAAATAAGTAATCCGAGCCCAGTCCCTTCTGAAAAACAGCCAGGAGATACTATAAATTTCTCAGTCGTTCTTGTCAGCCCAGTTTAAAGACTCAGAGCTGCCATGTTGATTTTGTTCACTGTGTAACACAGCTACCTCTCCAACTGTTGACAGGACTGGGCAAACTCAACTTTTACTAGCTGCTCAGTTTCAGCCCTTAGTATCATGCAGTAGACAAGTAAATGGTAGAGCTTCCTTGTGAGTCTTCCTCATTGAAATAAAATGCAGATCTGAGCATCTTGAGTAGATGTAGTGTACCTAGGAAATTGTACAGATTCCCAAACACTTCTTAAAATAATTTATTTCTTATTTTCTTCTGTACACCAAAAAATAAGAAATTATGAGAGCTCTAATGACCTGCAATGTGCAGTAAATTTAGGTTTTTATCAAAAATATATCCACTCATGCTTAGAGTGCTAGGTAAAACACATTCTGAGCATGATACATATCCAGGTACATATCCATTGCAAAATTCCATGAGGTTTTTTTCTTTAAGGAAAGCTCACTGACAGAAATGAAGTCCATCGTGAGGATATTTGATAAAATACTGCATTCATATGTGAAGAGGTGACAAAACGTTAGTTTCCTTGAACTCTTACTCTAGCCATATTCTAAAATGCTGAACCACTTTAGGGGAACCAGCTATGGCCATTGGTAAGATGTTGATCTTTGCTGCAGCAGTAAGTCCAGTTACTGTAGCTACTGAGTTCATTGGAGGAACTCTTTCTAATATCTTCCAAGTTTATTTTCTAACAACAAAAATTAAGATTGAGCATCAGCTGTAAAATATAATTCATTAAAGTAAAGCAGCCTAAATTGATAGAAGATTCCCCCTCTAAACTAAAGTACTGGAATCTAAGTGACTAGAATAATAGCTCATTTTAGAGTTGTTTAGGTGGCAAGAATTTGCAGGAAAAATAAGTTAATGTTGTCAGTGCATAATGTGCTGCACACTACAGACACTTGCCGTGATTCACAGGATTTTGCACAAAACTGAAATGTCCGAGTATGGATTAGTGGTGTTTATTCATGGAGAAAAGCAATCTTGCTTATATTTTTCTGGTTTTGAATACTGCTTTTTGGTGTCGACATCTATACCTTTGTTATCTGTGCCTTTGCACAAGGACTCTGGCTATAGTGGGAGTGCTCCACTTGCCTCAGTACGGAGCTTTGCTGCTTGAAGTTCTGTGTTGTAGTCTCGATCTTGTTTTTGATCAAGATCGTTTCTGCCCTTGTGCAAAGATATCTTTGATCTTGTGCGAAGTATTTCTGATTCCATGTTTGTTATTTTTTTTTTTTTTAAATCGGAATGGTAATACATTTATTACTATAATATGATGAAGTTAATTAGATACAGTTTTTGAAAGGCTTTGAAGGTCTCACTGTGTGGTGGTTGAGCCTCACTGAGAGTGCTTCGTTAGAGTGTGAGAGGATGAAGTGAATCTTTTTCTAAGCTTGCTTTTACCATCCTTTCCTACATATCCTTCCAGAAGTGTTATTTCCTAACTTCGCTACTGCGTATCAGAGAGAAGTTTGCAAGAACTATTGTGCTGAATTTTCTACCCACCGTATCCTTTATTTCTTAAATAGCTTTCTTTTCAGGAGCTAGGGAAGGGGAAGAGGACTAGACTGAAGTTTGAGTTTTGTCAACAAGAACCATTAGCGTTCATAGAATCATAGAATGGTTTGGGTTGGAAGGGAACTTAAAGATCATCTAGTGCCAACACCCTTGCCACAGGCAGGGACACATTTCCACTATACCAGGTTGCTCAAAGCCTCATCCAGACTGGCCTTAAACACTGCCAGGGAGGAGGCATCCACAGGTTCTCTGGGCAACCTGTTCCAGTGTCTCACTACCCTCACAGTAGTTCAGACATACCAAGGTCTGTTTTCCTCAACAGCATTGCTCAGTCAGTCATGCAGCAATGTTCAGGAGGAAGACAGCCCGCAAAGGCCTGAAAAGGTCGTGCAAAGTGTGCTGGTTGTATTGGCAAAATGCACATTGCACATGCAGACCTCCTTTATCATAAATACTTAAACAATTATCAGTAGATGTAAGTGGTTTAAGTATGACTTCCTGTTGAATTAGCAGTTGCTGAGCATTTGAGTCTTTGTGCAATCCTGCAATCCACTAATGTGATATTTAATGAGGAGACATCAGTCTGGAGAAAGGTAGTCAATATAAATCAGTGTTTACAAAGTGTGATTAACTCTGAAATATTTCATCGATGCTGTGGTCCCAGGCAGACTCTATGCTAATTATTAGAACCTGCGCATGTTTCAGGGGACTTTGACGGACCCTGAGTGCAGCAAACATGGAGCAGCAAAATTGCAATTATGCTCGGACTGTCTCTGATGACAATTTATGCATTTGGTGTGATGACCTCTTGCTTCCCAAGAGGGCAATAAACAGAATGCATTTTCATTAAGATACTAATGCACTTAATCACAGGGGGAAAGGGTTAGAAAATAAAGAAATACCTTTAAAGCAAGATATATGACAGGCTGATGGGGAAGATCCTTGATTTAGAAGTCAGTTTCTGGTGAAACTTCTGACTGCTGCAAAGTCTGTCATACTGAATGTGGTCATGGGCAATAGGATGCATGGCTGGGCAGGTGAATAAGCTGAGCTAAGCTGTTTTATGAAAAGTGCAGTAGGGGCAAAAGAGACCAGATGTTGTCCTATTTGGACTTGGATACCCAAAGATGTGATTTTAAAAAACTGTAAAGAAAATTACTCTTGTATTTTACCCATTAGTTTCCACTTTTTTTCCTTATTTTTGAGGATAAATAATATGTACTAAGCAGTAACAAAAAAAAATGGAGACACTGCTTTGCCCAGGAGGCTTCACATTTAAGGATCTAGCTTGTTCTAGGCCTTAAGGAGAGTTGGGAGAGGCAGAGGCAAGCATCTCCCCCAGTTTTTGTTATTGACAACTTGGTAGGAATGATCCTATTTCTGATGCATCTCAGTACGAGAAATCTCTCTAAAGTATATAGAGAAGAGGAAACGTCCTGGTTGAGAGATCTGACCTGGCAGCTGTAGGATGTGCTAGATGTGGTGGTAGCAATGCCAGTGAGCCCCGCCTGATACACGGTGCCTGCTGTGGTGGAAGGAGAAGGGTGAAGCTCTGTAGTACCTGTTACAGTTGATTGTGCAATAAAGCATGACAGTCTCCTTTTTGTTCTCTAGACAAAGAAGACTGATGAAACTGGTGAAAAAAAGGAAATGAAGAGAGCTCAGGCTAGGAGCATAAGCATGGGGCTTGGTACAGACAATAAATGACAAAATTTTCTCCTCCTACCAGCAGGAATAACCTATGTGAAGGATTTTGCTAGGGACCATGTATGGAGCCAGACACAGACTCACGTTAATTGTGGTTTTGTGTATTTTTTTTTTCATATAGCTGTCTAGATTTTAACAAAAAAGAAGTCAAAAAGCTCATCCTTTAACCTGCCTTTTCATTTTTACTTGGAAGGTGTTTCCTTTCTATAGCACTGTTTACTCTTGATATATTCCAAAATTAAAGACAACAGCAATTGTATGAGTACTTTGTATTTCCATTGTGTTGCTTAGTCAAGGATTCTGAATACCTCTCTTTTCTTGTACGTTCTGTTACAGGTAACATAGAATACAGCTGCCCAGCAACGAATGAATGTGAAATCACAAAGCGCAGACGCAAGTCCTGCCAAGCCTGCCGCTTCATGAAGTGTCTAAAAGTTGGCATGCTGAAAGAAGGTAAGACCGATCAAGTCAATATGTGTCTCTCTGCAAATGCATGCAGGAATTGTAGGGCAATCAGGAAAGAAGAGAGATCGGTGAGTGTTCAAATCAGTTATTGTAAAGGCAATTTCATGTATACTTGCTCTTTCTGACAGTCTGTTTCTAAGCTACGGAATCACGGTCTATCTATGTAGAGTTCATCTTCTCTGGAATATTTCTAACTATGTGTAATACAGCAAAATGTACCCCAGCATTCAGTTCCTTCAGCAGGTAACTAATAGAATAATCATCATTTTTCTCTCATTTTTCTTAACGCTTTAACATCATGAATTCTCAAAGATTTCTTTCCTCCATTCCTTATTCACTGTTAGTCTGTCCCAGTTCTGGCAGAAACACAGACTGTGCCTTCTTTTCCCTATTTGTACTCAGTCTTCATTTCATCAGGACAAACGAAAGGGTTACTTCTGAATTAAATAAGTATAAATATTGAGTATGTCTACTGAAGTTACTCTGACTACACTGGAGCAAATAATAGCATGCAGAAGAGGAGAATCCGCCCCTCTTTTTTTTTTTTTTTTTTTTAAAAAAAAAAAAGCATGTGAGAACGCCTGTGCCTCACTGTAAGTATATGTTGAGTGTTTTAATTCATCAGTTACATTTTGAAGATACTGAATAACAGGTAAATATAAGAAAATGTTTCCAAGAAACAGTACTGTCTCACTTGGAACCTGATTCATCTGTATTACAGAAAGAGGCACTTCCTTAAATTTCAGTCAGCTGCTATGCACTTCCTTTGCTCTTAATGTATATGCAAAAATAAACTTTGTGTGCATATATTATATACATTATTATTGTAGTGCACTGCTACCACCAAGATAGAATAACAGAAGATGTCTTGGACTTCTGAGCTAGATAACCTTTTAAAATAAAATCAATGTAATGTTTTCTAAATATTGTCTCCAGTGGAGAGTACTTTGTGTTAAGCAACCACTTTAAAATAGTCCCATGCAATTTCGCTTTGTCAGTGCTTAAAAAATCAGCTTAAATAGATGGCTGATTTTTGCAAATTGTTTGATGGTAATTTAAAACAGGTTTAAGTATACAGCTATCAGGGTAAAATCCAAGAACAACATAAACCAGTGGAGAGATGATGGACAAATTAGGCCTATCACGCACCTACAGACATATTCTTATTGGATTATACTTACTAAGAATAAACCTTGTTCTGTGCAACTGCTTTGGCAGATGCTATGATCCTGTGAGCCAAATCCTGCTGTCCTTAGTCTTACTTGAGCAAAACTCCTGTCAGATTCAGTGGGGATTTTGCCTCAGTAAGAACGGCGGGATTTGACCCTCTCTTCCAGTGGTGATGGGAAGGGTTCTTTACTTGCCAAAATCCTCATATAACTGACCACTAGGAGCAGTTACTTAAAGGTTAAATTGTGATGCTTAGATAAACTGCAGAAAGAAAGGAATGTCTGAGTATGGCAGCTTTTGGAAGGGACTGTGCTTCTTAACACCTTTTTTTAGTAAGTTAAGACCCCATATCACTAGTAACCTAACATACAGATATATTGAGCCACTTGTTTGGAAACGAAACAGTGCTACCAAGAGTACATACAGATGAATTGGTTTAGACCTTTTATTTTAAATTTTGAAGGCACCATTGCACATTCATTAACATATATTTAAAAATCTAGTCTGTGTGCAGCTTCTGGGACTGCATGAGAAAATTAAGTGACTCTTCTATAAATGAATAATTATCTCAGTTACCAAAATTGTGCACAGATTTACTGTGTTTCCACATACGATTTTGGTAACTGAGATAATTTAGTTAGGCGATTCAGATGCACATTGTGAATTGGATTTTTTGCATGAATAATTGTTGTCCATGGATGCAAATCAATCCCACAAGTTTTCTTAATCAGAATTTAATCAATTGCCTGCCCTTAAAGTACATACCTTTTTCTAAAAGTTCTACAATGACAAAATAACTAATTCCTTTGAAAAGAAGTTTCCTTTGTTAACCCCCCTCCTGGGCACAACATAGTTCTTCCACTCTTATTGTGTGAGTTTTTCTGTCAAAACACAGTAAGATTTCTACTTATTTTTAATTACTGAGTCTTTTCATCTAGGGGAGAGTTAGCTTATCTTCTTTTCAGGTATTGCTTATCTGCCACCCAATAGGACAACCTAAAAGAACCTACAAGGGCATTTTGTTTTCTTTCCCGCTTTAGTGGCCACTTTGACTTTTGAAACTGTACTGGTTCATAGTATGCTTTTAGGACTGTGCTTGGAATAGAGAGAGTTTTTTCTTTTGTTCTTGTTGGAAGGTAGTTTTGGAGACAGGTGGTGGTGTTTTTACCTATGGGGAAGTATGGAGATGAGTTTTTTGTCTTTGACCGCATCCTTTATGCACAGCATGAAGAAAAATTATATACTTACTTCTTTTATGTGTAAAGTGGTGTAAATTTATTAATTAGCCTGGACTTACACTGAGCTGAAATAATTCCTGCTGTATCTTAAATGTTTCTTTATGTTCAGACAAGGATTTCAGTCCCATGCAGCATGTCAGAGATCATGCTGCAGTAAATCTATTCAAATGTAAACCTGTTCAATTCAATTACCAGTTTATAATAAAATTTGCTGCTGCAGCCTCCACGTTTGTCACAGCAGTCTCTACATGCTGATGGCACAGCATGCCTGGAAATTGACAGCCTAAATCTATTTACAAAAAAAATTTAGTTGCAGACCTGAAATAAAATTAAGTTTAAGCAGCTTTGAGAGGAGCATCATATTCCTTACAAGAACTTCTGCACATCTGCCAGTGTGCATCTTCTCCAGAAATCTTATCCTGCTAGTGGGGGGTTTTCTTTTAGAAATTTTCCTTAACAAACAGTTTTTAAATATAATCCTCAGTGAAACAATTATCAGATGTTGCGCTTCCCTTCACATTTGGAAGGACTTTATTGCATTGTCATTTTGTGAATTGTCGTATAAATCTCATGTTAGAAATCACAATGCCTGGAAAAAGATCCTGAGTTTTATTTTAGCTTTTAGGGAAAGGTCCAAAAACCACTTAGAGCAAATACATAGAGTGGCTTCTCTTATGACAGCTGCATGTTAAATCATTTATTGTGGGAAGATAATGGTGCTTTTCATCCAGCATCCAGTGCTTCTGCAAGAGACTTAGTGTTAGGATTTTGGGGCCGTGCCTTGGAGTCAAACCCTGGGAGGGAATTGGATTTCTGGTCACATATAATACAGGGTGGAGTGGGTAATTTCTGTATGTATTCTCAAGGATCACAGAATCACACAGAATGTTAGGGATTGGAAGGGACCTCGAAAGATCATCTAGTCCAATCCCCCTGCCGGGGCAGGATTGCCTAGACCATAAGGATGTCGATGGGGCATAGCCAGCAACACCTAGATCAAGATTCTTAGCAATTTATAAGTTGTGGGCCAGAAGCTAGGCAAGGAAGAGTAAAGCAATGTTATCCTCGGCTGAGCTGGAGTGGGATTGAAGTCCTGGCTGCTGTCTGCACCTCCTATTGAGTAGCACAAGAAAGTTACTACAGACTGATCTACAGGAACACTTAATTTTGATTTAGCCCATGGGCTGTTACTTGAAAACATAAGTCTAGGTGTGTGGACCTTTTATAAGTATGTGTTGTGCTTCATACTGAAGCATTCGGAGATGCTGATGCGCTTTTAAGCACGTGACAAATACAAGAGTGTCTCATTTTCATTTAGTTTCCTGGGTAATGGTTATTAGCAGCACGGCAGAATACACTTTACTTGAAGAAATTTTACATTTTTCTATTTTTAATTTTCTGTGTCAGTATTATGGAAAATCAGCTTTTCAAGGATCACAACTGATTCTTCTGAAATACAGTTTCTTTGGCTGTGCTTATGTTTTGTTGGATTCTCTCAGATTCACAAGAAGAAATGAAACAATGTAAAGATTCTTGTGTAGTCTAGGGAGGAACTTTCCGAATGTATCCTTAGTGATTTCTTTACATAATATGGCAATTGCCTAAAGGAGGTGGAGGGGCAAACAACGATTTGCCCTTTTTAAAAATGAACACTTTAAGACATTCTTTTCAGTTCTGTTAGTTTATAATCAGTCTTTTAAGTTTGGCCTTTCAAACACTTTGGAAGCCAGTGATTAGTTTGCCTCAGGTAGTAGAATTAAATCTATGTTCATGTGCAAAACTGGGTGTTTTAGCTATTTTCCTTTTTATATAGCTAGTTGCAGTGAGAAAAAGGAGTTGATTTTTTTTCTTTTCTAAGAAGGACAATTGGATATAAAACTGCATAAGCTGATATGGGAAATCGTGGGTAGATATTTGACTTTTTTTTTTTCTATTGCTAGTCAATCTGGTTGAATTCTAGTTTTAGTCTTCCATTAGTACTATGTGCCTTTTAATACTATCTCTGGGACTACTTACTAGCACGTGTCTGTGATATAAGGTATTATTCCAAGTTTATTATACCACAGATCTTGGTCAGAATAGCTACCCATGTGTACTGGGCATTAATTACTTCCACTGGAGTAATAATTCCAAAATAAAATTACTTTTTGTTTCAGATGCAGCATTCATATAACTATTTTTTCAAGATGTTATTCCATATGTTTCAATTTTCTCCATGGAGGCAAAGCCATAGCCTGAGTTTTATCTGTCCTTATATTGTAGCAAGGTTAAAAATTACAGTTCAGAGGGGAACCTACTGAGTGGCACTAACGCAGCTTTTAGACCACCTGAAGTATTGTATCCTGTCTTAGCTCTCACAGTTCTGAGCAGTGCTGGTTCATACTTCTTACAGGACTGTTGACACCAAAGCATCTCCCATGTATCACTCATCTCTGATATCTGGATGTTTTCAGAATTTTTTATGGGTTGTTTGCAGTGGCTGATCTGCATTGCTTGTTATTCCAGAAAGTGTAGTTCATAAGTGGGTGATACATAAGGAAACAAATTTAAGTTTATTTGAAAAGTAAATTATACCATAATGAAAAGGCAGAAAATTTGGTTTGCTTCACATAAGTATGTTTGTATTTTCCTTACGAATGGTTGGCCTTTACAAATCATCATCAGTCACTTTGTACCCAGTTAGAATAGACAGAGTGACAGAATTCTGGCTTAATTAGTCCAGCTATTTAAAATGAGAGGCCAGATACCTAGTATTAACAGAAGCTGATGGAGCTACGTTAGATTGCTGTTCATTTGGCAGGTTTAGCAGTCTATGCTATGGGGAAATCAGCAATATACCTTTTTGTGTCTGTGTCTCTTTACTGTTGCTAGTAGGTTAGCTGTCGATCAGGCTCTAAAAATGAATAGAAACTCTCCAACCTCGTCATCTGGCAGTGCTACTTCAGTGTAACCCTTCCCATCACAGCAGCGCAGTTAGCATGTTGTATTTACACTCCTCACTGAGTAGCCCTTAACACTTCTCATTCATTAGTTGTCTTGGGTTTTTTTTAAAAGGTTTCGTACAGTCCCTCAAAGTAACTTCAGCATCCCTAGGGCAGTGTTAGGGCAATGGTGAGAATCTGCCTTGTGCGTAAAGAAATTCTGTATTTTAAGTTTTTTCCTTCAGCACTGATCTGAATAAAAGCAATTACCGACAGTTTTTAAAATGCTTGAACATTTTAAATGCTCACAGTACCGTAACGAACCAGAAGATTATTAGACATTAGTTAAACTTTTTCTTAACGTGCTAAAATTGGGATTCTCTAAAGTATTTTGCTTCACACTGTGAGAGATTTCATTAATATAAGAATACATTTTTTTAAGGGGTATGTGTATTTTAAAGCGTAAATTACTGAGTTTATTATACAGAGATTACCGTATGAACATCTTTGGCTTGTGTTAAGCAGCAGATTGGATTAAATTATCATATTGATCCTTTCTGGTTTTGACAATCTATGAAAATGAATCCGATACAGCAAGGAGAAATAGGCAGCTTGAGTTTACTCTTACGTAAAGAGATACATGATGTGCACAGGAGCAGATTAATGGATTGTCTCTCAAAATAATAAATAAAACTAAGCAATCCTCTTTATAACTGAAAATGTGTTATCACCTATGTTTTGAGGCTAGTGAAAAAGCCTGCTTAATAGGATTCCTCCTAACAACATCTCCTTTGAAAAGACCTGTGCATAAGACATTGCCAAGGTAAATTTCTCTCACAAGTCTAATACCATTAGTCTGCCAAGAAGAAGGCAGAAATTATTGTGGAGAAAGTTTTAGTTTCTGCTGCCTTCAGAAATTAGAACAAAGGGAAGGAGAAAGCATAAATGGTATTCAAAGAAAATATTTCTGTACAGGATGACAGTTAATAAAGCGGCATTGACCTCAGTGATATTTCTTATGCTATCTATTGTAATATTACACTTAAGGAGCTCCTTCATTAATGCAGGATATTAAACAAAGCTCCTGTGTTGTAACATCAAGAGGTAACACAGTGCATCATCTGTTGAAGTCTCTTCTGAATATCAACCCTTTTCTATGTTTCAGTGTACTATGAGGGAGTTTGGTTTCTAGTGCAGATATTTTTTGGAAGTGTATCTTTTCCTCTTCCCTTACTTTCTCTATTTCTTCCCACCTTTTCCCCTTTTCTTCCTTCCTTCAATGTCTCCCTTCCCCTCCCTTTTATTTCCTCCTTCCCTTCTTTTCCTTCCCCCTTGCTCTCCTTTTCTTTCTTTCATTCAACCTGTGCTTAGTTTAATATATACTGGGACCTGTTAAATCTCCTTGGAAACAATAGAAACTAATCTCTAAGTGTTGTTGGTGTTCATAAGTAGGCCTCTTTCCTCCTAACCAAAATGTGGCCTGATAGCCCAGTTCACACATTAGAACTGACAGCCCAATTTGTCTACCCTAAAACACGGCTCATGACTATCCACTCTCTGTAACTGATGAGGAAGGACAAACTATTCAATTGCAGGTTAGTGTTTATAGTGAGCTCAAGCAACTAGCATTTCTGTTCATCCATTAAAAAAATACTCAAGAAAAAGCAAATATTGGAGATGTGGATATTCTTTCTGGGTTTAGAAATCACATGAAAGTACCTACAGCTAAGACCAGCTGCCGGCCTCCTGAGAAGTTCTCACGGTGCTTGTGTTGCAGTGTTGTGCCAGTCTGGTTTATGTTCTGCCTCAGCATTTTTGGTCCGCATAATCTCCTTGGGAATGAAACAGAGAAGTCCCAGCAATGCACTGGATTCAGTCTTTAAACAAAATTTCTCTCTTTCTAGATACAATTTTGTTTTGCAGTCCATTTATACAAATACTCCACTTTCATAAAAGAGGCAGTATGAAGTGAATGTAGAGAAAGCAGTATCGTTTATACGTCTGTGTTTGAGAGCTATTTACATTTCTTGGCTTTCCACAGATTTGTGAATGCACTTTTTTTGATGTTAGCATCTGCAGATCTGGGGTCAAAGCTGTTTGCTGGCACACTCATCTGCAGCTTCCTTGGGATGAGATGTTAGGCTTGATTCTGCTCCCACAGTTGTCACTGGTGAGAATCCCAGTGACTGCAGTTGTTTGCGGGGTCAGGCAAGCGTCAGCGAAGAATTCATTCGGCCTATAGTTACTTTGTAGTTTTGTTATTAAAAATAGTGAGTTTCAAAGATTTTAACAGGCTTAAAATCTATGGTATTTTTCTTAGTGCACTTACCTTACCTATTACTTCCTCCAAATTAGGAGGAGTGGGTTCTGCAGATTCACAAGTCTACCTAAATTGGAATACCATTAAAAATTAATCACTTTATGATGAGAAAATATTAGTACAATCTGAAGTTGTTAACTGAACATTCTAATTTGTCATATTTCTTCTTTTGATCCTAAAGTAAGGAAGCAATATTTTTCTAATTTTCTAGAAATTATTATTCCATTTTTTAAAAAAGATACTCAGTGTATTTAGCCCCTGTGAACATTTACTTATGCACTGAAAGTACAGTGACAGCAGTGTAAGTAGTAAGGGAAGGTAGAGACAAGTCTGAAAGATGTAGGACTGTGTATGATATGGCATCTTTTCCCATGAGCTCCCAGACAAATAGCTGCCTTTCTTTCTTAGTCTCTGCCACCCATAAACACATACATCAATATGGCACTGCCATTTATTGCAGGGTGCTTGAATTCTTGTACATGGGTCCTGCCCTGTATTAAATAGGGGTCATTTTGTAAAGAGCGTTATTAATGTTATTTGTATTCTTCGCTTTTCTCTGTTTCTGCTGTGCAGATATTTGCACATCCCCTCTGCTTGAGTGGAATAGGTTTAGCATCTCAGGTAGAAGGTGCATTTAGCAGTGATGCGTATGCATATGTCTAAAATGCCACTTTGGAGCCAAGCCCCTTTTGTATTTTACTTAGCCCTTGCTTGGGCAGCACTCGCACCTCCTCAGTAAGACTTCCACTGGGTAAAATCTTAGTAGAAACAACAGGATGTATGGTAGGATTGTTTGGGGTGAAATGCTGAAATGATCTAGGTGCTACTAAATAGAACCCATGTGGCAGATGTGCAGGCAGACTTTGCTGCGTGGGATGGATTGGCACCAAAAAGCTTGGAGGTTGAGGAACTCTCTTGGCCTCTTCACTCAGCCAAAGCAGTGAATGTGTTGAGAAGCACTAAAATTACCATCTGCAGTTGTTACCTCTGACCTCATATAGTGCTATCTCTCAAATATTTCACACTTCTAAATCTCTGCTGTCCTACAAAAAAAAGTTTGAATCAACATGGTTTATTAGAACGTTAGTGTAACTAAGCCACAGTCTTCTCTCTGGTCAGTCATTGTCCTTTTTTAAGCTGGAGGTATTTTTACCAGTGGTGAGTCTTTGTCAGTTCTACTCACTGAGTCACTATGTGAGCTGGAATATTATTTCATTTGCAGTTTGTAATGTGGCTTTTGTGGTTGAGTCAACAACCTGAAATCTGAAATAAATGTCATCTTCAGCAGCAAATTGTCTTTATATCAAGTTTTGCCATGCTTACTAGCTATTCTAGTAATAGATCTCATTTAATCAGCCTTTTTTCTTTTTTTCTTTTTTTTTTCTTACTATTTTCTGTGGGTATTTATGTGACAGAAAAGGGAAACTATGGGGGGAGTCTGTTTCCATCATAATAGTGACTTAATGTAGCTATTAATCTTTATAAATTAAAAACATAGCTTTATTTTAAGCCTCAATAGTCTTTTATTAGATTAATGATTCTGGAGAAAGTCAAACAAAAGCTATGTTAAATATATTCACTTACTGAATAATATCAATATTTTCCTGTTTGCTCTTTATTGTTCCAACAAAGTTAATATGTTTATCTATTTTTCTCCTCTTCAGCATCTGGTTTTAGTTCTCAGGATCATCAGTTATAAGACCAGATGTCAATTTGATTTACAGTTTTAGTGCAGCAGATCCAAAATCAACACTCTGTACAACTTGCTTGCATTGGATCTCATTGCAGTCCACGTTAAAACAGTTAGTTATTAAAATAGTTTAGAAAAATTAAAATACTTTCTTAAAAGAAAGTCCTCGTGATAGTGTTCTATAATCAGCTTAACTCCAGTCTGTGCCCTCGGTGGCAGAATTGTTGGTGTGCTGTAAATGTTTTGCAGCAAAACTGCTTGACTAACAAGAGAGAATGTTGGTAACTTGCTGCATGCTGAGCACATGCGGGCCCTAGGAGTCAAGAAATAATACAAGACCACCATACTTGTCTTTTGTCTCTTTCTTTTCTTTTTCTAGCCAAGAGGTAGTCCATACAGCAGTGCTGTTCTTCTTGTTTTTAGTCAGCCATATCAAAATTATTTATTGCATCACCATTGCCCCTTGTCTCTTTCTGGTAGTCCTTTTCAGTCCTGTGGGTGACTGGCTGAAGAAAGGCTTTCCAGATGGGCCATGCCTTTCCTTCTGGTCTGAATCAATCAACAGACTGGTCTTACATCATTTGTTAAACAGTTGTACAGCCACATGTTGCTTTTCATGACAGCCTGCCAGCCTGAGTTTACAATGGTGTCCTGTGTCTACATTTCCTAAGTTCTGTCTCATTTTTATATTTTCTGTAATTAATGAAAGCTTAAGAAACAGGCACTTTAGATTTCATTGCGTGGCCAATCCCAAGGGTTATCCACTGAAATGTGAGAAGAGGAACATATTTATCATAAGTCATCAGAACTGCATTTCTGGGTATAGTTTGTGGAATCAGTTAAGGTAAGATGACTTAAGAGATGGCATAAATACACTTTGGATCCAGGTTGAGGGTACCTGCCCATTATTATTGAATGTTAGGAAAGGTCTTGCTCCGAACTGATTTTTAAGTTCCCAAGCCACTTGCTGGTTTCCCTGTCAAACTTTCAATGAAAGCTCTTAAGCTTTCAGTTTCAAGACACAGAATCACAGAATCACAGAATGTTAGGGATTGGAAGGGACCTCGAAAGATCATCTAGTCCAGTCCCCCTGCCAGAGCAGGATTGCCTAGACCATATCACACAGGAACGCGTCCAGGCGCGTTTTGAATGTCTCCAGAGAAGGAGACTCCACAACCTCTGGGCAGCCTGTTCCCGTGTTCGGTCGCCCTCACCGTAAAGAAGTTTTTCCTCATATTTATGTGGAACCTCCTGTGTTCCAGCTTGCACCCATTGCCCCTTGTCCTGTCAAGGGATGTCACTGAGAAGAGCCTGGCTCCATCCTCATGACACTTGCCCTTTACATATTTATAAACATTAATGAGGTCACCCCTCAGTCTCCTCTTCTCTAAGCTAAAGAGACCCAGCTCCCTCAGCCTCTCCTCATAAGGGAGATGTTCCACCCCCTTAATCATCTTCGTGGCTCTGCGCTGGACTCTCTCTAGCAGTTCCCTGTCCTTCTTGAACTGAGGGGCCCAGAACTGGACACAATATTCCAGATGCGACCTCACCAGGGCAGAGTAGAGGGGTAGGAGAACCTCTCTCGACCTGCTAACCAGACCCCTTCTAATACACCCCAGGATGCCATTGGCCTTCTTGGCCACAAGGGCACACTGCTGGCTCATGGTCATCCTGTTGTCCACTAGGACCCCCAGGTCCCTTTCCCCTACGCTGGTCTCCAACAGGTCTGCCCCCAACTTGTACTGGTACATGGGGTTGTTCTTGCCCAGATGCAGGACTCTACACTTGCCCTTGTTATATTTCATTAAATTTCTCCCCACCCAACTCTCCAGCCTGTCCAGGTCTCTCTGAATGGCTGCGCAGCCTTCCGGTGTGTCAGCCACTCCTCCCAGTTTTGTCATCAGCGAACTTGCTGACAGTGCACTCTATTCCCTCATCCAAGTCATTAATGAATATATTGAATAGTACTGGTCCCAGTACCGACCCTTGAGGGACTCCGCTAGACACAGACAGATTAGACTGCTAAATATCAAAATAGGAAAATGAATGTTTACCTGCAAAAGTAGAAAGCTGTTTTAAAATACCAGTTTAAATGTATTGCTTTTGTGAATTCTTGCCCAAAGATGTACTAGAAAAGTTTCTGCTAATTTATACCTCAGGTGAAGGATCAGGATGAGAAGGGAAGCTCTAAGTGTAATGATCTTACTATAAGGGGCAGAGTAGGCTCCTCCTTTTCAACAGCCCTCAAGAGCATCACCCCAAAATACAAATCTCTGACTGTGTTCCAGACAAAAAGAGAAGTTGGAACACCTTTGAGTCTGGTGTGTACAAGCGTAGTCTTTGCTGATGCTTTTTGTCTGACAGAGCATGCCACATGCCCCGTTGCTTGGTCTTGTGTGAGATGCAAAGGAATGCAGTAATCAGAGAACAAAGCCACAGACTAGCTAAGATGACATAAGATTCTTCTTTCTTCCCTTTTTATCTTCTCTTATTTTCATGATTTTCTATTCTTTTTCCTCTTCATACCACAATTGTATCAGAAGAATGCTGATGAGAAAATAGTTGCTGCAAGCACGTATCCTTCAGGCAGGCTTTTTCTGGCCAGGTGGGAGAGAGAATCATTAATTTCTTGAGGTTCTCGTTACCTGACCTGCACTATTTTGTGAGTACTAGTCAGGCTGAGTGACTGTATTTCCTCCTGGGCATCCTGGTATTGCTGGAGATATCCGTACTGGCAAGATACTTCAGCTCATCTCTAATTAAAATACTTGTTATGAAGTATTCTTAAACACGGCTGCTTAATGAAGTTAGAAAAAGCTTTCGGATGCAGAGTGTGAAGGCTTCAAATGTTGGAGTTCCTCTCTAGGGAGATGCCTGCAATCAGAAACCATTCTGAATGCTCGCGATCCATCCCGTTTTGTTCCCATTTGTTTTCTCTAATTTCCTGCCTTGTAAAATGCTGGTTAGCTGAAATAAGTCCTCTTTACCTCCTCTACACAGTTCCCTCCTTTATGGAATAGCCCCTGACACGTGCCTGTAAAGTGGCTTCTTGGGAATTTTCAAGTCTTTGAATGTGTTATCTGATTAAAGGGATGTATTTGTCTTTAATTCTCATCTGTAGTTCCACCTTTGACCCCATCTGTTAAAGTGGAAAGGAGTTGAGAGTCAACAAAGTCCCAGATTCAACCTAGATAACCTGCAGTGTGCACATTTGAGTGCTTTAACTCTTTGGTTGCCCCTGAAAACTATATACTTAATTAAGTGACAGGTTTGATTGCAAAATGTGGCAGTTCTGGTATGAGGCAGGTGAATTGTTTATTTTGTTGATTTGCTTAAGGTAGGATGATTTAGTTCTGGCTTCACCTTTTACATCAAAGAACGAATCAACATACAGTTGTGTGACGCAAACAGGTATAATATCTTGTTTGTGTATGTGTGATTTGTTTTTTTTTAAATAGACCAGTCTCTTGCTTACAGAACAGGACGGAAAATTCAAACCCCCACGTCTATTCCACGTACTTCCTTTTTGAATAGGAAGCTGATTTACGTGACTGGAAATGATATTGCAATTTTGGATGGGATTTTTAGATACCCCTTAATAACACAGAAGAACTCGTTCCATTGAAAGATAATAGAAGTAGATGACACGAGTGTCATTTTCATTATATTTTGCTAGTATTATGCTTTTTCTGCAAAACAATGTGACTGCAGAAAAAGCAGTGACTGAAAGTGTCTGTGACTACTTTACAGACAAATAAGTGACTAGAATGCTCCAATACATTTGGACCTGTGGATGTTTTCATCTTTTCTCTGGTCATTTTCTTTCCTAGCTTTCAGACACTCTTAAAACACTGAAAAGGTTTTCAGTATCCCAGATCTGTCCCTGTTCTCTGAAAGCTAGAGCCAAATTCTTCCCCCACTTACATCTGTTCAACTCTGGTGGTTTCAGTTATGCTGTGTGGCTGTAACAATGCCGAATTTGTCCTAATCTGCCCTTTTTCGATGGAGAATATGCACAGGCAAAGTGAACATAACCACAGTAAGTTGAACTGCAAATAGAAAAAAAATACATATTTTGTATGTGTGTATACACAAATAGAGAGAGATAAATAGCACACAGATAGGTTTGATAGTATATCTACTGTACATAATATTGTAAATGGTATCTTGCTGTGCTGGAATCTAAGCAATATGAGTTCAGTACTAAAGTGTTCAAGTTGCACCTGAGCTAGCTGGAGCCTGCCAGCCTCTGCAAGCCCACTGAGAGCATCTGTCTCGCCACCACCTTGCTCACGCTGTGTCCTCTGCAGGCTCTCCGATTCTTCCGACTATGAGCATAAATCATCCACCTGTCAGGAGCTCTAGCTGCCTGGATTATGCAATGCCTGCCTTCATTTGGAGACGGTGTGAGCAGAAGATTGCGGCAAATGGTTTGCATTCATTTTAATGCTGTTCCAGCATCTCTTCAGCTTTAATGAGGGTTCAGGGTGGTGATGACTCCCTGAGACAATGGAAGTCCTAGAGACCCAAGCTTGCTTTGTACGTTTGTATGGCCTAGTTTAGTTTTTTTTTTTTGCCTTTTTTCCTTTCTTTTTTTTTTTTCACCGAAGAAATGAATGGCTTGAAAATTGAGGCAGAGAACTGATACAGCACAAAGCCAGCTGTCCACAGCTCTGTTTTTTGGCCTTGTAATACTTCCCTCCAGCTGAGCAGTGAAGAATTTAAAAATCAGTCATGTTTAATGTTGATTGTCCATTTGTGCTGTCTAAAGCTGTGTAATGCTTAGTTGCCTACACTTAAATGTTTAAAAATCCTACCTTTGCAATTTATTCTGTTACAGGTATATAGGATTACACTATCAAGTGTGGAATACCATGTGGAATATCCCAAATTTAAAATACAGCTCCTCTATATAAAGTTCTTCTCTTACTAACAAAAAAAAAAATATTGACTGTCAGCAAAATTGTCTTCTTTCAGCTTGTTAGACCTGAATTAATCAAATTCCTTATTCACTCATAATTTTAATCATTAATTATAGGCAGAATAAATATGGGTATTATATTTCTTCATATGTGTAAACAAAAGAAAAAATGAAGGCGGTAAGACAAAAGCAGTGCAGGTCCTTTCTAAGGCAGGTGTTGAATGTGATTAAGGTAAGTTGCACCTTCACACCTGTAGTATCTGTCTGTCCCTAACCTCAAACAAATTCCACCAGATTCTTGCAAGTACAGCCTTTAGACTGTAGCCTTATATGACCATCAACCTCATGTTCTTACTTGCCTGAAAAACACTAGGTGTAGTACTAGTAGTAAAATGCTTAGTTTTAATACTAGTCAGTAGTTAGCAGAGGAAATCCATGTTTGGTATTGTGACACTCCAGGTTTACTGTTTTTCACAAATATTTAAGGAAACAAACTTGTTTAATAACTTTGAAAAACATTGTGCTTATGCAACATTAATTTTCTGTAGTGAACGTGTTGTGAGCTGGTCAACAATTTTTTCAGAGAACATTTATTTTAAGTTTTAGAGCACTCCTGTAATGTAGGCAGTAGTATCCCCATTTTACAGTATTTAACCTAAGACAAAGAGAAGAAGAGTTGCTAAGTAGAAATCACATGGGATGTTAGAAGCACGGCTAGACATGGGACTTCTGCTTTGAGGTTAATGTGTCATTCAGCCTGGGACTTCAAAGTCCAGCAGTTGCCACCCCTTTCTCACCCAATGACTGAAAGAGAGAAAGCTTTATTGCTTGTTGGTTTTGGGTTTTATGTTTCCCTTTATAACACTTCCCTTTATATGTGGATTCCTCCATCAGCTACTGGTGAAAAGAATCCTAAAAGGTGAAGTCAAATTAAGGCCAGCTTTTGTCAACAGGGAAAATAAAGCCCTCTGTTTCAATGCACCTATATATTTCCTGTTGATATTGATGGAAGAGATGCTTACATGCATGCAAAGGAATCTGTGTTGCCAAAGTATTTTAAATTTTCCTATCAGTGAAAATTTCCCCAGCTGACAAGTACCACTGGTGGCAGCTGAACATGGAGTACGTAGTGCTGCAGTCTTTACAGTCTCCAATCATAACAGTACTTGAGAGCTCTGCCTGTGTCTGTGTTCTCCCGCCTTGGTCTGAAAGCCAGAGAATTTCATGTAACCTGGTCATACTTAACTAGGACCACACAGAGCAAGGGAGTTTTTTTAATAGGCTGTTTGGGAAAGAGTGAAGACCCTAACAAGTGAAGTGTGTAGACTTTGAGATCTTTACTGTGAGCCTTATTTACTTCTGGTAACAAGCTAACCTCCCATGCCATTCCCTCCCCCCTCCAGTTTTAATTTGATGGAAAGCCAGCAGTACGGCAGTTTTATGCAAAGCCTCCAGTGAATTGAAAAAAAGATGTTTATTTCTCACTTTGTCTTTACAGATAACTTTAAAATTTTAGGCATCAATGCAGGATTATCTGAAGACCCAAATGCAACACAACACTGACAAAATCAGCTGAAAAATCTCACTCTTTTAGCTATGAAGAAATTAGATTTATCATCAGAAAAGCATTCTCTTTTCATTTTCTGAAAGGTGCTTTTTGACAGACCCTTTGCTGTGGACGTCATGCTCACAAAACATGCTGTCACAGGGCTATTTGAATATGGTGACAGGCTCATTATCATGTTGAAGACAACTGACAACACTGCAAACTAGAAATGGACAGGCTTGCCAATCAGCTGTTGAAAGGATTGCAGTTAAAATAGAGGTTTTTTTTGTTCTGAGAACAGTAGTACAAATTGACTACATTAATTCTTTTTATTATAGTTGCATGCACTGTAGTTAAGGGTCCGTCACTGTTTCCATTATAAATCCCTGTTTTCAAGGGTTTATTAGTAGACCATAAAAAATGGTTCCTGTTGAAATTTTGCATTAAAAGTATATATTACCCGAACAGAACAAAATTTCTGTGGTAACTGTGTGGAGGAGGGAGGGCAGAGAAGAGGGATTGACTGATTTTTAGCTGAAAATTGCATAAAGCTGAATGCATTATTATTTTTATAGCAACTTAGATGTCCAAGAGTTTTATAGACAGGTTTGTGCCTCAGGAGTTTACAATTTCAGGATGCAGTACTGCCAACACTTATTATGGGATGGCATTTTCCTGGTAGTTTCACTGGAATTAGTAAAGCACCAAACATTATCTGCAGGAGTAGGTATTTGCAGATTGAGGTTGAGTAGTCAATCAATCTTGAACAGTTTTTTTACTTTTCTTGTAACTTAAAAATGGGTAGGATTTTTTGTTTTGTTTTGTTTTAATATTAAACTGGAATATTAAATGGTAACCTGAGATTAAGGGAATTTTGCATGTATAAGCAGGGAATCAGCAGGGAATCTTGCATATATAATAATAACCCAATTTGAAATGGTGCTAGATTCCACCAAGGTACTCTGGTTATGGGAAGTGGGGAGTTAGGTGGAATTTATCTGCTTTAATCCAAAGTGGCAGTCCTGGGAAATCCTACTCATCTTCTAACCATGGAATTTCCTGATGTACCCAGGTGCTGGAGTTCGTGCTGCTGCAGTGCCCTTAAAATTTCTGTAGCCATCTACAGTGACATCTACTTCTGTGCAAACACCAAAATGTCTGTGTTTTGACAGGTCTGAACAGCTTACTAGGTATCTTCTGTTTAACTCTAGAACCAAAGATGTTCCTCTGAGTCCCCTGAGAGCTCGATCTGGCAGGCGCTCTCAGAGCACACCTTTGCTCCTCAACGGACTGATACAAAATATAGTGTCCACGGTTGCTTTCTTCTGTAACATCCAGGTGATCTTACTGCTATGCCTCAGCAACTTTTAAGGCAGGTCACCAGGATGTGGGAAGGGAGAGACGTGGTTTCTCTATCCAGGATGATTTCTCTGTTTTGTCCAACAGTCTCACCATAACAATTAGAGAGCTTTTTCCTATGAGCTGGGATACCTTTTCATTCCTTCAGACAGAGGAGGGCGTTAAATCTGTGTAAGTGCTCTAAACCTGAAGGAACTGATGTTACTGTATTTTCTATGAGAAGAAATCCAAGTTTGCTGGAAAAAAGGCGTGGTGACCTGCCTTCCTGCAGGAGCAGGAATAGGAGGCTATGAATCCTGAATGGAGCAGGGGATTTCCAGGAAGCCTGGAGGGATAGGTCTGAAAGTTCCATATAAAGTGACCATATAAACTAGATGTCGGTGGTAGCAATGTGTGTACATGGGCTCATTTATATTCTGCCCTGAGATACCTAACTTCCCCCATGCTCTGTACAGGAAGCCTGGATCTCTGTTCGGGTTCCAGCTCTGTTTGGTGGGTCACATGGAAGAAGCTAGGCATATTGGTACGTAGGAGGTATATATTCTTTTGTTGGATTTGGTTAAGTATAAAGTGAGATGTTGAAATAGAAAAAGACCACATGTAGACCTCTCTGGTATTAAATTCATTCATCACAGTCTGAATCTTCAATATATTCACTAAATATTTAGTATGAGGCTGATCTAGAAAGAAGACACAGCTTTGCCTAGTCTATTTTGCTGAGAGCTTTGCAAGGAAAAATAATTTTACTTGTAGTTCTGTGGCTTCAAACATTTGCAGGCTTAATTGATGCTCATTTGATTACTTGATTTCAAAGCACAATCAGTTACCTTAATGCATATCACTGTTCTCACAACTACGGTGATTGCAAAATTGTGAATGTAAAAATGGAAGTCACTTCTGAAAATTAGGTCTGCAGTCCTATTTGCAAAGTCAGAACTGTGACTCTCATGAATTACAGCACTACAGAGCAGAGGACTATGTTGTCATATTGCCAGAGCTATTATAATATATCAGGTCAATTGTATGCATACTTAAAATCTTTAAAACATTTACTGCTTCTCTGATGAAGTCAGTAATCTCTTTCTAGGAGGAAACTTTCTGAAGATACGTCAACTAATGCAGGATGTTGAACCTAAAAAGTAGTGTTCAGTTGCAAATTATTAAGGAAGAATTTTTTGTCTTTTCATGAACTCATGGCTCTATTAAGTCAGTGACAAAGCTGCTGTTGATCTGGGGACAGCCAGGTTTTCATGGAGAGAGTAATTCTAGTGGTTAAATCAGAGGATTGGAATCAAGACCAATTTCTATTCCAGAAGTCGTCACTTCTACTTTGTGTGCCTCCAGCAAAAAATATGAGATAAAATAATATGAAGCTATCTCACAGGCATGTTGTGAGGCTTATTGAATTAATATTTATGGAACACTTCAAGATTCTTTGATAGAAAGTGCTATGTAGCTGCATACTATTACAATAAAATCCTGAAAAGCAAATCAATCTGGAGTTAGTCCTATCTAATTATAACTAACTACTGGAGCTGCCTATCATGTTACAGAAAAAAAATCAAAACTAGAAACAAATTATAAGTATTGAAAAAATCCCACAGTTATTTGGAAAACTCTGGGCTTAATATTTTGATTGACTTTTAGTTTTTATGGTGATAGGCCCTTTTTTAATACTTTCCTGGCTAGATTCATAGTTGAAACCAAGCATAATGTAGTGGTTTGGGAGAGTAAATTAACAGTTTCTTCTTATGTTGTAAATTGCTTCACAGAACACATATCCTACATCTAGCCTACTAGACAAGTAAATAGCATTGTCTTTGAATCGTTGATTCTGATGATTCCTTGTATGAAAAGTATTATTGATTCATTGATGCGGAGGTTTTTGTTGCTTAAGTGTTTTTATATTTGCTTTTGAAAGGAAAACAAATATTCTTACCATTAAAAGCTGCATTGATTTGAAAAGAGCTACACATGAGGGTGGACTAATTACCTAATTTTTCTTCTCATCAGTCAAGCTCTCATTACCTTAAACATCCCTCAGAAAAGTTAGCAGGAGTCCTGAACAGCAGTCTTTAAAGAGAGTATTATAAACAATGCTGCACAGAAAAAAAAACACCCAAAAATGTTTATGTACTAAAGAGACATTGGTTGAATAAAGTTATTCATATCGTGCAAACAAAGCAGCTTATCAAGCGTGTAGCTTAATTTTGCCTATCACCAAGTGCAGGAAGAAAACTCTGAAATCTAGGCTATGAAGCCTAGAGGATATCGATGTTTTAGCAGAACAGCGCAGGCATGGAATATTCTTTTTCCCCAGGACTGACCTAGTAAATTGTGCAAGCACCAGGAGAAATTTTGCCACCTGTCCCTTATAATCAAGGCCTGTCCCTCACTTAGTCTCATTTCAGTGATATAATTAAATGACACCATTTTCCTATTTATGTTGCATGAACATGCTGCCAGAATCCTATAGTCTTATCCAGGTACCCAGGAATGTGACTTAATTTGTTTCATCTAAAGCCAAAAAAATTATCATTTGAACATGGTCCCTTGCCCTAATAGCTAACCCAGCATGGTATATTAGAATACTATTGTTGCAGCATTCATTGCAAAAATCAATAATCCACTAGATGGAGCAGAATAGAAGTGTAAAAACTGAGTTAAGTCTGGTATTTTGAGAAACAGAATTGAGTATCAAAGTGGCAGCACCCGGACAGAACAGCAGAAAAATGCAGCGGTAGTATTTTTGCAGTGCGTAGTTCTAGCAAATCAACTAGCTTTACAGTCGTTCATGGATTAACGTTACAGTCCTCTTTTGGTGGTCTCTGTTTTTCTCTAAGTGATAAAATGAGGATTAATCTCTGCTCCAGAAAAGGTAATGATGAGGGAGTTTTGGGAAACAAAGATCTTTCTTGGAATGAGAATTTTTTTTTTCTTTTCCCAATAAAAAGGCATTTTTTTTCATGGAGAAACAAGATGAAATAATAAGTCAATCAGAGAAAGGAATCGTAAGACTGGGCATCAGGTGAATGAAAGAAGGGAAGAGAAGTTCTTCAGGCATGCTGAAGTTCATGTCATTTGTTTTGAATCTCTAGAACCTTTAATATACGACTTGAAAGCCCATTAGATATTGGAAAATATTAAGATGCACATTTCTAACTATGCTATCATTTCCACTCTGGTTATCAATATGAGTCTTTTTATGAAAGACAAAATTGTTTCTAGAATAATGGAAAATACAGCATTGCATGCAGATAATGTTCCATAAAAATATGTAAAAATTCAGTCAGGTTTTTTTCTTTTATGGTTTGGTATTGGTGAATATTGTGAAATGTGGATAGCAGTGCTTTGGGTTTTTTTTAAGTTTCTGCAACATTCTGAAGTCATGATCCCTACAGAGAACAAAGTGTTAGTGTTAACATAACTTGATATATTTTTAAATTAGTGACATTCCTCTCTATCCATCTATAGCAAAGTCAAATTGCAAATTTTACTGAAACCTTCAGGTTGCATGTTGAAAAGAACGAGATACAAACTCCAGTTTTGGACTTTGACGTGTCTTTGTTTAGAAGGAAGAGGGAGAAGAAATAAAATGAAAAGAAGGATGAGTCTAATTATATTCTGAGTAAATAAGTTTACAAGGATAATGTCTAAAGTTGTGTACTACATGAAAAGTCCAAGCGCTGCATGGGTATTTGCATATAACTGAGATTTTAATTTAGGTGGTGATTCATTTCATTTGGTCAGATGAGAGTCCCTTATGTTTTAAGCTGTTTGAAACTGGTTTTGCCAGCAGCAAACATCTATGTATAGTGGTTATTTTCCAGAAGTTGTTACTTCTCATTTTATGAATGAGCTGAATTAACATGAACGTGGAGATTTTGGGTGTACAATCACAACCTTTTTCATATAAATAATCCTTACATTAATATTCCTTTAAAAGATGTGCAGGTGACGTGATGTTGATGGCAATCATATCAGCAAGTAGATTGATGAAGGTGGCAGAAAAGGCTCCCGTAGCACAGTTTAGCCAGTTTCTACTGTCAATATACCTTAGGCATGACCTAAAGCCTGCTTATTCTGTCCTAGATCGCCTATGAAAAGGGGTGGCCAATTATGCCTATATGAAGTGGTTGGTTGATGGAAACACGTATGGGAAAGATTGTTCTTAGTGCCGAGTTATATGTTTTGAAAACACAAGGAAAGATAACAGGCAGTATTTCAGGGAAACAGCTATCAAACTTCGTTTGCTGACATCTGTAAATGTACTTCTTTGTTGTCTAAGCAAGGCTTTGAACCCAGGTCTCCAGAGATGAACGCCTCAGGCATTAACCAATTGCAGTATCTCACCCTCAGCTTTGTATTTAATAAAATGCTTTAGATAGATGCAGGTGAACTTTATTTGCTTAATATTGATTGTTTTGCCTTCTTTGAACAAAGAACTGTAGGAACTTTGATAAATTAATTTAAAAGTTGTTTAGTTCCATAGTATCTTCTGCATATTTCTCTGTATCTGAAGCCTCATTCTTCAAATTACAACAGACAGGCTTCCCACAGAATAAATGTGGAGATGGTATTTTCTTTTTTTTTTTTTTTTTTTTAAAATAGGAACTTATAACAATTAAAAGCTTCCCATTCGCAGCCATAACACACCCCCCACCCCTCCATGTTTTGGTGTATTATGGCAGTGCAATCTGAAGTTTTTTCTTTCTCTGGAAAGGATTCTTATATGAAATTCTAATTTTGATGATGTAAAGTATTCCTGTTACTTCCCGTCCTAAACTACTGCACAACAGCTATCTGCTGGATTTCTCTCCAAGATATGATTGATTTGTGAAATACTTTGGGATTTGCTGTTGCTACAAAAATAGCAGGTGTTAACATTTGTAGTCATGCACACACTTTGGGAAAAGAATAGCCTGAACTTCTTGCATTACAAGATGTCTTTTCTCTCTCCTCTTCTCCTCTCTCGTCTTATCGTTCTCACTTTCCTCTTACAACACAAGTATTAGTTTTGTCCATCAACAGATGATGTTTTTTTTATTTCTGCCAAGTGTTCACATTTAATTGAAATCAGTACAATATGTATAGAACGAATATCAGTTTTCTCTGAAATGTCAATTTTAGAATGGCTGACAATCAGCAATTTTTCTTAGAACTGTAAAGCTGTTCTACTTCGGTTTGAACAGATGCATCATCATGAGCCCATGGATTACAGTCCACAAAAGTCTTTGTGTAATACAGTCTTAACTTAAGTAAGTGCTTCTCTCTTTCTTGTTCCCTGTGTTGACCAGACACTGAGAACCTTCAGAGGTTATGTTGGGACAGGATCTCCAAATGAGCCAGGAGATGTGCAGGAGAGTTGCCCAAGTGCTGTTAAAAAACAGTATCATCTTGGTGCACACTGGTTGTCACATAATCTATAAGTAAATTAGCTCTATTCAGCTAGCATTTTCCCCTATTCTTCATGTTACAAAAATTAGTATGTGAGCCTGAAATCTTCTCTTTATAATTTTCCTCCTTCCCTTCTCTTTTCCCAAGGACATCTGTGCTAGGACACTGCCGTTCAGAACCCATGAATGCCCATGGACCAGTCTCATGTTACTGAAATACAGAAGGTGTCCATGCTCAGCATATCTGAAGGAAAGTAATTTTAGTCTTAGTTTTATCCTTTCTCTATTTGGTAGTTTCGACGCACACAGAGGGCTAAGATCCATGCATGGAAAGTTGTGCTGGGTGTCGCTGGGGCCAGGTTGAAGATAATTACGAAGATGGCTGTAGCAGGCCTGGGCCCTAAGTAAACCACTGGTTTTGTGAAGGGAATAAGTAGAGTGTGGAAAGGACATAAAGTCCTCTCATCTTTCTTTTTCCGTCTGTGTTGGGCAGGAAGAAAAGATGTTGTCTGTATTGAGGGAAGATTAGTGAAATGAGAGAATTCTTTGTCTAAAGAACAACAGGGCAATAACCAGTTAGTCACTTTTATGTTACTAGTTTGAACTGTTTATTGCTGAACCATGGAGTTTTACCCTTTGTCTACCGTGTGATAAAGTAGGTTGCAGATGGCTTTGTCACACGCAGGCTTGAGAAAGAGCAAATGAATTTCAGTAAAATTAATTTGTGTCTTGTCCTCAGTTTGCATAACAAAGTTGCGAATTCAGTCATAACTGATGATATAAGGTGGATTCGGCTCTTTGCAAGTGAACAGGTTTGCTACAGTATATAAAGGAATATTTTTCATAAGCATGAGTACTTCATCTATTCTCTTGTCAATGTATACTGATAAACAAACCGCCAAGGCTTGATTTCAATGATGTTTAATTTTAGTCCCACATTAAATGCAAGCTCAGTTTCACTATACTACACATGTTATATGAGGGGTTAAATAGCAGGAGAACAGTAGTAGGTCATCTTTTTTTTTAAAATTATTATTTTAATACCCTGACTTGGCCATCAAATGTTAATGGCTATTGTCTCTTGTACAACAATAACTGTATGCTTGAATTGTTTTGTGGTGCAATACAGTATATACGTTAATTTTTGCATCATGTTTTAACAATGTGAATTTTAGTATGAAAATCACAATAGTACATTATCAATGCCATTAACTGGCAGTAATGATTTACTATGCAAACTTAGTTATAAATTAGGCCTGATCCATAATCCATTGAACACTTGCTAAAATCTTAAGACTTCTGTGACTAGACTTGGTAAATGAGAGAGAAATTTTCTCTTTTGCTTTATTAATTTTAACTGCTATACAATTTTGTTCAAGTATGAGTAGTGGCATTTTCACACAGAGCTGTGATGGGTTTGGATTTTTTGTTTGTTTTTATTGAGTTTAGCATCAGAAAGCATAGACTACCCCACCAACGAGAGTACTACAAATGAAATAGATGTGTTTCTATTCATTCCACAGCTAACAGGAACAAGCAGTAAGCTAGCAGTATACTTGCCAAAATAAGTAACACATACAGATGTTTCAGTAGGAACAGAAAATATTAGTTACGCAACTCATGACAGAAATAGCATTGTTTGCTTTTAAAATACATAAAAAGCAAACCCTTATATTCTAATTGGACATTATCACCGTAAATTCAGTTTCCACCTTTCACTTATCCACATCACTTTTGATAATAAGGCTTCACCTTGCCCAGGAGAATTTAAGAAACTGTTTTATCCTCTCCTGAAATATTTCTACAGTCAAGTGCAAGGTACTAATTACGCCACTGCTTATGGCAGGCATTCTTACACTTTGCTGTGCAGGCATCATTCAGTTGGGATGCAAATCATTTGCCCAAGCAGTGCATTTGTAGGCTGTTGCTAAAACCAATTTCACTCCAAGACCGTTGGACTTTTTACAGTCTAATTTTGGCCATATATGAGGGTTACTTAAATACAGAGATAACATTAATCTTTCAGTAGCAACAAGTGCTGGCTGTGGTTAAGACCAGGAGCTTAGCATTCCTGTAATCAAAATGTTGTTGCTGGACATAAGTAATACAGTATGTGATCATTTCTGAACATTAAATCTAACCTGGATGCGGTTCAGCTCTGCTACATGATACCGTGTTGCCTCCCATGGCACTGTTCTACCCCTTTGGTCCTTGAAGATACGGGACAGTAATTAGCAAGTACCTCATTTATTTGGCAGGAGTTCATATAATACCAGTCCGTGCCCTCATGATGCTTGCGTAAATAAGTGTTTCTATTTCTGTAGACAGTAGGCATTTGGATTTTTTTTTTTAACAATATAACCACCTGGGCTTAGTGTTACAAATCATGAAACATTTTGTTTATGCATTATAAATAGTGATATCTATTTATAAATCAAAGGCACTGTGTTCTCGCTCTATTCCTAGGAGGCCTTTGGTTGTGTTAGCGTTACCCACACATGTGCTTCCATTTTGTTGCCTGGGAACCTAAATAGAAATATATGACTCTTAGCTGGCCTCATTAATGAAACAATAGATATGGGTTGGGTGCAGAATCTGAAGGAGTCACTGAAAAACATAATAAGCAGTGAGGGGGAAAAAAACCCCAACAAACTGAACATATTTTAAATTATTAAAAAATGTTATTCATGGGAAGCAACACAGAGTTTTATTTAGGGAGGTGGAAGGAAAACCCTGAGGTGGCAGAGGATTCCTAAAGGGTGGAGAACAGTTTATCTCTATCCCACATAGTCACGTGGGGACAATTTATTCTCATCTTGGAGGAACAGGAAATATTTTAAAGTTAATAATGTTTCTGCCACCTTTCTCTCCCCTCCTATCATGCTTACAGTCAAAGGTGAAAGCCTACCTTACATCCCCTGTGACTGGTACAGAATCTACATCAGAAGCAGAGAGATGAGGAAAGGAAGAGTGAAATGAGATCAGCTCTGTGGTTTGCGACAGCCTATAAAACTAGAAAAGCCTTTACAAAAACCAGAGCCAGATAGAACTCATAAAAAGGCAGTAATCTCCTCTAAACATGGGCCAGTTGGCAATCCCGTACTGTGGTGGTTTGTCATTACAGTAGGATATCTTGCTGCATATCAGCAGATGATTTCTAATACAGTCGTATATACAAACAGTAGAGAAACACTTGTTGCTGTTTCTTTCAAGCCTTGTGGCCTGAATCTGTCACTGGCCCAGTGATCTTGTGGTTTGAAAGAAACGACAGATTCTAGTGCAAAGAAGTTGTTGGACTGACTGGTATTGATGACTGTTTTGTTGCGCTTCCCCCTTGCTGCAACCTGGGAAGTGTCTCTTCTCCTCCAAGTACTTTCAGCGTTTGCCTTGTTCGTCTGGGTAATGTAGTGTTAACTCTAATACTGAGTTGTTATATACAATTATACATAGTTAATAACAAGAAAAGTGGTGTAGTAAGCAGAAACACTGCTCTTGCTTTGTTGCGTTATGGGTTTATTTCTTAGCCCACTGTTTTACAGGTTTTTTTCTGCGTATCATCTCCCTGTGGGCATTCTATAGTGTGCACTTCCTTAATGAGAGCGTGTACTGTTGCCCAGCACAGCTGTAGGCATAAGCTATTGCAGACGCCTCTGATGCACTCCTGACATAACAGACCTGATGACCCTGGGGCCTTGCAGCGCTCTGTTTAGGGTGAAGTGCCATTTTGCTGCCTACGTAAACTATATACATGACCGCTCCCCCCTCCATGTCAGATGGCTGCAGAGACCCTGCCTTTAATAGGCAAGGTTGGAAGGATAGAGTGTGGCACATGGGCTGAGTCTTCCTTTTTATAAATCAGTAACAATAGGGTGTTGACAGGCCTTGAAGCCTAGACAGGCTATGAGGGTCATCACGATAAGGACGGATTAGTGTATATAATTTGCCAAATATGGGGCCAGCCACTAGCTGGGTTTTTCTGCACATGGCAGATTATCTATAGTAGCTTCATGGCATGTACCTTAGCTGCTGGCTATATTTATTAGCAAATTTACTGCCGCTTCCAGTTTAAGAACTATATGCTAAACAGGGAACGTATACAAATGTGATGAAAGAAGTTTTGGTTTACATTTTGACTGAAGAATAAGAATGGAGTGTGCTGTATATGTCTTAAGTATAAATACTGTTCGGTGTACCGTATCTGTTTTTCCCCTAAGATTTTCTCTTGAGAGATTTTGTATGCATCTTCATTCTTTGTAAATAAAGCTGTTTCTAACTTAATTCCCTGGAGGGTGTAGTTGTCCAGCCCAAAGATCAATGGTCAACAGAAAATATAAAGAGCCCCTAGATCAGATCTTTGACTGCTTTGTGGTAGATAGCTAAACTGCCCACCTTAAAACGTTAAGAGAACGATAAATGCTGCAAATTCTTGCCTGAGGTGAGGAAGAACTTGTTAACCCCAAAGTTACTGGAAATAGATATAGTCAAAATCTAACAACATTGCTATGTTGTAAACTGTATTTATTCCTTAAAAGAAAAACAAGAATACAGGGATTTCATCAACTCTTGCAAGTATTCTCCAAATCAAATTTTCACTGACTGTGTTAAATTGCAGTTTGGTGCAGAGTTCATCCTTTTGATCTTCCGAGTGATACTATGCCAATTTATGGCAATTTGTACAATGTTTAAAAATTAATACACATGCTGTTACTTTTTTCTTTATGTTTCCTTGAAGGTTTTATTTATTAGCATGACGGTTTCTTTAAAGTAAGATGCTGCAGTCCCTTTGTGCTTCCTTTCTCAGTACCTTGATAAGCTCACCCATTAAACAAAAGACCTAGTGTAAATAAAATTTTGCAAGTCATTTGAGGATGCAGCAGAAGACATAATTGACTTTTTAGTCCATTTTTAGAACAAAATCTCTCAAGGCCTTTTCTTTCCTCACAGGAACACTTCCCACTGCAGTGGAACTGACAAGACTGTATGCATTACTTTATTTTGATACTGACATTTAAACAATAAAATAAAGCCATTTAAAACAAATAGTGGTGCTTTAAGTGTCTGGGCTGTCAAGATATCAAATTATATAACTTGGAAAAATCAGAATTCATTGTTAATGGTATGCACTTAACACAAAGGGTCGCTGGAGTACTAACCAGATATATATTCAGCTACCATGTTGGAGCTAACAGGCTATATTCCTTTAGATAGAATTGACTATATTCACTTAAATGGACTTGACTCTAGTACAATCACTGTATTCAAATGTCAAAAAAAAGAGAAAGAGGATGTCACGTAGGGTCACAAATTATGTTGGATTTTGACAGATTGTAGCCTTGCTTTACAAGAGCAGTAACATCTCATTTGTCACCGTTTGATCTGTAAGTGCGGGAATGAGAGCGGAAGGCCCTCCATCTCCACCGCAATTTAATCGCTCTGAGGCCGACAGTGGCAGCTAAAGCCACCTGCCCATGCACTGTACTGCTGATCTGTTTTAATTTAATCGTCCGTCAGCTGGGATGAAAGCATAAATCGTCTCCCTTTGATCTGCAAATGGTGTGTTTTTTTTGTAGAGCATGGTGCAGGATCAGGGAGACAGTTTTCACATTTAGTGCAACATAGACAACATGGGCTTGAAAAGCTTGTAAGTGATAGTTCGCTGTAGTAGTAAAGTAAGACGTTGCTCTTTTTGTAAATTGGTATGAAATAGCGTAAGTTTTTAAAAAAAAATCCTGGTCGTAGGGGAGGTTATTGATTCATAATGTATTAATTATTCAAGTTTGAAAAGCCAACCTCTACCCTTAAATAACTTAAACAGCTTTAAAACTCTCAAGAACCTTAAATTACCTTGTTTACAAAGGGGGGGGATAAAAAAACTTATTTGATGATAACACTGGGTAATTCTATGAACTGTCAGCTGTATACTGGGCATGTTATTTAGTTATATTATCGCATGTAAATGGAAAAGGGAGGATCTTTAAAAAAGATCTCCCTTCTCCAGTGGCAAATTTTGCCCTTTCCTGGTATTGTTGGAAGTTTTGTTTAAGGCCAAAATGTTATTTCCACATCAAATATGGTTGGTAAGCCAAACCTGCTTTTGGCTTTACTGATTGAAATTTTACACCCTTCCATGGGAAGAACCAGCATGAATACAACTGAAACTAAAATGGTAACATTTGGACAAAATCTTTCTCATTATTATGTTTTCTTACAGAGCTAGTGAGCAAAAAATCCTGATTTCTACATAGTACTTCACCCTCTCAGCTCCTTCCCCCAACCCTTTACAGCTTCCTTTTTCAGGCTTGTGCTTTCTTAGGTTTCGCACTTGGCCTCTCTCATGAGGTACGTCATTCATAATTTTGATGTTGTCCATTTGTGGCGAGAACCACCTCCTTTAGCTCCTTGTCAATCCAAGCTGGGTCTTCCAGTGCTTCAGTCTTTAAATCTGAAGAAACACAACTTTGGAAGGCTCAGTCCTCAGCTGTGAGAATTTTGACAGACCCCATAAACCTTTAAATGTATTGTCTCCTCTCCCTTTCCTATGACATCTTCAGGGACTGTACTCCTCGTTCAAATTCTCTGTTGCCAGTATGAAAATGAAAATCTCACAAACTCTCCCCAAAATTCATACAAACCTGAAGAGTTGCATATATTCTGTGCAATGTCATTATTGTGACTGGGACTGGAGGTATGAAGTGCCCAGTGAGATCTTTGTATATCTCTACATTGGTGCTGAGTCTAGACTGTGACTTCCCTATTGGGAGAAGATTTTTTTTTTTGTGGTCAGATGTCAAAACTGGGAAGTTCCTTTCCTAGTAACAAATGGGGTATGTTTTCTTGACTTCTCTGAGAGCAGAGAACACAAACCACAGCTCGTAAGAATCCCTCCTTTTTGAGTGACTAAATATCTTTTATTTACTGAACAATCTTGCAACGTTCTATCCGAGAAGGTTTTCTATCTCCATTATTTGCAGCAGGATTTTGTTATTTGGCAAAGGATTCTGTCTTGGGGTAGAGAAATGTTTATGCTTTCTCTTGTAAAATTCCATTCAGCCTATGCTGGAATACAAATAGTGAAAAATTGCCTTTGTCCTTCTTTTGCTTTCATTCCTCATGAAAATTTTGTCAGGCTGACAATATAATAAATAATTATGGAGTTGCTGTGGCCCTGGAGTGGGGAGGGAGGGAGAACCAGGCTGCTGTCTCCCAACACAGATGTAGCGTATGGGCCCTGACTGCTTTGAGAGCACTAGTTTGGTCTAAAACACACAAACACATTTTCTTGGGGAAAGAAGAAAGAGAACAGAAAAAAACCTTATTTTTATCCCCAAAATTGACCTCTGGGACTGGCTCAGATCCCTGGGGCACGAGCATGGGACCAAGGGAAGACAAATGGGCCAGGCTATTCCTAGCCCTACGAAGTGACCCTTGTCTTGTTTCTGAGTTTTCTGCTACAAGCGAGGTGGTAGGGATCCTCTGGTAGTGATCAATGGTGCTGTTCTGAAATTTAAGTGTTAAAAAGTTGCTAACAAAGCATATGAAAGAGAAAGACTTCTGTGCTCGCAAATACTACAAATTGTTTTATCTTTCTCAGTTTCAAAAATGTATGTGGAATATTGCATGTGTACAGGCTAGTAATAACATACAGCAAAAGGATATTAATTTGCAAAGTTGAGCATTATTTGCCTAATTTTCTGTATAAAGTCTGATGCAAGAGAAAGCAGAAATTATGGTTGGATGAACTATCATCAGTTCTGATGTCTTCTAATTTCTGACTTCTTGCCTTTGCAGACCAAACGTAGGGATGGCAATGCAATATTTGTAACTGTAAGGGGTTTTAGATGGAATGACGAAGCACGTAAACGCATGCACCCTTTGTAGCGTAAGTGATGGTGACAATTCTCTTTAGTCATGTGTAGGTAATGATAACACAAATAGCAATAAATGTCATACAGCTTTGTACTGAACTATCATCTTAACAGTCCCAGGAAGGTTTATTTAAAGCTATTTAAATAGAGCAGTCTAAACTAGCAAAAGATCACACAGTGGTTTTCATACTAAATTTTTATCTTAGATAAAATTATTTTACAATTTTGAATAGCTTATTTTCTCTAAATATAAAAGATATCTACCAAATTTTAGTCTTCATGATGACGCTTAATGTGCATAGGGCATTCCTCCACTGAATTTATAATTGAGCTGATAAACTAACTCTTCGTTTTTGAGTACTGATGAACCAAAGGCACATTTTCTAATGTCGTTGCAGTAACTGGCAACACTGTCACTGAGCTACTGGGTACAGGATGAACCTCTTAGTACTAAACCATAACATGCTGAAAGATATTTCCAACAAGTCTGACTTTTTAATTCCAGCTTTATGAAAGATGATGTCAGTCTAGTTTTGTATCCCCTTCATACATCCAGTCCTTTTCTGTCTTGCTATTTTGGGTATTTTTTATTAGCTTCTCTATTGGAATTCTGAACTCCATTACACTGCAGTCAGATAAGTACAAATATAAACCACACCATGCTGCTATCAACACAGTCCTCTCTTAAAGCTCCGGCGCATACAACAAACACAGATAACTCCCTCCTGATAATGTCCTTGTATCTGCTTAGACTAAGTAGTGTAATGAAAGTGAAGGCAAAGACACAAATGGTGTACGACACAGGATAGGTTTGTGGAAAGTGCAGTAACAACTAATGAGTAAGGAGAAAACCATTCAAGAGCATTGCTAGTTATTTATAGGCTCTCACCGGTCCATTCATTTGCATTGCGTTGTGATGTTTGTATTATTTTTGCCAGGGTATGTTCTTGCATTCATTCGTACTCTCCATTCTTCTGTGTCAATGTCACTTTTGATGGCAGTCACCAGGAATTCCCTCTGTTGCAAAGAGCAGAAGCAATAATAGAAGGATGTGGCCTTGATACCCTGATGACACTATGGTGATAATGTATAGATGATAGCTAGCACTTCTGTCTTTATTTTTCTTTATATATTTTGGCATTTTGTTTACAGCTTGAGGTGTATGGCTTATATCCATTTACATAGTTTTCAATGTGGGTGTATTTCAGTGTACATCATAAGTTGTGGTGGCACCAATATATACTGAATTCTGTATGTACATATACACAGGTCAAACCACCTTCTGTCTACTCGTGGCACACTTAGAGCTGTAGTTTTTGATCTTTTAGGACTGCATTACATAGTATTGGGAAACCTGTTTTGTCCCATGGTGTGAGTTGTTGCAGACAGTAGATACTCTGTGGACCCACTTAAACCAGGTATTTATTTCTATGGTTGCTTACCATTATGGAGGGCAGGATTCAATGACTGAAGTAGTTCAGTCCTATGTATCAAAGGTCAGTTGGTTTATAGCTGGAAAATTAGAGAAACTCTTAACTTCTTTGCTAATAACTTTTTCTTAATGATTTTTAAAGTGGACACACACATTCGCACACATCTGTTGCAGAATATTGTGAATTACACATTCAGGAAGTGTCCATGATCTAAATGGCAGTATTAAATATTTACCATAACTATATAGACCATGGAAGCCAGAAATTTATTATGGGTACAAATAGTTTTTCAGCCTGTCTGTTCTTAAGACAAAAGCAATAAAGCAAGATATTATTTAAATCGATAAAAGATACAAACACAGCTTCACTGGGTTTCTGGATTCATATTAAAATAATGAATATTTCATCAGTGATACTAATTAAAGACTGGTCAAAGATTTATCCATGTCTTGTACTGCAAATACCTGTTGGACCCGATTAGGAGAAGTAACATTTGGAGTACTGTCCACTAGTTGAAAAAATTTTTCTATGAAGCCCACTTTACCAGATAATGATTGTTTTATTAGTCTTTGTTTAGTGAGGTGTTACACAAGAATTCAAGAAGCTAGTTTCTGGTAGAAAAAATCAATAAGAATTCATTTTTTAAAAAGCAGATCTTTACAATGGCAAATACTGTATCAGCAGAAAGCTGTTAGAAAACTACCATTTTACTAATTAATTTCCATGTGGATAATGGATATACACCAAGGAATGGAAATAGATAAAGATCTCAATAGGACAGGCAAAAATTAAGTAAAGCCTAATGGTAATATGTCCTTTTTTTTAATAACATCCGATTAAAAAAAAAAACAGAGCCTAGAAATAGATTTTTTTAGTGACACTTTCTAAATTAAAAACTTGGGATTTCCCTTATTTGATCAAGTTGAAAATCTGTCGTTCTGATACATTGTTTCCATCAGAGACCTAATAACTGATTCTTTCAAGACAAGCATTCAAGTAATTAACTTCAGTATGCAGATAATATTTGGAGAGTGGGTGAGTGTTTTTTCCAAATGTTCTTTAATTCTTCGGCGAGTTGATAAGGCATATTTCACTGATTTACCTACGTAGTCTTAATTCTGGTCCTTTCTTCTGCAAGTGGTCTAAATCTGCCAGGGTACTTGAATGCAGGCTTTGGCCCAAAAAGTATTGAGGTCAGGTAGTAGCTTGGAAAAAAGCTGCAAGCGCTGTTTCTGTCTCCTTGTGTGTGTCTGGAAACCTTTTGTATGCCCTCTTTTTCTTTCTTAGACCTAAGATTTTTTTTTTGTATAAACTTCAATTGAATTTTTTATTTTAGAACCAAAAAAGTAAATATAATGCCTGAAGATGTTTCTGTCTGTATGTGTTTTGTTTTCAATATTTTTTCTTTTTGCATATTAGTAAAAAATCCTTAGTTTTAATAAGTGCAATACAGCCACGCTGTGGTTGGTATATTAAAGAAGAATTTGGGTTTGAAAATTTTTTCTTCAAGAGACTCAAGTAGATACACAGATCAGTCCTGGAATTTATCTAAAAATAAGTTACTCCTCTCTGTTACGGGGAAGTATATTCAGAAGTTGTGTAAAGCGTCTGCTTCTCTGAATGGTTTATTCAGGGTATACTTATTTGATACTGTTTTCATTAATGAAAAAACTGAATAACTGTTAAATGATGCCTTTAGTGCCCTACACAAACTAGGTATCTGCATGTGTTCACCATACACTCTCTGTCTTGCTTGCTTTTTGTTACTTACCAGGTACATTAAAATTCACATTTAAATTTCAAATGAGCTAAATAAACAATTTCTTCCAGACAAATAGCTGATTTTGTTCCTCTCATGTTATATTATTACGAATATTATGGAGTCTTCTGTACCCTTGCTTTACTTCCTGACTATCTGATAATTGGGTTGGCAGAGTATACCTGGGGTCATCTTGTTTAGCTTATCTGCACAGGAGAAAGAGTGGCAAATAATAAGGGAAAGCAGCAATAAAATATTGAAAAAAATTGAAAGGAAGATTTAATCTTTGACCATTTTGAAACATATCCTAGAGAATCCATGGAGAAAGAGATAAAGTGTGACTATGAGTAAGTTAACTAAACACATTACAGTGTGTGAGAGCAAATGGAGTTAGTCCATTGTACATGTTTAATTTCCTATTAGTCTCTGGCGTTTACTACTCCGGTCTGAGTTGGGGCGTCTGTAAATTCAGTTAAATACAGTGCATTGTCTAAACATATCACAGCTCCAATCAGTCACCCGGGCTGCTGATAAGAAGCCTCTCGTATTATTGAATCTACAATAGGGAGGCTCTGCAGGCACAAAGATAACAGCTAGGTATTTCACTTTAAGTATGAGGAAAAACAGTGACTCGCCTTTGCTGCTACAGCTCTGACATTTATTACTACTCCCTGATTTGTTTTATACTACTGATGTGAATTTGGTTTCAGGTGCTTTGTATCTCTTCTTATTCCTAACTTAAGACCTCTATCTGGAAACTGTAAGGAAAAACAAGGGGACAAAAATCAAGTTTCATAGTATTACATAGATAGCAACAACTTGAGCACTTTCTACTGCTTTAAGAATGTCTTACTGCTTTCATCTCTAAAGGATGAAACAGAGGGTTTTGTTTATTCTTTCACCATTTTGTTCCTTTTGAGTTAAAGGAATTGCAGTGATGTCACTTCAGAAATGCAGCTGCTCTAGAGGAAACGTGAATCTGCCTGTAATAGTTTGGGGGGTTAGAATTTTCCGATGTTTTAATAGATAAAAAATGAAGCATTTTTGTGATCTTTTCATAGAGCCCTTGAGTTTGACTGAAAATAATTAGCAAGTTCAATCAGCAGTTATCAATTCAGACAGAAGTACTGTGGAAGCATGTCTGGAGTATGTTACATATAGAAAGGCACGGCGGATAAATGTGGGATTGGTAGTAACCGTCTTTCAGGGTCCTTTATGTTTCTCAATTTAACAATATCTTTTTAGTCATAAAATTTTGGCAAACTTTAGGTGTTCAGAATAAAATTTCCTCTGCCCAAATCTACTTCTCAAGCTGATTTTTTTTTTTTCTTTTTAAGTTTTGGCTACTGTCAAGAATAAGGCTTAGTAAAAATGTAAAAAAAGAAAAGAAAAAAATTAAGACTTTTTTTTAAAAAAAACCCTCATGCTTTAGTGCAAGGTGCTGGGATTATGGAGGGACAGGTGATTGTCAAAGCATATGTCTCTTGCTTTCCCCAGAGAAATCTGTTCGACTTTGGCCAACACTGTTGGCCCATTTAATGTGACTTTGAATGAGAGTATATTGTTCAGTGAGTATAAACTCATATACCTTATTTTTCACAGCATATATATGTATTAATAGTGATAATATGTCACTATTAATATATCACTATTAATACGCCAAGGATATATACACACAACAGATCTATATACAGTAGAGATTATCTATATATATCATAGCATATATTATGCAACATTTATATATTATTTATTTACTTGTAAGCTGTATTATATTTAAAATTCAGCAATTCTGATCCTGAAATGTCATGGTAGATAGTTTCCCATTGTTTCTGTGTCCTAGAAATATGCCTATTTTATACTATAGTTAATATGTTTGATTTTCTTAATTCATTGGTGATGTTATAGGTTTTATTTCTGGTTTGATACATTTCTGAAAGGCTATAATTAATTGTTCAGTAACTTCACAACAGAAAGTTGATAGCTTCTCAAACATGCATCATTTATTTACTAAAGCTTCTTTTGTTGTACACATATGTTGAATTACAGCTGTATTTCTTGAAGTAGCTTACACAAGTTTGTTTTGTCTGAGCCCTCAGTTATAACTAAGTTTTATTTCTGATGCCATCTGAGTGGTAACTGCATAAAGTTCAGTTTACTACTTGATGCTAAACAAATCAAATTCCTAAAGGAAATCTTCCACGAAGATCAAAGTAACCCCAAACCCCTGAGCAAGATCCGTAGTAAATGCAAAACCAAAACAAAAGAAAATGCTAAGATTCACCTCTGTCTTTTGAAACAAGGCATTGCAGTACATTATGTAGATGCAGGTTCTGAAGCAAGTTAATGTTCTGTTCTACTGTGTGAAAAACAGCTCTGATTAAGCATTCAGCATCTTGTCTCTTTGACTGCTAGTAGCAATAACAAATACATTGTGGCTCTGTATGTAACTGAGATTCAGCAAAAATTCAGCAAATTTAGGGCTGTTTTTAACTTTCTGCATAAGCTTAAATCCTTTTTGTGTTCAACTGAATGCAATTGAAGGGCATTATTGAATTGGTCTGTATGGTTCAAGAACGTCAACTGATGCACTTCTAAAGGAATACCGTGTAGTCATCCACTGTAGAGACAGTCGCAGTAATACATATCCTGGAGGACAGAAGGGATAAGAGGGACTCATTTGTAATGAGAAACAAAAATGTAGAATAGCCTTTTCCTGGGCATTTTAAAATTAAAGGTATGTGGTATTGCAGCTTTTTCCCCCCTTGCTTTACAAGAAAATGCTTGCTATTATTATAAGATTTTTTGGCCTGTACCACGGATTATTTGCAAAGCTGGTGTTCGTTCGTGTTTGTGAGATCACAGTGCTGGGCTTTATTGTTTCTGATATATTAGCACATCTGCTCATAGCGTTAAAGGTGCACCTAATGTAAGAGTAAAGCTTTATGCAGCTGGAGATAGACATAAGAAGAAGAAAGCAACTAAAGGAGATGGCAGGTAGGAAAACTGCAGTGGGGAAAGAACTACCAGTTGATGATAAAAACAAAGTCAAGGCTGGTGATTAGGCTGCAAAAACCAATATGTGCATACATACTGGAATATAAAATTGCTCCCAGTAGACAAAAATTCAAGGTGTTGCCATACCTTTAGAAAAACCTCTTCATTTTATCGAAAACAATGTAAATCACTTCTATACATGGATATGGCCTCTAGTGCAACCGATAGTGATCAGCAGGGATCTCTATAGAGATCTGCGGGGACAAGGAGAGATTGCATTTACTCTATTAGAAGGTTGAAATTACCAGGAAAAGGCAAGGTGGATATTTGTTTCATGAGAATTAATGAAAGCCGAATTTCTTAATGGCTAGAATTTGGAGGGGTAAAAAGCACAATGAATTGAGAATGACCTGACATGAAATATTCCAATCTAGCAAAGCTGAAGTTGGTAAGAACACTGTTTCATACAAAACCACAATAATTTCCAACTTCTCACTGAGGATTAGTAATATTGAAATACATTTTCCATCACAGTTTTCTTGGTATTTACAAAAGAGAGCTACCAGGACAATCCTAGAGTTTGTATTAGAAATACTTCAGTAAAGTTTCATCAGTGTAAATATTCAATTTTGTAATGACTATGCTTGTTTCAGTGTATTTTCAGGTCAACTGTTGTTACTCCTTTAACATAGGTCTTTGTATTAGGAGAGACTAGTTGCACTCCAGGTTAATATGGTGTTGTCTTAAGTGGAAACCTAAGTTCAGCAGTGGTTTACATAACAGAAATTAAATATTGCAATTCTTGCCCAGCATGTTTGGAGTCTGTTCACATCACCAAACCAGCATCCAGATTGGCATAGCTTAAAATACCAGCATCATCTGTGCCAGGATTTCATTGTTCAGCGTGTTACAGGTTGGTTACAAATGTATGTCAGGATTGTTTGGAAAGCTTGTGAAATGTCTGTCTGGACTGGCCTCCAGTTACTCTCATCAGATAACTCCTAAATTTTCAGAAACATCTGTGTGAGTGGCCTTGCTACTGGAGTTGTCCCTGGCTCAAAGCAATGGAATGGGGCAGTCTGTTTCCTGAGGGTTAGAAAAATAAGAGACATCTGTGTCACATAGATACACACCGAGTCTTGATCCACAAAAAAACCATACTGCTCTACCACTCACTTCTATACGGTTACTCTGTATGTTACAAAGATGACTGTGAAACAGCCTTGGTGCAAGCGTTAAACCTTCAGTAAAATCAAACTGGTAAGCAGAAACTTCTCTAGCGTCTTCCTGCCATGGTAAAGTGGAATGGTATCAGTCTCTGGCCCAATTCCAAGATGAAAGTACAATTTTTTCATTGAATATTTTAATGACATCAGTAAATTTGCAATTAAACGCAATGTTATTCATTTATCAATATAAATGGTAACTACTTTTTACTAGTTGATAAACACCATAACCTGGAAAATATGTAGAATAATCACAGTTTTTAAAAGACATTTTTATGAGAACAAAGTTAATTGTAGGGGTGCAAGAAGGAAGGTCTAATGTGTTGGCTCTCCCTTCTCTTAGAGGACAGTGTTTGTGATGTGAATAACCAGTTTTTCTTCAGTTAATATAGCTGACTTTTTCTCTGCCCTAGTAGACAGCCTGTAACTAGTTATTAGCAGTTTTGGGAAGGTTAAATTGCTCTTTCTCAGATCAGGATTTGTTAACAGATGTCGTTATTGGTACTGTGTGCTTTCCTAATCCCTCTTCAGTATTGGTGCATCTCCAACCCTACCAGTTTAATTAAAATTGAAATTCTCATATTATTTTGGTGTGCTGATTACAGGCAAAGACTAAGTGGAAGTCAGTTTGGCATCCCAAGAGACTTCAGTGTTAACAATGCAGAAAGGTTTTTTCCCCTTTTCTCCCCCTTCATGAACTCCAGATAAGCAGTAGGCCCCAGTTAGATTTCATTACTAACACGCACTCTTCATGGTCATCTTTTAATATTTGAAAGGATCATTTGTTAACTGGAAATGGTCATTTTTTTTTCTTTGGCTTTTGAAATATAATTTTCAATTTTTAATTTGATTCATTTAGATGAAATCATTAATCAGGGTTGAAACTGAGTTAATTTTCTGGAAAATAAATGAGGTTGTTAGAGTGAACGTTATTAAGTGGACTCTTTGCAAGAAAGGGATAATAGCTGAAAATATGGAAGACTTTGAGAACTATAGCAGCTGAGGAATAAAAAACAGAAGGTTTTTTTTTCTAGTTAAGTGCAGTAATTTTTTAAAGGAAGCTAGGCATAGGAGGGCTATTCCAGAACTATCATTATTAAAGTAAGAGTTACAGAGTAAATGCTTTTATTAAATATATATGTGACTTCTAATGCCAGAATATAGATAGTGTTTTTTAAAAATGCTCTTACATTTTTACAAACAATGTATTTCTCCTAAAGCTCAGTATTTGCTATTCCAAGCAATGCCCGCTTGATTTTTAAGACCAAGAAACATTATTCTTTGTAATTCAGCAGAGGTACAGCCATCCAGGTAGAAAGCTTCAGTAGAAAGGGAGTGCAGGCCACTAAGCCATTTTTTTTCAGTCTGACCCAAATTCAGCTACTGGCCTCGAGAGGGTTCTGTTTGCTTATTCTCTGGAGTTTACTGCATGATACAAAGTGATTAAGATAGCCAGCAAAATCTCTTATAAACACAAACCACAGAGGAAGGGATTGGACTAGACAGGCAACATCCTAGGTTTACCATGCAAGTTTATTTCAGTTAACTACAAAATTTGTTTTGCATTGTTTCCTAATGTCATCTACTTTCTGTTAATCTTCTATTTAAACCAATGCTTTTTCTCTTCCCCAAAAGATAGGGCTGTATGCTCTGTTCTGATAGGAAAGAATTTTTTCCCTTCAAGTGTTCCAGTCTTTGCTCAAGAGTTATAACACTAAGCACTCAGTGGCCTTAGGTCAAAATTTTTGATGGAGCACTACAACTCTGTTTAGGTTTTCTTTAATGCCTGTGTGCTCATTAAGGACCATTTCGAAGTCCATTACTGTGGATTAATGGTAGAAATTGTAGGTGTCTTATCCAACAAGATGTTTCCTTGTAAGTGTTTTTTAACTGTCCTGTCCAACAAGGTATTAAATACTCTCAACTATCTTTATCTGCAGAGGGAAACAGGAGTGTGGGCCACATTAAAAAGGAGAATTCTCTAATGAGAAGGGTGGAAAAGTTTCTGCAGTGGAGTACAAAGTCACATAGAAATGGAAATTATTTTGGACTGTAGTTGGTTTCCTTTTGTGATGTACCTTTCCATGATAAAAGAAGAGAGACAGTAATAGTCTAACATGGGTTAAACTTGAATTTTTTTTTTTTTAATTTAAATCTCAGGGAGCATGAGTTTCCTTTTAAAGAGGGACAAACACCAGCAACCAAATCTGAACCCTAGCAGACACGGAAGTTGAGTTTGTACATCCTCTCTGCTAACAATGTTAACTGAAGAGATGATAACTACAGACTTTTAAATGTCCAAAATAGTGTTTGGAAGATGGTTATTTTGACACAGAGCAGAACAAATGTTGATTTACGATTTCATTTGCAGTTACATCATTGTGATGTCATGAGTCACAATGATCTAACAGCCTCAGGTGAATAAAGTATAGCATGTTAATCCAAAATGGCAACTGCATGATATAAATATCCTCGGGCAATGCTAACTGGTTTTGAGCTACGTGAAGCAAGTACCTCTTCTGGGAGTAGAAAAAGTGCCTCTCTTCTGGAATAAGAGAAGATCCCGAAGTCCCTCCACATGATTAAGATCAGTCACTTGTCATTAATTAGTCAATTGCAATTAGTTACTACTAATGGTTTTTGTATGCAGTCTGTGTTATAGACCCTACATGCTTATAGGAACAGATTAATCGCTCAGCCAGAGAGGCCAGTGGCCTCAGTTCTTAATGATATAATTTATTATTAAGACTAGTAAGTTTATGGTAGTATTACGTAGATACTATGAGAGTATAAAGGGGGCCTGCCAAATCTCAGTAACATAGTCCTGTGCCTTTGAAGTTAATAGGCTGTTAAAACTTCTGTTAAGTAGTGGAAGCAGGATCAGGCCAATGCTATGCCATGAACTTGTTTTCAAATCTATCCTGTGTACACCCCTTTGGGTTTAATGGTATTGTTTTCAATGTGCAGTGTATTTTGGTATGCAGACGCTGTTTCTCGTAGGATATATTTACAGAACTTCTTAAAATCACTCAAATTTTAAATCAGGTTTTAAATGTTCACATTGAGAAAACATTTGCTGTTGTTTCTGCATGACTTTTAATTTTGCTAGTTGATTTGGTTATAACAATGGCTGCTTTTCTCCCAACTCTACAAAATGTTTGCAGAGTCGTGGTCCCTCTTACAGTCAGAATCATTTCAGACTCTTATGCTCATAAGAGAGTAAGGTTCCTGACAACATCTCGAGTATTAACATAAAGTTGTTTACTAGCCAGGCTGTTTCCAGGACCTTGCTGCATTTGATACCCATGAATATCAAATAACTTGTAGTGGGTGAAGGCACCAGGGAGCAAGAACATGCGATCGGGGCAAAAAGATGGCAAGGATTGCCTAACTGAGTGTGTAGAGAAGGACCCACTTTGTCCAGCTATGTATGGCATGGTTATGAAACAGTGCTTTGCTACTTGCCAGAGGCAGTTTCTAACAGCTGGCTTGTCTTCTGGCTGTGATTTCAGAAGTTGGTTCTTTTGAACCTATTCAAATCCTCTCCCAAACCCCCTTTCCTATTTATGATGTTGGAAGCCCATCTCTGTCTAGCTTCCTTTTCGTGTTTTCTTCAGTGTTCAGTCCTGGCCAGCTTCGTATTTTCTTTGTAGTGTTTTGTAGTATCTTTGGACACAGCCATTTCTAATCTTTCTTTCTTCAAAAAGTTTCTCAGAGGGAAGGTTGCATTGCATTTCTTATTTAAAAATATGGTAACAGAAATTTGCTGTAATTTTGGCATGGAGATTTTGCCCTCCAGTGGTCATTTGCAGTTTCTGGGTAACCTTCAGCCTTTGTCTTATGACAGTGTTAAAAAAGTCAAGACTCTATTACATACTTATTCACGTTAAAAGTCTTTCCAGTTGGGAAAGGCTGTTTTGCTTCTGTCTGCTATGTTATTTACTCTGTTTTCAAACTGTACCATTAAAACTCTTCAACACTGGGGAATTTGCTAGATAGAACAGCCCAAAATATACGATGTACATCAGTGGACAGCAACATTGGGCCTCTGAAGACGATGAATCTAGAAATAGTAATAGCAGTGGTAATAAGGTGGTAAGAGTAGATTTCCAATGTCTTGAAGAATGATACTGTGTAGAGAGCACCTTGAGGGAAACCTCCATATCTAAAACTCCTCGAGGATTTTTGAAAAATGACCGCTCCTTACTTCCATATGTCTTTGCTTTAAACCCATGCTGCCGGTAAGTTTTAGCTGCAGACATCTGTATTAGTTGAGCCTTCATCTTGAGCTGAACAAGGCTTACTACTTCTTTGGTATGTTCCTAATGTGGACAGATTAGTAATACAAGACCAGCAAATAATTTTTATTTGAGTGGATTTTGAACCAGATGTTATACGGTAGGAATACCTGTGCCCTGAGCCACTGCTCACTTGGCTCCCCACCTGGCCAACTACAGCTGAGAGGGAAGCAAAGTATCTTAAGAGGTGGATAGTAATTTTGCTTTGTTCCTAAGGACACATTTTATGTAAACTTCTAAAAACATAACACATTGTTGGAGCCACTAGATAGTAAGTAGCTATCTGGTGACACAAATTTCATGTATAAAATCTAACAGCAGGGGAAGTCTTTGTAAAAGTTTGTTTTCCTTTCACGTCTCCTTATTGCGCAGCAAACAGTGCTAAGAATTCGACGTTCACACAGTACATGGGATGTGACTGAATGAAACATGTCAATTCAGGTTTGTCCCAAGTCATTCTGTACACAGATGCAAACATGTGCCACTGACTGCAAAAAAATTTTCATTTGTTTGCTATTTGGATAAGGAAGCTGAAGCTGCGATTCACATGTTTTTGAAGTGAGTGCACTGGGATGGGATAACCATCTGTCCTGTAAGTGAGATGCTCAGCTATGTGCGGCTATTGATAGTAACATGGGTTACTGGCTAGCAGTGTTATCTAAGCACTCGCCAAAGGTTTAAGAGTACACAAATAAAAATTACTTAAAATGGCCATTTTTAAGGGACTTCTGAAACTTTCAGAGAAAAAGCAGGGTTTGTGAGTGCAATAGTCCTGCTTCAAGTTTCTTATTTAGGCTAAGCTTACCAGTTTAATTTTAATCCCTTTCAAATGCCTTGGTCATGCTTTGAAGATAGAAAACCGCCCCCTCAAGCTCTGAAGCTGAGCAGTGACCCTTTTTGTTTCCACAGCCGAAAATAAAGTGTTCGCATGAGCTCATTTGCAGAGAGTAGAGTTGGCAGCCTTATCAGGAGAGGAGAAGGGAGCTCTGAAGATGAAAAGCTGTCGCTGTGACAGAAGTCTTTATTAGGTTGGGCAGTAATGGAACGTGGTGTACACAGGATAAAGTGGTGGCTACCTAGAGCATTTAGGGAAAACCAGAAGAGTAATAATGTTTTATGTTGTTCTTAGGCTGACTTCATTGGTGATCCCTCTGTCCCAGAGATGTTTGGAGTGAAAAAGGGGACTCCGTAAATGGCATACTGTCCCAGCTTTACTTGGTGTTTGAGCTTCTGCTAATCACAAAAAAAAAAGAGTGAGTCAGAAAAAGGAAAAAGTAGAGATGAGTCATTATGTAGTTTCATAATTACTCAGCATTCCCTGTTGTGCCAACACTCTACTATAGAGCTTGCTAGGAGATAGACTTTGATTGAAAATCCCTTTATCCAGTTTTGTACATATGTCAAATTCCATTTACAACAAATACTTCTGGTGTTGAAATTCAGATTTCTCAGGATAATAGTTCATATAATTAAAATGCTAAATGTACAATTACATTAAGATAATACTTCAGTATTTTATATATGTAATCTATATAAAATATAATTAGTATGAGAATAAAACATTTGATTTTTTCCAGCTTGCTCCAGTGAGTTATTTCTTTTTCATTCAAGGTGAGGTGGCACTTTTCTATCACTTTCCACAAAAAATCTCTATATTGTTGTCGCAAGTTTTGTTTGCAGTGGTTAAAAAGACTTTGTACAACAAATGACTGATCATTCGAGCCCATTGAAGTTAGTGGAATTTTTGTCATTCACTTTTCTTTCTGTGGACTGGGACTGTAACACGCAATACGTACTATGTAAGCAGCAGATATTCCCTCTGATGCCTTCTTAACTTTTAATGAGCAAGACTATGAATTTCCCAAAGGTCATCTCCTGTCTTTGCCAAGGATGTGTGGAACATCCCATTTAACATAGTGGGTGGTAGTATTGCATGGACCTGTATTCTACAAGTGTTTTTTAGCCCACCTTGTGCTCCTGTTCGCTAGGACTGAGAGGGGTAAAATGGCAGTTACGACTGATGGCTGCAAAAACCACTGGGAAACAGCTTGTTACTGGGGTGTACGTTCATAGCTTTATATACATACATCCATGAATAGAGGAAGGATTCACTGAAAGCCACTTCACTCAGCAACTGCTGATTGCAGTTTGGAAATACAGCCTATAACTGGGGCTAGTCTTATCCTTTTAAGACTTACTCCTGTGACTTCAAAGTGCTGTGTTAGTGCTGTTTCAAGGGCTTAAGGAGTTTTAACTTGTGCGGAGGTCTTTCTTTGCTTTTTGTGTATTTATTTTACCTATGTGAACCAACTGGTCTGAATTTGGCCTGATGGGCTTTTCCAGTGCAGAGGGCTCTTTCTCTTCCAGCTGAATGCAGTGGCAAAACTTCTGCTGACTTTAATGGGAATAGGACTGGAACTTACTGTAATCATATAAAAGATGAGCTTTATATTGATAATAAACAGTATAATTCCACTTATCTTCCCCCTGTCATTGATAACCTGTATGGCTTTTTGTTGTTGGTTTTTACTTCAGAATTTTTCCTGTTAATTTGTTAGATTTCCTTCTTCATTAAGGATTCTGTCTTCTTACTAGGATTAAAGTCACAGCAACATTTTGTAGGTAGCCATGTCTCCACAACCCAAACCCTTTAGAATCAGCGGTACTTCAGCTAAAAGAAAAAATGGATAGCTAATTGTTTCTGTGGTTCTTACAAATTTCACAGCTGCTATGAAATTCAAATAGAGACCTGCATTGCTTTTATAGGCATCTCTGCCCCACAGTAAAACCAAAAAGGCTTTACTTCAAGTTTTGAATTGCCTTCTTTAATGCCTGTAAACAATAGACCCATTTCTCCATTTAATTAAAACAGTAAAAGTTGTGCCTCAACCATACAGATTGACAGAGGACTGTAATTGATTTGGCTCATTTATTTTTTTTTATCACGATTAACAATAAAATGCAGTGCATTTGGCTGGAGAAGTAACTGAGAAAAAAACTATGAAAAAGAAAGATAAATCGCAGTAATACTGCTTACATTAATTAGGAGGGTATGTTGAATATTATGCTGGAAAAAGTCTGCAGTTGGGATTTTAGTGGCATGGGAGTTTCAGTCAGAGTTTTCTCTGAGTAAGGACTGCAGACATTTGTTCATCAAGAAAATTGAAAACTGCTCCTTAGTAAAGAATAAAGTGTGATGGAAAACCTTCTCTTGATAGATACTTACCCTTTTTTTTTTTGTGGGCTGTGTTAAGATCCCATATTTGGGTGGGGAAAAAGCACCAATTTTCATTGATCCTACATCCAAATTAATTTTTTTAAATTAAGTTTTTGCACCTTTACAATAGGTCGTTCCTTTGCAATGCTTAATTTCTTGCGCAACAGTATTTAATGTGGCTCCTCACATTAACAATGTAAGTTGAAACTAGCACGAAGTAGTCCACCCAGTATTTTGTGGTATCTGTTGATAAATGAGAAGGACATAAAGGAATTCTTTGTCTCTCCCTGCCTATTCTCAGTGGAGGAATTACTAGCCTAGCCACTGAGCTTTGCCATTGGCAGGATGGACTGCATTGCAATTGCATGTAATAAGATATGTTTTGTGCTCTAATTTCTAAACTGACTTAGTTTTACACTTCTTAAAATAATATGCATTAACCAGTTTTGGCATTATACTTTTGGAATCGCCATTCATTTTATGATGCATGACATGTGAGAGCTATCTAGAAAAGTCTGATTATGGCCCAGTTCAGTAGCAACAGTCTTGAGATGAACAGGTCAATGTCTGTTCACTTCGTTATGAGTAACATTGGTCCACGTAACTGAAGTTGAACCCTTTTCTATCTGTGCCAGCAGAGGCAAAATTTCTTTACTGATCCTTCAGACCTTATGTATGTAATAGTTAACGTGTTTGTTTGTTTGCTTGTTTTTTAATGTTATGAAGTGTGTTCATGATAGAAACTTTAATTCTCAATTTCTCTTTAAAGTTCAGCACACAGAGTCTTTCTTTCTCATGCATATGCTGCCAAAGGAGGATTTTCTCTAGATAAATTATGCCCTCTCTTTCTTAAACAAGATCTAAGAGCTTCTCCAGCTGTTAAGTATCGTGTCCAGCACTTGAAATCCCAGTCCGTTTAGTTCACTGTGACAATTCCAACTGTGTGGTGTTTTGACAAGGATTGTATACCTTCCTGGTTCGGTGTATTCCATGGCTTAAGAAATCTAAAGTATAGAGTGCATTTCTTTAGTACAAAGATTAAAGTGCATTCCTCAGAGCAGAAGCAATAGAATCGAATTGGACAAATAAATAGCAAGCATATGAAAAGCTTTTTTACTCTATCTTACATATTTATGTACCTACGAGGAGAATTTCACCATCTTTTAATTAGATTATTTTAAAAATCAAGAGGTCCGTGTAGAGGATTTTTAACTGGATTTTAATGCTGTTCTGTGGAAGTGGCTTTGAATAAAAAAAATGGACCACACCGTTCTGGATGTAGGGAAGGTACCAAGCAAAATCACAGAACTCTGGCTCTGAGTTTATTTGAACTTTAGGAAGTTTTTGATGTGGAACTTGAGTAGAAGTTGTACTAAAATGCACTCTGAATGTGAAAAGGACTGGACAAAGATAAGATTCTCAATTTAACTTTTGTGGTTTGTTCTCATTTTTGCTTTTTGCTCATAATCTTAATTTAAAGGTCCAGATATCACTAAGACTCTGTTGGGTTGATGCACTTAGGAAATCTGGCTGAGTTTCCTGTTGATCTAGTGCTTAACTGCAAGTTAACCTAGTTTCAAGAAATACTAAGTACCATCAGTGAGAGAACAACAGACCCCACACAAACCTGGCACAAAGTAGAGAAGTTTACTATACTTCAGCTCCTCGTAGATAGTTTGAAAAGAAGATCACTGAGCAATCTAAAAGGAGAGGCACAAGCTGGAGAGAATAATAAAGAGGTATCAATCCACTGTACCACACCATCTCTGACACAATGGCATGACAAGTGGAAAATAACTTAACTCTGTAAAATGGGGAAAAGGCAGTAAAAAATGAATTGTGTTACAGTTTCTAAAACCTGCCTCAATTCAAGAAACAAATGCTTCTGAGCATTGCCAAGGTGTACAATGTTCACATAAATCTCCCATGTCAGCAAATGGGAAACATGTAAAACCTTAAGAAACAGTATCAGAAAATATCAGATTTTTTAAGACCATTGAGATCACTGAGTAAAAAAGGTCCCATATTCAATCCCAAGGGCCATCCTCATAGGATCCATCCTTAGTGCCGTCTGTTTTCATCTTCTCCAATAAATGATATGACTGACTGTTCCCAGAAAAAATATTGATGTTTCCTATAACTGACGCACAATTTTGCTGGATATAAGCGTTCTTACAGGCATGTTCCTCAATGGTCAGTTCCTTTCTTTTCTGCAGGTTAACCAAGTTAAGGCTTAGAGGAAAAAGTCTGAATCAGTTTCCTTTGAAAATACAGGCAAGATCTTATGCCTGTTATGGCATTATAGTAATGCAATAAGCAGTGCTCTTTTGCTCAGAACTCTCTGCATGTTTTTATACTATTCTCCTGAATATATCTAGTCTAGATTAAAATCAGTAGGAAAAAAAACTTGAACATCTAAAAATGGATCCAGATTTGACCTCGGGATCAAAATACCTTCTGGAACAAACAAGGCGCATTGCAGAGGGAGGTTCTGATCCAAAGAGAAAGTTGTAAGGTTAGAGAGAAGGAAAAGAGGAAGAGGAAGAAACAGGCTTGTTTTGCTTAAAGGTGTGCTTGCCTAGGTGTAATTTTGGATCTTATGGGAGTAATCTGGAGGTGCGGGGATGGGCAAAATCTAAACGCTGGAAACTGAACCAAGCAGAGACTTTATTTGCTAGCAGCTCTCAAGACCTTTACTTCTGTGTGTTCAGTTTCCTGTGTTTGTATGGAAGGATTACCTGTGTGAGGCAGGATAAAAGAATGAGTAAGGAATATCAACTCTTAGCTTTTATTAATCGTTAAGCAATGCAGTGCAGTTTGTTTGAGTTACACTGTGATGTGCAAAGCACACGCAGCCTTTGGTGATTGTTCTCTTGAGAGTTCCTGCTGGAGAAAGAGGAGTGTATTCACTGCAGCACATTATGGATCATGTCATCTCCTTTCCTTTAAGCCTATGTCTGTTTTCCCGATCACAGAGGTGACAGCAATTACGTTTTTTCATGGGGAACTCATCTATATTAAAGAACAATTTGCCTACCCTTTGTATCCTGTTAAGAATTTAGAACTTACATATAAGTGCATCTGTTTCTTTTGTGCTTTTTTTGGTCAGATCAAGAAGAACTGATTAGTAACAAAAACAAATTTTATGTATCTCCCCTTTAGATATAGATTATAGTTTCTTAATCTGACTTTCAAAGGAACTAAAGAATCCTTAAAACTAAATTATGATTATGCTAAGAGCATTTCTGATACTCTTGGCAATAGTGTCAAGTAAATATTTTTCATGTGTTTTACTTCCACTTTGCATGAATATTTTAAGCTGTGATTGTCCTCTCTTGACCTAAGAATGTTAGTTAATGTCTTTAATATCATGACAAATGTATATAAATGTTTCAAGTAAAATATTACATGAACTAGCCTGCATACTTTATATAGACAGGCAAAGTATGAAAAAAAAAACCAGAAAGTGAACTTAAAATTACAAAGCAATGTTAGGAAAACTTCTGTTGAAATGATTGCTTCTGAAGGCAAAAGAACAGTATTCTTAATAATTAATAATAACTGAGAGTATGATGATGAGAAGATACTTGAATGTTGTGGTGGATGTCACAAATACAATTTTGGATTGGCTTGTATGTATGCTTCATGGTTAAGTTGCTCAAAAACTATCATTGTGAGAGGATTATACATATTTGTTTGTTTTGTGCGTGCTAGTTATAAATATCCTGAAATATTTCTCTAGGTTCTGTTTGTGGGTTTGTTTAGTTAGCGTATTTTGTACATAACCTGTCATCTTTTTACCCCGTAAATTCTGATTTTGTTTTAGCCTTAATGTCTTGTAAACTGGATGTCACAGACCAAGGGAATGAAATCCAGGTAGAAAGGTATAGTTATATGTTTAAAAGAAGGAAAGAATGAATCCAATGTATATGTTTTAATGGGGGCAAGAGAACTTCGGGAGAGAAATAGCAGAGAAAGCAGAAAACTTTGAAAGGAACACAGTATTTGGAAAAAGTACGAAGTCTGTGAAAGTAAATTGTTTGCTCTTCCTGCCCTGAGAAGTAACTCTGGAGAAAGGTACAGACTTCAGTAGAATTACGCCAGATTTGCAGTGCGTCAAGTGAGAAGACCTTGATCTCCTGTTTGGTAAATATTCTTTTTATGGCCCTTAGAAAAATAAAATATGTGTGTGTTTAGCATTGCACATGGTGAATATTCCCATTGCGATCTGCATTCAGAAGGGTAAGCACGTGCCAATTTAAATAGACTGTGCTTGTCAGGAATTACTGACTTAAAACTAAATTTTTTTTTAATTCAACATCTGTTAAAGTTCTATATGAAAATAGTTCTTGGGGATGAGGAAATTTTATGCTTTATTTCCTCTTTTAAATAATATTTATGTAATTATGTTGCTCAATTACTTGTATTAACATATTCTTGTACATTTTGTACAGTTTTTCTTCACAGCAGTTGCCATTACAATTTAACAAAAATATTCTCCTCAGACAAACATCTTTTATATAAAGGCATTTTTAACAGGGAGGTGTTGTTTCTTGTGGAAAAGAACAATTCTCGTGGCAACAATTGTTGACCTTTTTTCTCTTTGTTTTGTTCATGTAGTCTGGCTAAAATTACATACATATTCATGTATTTTAATAAGAACAAAGCATTACTCTTGGATATTTTCCATAAATTTGTTCTCATAAGCAATTTGATAGACATCTACTATAACTGTAATGGGGGAAGTTTGCAGTAAATCAGTCTGCCTGGTTTAGAAAACTAGAATTTATTAACCCATTTCCCAAAGGCCCAACATTACCTATGAGATTAGAAGAAAACTGTCACTGTTTTCGGTTTTAGAGCAGGGGCATTTTATAGTCAGAGTATATTGTCTAATTGTTTCAAAATCTATTGTGTTTTATTAAAGTGAAATCAATTTACTTCTTAGTATTAATTGTGCGTAACATTATGGACAGTCAAAAAGGCTGGAAAACACCGAGCACATTATAATTAAGTTTTTCAACTGGGATTTTCTGCATTAACTCTGATCCACTTCTGGTGCTAACTACAAAAGAATAGTCAATATGCAGGCTAACCATTATGCTTTTGTGTGGAAAGCTTCTAGCAGTAGTATCAGTAAAGTGGTATCACTAATGAACTTTCAATTAATTGCTCAAGTTATTACCTCGAGATGAGATGCGGAGGCCACAAACAGGACAGCCAGTCACTCCAGCGTGCTAGGCAGTGTGTCAGGTTATGAAGCTAGCAGGATATATGACCTAATGTATAGATCAGTTACACTCTGGGCATGAATGAAGTGTTAAATATGTTCAGGAGAATACTTAAAATTCAAAATGAAGAGTTACTTCGTTTTTTTCATTTAAGTCCACAGAACTTTGCCTATACTTATTAACTCCTTGCGTTTCGTTTTTTCCATTGCTTTACCAAGGCAAAACACAGAATATCTACACTTGTTACAGGAATTGTAAAAATTTAATCTGGTGTTCTTTTCAGGCTTTAGCTGGTAGAGCCAGATATTATCTTAGGTTTTTTATAAATATTTTTATCAGTTTCATTTTCTGATTCTCATGTATGCACAATTCTTTGATACTGGTATTCATGGAATAACGGGAGAAAGGTTATATAAAGACAAAGGAAAAGTGTATTTTTAAAACATTTGTTTCAGTAACATTATGTAAATATACAAATATCTTTTTAAAAACGGAAAGTCTTTAACTGAGTTGATGGCATCCTTTCATCCAGATCTTCCACTGACATCTGCAGTATTCTCAGTGCTCTGGAAAATGTTGGGGCAGATATTTGTACACTCTGATACGTCGTATAAAATACAAATACTTATTTCTTGAGTTCAGTGGATGGGATTGTAAGCCTCAGTAAAGGCCATTTATAAAATCCCTTCCTGGCAAGGCCACTTTGTGTGGATCACTCATGAGTTCAAAGTCAGGTGATTTTTAATCAAACACACACAGGGGATTTAATGTTGCAACATTTTGATTTTATGCACTGGTTTAGACTGTGACTTTGAACGCTTCTCTTGTATGTAAGAATGTATGTGCTGACACACATACATTTGCACGAGGAACTATGGTAAAGCACCATTCTTTTAGAAATACATTATTATAACACCCTCATTTCCTTCTGCTTTCAGAAACATTGCACACAGATTTTTAATTCTGAACTAAAAATTAGTATTGCTGTATTTAGCCTCTGAATAAGCATTTGAAATTAATATTAAGGACACATCAATTATATTCCTTAATACCTGGGGGGAGGGGGTGGAGACAGAAGAAAGTTTCAGATTAATCGTAGCACACTGTTGACAAAAATGTTCTGTACTGATGCTCTTGCAGGACTTCTTGAAGCTGTTACCGTCATGACCAGAAATTATAGAACACTATTTGTAAAGGGTTTGTCTAATTAATTTATTTTTCTTTTGATTACTAAATACAATTTTGTGAGTAAATTATCAGGATTTTTTAGCGACTCTACCTTTATACTCATTATTAGATACACTACTACCCAACTTTTTTTTTGAGGAAGAGACAAATACTTTCTTCCTGAGTGCTTTTTTCCCAGTGTTCATTAAGTTGCACACATTGGAATGTTTTCACCTGCCACCTCCAGAAACCGTAATACCTGCGGAGAACTTATCTCCCTTCTTTGTTTCCACCTTTCAACACAATGCTACAAGATAACACTAATAGGAAGCAATTCCACCACATTAACATTTTACATTATTTTCTTTATTTTACTATGCTATGTCTTGATTTGATGCCCATCTAGCCACTTAATTTTGAAGTTCTAGTTTTGTTGTTGAACAATCATCACTTTTAACCCACTGCAAATAGTGAAGCAAAAAAAGCCCTTAAATTCTTATGCATTAACTGTGAGATTTTCAGGCAGGAGTAACACTGTCCAGGAAGATGCTGTGATGTGGTATGTCAGTACCTTCCAGTCTGACCATATTAACATAGATCACTGTTTTTTTCCTACCTAAGTAGCAGATAAAGATTCCCCTTTTTAAGATAAGCAATTACTCAGAGAAGTCAGAAAGGGAGTCGAAACCAGGAATTTCAAATTCCTCACAGTCATAAAATGTGGCCATCTGTACTCTGAACTTGTATAAGCCACTGTTGAACTTTACTCTTGTAGCAGGTAGAATTTTAAGAAACAGAAAGTTACAGTACGTGAACAGGAAGAGCAAAGTACAGAAAAGCCACATCATTTGCCAAAGACACCTGAAACTAGTAATGTAAAATCTTCTTTTATCTTGAAGTTAGAATTATCCTGTAATTGTACTGCAGGAGTACTCTGAGACCCCAAATGAAACCCTGTTGTGTAACTCCTATCTAATCCTGAAAAAAATTTGCAAACAAAATAACTATACAAAAGACAAAATGCTCATATTTTGGCTGCAAAGAGAAAGCCAAAATAGAAGAATATCTATCACATTTTCCAAGCCCACATTTTCATAAAAAGTTGATGCTTAGGTATAAAAGTACCCCATTTTTTTTAACATCAGGCTGGCATGCACTCATTAAATTACCTTAGATATTCTAGTTCCCAATACAGACTTCTGTATAGGTAATATTGATAAAGTGTGTACTTAGACTATAAATCATGATAAAATATAATGCTTCTAAAAATGTGTTAGCCCCAACCAGAGGCTGAGACATGGTGTAAGCTTCTTGGGCTGTTTTCCCATTGTGCCACTTGGTCTGGATTTTGCAGTGCCATAAAATAGCATGCAGCAGAAAGAGGGAATAAGTTCAGAATTCTGCTGTACCTTTTGAGGAAGCCTGAAGGATGAAGCGTGAAACTGATGAGGTTCCACAAATCATTATCTTACTCTTTTGAAAGAATTAAAAAAGCAGGGAAGAATTGCATAGTGCTTCACCAACAAAAGTGTAGTTCATAATTACTCAATACATAAATAGGAGAAAGATGGCAGAGAGAGTATTGTTATGGGTGTACTAAGAGAAAAGACAATGTCAAAATGGTGTTTCCCTAAATAGCCTCGGAGAAGTCCAAAATTCAGTGGAAACACATATTTTTGCACTAAGGCCAGTTTAGACTCAACTGGCAATATAAAGCCACCTTAACTGAAAAGGTAAGTCTCTCTTATTTTGCCAGATGAGTGCAATTTGGAAACTAAGTTTTGCTCATCTTACTCTTGTACAGTTCAGCACAGACTGTCTACTTCTTGAGGAAGATGAGAAAGATTTTGTCCCAAAGGGAAAAAAAAAAGATAAGAGCATAATAAAACAGAAAAGAAAAAAAACCCCAAACTTAGGGGACATGCTTGTTAGGGTAAAGAACTTTTAATATTTCAATGAATTGTCCATCTGTTTTAAAGCTCTAATATGATGAGTGCGATCCTTTTGTTTTTTCTTGTTCTGTTCCAGCAAAATTAAATCACTTCTTCTAGATAGAAATCTTAATTCTAAGCAAGCTATTTCTTGATCCCAGTAGGACTGATAGGATTTTATATAACTGTTTCAACTCACACTATTAAGAACTTTCCCATGACTTCTGGATCTCAGATTAATTCCAGAATCCCACATCATCCAAGTCACTAACTGAAATATTGTGAAACTGCACATTATTGTGTCTGAAAAGGGTTTTGAGTTCTTGCTTCATGCTACTGGTACTTCACAGTCCAATTATTATAATGCGTTTCATTTCGATCTTCCCATCTCTCTTGAGAGTCGCCAGCAAATGGTCCAGAACTTTAGTTAGACTTCTTTTCTGTTAGAGTTGTCACTAGCATAGCTCTTGAATACTTTATAAGCTTTGGTGATGTGATCTAGAATAAAGGCCTGCTTTTGACCTTCAGGCATTGGTATGGCCTTGCTCAAAACTTACTTGTTGACCTTTCTGTCTCCTGGCGTTCTATGCCCTGTCCTTGGATCATCAGCCAAGCTGACTTTCCCAGTCTGAGCTTGTCACCTTAAAGTAATGGTTGCAAGTGTATTGATGCAGTAAAGACTTTGCAGCCCAGCAAGCTCCACTTCATTAAATTGGTTGTAATTTGAACTCTGAAACAAGATAGTATCTTGTGTAACTCTATTTAAATAAATTAAAGGTAAGAACTGTGGTATTTAGTTAATGATAGATTGCCTTTATTTATTCTTATACCTTGTCGCAGGACGTTGTATGCATATTTAAAAAAATAAGGCATATACTATTATGTAGTACGGTTATGATATACAAGCACATTGACATGAAATTTAATGGTTCAATTAGCAACAGTATTTTCCGTGTTATTCATGAAAGCTTTTGCAGTATTTTACACTGCTTCCTAGTTATTAGCATATTAGTAATCCAGGAGATGTGGAGAGAAGTATTCTATGATGGTAACTTTCATTTCAGAAACATCAGGGCTTTATGTATCACAGTCTTACTTCTGCAAGACTTTTCCTTCACAGTTTACAAATTTGCACATTTTGCTGCAACATAGGCTCTTCCTCACTTTGGAAAAGTGAAGCAAAAGAAGTGGGTTTTGTAGCGTTTATTTAGCGGCCTGATTTCAGTCTCTAAAATCAGCATGAGTCTAGCATAATTCTAATGAAGTTCTGGTAGCATAACACTCAGAAAAGATCAAATTTAGGCACTAGGAACTGAGTTCATAGAGTGTATCTCTTCCAGAAAAGAAACAGATTTTTTTATAAGTTCTTATGTGAAGTGTAAAAGGTATTCTTTTGTAATATTTGAGAACTAATAATAGGTATTGTGTGTTTAATGCAGCAGAGTAGCTGTCCTGTTTTTCTTTTTTTTTTTTCTTTCTTTCTGCACATTCTCCTCTTCTTGAACAGAAATAAAAGGTTCAAGGCTTGTCAGCATCAGTTTATAGATAGCTGTTTAAAAATAATGAGATATTGGGTATTGTAAGGCTCAGGGCTGTCTTGCCAGACTCATTTATTTCCATTCACCTTTTGTCAGAACTGCAGACAGAAGACATTCAATTAAAACTTGTCACCTGTTGCGTGTGACCTAATTTGTATTTGTGAGTGTCACAGATTAGGATACTTAGCTTCATATGGAACCATTAAAAATGTAAAGCAATGGTAGTACTCTTAAACATTTTATGCCACATTTTCTTCATGTGAACGTCTTTGTTTATGGACCATTCTTCAATGGAAATCACTTGCGCTAAGAAATAATAGAATTTATTTACACAAAATCTCATTTGCATGGGAAAACCAAGTGGATTTTATGCATGTTCTTTTATGTTTTAATGCATAAATGACTGCACAAAAATTCAGCATGTAGATGATTAGTTCATGCAAAGTTAATGTTCCTTTCAAGAGAGGTTGAGTACTGAGCTGTGTAAGTAACACATTTATCAGTTCTTTTGTCAAACTGAAAAAAAAAATCTCTGGGCTTTAACCAAAGAGAATTATTTTTTCAGTTCTTTTGCCAAAATCCAGCCTTCTCATCCCCTCCTCCCAGGAAAAAAATTAATTTTCCAAAATGTTACTTACATTTGGTTGCCCAGAAACCATGTCTAATTATTAAACATGAGCAAAATCTGAAATGAAACATTGGTTTGAAACACTTGTTTTACAAAAGCAATATTTTTCTCTTTTGATTTTTCAACCTGGAAAAATACACTAAATATTTTAATTGACTCAATACTTTTTTTTTTTAATTAATAAACCATTTGTTGCAAATCTTTGTCAGAGGAACAGATAAATTAAGCAACTTATTCATAGTCACAGAGCAAGTTGTATATTAAAGTAATAAACACTGTTTTGTCTTTCAGTCCATTATATGGGCAGGTTCCTGAACTAAGTTGTTTTGTAGGCACGTCTTGAGGACAGCCAATTTTATCCCATATTAACAAATCTTTTTTGGTATTGACTGGATGTAAAGTAGGAGGATGATTTTTAGACTTCCTTTGCTACACTAAATGGTGTATTTAATAGTGTGGACAGCTATCAGAAGACAAAACAGTAAAGCCTTCCCCTGCTAATTGTTAATTCAGCTGTAGACCAGGAAAGCTTTAATGTGAATCATAGCTTTTATCTTCTTTGATGACTTTAGACTCTGTTTTCAAAATATTACCTGTCTAATGGACACATATTTTACATCTCTAGCTGAATTTTTACCTGCACATGGTATTATCCAAATACTTTCTAAACTGATTTCAGAAGCTCTCTGGCATCCTTATAATTCAGCTCATAAAACAAATACGCAGATCCAGAAGAAAAGATAGCTCATATTATCACAGAATCACAGAATCACAGAATGTTAGGGATTGGAAGGGACCTCGAAAGATCATCTAGTCCAATCCCCCTGCCGGGGCAGGATTGCCTAGACCATATCACACAGGAACGCGTCCAGGCGTGTTTTGAATGTCTCCAGAGAAGGAGACTCCACAACCTCTCTGGGCAGCCTGTTCCAGTGTTCAGTCACCCTTACAGTAAAGAAGTTTTTCCTCAAATTTATGTGGAACCTCCTGTGCTCCAGCTTGCACCCATTGCCCCTTGTCCTGTCAAGGGATGTCACTGAGAAGAGCCTGGCTCCATCCTCTTGACACTTGCCCTTTACATATTTATAAACATTAATGAGGTCACCCCTCAGTCTCCTCTTCTCTAAGCTAAAGAGACCCAGCTCCCTCAGCCTCTCCTCATAAGGGAGATGTTCCACTCCCTTAATCATCTTCGTGGCTCTGCGCTGGACTCTCTCTAGCAGTTCCCTGTCCTTCTTGAACTGAGGGGCCCAGAACTGGACACAATATTCCAGATGCGGCCTCACCAGGGCAGAGTAGAGGGGGAGGAGAACCTCTCTCGACCTGCTGACCACACCCCTTCTAATACAGCCCAGGATGCCATTGGCCTTCTTGGCCACAAGGGCACACTGCTGGCTCATGGTCATCCTGTTGTCCACTAGGACCCCCAGGTCCCTTTCCCCTACGCTGCTCTCCAACAGGTCTGCCCCCAACTTGTACTGGTACATGGGGTTGTTCTTGCCCAGATGCAGGACTCTACACTTGCCCTTGTTATATTTCATTAAATTTCTCCCCGCCCAACTCTCCAGCCTGTCTAGGTGTCTCTGAATGGCTGCGCAGCCTTCCGGCATCTCAGCCACTCCTCCCAGTTTTGTGTCATCAGCGAACTTGCTGACAGCGCACTCTAATCCCTCATCCAAGTCATTATCCTTTATCTTCATGCTGGGTTACTTCCTGCATGTTTCTACGATATTGAGAGAGGTCTTCTGTGGTTTAAAGTGGAAGTGTTTTTTCCACTAAAAATCTTTCAGACTGTAGGATTAATGCACTGGCCTCACACTTCTCCAATCCCAAACTATAGAGGTTACTGAATTGTCTGAAGAGTTACTAGATAACCATGCATTCTTATCTCTAAATACATTCTGTCTGTGTTCATGGTGGAAAAATTACCTGGTTTTCCCATTCTATGTGAATAAATACAAAACCCAGACTTTATAATATTCGCCCAAGCTTACCCAGCAATCTTACAAACAAGCACAGTATGTTGAAGTGAACCGGAACGCTCTATCAAGGTGTTGTCCCAAAGGAGAGAACCACATCAGAATCTGCCATTAAAATTCCTTTTACTCTTTCCAGTGTTGCTGTTAATCTGGTTTTTTTTGCCTCTGCTACTGATGATCCTCTGAAGTGTGGCAAGATTCTGTGGGTATTCATTCTTACTGGTCTAACTGTAAAATTTAAGACAATTCTGGGAATCTTACAGACATCTGTAGAAAAAGGATTGTTACCCAGTTACGTATCTCTAAAATTGAGATAGGAATATATTTAGTATATATAGAGTGCTGTGTTAGAGGTGGAGCTTGCCAGAACAGCATCAATGTAGAATTGTGTCTTCTTGCCGTAAATCTCTCATGTAGGGGGGACGGAAAGGGAGCAGAGTTGAAATTTCCATAGGAACTCAAAAATGTGGGTTTGGTTCTCATCTCAAACATGTTCTTTACTGATGTACTGGAAGAAAGAGAGGGAGTTTTGATTCATTCAGATATTAGTTCATATTGAAGTTAATTAGATTTATTTTTTCCAAAATAAAAAGCTATCCCCAATTATAGGTAGTAAGCAATTTCTTATAGGCAGTCCTGGTATTGGGAAGTCTTGATTTGAAGGATTGGACTAATGCCTCCCAAATTAGCCTGAAGATTTCCTGTGGGTATTGAGGTTCATGGAAGGGACAAGAATGTTTGTGGGACAAGTGGACAAATGAACACTGGAGACTTGTAGCCGAGGTAAGAAGGAGGGGATGGAAAACAAGAAAAGAAGTAGATTATAAAGGAGTAAATAGTATTCTTTGGATATGGCTTGGATCTGTATGGAAAAATAGATGACACTGTTAAATATTATTATCATACTGAGGACCTGAATTGCAAAAAGAATGGTATACAGGGGTAAGGGCTATCTTTTATAATATATAGCACCGGTCACAGTGGTGTACCTGTCCCACACAAGGGGTTCAAGGCAGTGTGAGAAAAGGACTATAGAAAAGGAATAATAATTTGTGTCTGGTGAGCGAGGAACAGATGAGGAAATACAGAGAAAATGAAGAATTCAGGTTTGCCTGTGTTAAGTTGGTTTAGATTGAAGTACCTGCTGTGTAGCTCATTGTGAACATCAGCTCTAGCCTTCAGTTATTTCTGTGCAAGACTATGTGGGCACTTTCACTTTAGAGTAAGTGCCCAGTGTTGTTTTGTTGTGTGTTGGTAAACGTTGATAGAAAGTCACGGAAAGATTGTGTGAGGAACCAGGAGGTGAACCCTCTTTGTAGAAGCTTGTATAGTAACCATGAGGCCATTTTTTTTCCTGAAGGCCAGCTGGAGAAATTCTTACCTTGCATTAGTATGTGTAATTGCCTTCTTTTAAAAACGTAGCTATTGGATTGATTTACATAGTTTCCATCTCTCTGTATATGAAAGTTCTAGTCTAATCTTTTCTTCTGAGCATTGTAAGTCATGTCAAAATCTGTCGCTACCCATCACTCCTGAACAGATGAGCTCGTGAGTTGTGCTTGTCCTAAGGTATAAAGTGAATATGTTGCACTTGACTGTTGAAATTGTATCATAACTGGTAGCAGGCCCATGCTTTCTATTTGTACCAATAAGATGCCCTGTGGTCATCCCTGTTTTTCTCATTTGGGCTTTTCTTTTTGTTTATCTGTTGAAGAATTTTAAAATGAAACTTAGTGTTGGAGAATGCGGAGAATCAACTTGCTTGTTTTCAGTGGAGCTTTGTTCAGTAACATTAATGGATGTTTTGACCCTAAAAAACTGTAATGATAGTACGTACAGTGCAATTCATTTGGAGAAGTGCCATGAGTTTATATAGGGGGGGTGGATATCTTTTCACTTTGTGGCTGAGGACTGATAGGGTGAGTGAACAGAGTTGCTGAAGACTCTGGCAAGCCACATGCATGGCAGAGTTAAAGCAGAGGTCTACTTAACTTCTCCCCATACCATAGCAAGATGCCACAATATCCTCTTTAGTAGTCTGAGTACAGAGTATGTGTTGAATTATAGCAGTTACCTCTGTGATCAAGATGTTAAGCCCCTCCTGCCCCAAATGAAGATCTTTGTAGACGAAATTGTTCTTCTTCCCTTTGTTTTTCTAACAAAGAAGGCATCAGCTGTTACTGTCTTGAGAGCAGATAAAAGTATCTTTATGTAATGAATTCTCTCATACAAGCTATAGGAGTTACAGGGAAAGTGCATGCATATACACAGGAACCTATGGATTTCAGTTTGCTACCCACCAAACTCCCAAGTTTTTATGGAATATCAGATGGGTATGCTCTCTTAAGTGGTGCCTTGCATTGTATTTACTTCTATAAAGACTCTTTGGAATTAAAATACCACTTAGGGTGTGTTAGATAATCAGAAATTGATTCTAAAATAGCTACTTCGTAATGTTACTAGGAACAAGGAAAGCTTAGGAGCTAAAATGATGGTAAACTCCGTATCAGTTTTAATGAACAGGTTATAAACCTCTAATTTATATTCTGTTGGTATTATTTTATCAAAAATATTTTCACATTAGAATTGGAATTAGTTATATTTTAGATTTAGGTAATTTAAAAATGTATAATACTGTTACTGTGCAGTTACTTATAATTTTTTCTTTTTAAAAAAGAAAGTAGCTGTATTTATAGGTATAGCTATGTATAATAGGTGAGTGCATGGATCTATGTATAGTGATGCTATTGTGACATTCATCTGTATTTCCTTCCATTGGGTATGTGAATGGCTTGAGTGTGTATCTTGGAAAATGCAAAGGAGGTAAAAAAATTATTCATCTTGGTAGATTTATATTATTTTAATTTAAGCTTCAGTTCCATTACTTTTTGATTAAACATACTTCTATCTGATGCTATCCATCTTTTATCACTATGAAATCTGTTCCCAAGCAGAAAGAAGGATGGCTCTGAATTATGCAGAAATCATTTTCTATCTATTTTTCTTCAAATGCTGGGCAGTTTTTTTCATAATCCCACCAATATCATATGTGGCTTGTTCTAAACCTCTGCCTATTTCTGAATATTCAACTGCCAAACCTTGGTTTTTCATTATTTGTTTTTTTTGGCAGTGTATTGTCCTGGACGTCATTTGCTTCAGGTGTAGCTCAAACTCCTGATTCAAGGATGGAGAACACTGAGTTATCATTAGCTCTGAAAAGCTTTTGACTATCAATTTTCAAAGTGTTGTTGTATTTCATGTATTTCTAAATACAACTTTAAAAGCAAACAAAAAATAACCATGCTTTGATTATTGAATCACTATGAATTTTATAAGGTAGCTTAGTCCACAAATAGGTCACAAGTTTGGTAGTAAAATAGGTAAATGCCACTACCTACTTTCCTGGTAAGCAAAAACTATTGAGCACTGTTGTACACAATTCACTGCATTATAGTCACAAACATTGGTTGTGTCCTTAAGCCAAATATCTCCTATAGATACCAACAGTTCGTCTGGGCCAATGAGAACCCCATGCACACAAAACCTTCCCTGCCAGTAGAGGAGTACAGGCTTGGATCTGTAAACTACCATCTTCCTTGGTTCAGCTAGTGAGTGTTCTGGTGTGTTTTTCATGCCAGCTTGGAGAGTAGGAGATAAAACAGGAGAAGAAAAAACAAAGACAAGAAATATAAAAGAAGAAGAGACAAAAACAAACCAACAAAAATTGGCCTTGGATTTCTGGCTGTTTGGCGAAATGGCTTTTCTTCACCAAAATGCAGTCAATCCTTTTTTGTTTTTTTGAAGAGGACTGACAGATGTTTCCTGGTGACTAGACTGTGTTACCAGTGCAGGTTCACGGGCAGCACGTAAACTCTGTGCTGTATTCTTGTTGCTGTTCACATAAACTGTAACTTCTTTGGTGGTGGCTCCTCTGCAGTCCAGAAGCCAGTTCTGGAGGTATTTCCTGCAAGGGAGAGAACAGGGAGATGGGAAGTAGTAGAGTGGGACACAATAATGGCAATAGAAAAGATAGAGAGGGAGGAGAGCTAAAATGGACAATGAAAAGAAAAGTGAGAAAGTTAGGTAGCAGAATGCTTTACTGAAGCAATGAACAATTGGAAGGTAGAACACAACTGTTAATTCATCATTTGATATCTAAATGAACATCCATACAATTTCTTTCAAACCCTCATGAACCATTTCAGGTCTTTAAGCCACATATATGTTCTTATATAATCATCTAAGGATGCTTACTTTGTATCCTCTGGCCATGTTAATCCATGTTAATTAAAAGCATTGGTTTTGACTATCTAAACTGTATATAGCATCCATTGTTTCTGAAGTTCTAATTCTCTGTACTTCTCTACTCATAATGTTAGCCTTATGTATCCATGGTGTTTATTACAGCTTTGAGCTTCTGCTTCTGGCAAAGGCAACTTAAGATCACACTCTTTCAAATGGAAACTAAACTTGTTAGCTGTTTTAATAGTATGTACAAATGAACAAATGATTCTAAATGAACTGGAAATTATGTTGTATACTTAGTCTTGCACGTGTGAAAACCTAAACAGCTTACAAATACTTGTAGTGCTGCTTTCACTTGCTTTCTAAAATTAATCTTTTGAAATAAACATGCATTTTAAAATAAATATTGGAAGGCAGGAGATAGAAGATTGTTACCTGAAAGGCATCCTTATAATATATTTAATTACATGTTTGCTTATTTTTCCCAATGCAGGTGTCCGCTTAGACAGAGTACGTGGAGGTCGCCAGAAGTACAAGCGCAGAATAGATGCAGAGAATAGCCCATACCTGAACCCTCAGCTAGTTCAGCCAGCAAAAAAGCCATGTGAGTACACCAGATACAGAAAATTTCTCTTTGAATACCAAGGTATTGACTCCTAGCCCTGTTTGCTAATCTTCTTCTGACTGGGGCAAGAGTTTGGTCAGAAGATATTACCATGAACACTATATCCAGTTAGCTGCTAACATATTTTGTTTTAAATATGCCCATCTTTCTCAAGTGGAGTTGAACAAAGAATATTTTTACAGGTTGAAGTGTATAAAAGCATGGTTTATGCAGTGCAAATTTTACATTTACAGGTTATCTTTATTTTCAGTGGTACATAAAATGGTTCATACTGTGATCATTAGTTCATTGAAGCTTCTAGTTTCAGATTCCACAAGAAAGTGATTTTTGTAGTTTTCACTAACCAAATGAGTTTGACTGCTCAACCTCCCAGTGAAAATACATTAAGAGCCTCATTAATTTATACCTATAGATTAATACACTACCTAGCATTAGATTAAAACAGCAATATGCCATGCTACTAACAAGCATAGATTGGTAGTTTGGGCTCTAGTGCCATTATGGATTTTTTTGCTTTGTTTTGTTATGTTTTAATAATGTCCTTGATTGTATCTCGCCAGGCTGAAATTGAGAGAGAGAGAGAGAGCTGATCATCTCATTGCTAAAATACAAGTTCCATCCTCTTTGAGATTAACTAAAAATAGTTAGGGGTTTTGCTTTGCAGCTTATATAAACTCAAGCAGCGACTGTACTAATTCCATGAAGTAAATTTAATAGCATTATAGCTATAGTGCAAGAGGCTAGTGTATTACCCTGCAAAGGCATACACGCTGTATCAGGTGTTGTAAACTCTTCCAAATTCCAGTGAGAGTGCACACGTCTGTTTGCTCCTGCTGAGAAGATTAATTTGCTCCTAAAATAGAGAAATAAGCCAGAGAAATAAGGAGGACAAACTCCTCCTTGTCTCCCATTTGCTTCTGCCCCTATGCCTCTGACAACACGCGTGTCAGTTTTAGGCTCTTGAAAATACCTGGCTGTATGGAAAATGGAATTTGTTTCCATTCACGTTCCCCAGTAGGGGACAGTGCTGTGTACGATACGTTTGAGCATATGGGGATCTGGAGAGCAAATAAACAGTCTTTGAACTGTAAGTGAAAGGGCATTTTAGCTGCGTCAAAGAAAAGACAGCCAGTTTTACATAAAATTAAGGCTTAAGTGAACATATGGCATAGTTTCCTTTTGCCTTTCCAAAAAACATTACGCTGATTATATTCCTTCAATTGTCCAATCTGGCATCTTCTACTCAGCCTTCATAAGCTGTCCCACCATTCTGTAAATACAATCTAGGGCTGCGCTAAGCAGATTTTGCACATTATAATAAAAACTTTCTGATAATACAATAAAATTTAATAAACTCTAATGCTTAATTTCATTAGAGGTTTAGTTTTCCTGGGTGCACAGATTGTCAGTTTTTCATTTACTTGATATTGTCATTGAGTAGAAATGTTGATAGCCTAGCATACCAAAAAAGCCAAGCCCAAACAGGGAAAAAAAAAAAAAATCCAACCCCAATCCCCAAGCCCTTTAATATGAACAGAGGTTAACGCTGTTAACATAAGAAACATAAGAATCTCTGTGTAAACCCAAGATTACTACAAAGTAGTGCATTACATTGCCTTTAAGACAATAACTACACCGATTTCTGTAAGCTACATTTGTCTGAGAGAAACTAACCTCCTTATAAGTCATTACTCATTATCTAAGTGCCTCCCTTCATTTTCCTTAGTTTGTCCAATTAAAAACATTTTTGTAACAAACATTATAAAACTTAATTTTCAGATCCTGTCAGATAAGTGTCAAGACTTGAAACAGTTGAATCGGTTTTGTGTGGAAGTAGCCTGGGAGATTTTCTGGACCCTGACTGATAGTTTGTGCATAACAAAGGCACAGGAATGAAAATTGGGTTCTATTGATTCTAATTAGGGAAACATTAAATAAGATTTACCTAGAAACAGTGCTCGTGGCTATTCAATTTCCTGAGTGATGGAGCTTTCTGAGTACATTCAAAATTTTCCTGTGGTCTATACTAATGCATGCTCCAATACAGATAGCTTTTTCCCCCTATAGGGAAATAACAGGTGTTTGGAGGACCTTCCTGCACCGACTTCTGGTCTCTATTGGATTTTCCAGCTTCACCATGGAATCTAATGGCCTGCCTGTAGATCTTGTTGATTGCAAAAATAAAAAGAATTTGAGATTTTGTGAATCCTGAGTCAAAATATACAGTATTCCTGAGTAATCTACAAAAAGCCATTGGTGAGGAACCTAATAAAAAAATGAAAGAGGTTCTTTGGCCATTTCTTCTGTTTGCAGGGAAAAGAGAACTTGGGTATGTCAGTGCTTCTTCATTCATCACTGGTTAAAAAACCACAATGTTGAAGTCCTCAGCTCCATGTGTTTTGATATTAAGAAACTCTAATTTATTTATCCTACTTTTCAATACATGTAAAAATATTGGAATTAGGGAAGAGGCAATGTTACCTTTTTTCACTTAAAAAGATGATGTTTCCTGTGTGAAATTAAACAGGATATGAAAAGACTGTTTAAAAAATAAAAAAAAAAATGTGCAAAGGCAGTTTGCCAATATAAGTTAAAACTACCATCTGTCATCTTTAAATAAGAATAGAATTCCTCATTAATCAGTTTGATAATCAGTAGAATATTGAGATCAAGAATTACTCAGTTGGCATAGTTCCTATCGTTCGAATAAAACATGAATATATCCCCCTGTAATAAAACATGCTTGATGTGATGGTTTCCAGTTGGCTCTTGCACTTATTTTATGAAAGGCTAATATATCTCACAACTTCTGACACAAAAATTTGGAATGAGGCAAAAATTGTAGAGACATTAGATCAGAATCGAGGAGTCTATATCACGAAAGAGCAGCAAAGTGTCAGAAGTCTGAATCAACTGAGTATTTTATGGAAATCTGTCATGGGCTGGTAGGGAGCCTCTCTGACACTGCTGGCCAAGTCGCATCCCCATTAGCTTCCATTGCCACTCCCCCACAGGAGGACAGTGTGGTCCATCCTGTGACTTGCGTGCGGAAAGGGAAAATGATGCGAGTTCTATCAGCTTTCTCTGCAGTCAGAAAATACTTCACACCGTCTCGCAGTGGAATATCATTTATATCAAGCCTCATGACTCTTTATCCTAAAGAAGGGAACAGATTAGTGTAAATTCACTAAAGGGTGATATTTGGGCTTTAAATTCTAGTGGTGCATTTGAGGTCACAAGATGTACCTTCCATGAAATGTAAAACATAAATATATTGGGAAGTATAGTAATATATCCTGTATTAGGGGGCTTAATGAATTAGTCCTTTTCCCATTTTTCAGTTCTGCCTTCTCAGAGTAACAAATCAGGCTCTTGTATAGAGATATTCCCATTGTGCCTCCATGTGGATATAATGTTCATTTTATGTTTATCCTACTTATCGAATATTGAATTGCAACACTGTGTTGTAAATCTTCCAGGCTCTTCTACTCTCTTTTTTTTTTTCCCTCTTCACTTTTCCTCATAAATTAATTGATTATTACAAATAGTTTTCACAAGGCATCTGGATGAAAAAGTAAATATTAAACACAAGAATGAAAATGCTGTATAGATAAAAATAACCAGTGTGTGAATATGATAAAAGTAGCATTCTTTGCACAAAACCAGTTTTCTGAGGTAGGGTCTGCATCTGTTGATACTTTCCTTAGTTCTACACTCTTTATTCTCATTGAATTTAATGCCTTATTCCTGACTAGAAATGAGAGGAGATCATTAAGTCTGTTTTCATACTTAAAGAAACTAATTTTATACATGATTTTAAATTTGTGTGTTTCAGTGAAAAGCAAATATATGACAACATCCCACTTTTCTCAAAGGCCCCGAGGAGTACAGATTCATTCCTAACATTTTAACAGGCAGGATACCCATCATATAAGATACGTGGGGTAATAAGCTCTGAGAAAGTCCGGAGGCCGTTTCTGTTGCAACAATTTAACAGTGATGTATGAAACAAAGTATGGTAGTTGGAATCGCTGACAGAAGTTACAGATTTCAATGACTGACTGATTGCTTGTGGTATTTTCTCACTCAAAAAAATACACCTGCCTCAGGGTGGGGTGGTGGTTTGCGGGTAATTAGAGGAAGGCAAAACTTTTCTATTTACACATTCCAAAATACGTTATAATGCAGGAATATTTTTCTGCGAAGTCTGTATTCCAGTGTTAGGAGGTGATCATCTATTCCTACATTCCATTAAATTTACTTTCTTAAGAACACAACATGTCGAGCTTGGTAAACATTGTTAATGGATCAAATTCGTTTGTGCTGTAACCGCTTTTAGAAGCCAATGAAGTTACAGTAAGGGTTGATTAGGTCCAGTACCTTAAGACAAATTCTTGTGCACTTTGAAATATGAGCCATCTGTTTGAAAAGTACAATGATGCTACTGGTGATCGTGTACTGTTCTGGACCATTTTTACAGATAACAAGATTGTCTCCCATTTGCTGGTGGCAGAACCAGAGAAGATCTATGCTATGCCTGACCCCACTGTTCCAGACAGCGACATCAAAGCGCTTACCACTCTTTGTGACCTGGCAGACAGAGAACTGGTGGTGATCATTGGATGGGCTAAGCATATTCCAGGTACATACAGTATTTATTGCAAATAGATCACATACAGAAATCATCACGTGGGTTATTCTGTTGTGGTAAAAAAATATGATTTGTTCTCTCACTAAAATGTGTAAAGTTTTCTTAAGGCTCCAGATTATTCACATAGGACATAGGTTAGATGATTATATATCTTACCTTGGAAATACTGTTATTGTTACCTTGGAAATACTGTTATTGTTGCTATGAGTGTTACTATGTTAATAAGTCTTACATGCTGCTCAGTGAATGAATTTTTTTCATGCATTACTTTTATTAAGATAAACTTGCCTTGCTATCCAGAGCATTAGTCTGGTATGAAGGGTAGTGTAAGTGCTCTCATCTGTACTCATCTGATTCAGTGGTAGTTGAATGTAAGTAAGTCTAAGTTTCTCTATTCCATTAAGGCAGCACTAACTTATACTGACCACAGGAGGTTCAAAAGTTCGGTTATATTTTGGCATTGCACAGAGGAATTGTTCTCTTCATTCACTTGAACTAGTGTGAGACCTTGATTGTACCAGCAGTTCAGTAGAAAGAACTGAATTGTACCAAAAGGTCTCACCCTATGGCTTAGTAGTTCCTTGGTCTGCACGAATGGACTGCAGTTTTCATCACATAAACATGTTGGTATTACAAAAGCTAACTGGCACCCTTGTTAGCAAGAAAAGCAGGGGTCATCAGAAGCAGTTTCTCAGAAGATTAGCGATTTCTTCAGATAACATTTGAGGTATGTTTTTTCCCTCCAATTCTGAGGTATTTGTGCTTGCTCTGTGGGCTAGCAGGCAAGCTTATAGAGAGTCTCTAGGGTTCTCAATCTGTCACCTTTCACAAATGGTAAAGTCACACAAAAAAGAACCGCTTTTTTTCTTGTTTCTTGAAGTATTTTTCTAAGTCCAGCAGACGATGAGCATGTTGGTGTGTTGGTGTGTTTTCATCAGCTTATTAGTTTTCTAATTTTGATAGTGGAGCCTTATTGAACATAAGAACTGATATCTTTTAATTCCTGTAAGTAATATAACATCCTCATTTTAGACGTGATTTTGGGATACCTTATAATTAGAATAAATAATCCAGTCAGTTGTTTGTTTATCAAAGTTAATTTTATTTCTAGTATCAAAAGAAACTGCAAAAAAATAGAAAGAAATAGTCTTCCTGGGTTTTTTTTTTCCCTTGTGCTAGCCAGCACAAGGCCTCAGTTCTTCTGGTAGGTGCTTCTGGGTCATCATCAATAAATACAAACACTAACAAAGAGTAGTAATAAAATAATGTGGACATTTATGGAAAGTTATTTTACTTCAGATGAGAGACAACAACCTACAGACTCTGAAATAGTCAGTATGAGACACAGCTGAAATTTAGTTATTCTCTGTGCCACAAATGGTGTATAAACAAGCATTTGTATCACAAGCAATGTTTTTCTGGTACAGTTAACTTATTTCTGTCTCCTTAAACTAGTTTGTCTTTATGCTTTGAATGCTACAGTAATTTCTTTAATCAAATTGATGGAAGTCCCTTTCCCAGCCCACACTGAAACCAATTTATTGGTCATGATACGCCAGCTATGTTGCTAACAGTCGTAACGAACTGTCAGGCAATATCGCAGTGAAGCTAATTTGAAGTCATTAGGTGTGCAGCGTTCAGGCAACAATTTGTTACAGTGGTTAGGAACACAGCTGACATTTCTGAATGGCTTTGTTCAGAGCAGGTCTAGATGAGCCCAAGCAAATTGTAAACTAATTTAAACATCACTCTATATTATACTAGCTACTTTGTCTTACACTGGTTGCTAATAAAGCACCCCAAATTAAGTGAAAATGAGTTAAATAGGTGAGTTTGAGTTTCGTCTTTGGAAGATACCTAGATCACCTTAACCAAAATAGAGTAGCTCTCAAAGAAGTCAGTCATGCTCCACAGTAGTTGCAGGGGAACTTTCGTCAGTTTGATTTGTGAATATGTTGTGTAGCTTTGATTTGGCTGGAGGGGTAGGAAGAGCAGAGGAATGAGACTGAGCAGCCTTAAAATTATGGCTTTGGTTAGTGTGGAAAAGGTATTGGATGCTGTAAACCGGCCTTGAAAATTTAAAGTCTGTGATCTGAACCAGTTGAGGAACATTTCTGCCATGAGGCAGACTTTTATTACACAGTAAACTCAAAAACACACCTGCTGTGGTGAAGCCACACTAGCTAAGTTTACTCACCTGACTCTGTTTAGGAAAGAGAAGGAAAAAAAAAAAAAAAAGGAAATAAAGACAATCTTTTTATAGCCTTCTGGTAACAGAGGGCAGTGATAAAATCTGTGCTTGTTGTCTGGCATTTGATCACAAAAATCAAAATGCGAAAGGGCTTGACGTGCTAAAGGGCAAATGTGATGAGCTTTTGTAGCTTGGTTTTGAATGACGGAGCGCTCCTGAACTTGGACTGCCTATGCTCAGCTAATGTCTGGCACAGAACAACTTGTAGGAGAGCCTGGATTGGTGCTAACTGACTGTTTTCTAAGCTAACACATGTTACTGTAGGCAGAAACATAACAGAATTGGAAAAAGCATGAGTTAGGAAAAGAGTACAAGTTGCATGAAAGTTCACTGTAGCTTAGCGGACTAAATAAATCCTTGGTGTAAATCTCTTGGAATCGTGAATTTGTGCCTAGCACAGCAAAGCAGCAATCAGCATATCTTTCTTCACAATAGTGATTTCTTAAGGTTCAGTATAATTAAAGGCCCTTATATATCACGTGCTTAATAACTAATAAAGATCTCGGCTGTAAAGCATTGTAATTCAAAGTAAAATTTGTCTTTGTGGAAGAAACCAAAATAATGTCTTTGCTATTCTAACAGAAAGTCTTTTAATGAGATTATCTATAAAAAGGTAACAATGCAATATGCGTTCTGCCCTGGCCAACTGTTTCCCATTGCAGTGATGGACTAAAAAGTGTTTTAAATTATACAAAGTTCAAATGCTTTCATAAAATCATTAGTATTTTTGTGCTATTGGAAACATTTCAATAGCTGCTTTTATTGAACAAAAAGTCTATGCCATCCACAAAAGAAAATATTGAAAGAAAAATATATATGGAAAGACTTTATCAGTAAATAGAATTAGTCTTCTTGCATTTATAAATCAAATAAATGGAAAGTGTGTTGTTATGAAACATGACCATGTCTTATCTGAAGAAGAAAAAGATCACAATGGCATCAGGAAATGCTTGACTTTAGTTAGAGAAGCGTAAGGGCACAAGAACAGATGATGGTGCCCTAATAGCCCTTTTTAAGAACGACAGGGCCCCACCATTAGCATCCTTTTATATCCTTGGAAATTGCTCATGCCTCGCTTTTCTGGTTCCTATCTGCCTGACTCTTTTTTATTTCTCTTTCAATTTCATCCGCGCTCGGATAAGCGCATGCTAACACAATATGATTGAGCTGTAAAATGGAACGCTGTCGCCTCTAATCTCTTTTATGTAGATATGGAGGTACTTCCACACTCCACTTCATTCTCTCTCCATTGTTGGCCTTTTTAGAATGTGTTGCCAAGTAATGGAGGCTCAGTCAAATATTAGAGCTAGGTTTCACAGGGTGTGATAAGAAGATTATCAGCCCAGCAGTCAGATCTATTGTTGTTCTTTGTGTCAGATTAAAATATTCCGATATACTGTAACTTCGTTAGTAAAATACTGAAGGTGCTTAGGGAGAGGCTGATGCTGCTTCGTCTCATGCCTGATGAGACAGGAGTCCTCTCTATTAACTGACCTAAATAAATTGTAAATGTATTTATGAAGACTCTGCAAGACTTTTTTATTTTATTTTATTTTATTTTATTTTATTTTATTTTATTTTATTTTATTTTATTTTATTTATCTTTTAAATAAGAGAGCCCTGCTTAGTTCGATATTTACTGGTGGTTGAGTTTCCTACCCTTTGCATTGTATTTTGGAGAGGTTCCATTTTATATTCGTTGCATTATATTAATTAAACTCTTTTCCAGTATGGGGTGGAATTCTGCTGATACCTAGTCACAGTAGCAGAGTCGTTTAGGCACGATTTCTGTAATGTAACTATCTCATTGACATTCAGCAAAAATGTGCAATGTTCTTTCATATTAAGTGGAGGCAGGAAACATTAAGCTCTTAAAAATGTGCATAACAGGAAGCTGAAGACAAAATGTTCTCTAAAAAATTTGCATGCATGAAAAAACATCAACCAGACCATAGAAATCAACTTTTTGCACTTAAAATGAAAAATTTGTTTGGAAACAGTAAATCAGACTAATACATCAAAAATAACTAGTTACATTATTTAGTAAAATAAGCCTGCTTGTCTTCAGCTATGTCCCTGTTTTGCTAGCAGTAACAGTGTTCAAGAAAGGGAACAGTTAGATATTACCACTGGTGCTAGTATTAAAAAAAAAAAAATTATTTTGATGGAGCAAATCCAAGGATGTTTTGAATATTTTAGTGTTAATGCTTTATGAAACATTATTGTTCCAGTATACTCTTTGTGGAGGTCAATATTTAAGCTTTCCTTTCCAAAGCAGCTCTCAGGGGTATAATTTAACATTCTGATACTGAACAAGAACATGATTTGCTGGAGAGTTGTCATTTCTAAAACGCCCTCTTGTCATCCTCTGTTTCAGAAATACCACCCCATGTAGGTAAAAGTACAGAGAAAAAGTTGACCATAGTCACCTTTGGAAAGATAATGTTCAAGAAAGCATGAGAGCGTACATATATGGTACATCCATGCAGATATGAATTAGATATATATGTACCTGTTCTCATGCACATAGTTGTTTATGTATCTATGAGTTGGTGGACATATAGCATGTGTTTAAATGATGGAGAAAAAATGCTGAATGTTACTTCATGGTTGTATTCACATCAGTAGGACTTTGAAGACAGACTGAAATCATATGTTCGAACTACCTGCTGTATATAATCACATACATTTTATCTATAGCCAGCATCCTGTTTATGCCCAGATCCTTCTCTGGGTTGTTATTGGGGCAGCTAATGTCAGCTCTGCAAGGGGAATAGATGTTGGTTTGTATGTCTGTACCACACTGCTTACTGCTGTAAAAATTGTTGTTTCTGTGAAGATTGGGGCCTTCTCTAGTCTCTTGTGCTGCTAGCTGAATTCAGGAGTATTTCAGACAACATGAGGACTCCTGTGGCTGTCTTAGAGCACCCTATCACAGGATGCCTGTCACTCCAGAGACAGGTGGGCATGTAAATGTGGTGTTTACTGCTCATGTAACATGGAATGGAGTATGAGCTGTTTCGTGCTGACTAAGAGGTTTGTAGTGCTAATAACTTGAGCCTCCTGGGGAATCAGGACATCCTGCCCTTTATCAATGTGCTATCTTGGACACTTCGCAAGTTCTCTTTGCCTTCTGTTTATCAAAAGCCCTCTATCTGTTCTTCTTTTAACTCCTTCTACGAACATGCACTAATTATGGAAATCAGACACACACTTCCTATGATGGAAATGTTCTTGAACTCTCAACTTTTATGACATATGTGATCTGAGGCAGACCATTCCCTGGGCCTTACAGGTGGAGATTGAAGCCAAAAGGTTTCTCAAAAACTACTGACTTCCTTGACCTCTTTCAGTAAATTGTACAATACAGGAAATCAGCAATCAACTGTTGGTTTTATTTTTGAGCAGTAGTATGGATGGACCGCCCAACACTGACAGTGTTTAGATCACCATGTTGATTCAAGCTTCTCTGAGCAGAAAAGAACAGCAGTGTGCCAAAAATGCCAGTCATCTGTCCTGTCATTTGAAGTGCTAGGAATGGTGGCATTTTTTATTTTTTTCTCATTTTTTGAAAATAGTATCACAGAGAAGGTTTAAGTGATTAGTGATTTTGCAAGGCAGGGAGGAAGAGGTAGGATTTCCAGGAAAATATGTGAATAAACATGTCCACAGTCTTTTAGCATTTTCAAAACAACACAGGTATCTGCAGTGTGGCAAAAGGTAGTTACAGAAAGGTCTGTTTATTTTAAATTATTTAAAATATCCACCTGAGAGATGATGGCAGACTGTTCTTCACGGATCTGTTACTGAAGTCAGTAGCAAAATTTTAGCAGATTTCAGTACAAAAAAGTAGGCTCTGTGTGCAAATACAGATGTTCACACTGTTCGTGTGTCTACTAATCAGAAAAGACTGGTTCCAGTTCAGAACTAAGACAGACAGCAATGAAGAGGTGAGGAGGTTTCTGTACCACTAGACACAGATGTCTTGGGGTAAAAAGAGCACTTTAGTTTCCAGGATAGTCACTTCTGGCATCTTTTACTAGCATTAACTGGGGGGAAAAAATATAATCCCAGGCATATAAACATCTCATCAACTGAAAATTTTACATAAATATAAAAAAATGTGCAGTAAGACTCTTACAAAAGTAGCTGGAACTCTTGCTAGTTTCGTCTTTAAAATCCCTATTTGTTGAAAAAGCTTGTTTAAGAATAATCATAATCAAAAGCAAAACAACAACAAAAAATGGAATTAACAGGTAACAAAAGAACTTGGCTCTATTCTTATCTTTTACGTTAAAAAAAAAATCCTTTACTAAAATCCTCTTCTCTCAAGACCAGATTTAAACAGTGACTTTGTCTCTATTAAGTTCACCTTTTATTCATATACAAGTACTCGCCTCTTCCTTCCAAGTAACTGTCTCCTCTTTTTTTTTGAACAGTCCTCTCCCTCCACCCATGCCCCCAACATGCACACTACACTGTCTGGCTGTTGCACTTTTTTTTTTTCTTCCCAGTGTCCCCCTTTATCTGCCTCAACCAATCTCCAAATGAATGCATGTCTATCATGGCCTTAGCTTTGACACTCTGGATATATTGATTAATAGTTGCCCTAAGCTCCTTTTAGCAAATCAAATTTTCACTTTTAGCAAGGATTTCGCCTCTGATTTATTCAGCAAAGTGAAATGCACTAAATTGACTTTGACATTCAGGGAAAATGGCTGAAAAACAAAGAGGGGAGGAAAGAGATATAAATTGTGTGGCAGCTGGAGACTTCAAGCATAAAAGAGGCAGTTTTCTATAGAATATCACTGGTTAATTTGGAAACATGCATTTAAACAGGAGTGGAAATTATTTTCTTAAAATTAGATGTTTTTTAGACTGAGGATTTGGCTTATAATAAGGTTTACTTAGTAAAGTACAATATATTCAACCCAAATTCATCACCTGCTAATCATGGTGCAAGTGTGAGATCCACTTTTGTTGCCACTAATAATTATTATGTTAAATGAGAGACAAAGAGGTTTCTGAGTAGTTTTATAATGAGGTGCTAAATTGGTAAATATCTTCCTACCATTGCATTATGTTGTTCACTCCTGTGGCCCTTTAAAAATAAGAAATGATTAATAAAAGAGAGCAAATCAACAGTAATGAATGCCAGTGCTTTTCATTTTCTTTCTGTAAACAAAAAATGGCTATTATTTGATTCTTAAATGCAAGAATATAAAAAGATGTAGCAGCCATTCCCTGTTATTCTTCTAGCAAAAATCAAGAGTGTTGTGTTACCCTGGATGACTTGTAGCCTGACTTACACAGCCTGCTTCCTTACTTGCAAACATTGTGTTACTGAAGTACCATGAGGCTGAAAATACACTGTTGCATATTTAAAGGTGTTCAAAGGTGATGCTGAATAGAATAAAGGAGAGAAAAAAATGGGAAAAAAAATTAATCCATTTCATTAGCACATTTGGGGTTCTTTTTGGCGGGGGGACGGGGGAAGAAGATGCAAAATAAAAACGTAGGAAATGGTTTGGTCTTACTCAGCGATCAGGCATTACCACAAGAATTTGTAGAAGAAAATATGTATGGTAGTTTGCCCAGTAAATATATAGAGACAGACCAAGAGCCTTCAATAGCATCAATTGTCGTGGGTATACAAGTCAAATGTGCTATGCCAGCCTCTGTGTTTAAGGATCTGGCCCCAAAGGGACAAACCCACATCCCTAATCAGTGTATCAGTGGGAGCTGAGAGTTTGCTTTGTCCCCTGTGTGTGCTCGCCACCTCAAAGGCTCTGCAGCAATGTGCAGAGTCGAGCTTTAAGCGAGTGTTTCCACTTAGGGGACAATACTCCCCTTTGTACCCACTGCTTGTGTGACAAACAGGTTTTCTAGATGAGGTCAGTGTAAATTGCAGGTGACTCAGTAACAGTTTTCCTTTTTCTGAGCCAACAAGGAATTAATCTCATTACCAGAGGGTAGGAAGTCTAAATGTATCTTAACCTTTTTTAATTTTACTGTAGTCTCCATTCTTTTTTTTTGTAAGCAAGCTAAATCTGAGACTTGAGCGATAATGGCCTTTTGCAAGTGGGGCAGCATCTGGAGTGCCATACAGGAGATAGCTGGGCACATGTGATTTTCAGGCATGTTATCTCTTTAAAGTCATTCCACCACTACCCCCCATAATTTAGTTTGACTGCCAACCATATTAAAAGACTGCCAGTTAAGAGCATACTGTATGAAAGAATTTAAACTTCTGAAATAGTCTTTGAGGGGATGTCCCTTCCAAAACTTTCCCTATCTGTACAATTGATACCTCAAGGACAGCCAACTTCATACCAGTAATGCGTGGCTGCAAGGCAGGAGGATGCCTTGCTCGTAAACACAGTAAGAAAGTTGGAACAAATCTTGACATTATTTGTTAGGTGAGGAATTTCAGAAGAGGCAAATGCTGCAGAACTGAGCCTATCCTTTATGTTCCCTAAGCATCATTTCTGTATTTACAGGACTCCTCTCCTCTAGAAAAATAAGGCTTTTTTCAACCAGATTCAGAATTTAAAGAACATCCAAACAAAGAGATTTTTTTTTTTCAGTTTTAAAATTCCTGAAGGCTTTGTTGGAAATAAGATCATGAATGTTACATGTCATTTAAATTGGCCTGTGAAAGGATCATAGCAGATGCTGGGAATGCAGAAGTAAAATTACAGCAACATAATCCTCTAATGGTAACCATTTAGTCCATTATAAACTAAACAGGTGATTTACTCATCTAACTTAGCCTCCAACAAAAATATATTTACTTTGTTCTGGGTGGGGAAGAAAAGAGCAGCTTTTCAGTCGTATCTGTTGATACTGTAAATCCAGGATGGGAGGGGAGAGGGGAAAAAGAGCCAGTTGCTCAGGCTGGATTTAGAGCAGACAGGTCTCCACCTGTATGACTGGGTCAGCAGCACAGGATGGTCTAGTTTCCTAAAGTCAGCTGAGACCAGTTAAATACTATAATTCTAAGGATGCCTCTACTTTCTCTCTGGATGAGTTTGGCTTCACACCTGCTTAACCTACATTAGAATAGGATTAATTACCTGAATTGCAAGGCCCCCTTAGCCAGTCAGCACGTTTCTGGCAGGGCACATGGTGACCTGGGCCTGGTTATATATAGTATAGGGATAGCAGGGGAGCACCTGGGTTGTAATGGCAAGGCTGGATCCAGTCTGATAACAGAATCAGCAGTTTTTAAATATGAGTCTGCAGTAATCGCCTTGTACATCAGCTGGATCATACAAGAGCTTTATGAACTCAGGTCTTTGCTACTAGTAAGCTTTTTTATTGTGCAATGCTCAATTTATGCACACACATATATATGTATATATATATGCATATATGTGTGGAGAAAGAATCCCAAGAAACAGAGGAGGCACAGAAGCCAAAGAATGCAGATACTGAATGATCCTTATTTAATTACTTCAATGGAACACTTACTTGGCTGTGACTTTCAAGTCAGTTTTCCATGTTGTTTTAATTAATTGTCTCCGAGTTTAATACTGTATAGCAGGCAGGAATATTAAGGTAATTTTCCATGTGAGGAAAAAACACAGAACCTTCCTTTCATATGAAAACATGTTCTATAAAGAGAAAGTTCTCTGACAGCATGTTGGTCTGCCCAAGGGATTTTCCACCCCAAACTCCTGAGGCATGTATTATAGACGAGTGGAAATTTCACAGTATAGCTCTGAACCTTCTCCCCAAAATGTTTTCATCTGCCATGTTGTGCACCATCAATTTCAATCAGCTGCATTAACAGTTGAGGTGAAATCAAATATTGAAATGAGATCCAACTACAGACACAGAAGGCTCCAAGTTCAATGGAAATGGCACTTGAAAAGGGGAGTCAGCTAACTTACCAGGTCTTGACATGTTATGCATGAGAATGCTATGGCAAAGAGTTATGATGAGGGTGAAGAAGAGGCGGGGACAAATCTGCAGTTCGCGTGCATCTAGCTCTTGGAGAGATTAGGGGGAACAGTTTAGCACGCAACGGCTGCTGCCCGTATGTTCGTTCAAAGAAGAAGCTGCACTTACTGGCATAAATATATCATAACATTAGCAGGTTGCAGGGTGTATTTCTAGTCAGATATTTTCTTGTAACTATGCTATAGCATCGTGCCTGCCTTAATGAACAGGCATTAGACTCCGAGCTTGCTACGATCCAAGCTATATCCGGTAGCATGTGGAAGTTACTGTGACCCTTGTGTCTTTCATTAATGAACTGCACTTGCAGTGAGAAGAATTTTGAGTCCTTCCCCATATCGGTCTCTTGTAGAAAGCCATTCTGCTCTGTGATCTGTTCTCCACTCTTTACTACTTTGAAGTTTCCCAGAGATGAAGTGAACGGTTGTGTAGATTCAGCAGAGCATTGCTTAGCGTCAGTGAATCTTAAGCTACAGATTTAACGTGCAGTATGCATTGTGAAATCCAGCTGATCTTCATTCAGTGAAATTGCTAGGAGTCTATTTTGAAGAGTCTCTTTGCGTTTTGAGTTACTGAACATTTTCCAGGCACCGTTAATGACTTGTGCTGAACATTTTGCCTAATATATTCGGCACAAATTTGGAGTTCACAGTCATCGCAGGATCGTGCCTAGCACTTCAACGATGATGAGTAATTTATTGTGTAGTATAATCTTCACATATGAAGCACACTATGGTCTCTGAAATCAAAAGGCCACTGGGAAACAGGGTGCTTCAGAAAGGTGCTAGGCAGGACATGCAGGTAGAGTTGGGGACAAGCAGTGCACACGCTGTACAGGATAATGCCGTCAGTATCATAAACCTAGAGAGGGCAGTGTCTGACAAGAGGCTTAGATGGGCATTTCAGGAGAGAAAGTCAAGAGAAGAGGGTGCTGACAGGGAATATTTGCATAGTCATAACCGTAATCAGCCAGCATCTGTGACAAACATACAATCTTTCAGAGAACCTGCTCGGAGGAAGAAAAATACACCTAAAAAGTGCTTCTGACAGGAGCAGATAGGGACACAGGCTGCCGTGGGTCTCCCGAGTTGCAGTGCTACAGCCAACACAGGTGAACTGGAATTTGCCATCGATAGCTACATGGACAAGTGTACTGTCTCCGTGGTAGAAAGTGGTAGCTATTTATATACTGAATGGCAACACTAAACAATTTAGGAGGAGCAGTGAAGTGTGTCCTATCCAATTAAAAATGCAGTGAGAATTTTAGGTAGGCAAAATGTAATTATTTAATTGGAATTTGACCGGGATGCTTTTCCACTATTTCCACTGTTATGAATTACATGAGCTGTAAAACTTTAAATTATGAAAATATTTTAAGGACTTTGAGAATGGTAATTGGAGCTATATATTCAACTTTGTTTTTAACCTGACACTTCATAATAGCTGTTCCCTAACACAAGTTTTTTTTTTTTTTTACATTATCAAATATCTCTTAGTGAAGCAAATTAGCAATCAGTCTGGAAAATATTTAAGTAGTACAGTCACATTATTTACACAGACACTTCCCTTGTGCAGAGTTCCCCGTGTTCCCAAATATTTGTAGGATCACTTCCTCAGCTGTCAACATTCAAGCTCAAACCTCCCTCTTTAGTGAAGCTGTATATGAAAATCCATTTCAGCCAATAGAAAGACTTGCCTTGATTTCACTGTGCTTTGGATCAGTCCCTAAATAACCAGGTCATGATCTGAAACCTGTGTGGTCCTTGAAGCTTTTTTATTTGCCTTCTGCTTGACTTACCACTTTTGTTTAGATGGAGGAGGGGGACTTGGTGCAATTCCTTGCACAAAGTTTTTTTTTTTATTATTATTATTAACAAGGAAGAGGATCTTACTGTGGAGAATTTGGGTCTTTTTTTTTTTATCACTCCAGGTATTTATTCTGTAACGTTTGTACTGGTGAGGAGTAGTCTCCTGGGATTCCCTAAATTAAAGCCACTTTCCTTAGGAAGTCTTTTCCCCCCTCACTCAGTAAAGGCTTTTTCATCATTGAGTTTTGCTCTTTGGCTTTTTGCTCACTGCTTTTTAGGGATTGAAGGCACAGTAAGTCCCATTCTGGTACTCCCATTTATACATTTGTACAATGCTGAGGTCCAGGCTCCGTGTTACATCCATACTTGGCTCGTTATCCTCTTATCAAGCTCTTTGCATCCCTTTGTTTATTTGAGGAGACAGGAAGACTGTGTGAAGGCTGCTTAGTCAGGGATATCAGCGTTGTTGGCAGGGGAGTGATTGCCAGTTGAAAAACAAGGCATTATTGCTCATTTTTTCCCTCTTATTAGTTTGATTACATTTGCAAATCAAATCAATCCATCAGACATGATCAGGCCTCGTCCGCATTTTAAGGAATAGTAATCTCCGTCTAATAAGATGCAAATGTGTCACATCGGTAAGTAACCAATAAATCATCGTCTTGTCTTTGGCAATCATTAAATATCAGAACCAACAGTCAATTTTTAGTATTTTCAATTTGCGATATGCCGCTGGAATATAAAGATAGATGGACGTAATTACACAAACCAAACACTATTTCAGTTCATTCCAGACAGCAAATTTAGTGGAAGGTATAACTGGCTTGTCATCACACTACATTATTCCTGGCGGTTCATGCAAAGTTCACAGACAAGCTTCAAATGGACATTGCTTTTTTTACTTCCCTTAACAACATTCCCACTACCACCACCAAACTTCAATAAATGACTTGAAATGCTGTAGGACATCACTTCCATCAGTGCACAAAAAGACAGAGAAAGAGAAACATTACCCCTTTTCCCAGTGCTGACACCTTCTGTGTGTATAAGACTGAAATCCAAAAGTTTACTAATACTTGCTACGTTCTTCCTCTCTCTTTCTCTTCTTTTCTTTTTAGACATTTTAATCCGAAACTTAGTTTTTTCCACTGATGCAGAATATGTTTTTCACAATTTTTGCAAGTTAGCTCACATTTAGTAGTTGTGGAACATAGTGAAGACAGTGGGAAGGATTGGCACCCTCTTTCTCCTGCTCCCATCCCCGTCTTCTTAAAGGAGTGGAAATTCAAATTGTTTTTCTTTATCCTTTTTTTTAAAAAATTGATTTGGGATTTGGGAAAATTGATTGCCTCATGTGCATCCCAGGGATTAATTGATATGTCTATTGTCTGATTTCGCAATGTCTTGCTTTCCGTTAATGACTCTATTTGGATACAACAGTTTACATGCTTTTCAAGAGAGAAAAAGACATAAGATTATATCCTGGCAGCCCTAGTGGCAAAAGAAACCCAAATCTTGTCTTAGCGTAGGTTTTTATCTGGCTATTTTAGACTGTTATAATAGTATAGGGTACAGACCCTAAAAGTACAGACCTGCAGGCAGAGTTTGGGCTTGTTAGAAATTATTTAACTGGATCTTCTTACAGTGCTGAAATATGTGAGAGAGGGTGCAAAGTACTGTCTCTCTACTACCACGCAAGTGGCTATGCGGAAATGAAAAAAGAGGATTTTGCAGGCTTCTGCTGACTTATGTAGATTTCCAGCACCCCACAGCCAGACAGTGGGCTTACTGTATTTGACCTTAAGAAACTTCTTGCCATGAGCTGTGTGCCCTGGGTGGACCTGCTGTTGCGGCATCCTGTCGGTTACGTTTGTTGCAGCTAACTCGCTTTGAGAAGCTGAACCTTCGGTGCTTTGGAGTGGCTTTTGGAGAGATCCTTTAGCCCCCTCCGTGAGAAAATAATTTTCACAGTAGCAGTTTGATTTGATTTGGTAAATGAATTAAATGGAAATTAGGGAAGAGGCTTGCTTGTGAGCACACCTACTTGCTTTGGGTTCCCCATGGTGTCGAGCTCCGGTTAAGGAGCAAAGGGTGGAGAGAGTGACTTGCAAACATGAGCATGTAAACTCCTGGATGGTCACTGCACGTTATTCGTTCTTGGCATCGAAATTCTTGTTCTTCGGTGAGGGAACATTGCAAAGAAATACTTGTGAGCTGCACACAGTGTTGATTCCACATGCCAGAGATTTAGACAACAATGTACCATCAATTAACAAATATTTCTTCATGCTATTTTGAAACAAAAGATACTATTACCTGTTTTTACCCATTTTTATCCTCAAACTGGTGTAAATCTGTAGCAGCTTCGTAAAAACAAGAGGTTTATTCCAGATTTAAAATGAAGCAACTAAGCAACTTTAGCTGTGTTGTCTTAACAATGTTTAAGCTTCCTGGCAGTTTTTTCCAAAGATCTCTTTATATTAACATATTCCTGGAAGTTTCATACCTCAGTTGCTGGACTAATGCTGTGTAGGTCACTTCCAGAAGTCTCCCGTCTCTATAGTCTCCAGAGACTTCGGTGAGTAAAAGCTTCATGCAGAGGCCACGTGCCTAAGAAGCTCAGTACCAGAACCTTATGTCGTCTAACCAATTTACATACTACCATGGTATGTTTAATTTGCTTTTTCATCAAATCAATAATGGGTCTAATTGAAAAAATTGGCAGAACTACATACAACCTAACTACCAATGTCAGTGTTTTCAGGAAATGAGAGATGTTGCACAGCTATCCAAGTGACACCTGTGTTAGTGATGCACCTCTGTTACCAGTGTGTACAGAAACAAACATTACTCAGGTGCAGCATCTGTACCAATTGATCACTATGCTATCAGAATTAATCACCTGGTATTCAGCTCAGAGAATAAAATTTACATCTTAATGTATGACAATTATTGCAGCACATACATGCACTACTAAAAATGGTGCTGTTCACTCCTGTTTGAAGGTGTGCATTTATTTTTGTAGGCAAAGCCCAGCAATTCTTCTCCTTAGCAAAATCCCAAACACTTGGGACAGCTGCTTCTGTTAAGTTACATCCTTTCAAAGGCGAACACGTACAGGACTGGGTAATAAAATAGATTTTGTCCCTGGAGTTACATGGCTCAAACCCTGCCCTCACTTTCATAAGAAAAAGGGATTTTTGAGGATCTTTAGTGCTCCGTAGAAAATAGCCTGTGTAAAAATAAATAAATAAACAAGTAAAGTTTGGCACTGTACAAGACTGGCAGGCCTTCACCAAGATGATCCAGCAGCATTGCAGGTGCGTTGGCTAGCAGTGTGGAGAAGCTTGTGTGAGAACTACACAGAATTGTAGCACGTGCTTCGAGTTCCTCACTGACATGAGTGCTCAGTTAGTGCTGCTGATGCTGTGAATGGAGCCGGGCTTTATGCAGAGTCTGGTCCGTGGGGCTGGCAGAAAGATTCAGGCCAGGTGCACCAACTGCAAGATGAGAATTATAAAATATTAATTTTAAAAGAAAGAAATATGGATTTCAACTTTATGTTCTGTATCACTGCCGAGCTAGCAGGATTTTAAAATATGGCAAAGCTTTAGCATCAGCATAGGGTAATCACCTTTGCTGTTTAAAAACAAAATAATAACAATAGAAAAGGTATTGTACATTGACACGTGGGAATTTAATGCTTTTCAGAGAAATTTTGTAGGGATTTTTTATTATGTGGTTAATTACATATTTACCTGTAATGGCACTAGCAGAGCCATTACAGTCCATTGGGTAAATAATATGCATTTTAAAAACCATTTATAAATATGTATTTATTTGATGGACCAGAACGGGTTTTTGAAGTCATTCTCATCCACTGAGTAAATAATATATGGATTACCTTTAAAAAGAAATATGTATTCCTCCAATAGACATTCCAGGCAATTGGGTAAATAATATGCATTTTTCAAATATTAAAAAAATACATAAAAATGTATAGGAATCTGGCCTAAATATGTATCATCCTGAGAGATCAAAATGACTCGAAAGGTGTCAGGCATAGCTTTGAAATTTCTGTTTTGAATTGTCAGTCTGTGTCACAACCTGGAGATAATTATATGTATTTTATGCATTTTCATATGTACAGTATAATATCAATGTCTGTTTACAGTTTTATAACAGTAGTGCACTTGACCCTCTTACTCAGTGTTATAAAGTCAGCACTACGTGGCTGAGATCCTGGTTTTACTTTGTGTTCATCCTGATACAATGCAAAACGCGTTCATTCTGCGGGCATAGTCCTGCATCCATAGAAATACATGGAAAAAAACCTGGTCATCTTAGTAGAAGCCATCTCAAACTCTGTTGTACTGCTCAACTTAAACTGCCTATTTATGTTCTTCTGGTCTTTTTCTGATGGTTGGCTAGCAGGCAAAGTATGAGAAAACATGAAATTGTTTCATTATGTGGGCTTGATTCAGAGCCTATTGATGTGAGCAGGACTCTTTCCAGGGCCTCAGTGGGCTTTAGTTCAAGCCAGACATAAAGGTCTGCCTAATCCATAGAGACAGCCCAACCCAGGCAGCTGAAGGCTAAGTCCTTTTCTTGACTCTGACACTGACTTACCATATGACCTTGGGCAAATCATTTAACTTCCTTATGTTGAAACCATGATTTATACCTCCAATTTTGGGAGTCCTTTGAGAGCTATAGATTTAAAGCATTAAATATGATTCACAGCATGCTAGGATTGAAAGATGTGAGCACAATGCATCACCGGTTTATTTCTTTTATATACAATGGGCTAGAGCTTATCCATTCTTTTCTAAACATTTTAGCCAGTTTATCCCTTCCTCTGTTTCATATACTTTTCAAGAATGTTGAATATATTTTGTAGACCTTTTTTTCTTGAAAATATTCGTTGTTGTTTTCAAACATTAAATGAATAAAATAGCACAGCAGCCTGAGAATTAATATATATGTCTGTAGCTTGCACAGAAAGGCTGCAAGACAGAGGGGGATTAAGTGACTCCAACAGAATCACAGAGAAAGTCAGTGGTAGATTTGGGAGACTAAATTGTCTTTCTCGTATTATTCCTGCATACATGTACCTCACACTTCATCTATGCCTCCAACATCATCTATGATACACTCCTGAAAATTGCTGATTTTAGTAAGTTAGCTGTTTGACAGGGGTGTATTTGGCAAGTGCCAGCTATAAATGACATGTGCCCAGTGCAGTCAGGATAGTTAAGTGGGATCCGTTGTCAATCTAATTGTTACTTGGATACTGAAGGAATGAAAATATAAATACATAGTGAGAATGTTTCAACTGGAGCTCTATTATAAAGCCAATCACAGCAGCAGTGAATTATTACAAACGAGCTTTTTGAGCCATCTCTCATGGCTGTTCTTGCACAAACATCACTGTGTTGGTGCTGATTTGGCCTTGATACCCAACATTGTCTGAGAGCCCAGCAAACATGATGTTTTGACAGAACATGTGAGGAAATTCTCACCTCCTTCCTTCTCATATCACTGGTAAGAGTAGACAAAGTACATAAGGAAAGCCATAGTGAGTGGCTGGTCACCGTAAAGAAGCATCAGCAAGAAACAGGCATTTGAAATCAAATCATGGGACAAGAAGAAAGTCAGAGAAACAAAAAATGAGCTAGCAGTATTACCACATGAAAATTGTTTCACATCTCTCCAATGGCACATCCACACAAAGCACAACTGTGCTTTCTGTGTAATTTCTAAAACTGCTGACAAATATGTCCAAATACCAGATGGTAGAGCCCAGCACTTGGTGGTTGCAAGAATGTAGAACATAGGGTGAGGAATGCAAGAGAAAACCCAGCACTCATGTCATAATCAAAGTAAAGCTTTCCAGAGCACCGGGAGCTGCATAGTGAAGAAAACGTGTAGGTAAATTAGTGTGCACCAATTAAGGACAAGGAATCCCTGGTGACGCTTTAAATTGACCTACTGGTGCCCAAAAGGAATAAGAGGGTCTGACAGGAGAAGAGTTCAAAGAAAGGGAAGGCTGAAAGCAATGGTGAGAGAAACATGGTTATGTGAAGTGAGCATACCTAACACTTCTTTTGTAAAGCACATGAGTAACAAATATTATTGACTGCCTGCATGGTCATTATCGGTCACCAGATTACTCAGACAGCAGTGGGAGTAGCTCGTCATATTCAACATGAAGGAAGAGAAAGAAGGTGGTGATACTAAAGATCAGCTAGGGAAGGCTATCGGCATTGAAAGATGGGAGACTTGAAGTAAAATGTGAAGGTGCTGAGGGATAAGATGGCACAACTGTGAAAGAAACAGTTTGTATCTTAGTCACTCTGTGGCCATATTGAACATGACTGTTAAATTCTCTGTATACTTAAGAGAGATAGGAGCCTTCCTACATTTTGTTGCAAATTGATATGATCTTTTATGTCAGAGATCTGAATAAGATTGTACTATAGCTTTTAATTTAGCAGATTAAGAAGCACAATTAAAATATCATGAAAAAGATCATAATCGAAACCTCTGGGTTTTTTTTGCTTATCCCTGCCAAGTTGATAACAAGAGCCGGTGTATGTAACAATTACCTCCACTACTGTAAATTTACTCTAGTTTGTGGGCTGAAGTGTTAATAAATACCTTGCAGTATTCCAGAGGGAGAAGCTTTCCATCTAATTAATAAAACTGGGAAGAATACCCAGGACGCTGAACCATATCTTTCTTATTAGTGTTGGCTTCTACAAAGGAGAATCCCTGAATCTCAACACATTAGTAAATGTCATACTCCTGGGTTGCACAGAGACCTCTCGAAAAACTGCTGATTTGCTGTGGAAAAAAATCACTGTAGACTTCAGAAACAATTCAGCTAGGGAATACCAAGTGTAGAAAATCAGTGTAAAGCATGGCATGCATTATAGCAGCTACAGATTTGTGCCACATTTGGTGAATCTTGAAAGAGAACCCATACAATTATACCTCCGTTTCCCTTCTGTTTTTGGTCTGTACTTAGGCTGATATCTTTCTCTCTGTCCAAATGCGGTCTTATTGCACTTAGGTTTTTTAGAGGCTTAGCAAAAACTCTCCTTTAAATGTTCTCTAAACCAGGTTTCTTAAAAACACTATACTGATATGTAAGCTGCATGTAACTGTTTATTAAAGGGAAAAAAAAAAAAGGATCACTTGAAGAAGGAAAATGTTTTAAGCCCAATACTGAAATGAAAGTCTTTCACAAAATATGTAATGCTGATTCCCTTTTCCGTATTTGGCAAAAAATAAATTTTGGCTCACTATGCCTGAGCCAGTTCTGTTTCAAGGCAGTTTGCTGTAAACCACAAATTAACAGCCTAACTTTCTGACCAGCACATAATTCTTTGCTGTACTTTATTAAAATCATAGTGGTAATCTTACATTATGGAATGCTGATATGCATTCTCTGACAGACTGGACATTTACCAAAGAGAATAAAAATTCATGCGGTTCTTTTGTAGAATAAAAATTGTAGGGTGGTATATGTGTGTTTTCTCACATTATCATCATTATTTTTATTAGACAGATGTAGCTAACTGATATCACTACCTCTGATAAAAATAACATTTTTACATTTACTTCTTTACTTGAAGTTTTTGCTCTGAAAAATGCTCCCACTGAGTATATTTGTATCTGCTTTGCATCCTACTGATACGAGTGATTGGGAGGATAAAAAGAGGTAAAGCTACAGAGTTTATCCATGAGGTTGATGCTAGTTTGCCTAAATATGAGTCAACTGGATGGGAAATGGAGGAGCTAAAAGATCTGCCAGTTTTTTTGTCTACATCCAGTCTTCTCCATTTTCATAGTCCATGCTTTAGCTGAGGTCTTCACTGAATTCTGGTAACAGAAGGCAATTTAAAATGCTGTCTAGGAATCAGAGTCTAGCAGTGTCAGTATAGTATAGTATTTTACGTGTTCTAATGTACTGTATATGCTTAAACCTTTCGAATTGGGTTTGGTTTGTTTTTTTTTTCCCCATTAAGAATGTTTATGATGCTTCCACATACACTACAAGGAATAGATCAATTCACACCATGTACAGTGAATACCCACCATACATGCAGTTTCAATAAAGCATGTTAACAGCAGATACTGGTCCTTAAAAGACTATATATCAAGCATCGCATCCTCAGCATCATGCTGGAAGAACCTGAATCACACATTCCCTTGCCTGTCTTCAGTTGCAGCTTTGTTGACCAGTGACCCTTTGTGACTCTGTTCCCTGTTTCAGGAAATACTTCTCTGATCTGACCTGGGTGCTTACATTATTATTTTGTCCTTCAGCAAGACATTTTTATATTAAAAAAAATACATCTTTAATAAGCAAAGAATACAAGTTAATGAGCAGGTGATCCTTTCTCATTTCGGTAGCTTTTAGAATACCCTGAGTTTGCTTAGTACAAATGCATGCATACACAGGCTTATGCAAACACACACTTACACATATACCTGGCTGATTTTATGTATGTGATAACACTGTGACTCTTCCGTATCCATTGTTTTCATCTTTCTACAGTAGCAGCTCCAGAGTGAGAGGTCAGTTGCTGTGATTTTGAAATTCTTTGTCTGGGGCACATGTCTCTAAGCTCTTCCGTTGTGAACTCTAAGTGTAGGAGTAGGTTCCAAACACCTCAAAGACAGGCAGCCTAAATTCTGAGGCTTCAGTATTTAGGAAACTAGGAACTGAATGCTATAGGTCATCAACATATACTCTACTGTCTTCAGCAGTGATCAACCTCGGGGGAAGAGACATGGACCCCATAGTAGGCAGAAGCCTTAGGAAAACGTATTCTAATTCTTTATGCTTAGACATTAAATAAGGAAGAAAAACATCCTTGTCCTTTTAATTTGGATTTGGAGTATTACACCTGGAGGTATTCTGGCTGTCCATGTAAGCATCAGCTCCCTCTCTGAATTCTTGGCTTCAGTGACATCCTTTGGCAAGGACTTCCCTAGTCCAGCTACTCTGTGAATGAAGAGTTTCCCTCCTTCCTTCCATTTTGAATTTCCTGAGTTTCACTGTAATGGTGCTTCGTCTGTGTTACGAGACAGGGAGAATAAAAGCTTTAGACCTATGTTTTATACCAATAACTTTTATATATTTTTACTGCATTCACTCATACATCACTATTTTGAGGAAAAGAATTCCTGCTTTCTGAGTCTCTTTTCATAAGAGTTTTCCCAGGTACATTGTTCTGCTTTACTTTCTCTGAATATCCTCTAAATCTGTCCTATTTTCTTTGGAAAGGGCTGAGTCATTCCATCGTTAATGTTGGAAATCAGAGAGTACTGTTGATACTTTCCTTTTAACTTTTCTTGTCTTCTGAAGTGTATTTAGCCTCAGCCATGAGCATGACATCAGCTTCACAACTAACCTTGGGTTACTGGAAGGGGTACTAATACAAGCAGTTTTAAAGGTAATGCTTTCACACTCCTCCCTGGACTCTTTCAGAGTTGATCAGGATGCTGCAGCTCTCCATCTCTTTTTCTCACCTAGAGATCATTTAGTCAGCCTCATCTTACTCTGGAGGGACTAACAATACATACTTGGAAGGCCTTCTGTCTTAAATTAAAAAGGGCGTTGTTGGAGGTCACCTCCATAAAGTACATTCTGGCGATGCAGGTGCCAAGATCATATATAATGCCCTTGTTCCTTTAACTTGCACTGAATTTTGAGAAGTATTTTTGTTTTCAAACTGAAAATAAAATAAAATAATGTAGGACAATGTTGCATGAAATTGCATTTCCAGTGCTGCCTCCAGTGAAAGCCTATCGTCTAACTTCACCTCTGTGCATGTGCTCAGGATAATGCATTTAAAAATCAGGGATGTTTTGCTTTTTTCAGTCTCAGAAGCAAGTGACCTGGATTCACTTTTAAGAATTTGATTTCCAAACTTGTTGACTAGGATTCTTCATTTGGAGGATGAGTTGATTTGTCCATATAAATCCCCTTTGTCAAATTTAATAGATGGATAAAGTGACCCCTTGCCTTCCATAGAAAAATGCATAGTCCTTAAAAAATATGTAATTTTTTTGGAGAAGTATGAGTGGATTTTACATCTTTAAGAAACCAAACAAATTCCAAACTGAATAAGAGAAGCAGAGGGAGAAGGTTGCCTTTCTGCAAGCCGCCAGCTTTCCCAAGTGTCTCATCCTCTCCCCTCTGTCATCCTGAGGCAATGTGCCTGCATTTGTGTGTAGATTTATAGTTTATCTTTATCTATGGCTTCATCTGTAGGTAGCTATTATAGCCGCCTTGCCTGGATATTGTTTGGGCCTGATAGATCTGTCTGTAGTTCATCAAAGGGGAGCTGAGTGGCTAAAAGCCATTGGGTCCAGCTGAGGATGAAATACGAGCCATCAGCCTTGGTAATGGCTGTAAAATTTCATAATTACACGGCCTTTATTACATTGCATAATGATCCTGAAGCAGTATGGAACAATTAATTAAGATTTTCAACCGTGGCTCTTTCAGAAATTAAAAGGTGCTAGTGGCTGAGAAATGGGGAAGTGTCTTGTCCTAAAAGCATTAGGGATGCTTAAGAAGTACTTCCTGGGTACTTAAAAAAAAAAAAAAAAAAAAAAGGAAAGAAAAGAAAAAAGACAAGGAAAAGAAGATCAACTAGTTAAGCAGATAATGTCACAGTAACGTTTTTGTACTTTACTGCTAATTCTTAATGTCAAAGCTGGTTCTAAAACTCCTGCAATAGTCACTGCCATAAAGCTGTTCCTTTTCTGTTCTGTAAAAATTTTCATGCCTTTTTTCCACCATGTTCTGTTCTAGCCATTTGTCACATTTATAGAAGTTGAGCTCTGCACATTATTAAATAAATGCATGCCATGACTTAGGAGGGTCACTTAGCTGCGTACTGGGGTGTACTGACCAAGGATTTTCTCTTACACACTTTCTCGTGTCTGAGGCCATTGAAATTCTTTGAAGACTTCTGCAGTTTGACAAACATCCCCAAGGAAGACTTTTTTTTTCTTTACTGTTTTGGTATTTTCCTTCCTTCCTTTTCTTGTTTGTAAATGCACCATGTCAGATGTAATATAATATTTTCCATGAGATTGACCCTCAGTCCTGATCAGAAGTAATTAGATTGCTAAGGTGCCACAAATGTGTCTCATGGGTTTCTGATGTACATACTGAAAGAAAAAGTGTTTATACGTGTGCAAGGAATACGCAGGGAGAAACAGGAGGCCTGAACCTGTTCATGAACACATTACCTGTTGTGATCAGTTTCTGGGTGTAATTCTGAAGGCCAGCAAATTGTGATCCGGATGGGGTGTGGAGCACTCACTGTGCCAATGGTAGTAAAACTGATGAAAAGACAGAAAAATAACCCTGGCATTCTCCACGCAGCATCAAAACTTTCAGGTCTTACAGGAAGGAATCTCCTTTTCACTACGTGCCTTCCCCACCCCAGCCCCCAACTATTTTGATTCATACAAACTCTCGATATGACTCTTAGTAGAGTGAGCACTGAGTATTATTGGTTTTAAATCGAACGGTCATCATGTAGGCTCCTGTCATTCTAAGTATTTTATGAAAAGCTAAGGTTTCCCCGAGGCACCTCTAATAATAAACTTTCTGCAGAAAATTTAGAAAGGATTATGTATTTCAAGGAGGAGCTGGCTGCTTGAAGTAAATTCTCTTGTTGAGTCATTTATTCCCTTAATAGGAATTTTCTGATCTGCTGTCATTCTTGTTCACACACTGGGTGTCACTGCCTCTAAAACACTTGTCATTCTTTAATGGAAACAAAATAGTCATTGCAGTCAGAGCCGCAATGTCATTCCACTACCCCTTGCTGCGTCGGCAATAGTGAAAATGACAGAGCGGCTCTCAGTAGGGGTAATTAAAATGTAAATATTGATATTTTATTATTTGAAATTACTTTCCAGTGCGACATTTAATATCTCTCCATCTGTGCGGCTCTGTTTAGCGGTCACTTTAGTGCAGCTCTGGGATGCCAAGCGGCGGCTTGATCCCCGTTATGTCAAAATGCTTGTTGCTGCTTAATTTTGATATCTAATTAAGTGGAAAAGTACAGTCCACACTGTAATCCATGGCATCTTAACCAGCTGCTTGGGTATATTTAGAATTAATCTCCACTATGGAATCATCCTAATGTATGCAATTAAGAGTCTGCCGATGGCTAATTAGGTGTATTAGAATCAGGCAGCTTCCTTTTTTTTTTTTCCTTTCTTTTTTCTCTCTTTTTTTTTTTTTTTTCTGTGTGTGGACTGCTGTAGGCTTAAGACACAGCCTCCAGAGATGGTCTTAATGGTACATACACACTCAACTAGGTAAACTAGCAATTTCACATTCATGTAGGAGAATATGTGTGACTGTCTTCCCCCAAACCAGGGAGACTAGAAACATCATTTGAATTTTTTGGCATCTGCAGCACATTAAGAAAATCAACTAACCAGTAGAAAAGTTTTTAAAATTGGGAAGAAGAAGGAAGATGTATAGGACAAGTGTTCTGAGCTGTTGTTTTCCTACTAGAGGGCTAAAGGGTATATTTCCCAAAATTTTGCAACCTGAAGTTTTTGGTTTGGCTATGGAAAGAGATTTTAGCTAGCTCAGCACATACAGGGTTAACACAGATATGTTGATTGGGTACTAAGCATGGTTGTCTCCATATGCTAATACATTCCAGTATTGGATTCATATTATTACCATGATTGGGGAATTCCTGGAAACCTGACTTTGCCTGATGGAAAGATGAAAGGAACAGGGATTACCCCAGCTCTCAGTGAGGAGATGACCGGTGGCTTCCCCAAGGGAGCAAAAGGCAAACGGCAGTGACCCAGCACTCTTTGAGGAAAAGCGCTCTCAACGCAGGTCCGTAGAGGTTATTAATAAAAGGCAGCATGTATTAAATGCACAAGAAATCACTCCTTTCTGTGGAAAAAAAAATCTGATATAAGATAATACAACAAACTCGATTTTGAAGCCTAATGTGCACCAGGCTGAAGAAGCTTGAACTCTAAATTTCTTGATATTCCCAGTCTGTGCGTGCAATTGTTGGGAGGCTGATGGCATGCAAAGATTGACATGAGCAGTGCCTGGCGTAATGCTGATTGTTGTCATTAGTTTAGGCAGGTTCCTCTCTCAACTTCATGTTCTTTTTTTTTTATTTTGTTTAGTTGAGTAAAAATTTAAAAAAAGGGAAAAGGGTGGACTTTTTTTGTTCAGTTATGTGTGATTGTAGTTTCATTTCTGCTAGCTGAACTCTTTGAAGGATCTAGGTAAGACATACCACACACACAGGATATGCACGTATAGTGATGACTCTTCTAAGCTGAACTGTGTTACCGTTTTCTGGATTGGATTTTGAGAGAGATTCAGCCCTATTCATGATACTTGTTGTTTTTCACTTACAGTCACTTTACTAATGACAGAATGTAGTTTTTATTTTTTCACGCACAAATCTGGCTTTACTGTACTCATACTCAAATACATATGTCTACAGCAGATTGAAGGAAAATTTGTGTGAAGTCAATATTTATGTTGAAAATATGATTGGTTGTTTTTTTATAGAGGCTTAGTGAAAGAAAACAATCAGGGTCATAAATACAACCCTGCTCCATTTTCTCCCATGCAAATGTCTGGGCACACAGGTGATATCTCAAAATACACCAGACGTTTTAAAAAGCAGATTTCATGCAAAATGCTGTACCCCAGCCACAGTCTTTTCAAGTCTAGGGGCAAAGATGGTTTTAGGAGCACACCATGTCATGTCATCTGCCTCTACTATCTTCAATAAGAGGACAAAAAAAATCCCATAGTCTAACCAAACCATGTTCAAAGGTTACAATTTAAAGAACTGCAAGAGTTAGCTTTAAATAAGCAGGTCAGATCACATATGTAGTGCATTAGAAAGATCACCCTCAGGAATCTGCAAGTTCGTATTGCTGACCTTAAGGAGACGTACAGCTACATTGGGGCTTATTGGACTGCTAGTCTGAATTTTAAAACTTTTCCATTGGCCATATCTTAGAAATCAAAACCTCACTGCAGAGAAGGTAACAAGGAGTGCCAACTGTCTAACATGCAGGAAAAAAAAAAAGCAACCAGTTTACTACTTACCAGGTCTTCTGTTCTCAGAGCACCTAGTGATAAATCAAAATATAAGTGTTTGGCCTCATTTCTTTTTAATATAAGGTTGGTATGAGTTTGCAGTAAAGCTCTTTAAAATTGTGAAAGTTCCAGTGGTAAAACCAGCCCAAAGGGAAAATCAAGTATTAATCTGTTTAAATCTGTTGTCTTATATTTTCCCATTTCTCAGTGCATCCTGAAATAATAAGGTGTGAAATGGAAATTAATGGAAATAAATAGAGAGTACAGTACTTCAAACCATATGTTTCCAGAAGTGACTTTATAAAGTACTCCATACATGGAGGTCTTACCACATCTGTCCTGAAGCAAGGGTGACTCACCAGTTTTTTTCATCTTTAATGTTTCACTGCAGAGTATTAGCAACTGAAGGTGGTTTTGTGAAGTCGGGGAAATGTTCTTAATCAGTCACATTTTCCAGCTCCTTTTCATTGCTGTTGCTAAAGAAGCAGCTGACAAGAACTTGTGCTGTAACTAGAAATAAGAAATGTAAAAGTAGCTGCCTAGAAATGTTTGGGTGGTTAGAGAGGGCTGTCTGTGATTTAAGTACTGAAATCAATTTGAACTATAGTGAGTTACATCTCACTGTATGCATCTTACCCTGGGAAGAAATGACAAGCTTAAATTGCTCCTGTTTAGTGTTATTATGTAAGGTTTCACAGGGTAAAAGACAAACCAGAAATATTTCTAACTGGTATTTAAATTACATTAACACCTTTTTGTGTAGCTTGAGTGAAAGGTCACGCTAGACAAGCAGCAGCATCACTGTTTGTAAATGTCTAATTTGCTGCTTTTAAATTGCTGTGAACTTCACTTACTTAGTCCTGCTGAATGAATCCAGTGTTGCAAATACTTCTGACAAGCGAATATTTGCTTAGTGAGAATCCATTGTTCGTAATGGATTGAGAGGGACATGCAGTGTGAATGCATTTTTATTGCCGTGCCATCTCTCTGCTGTTGTTTCAGTGAGATGAAAGTAGCATTGTGATAAAAGCCCCGGGTTTCTTAGTGCTCTGTGTGGCATTTCCCATCTTACTGGTAGGTGTTAGTGAAAAAGTGCTTATCATAGGCATTTTTGCATGTTATAAAATATAAAAAAATATGTATATTTTATAAGAACTTGGACAGCAAGAGTTAGGAATACAAACACTTAAATAAAACCTGAGAAAGTGCACTGGCTTGGCTGAAGACATCCCATTTTGCTTTTTGTACTCAGGTCAGGGTAATTCTTGGGCATCTCTGGGTGTGCAGTCTGATCTTCCCTCTCCCACGGCCGCACAGCTAACAGATGGCAGTCACAACTCGTAGGGCAGAGAGCGCCGCTCACAACAGAGCCCCGGTGCTGCTTCTGCAGTGCTCTGCTATAGGGGCAGGAGGAGATGCTGTATAGCAAAGTATTGCTCGGAAAAGGCAGTGGTTTTACTGTGCAAAAGTTGTTGGATGAAACTAATTCCTAAACATAACTTTTGTAGCACATCAGGTCTAAATGGCTCGGAAGCTGAATCCAGCAAATAGCGTAAGTTGAGCCTTTGGCTATATTTGCTGGTCAGTTGTAGTTTGTGCTTTGGGACTTGATTTGTGATTTTCAAGTTTGGGCAAATACCCGTGCTTTTCATTTCGTGAGCTGACACCTTTCATGTGAAAATCCAGAGTCATACTTAAATTTCAGCTTGCTGTGGCATCACACGCAGTTATTAGCCCTTTGAGCCAGGGCCTCCATGAGCAAATGGGTATGAAAAAAGAAAAAAAAAAAGAAATAATGAGTTCACCCTGGCATAATAAGTTGTATCTGTTTCTGTTCCAGCTTTCACCAAATTTCATCCATAATCTCTGAAATATGTTTGGTGATTAGTGAGAGCCCTCTCCTTCTGTTTAATGGCTTTCATAACAGCTGAAATGTTTGTGGGTCTTGATGTATATTTTTATACTACAGAGTATTTTGAAATGCAATTAAATCAGTTTTTTTCTTGGATTATTATAATAAAAAGGATATCTTAAATCAGATCTATGTGGGAGATTCAGCTCTAGATGTACCCTAAAAAACTAGTCGTGCCATCCTCTTCCTTGGATTTCTGAGAGAATATTAAGTGGCAGTCAGGCTATGAAGGTTTCCTTCAGCAAATACCATGATCATGCCTAGAAAACATCATGTAGCCCTAGCAGAAATTTCACTGCTGAAATTTCCCTGGCCTTTGTTTACATCCCTAGAAGCCAGCTGAAGTTGTACGATGGATCTGGGCAAGCGCTGAGTTCGTGCCAGGAAGGGAGAGGAGGGCAGAGTGACAGCTGTGCGTCCGAGAGCGCGCTGGACCCGAGTCTGCTCTTCATATGGAGTGGAGTTTCTTTACATTCACTTCTGTGCAGCCAGGATAAGCCTTTGGCTCTCTGTTGATGTCATTTGACCATGAGCCCTCGTACTCTCTAAATAAAGTAATCTGGGCTGAAAGAAAAGTTTTTTTAAAAAGGATTTACAATATCAGTGTGTTCTTTCGCCAGCGGTGACTATACATCGTTTTTTGAAATAAGGAAGTTGCGCTGGAAACATCAGTACCCATAAAACATTTAGAAGGAAGTTAATCTATCAAAATTAAGTGTAAATAATTTAAAAATCCAACTCTGATGTTTCAGCTGTGTAAATATGTTGAATCTTCAACACGCTAGTGAACATGTCATTTTCAAGCACAGCTTTGATTATACAAAATGTAAATGAAGATACTTGAAGTATAAACCAGGGCAAGCAAGAGGAATATTTTACTCATAAAACTAACAATCACAAAAACAACTGGTAAAATAAATGGGAGGTGATTATCAGAAAAAGCGAGCAACTCCCAGATTTGGCAGCAATTTCATACCTGGTTTGGTCAAATATTTGGATTTCTAAACACGTAACAGAGAGGAAGGGAAGTTCATTCCCTACAAAGTGAAATAAACCAGGATTCGAGTCAGAGTAGCCTGATTGAGGCATCGCATCAAATGTTTAAGGCTGAAAATAATGGTAGGGATAAGTCCAGCCACAGTCTTTTTTTGTGCAGTAGCTCTCGGAGTGCTGTGTGCAAGGCACAGATCTTCCTTTGGCACTTGACCATCTGCAGCTGCTTCACTCCAGTCCCTAGTGAGTTAGTGTCCATGAAGTCCATCTTAATGAAGTAGAGGAAAGGGTTTTCAGGAATATAAAAGATTTACCCTGCTTAGCGTGGAGCTGTGTGCAATGTGAAATAGAGAGCAAGTAGTGCACGTGCTGATATTTGAAAAGATCGGTGGTTTAACCAGCCCCGTCTAAGAGACTGTGAACTGTGCTTGGAGCTGGCTTGGAGTGCTGAGCACTGCGGAGCGCGGCCAGCTCACCGCCAGTTGTTCCAATAATAAAAATGCTAAGGCCTTTTTACCTATTTATTTCTGCTTCCTTTGAGCTTTGGGTTTACTGGTATGCGAAAGGAAAAAAAACAAGCATATGTTCGGTTGCTCAATCAACCTTTTCTCAATCCACACTCGGTGATCTCAGTGAGTCATTACAGCATAATTACAATTTGAGTGTGATACGCTGTTTGTAGAAAAGTATCTATTTTTAGCTGAAGAAACACTACAGACTCTGAAAGGAGGAGAAAGAAAGAAAAAAAAGGAAGGAAGAAAATCTGTAAGCATCAAATCAATGCTATTGTTAACTGATATTACGAGACACCCTGTAGATTTACGATGCTTGCATTCAGCCACATAAAAACCGCACTGAAAAGAGTGCCTACCAGGGGTTAAATTTGTATGCCTGCACTGCAGCCTATTTCTGTCAACACTCAGCTCAGGAAATAAACATTTATGCTTTCTGAAATGAAAGTGTATTTTTGAAGACTAGCCGTCAGATATTTTTTGCCCTTCACACTTTCAAATGCTTAGCCTTTTTTGTAAGTTAACTGCAAAGTGCATCAGTTTGCTAGGCAAAAAGAAAAAAAAAAAATCTTGACAAGTGCCCATGGCATCGTTGTCAAGCACACGAGTGTCTAGTAGAAGATGGCAGGAGGGCTGGCACAAAACATGCTTCCTTCAAGCTTCTTACCTCAGGGTTACCTGACTCTTGAGAAGCCTTTCAATCCTTCCAAATGACGTTTTTGCAAACTGTCGTCTGGTTTATTTGGAGCGCGCTGTATCACAGATAAACATGCTATTTAACTGCAGGTCAAGGTACAGAGTCATTCTGCTAGCAAATGCCGGAGATACATTAAATGGCATTGACTTGGGGAGGGAGATGGAGAGAGATCAAAGTTGTCACCAATATGGTAAGGGGGAAGAAGGTACACAACATTGTATTTTAAAAAGCCATTATGCAGTTGTACATTTAAAATGATGACCTGCGAGACTCTTAAGGACTAAGGAGCAACACAGTGCATAACAAAGTTCAAAACCACACCATCATGTGGCATCTCAGGGTGGTTTGCAGAGAGCTTACAGTTGTGACTGGGAAGGCTACCACAGGTCCAAAAAGCTGGAATTGTATTTATGTCTAATTTGGAGACTTTTAAAAAAATAGTTACATAGAATAGTTAAAATAGAATATGTCAAATAATAGAAAAAATAGTTAAAATATAATATGTCCACTTGTCACAGAATATGGTTGACCTAGGGGATTCGTGTAACAAAAGCTCACAGAATCAGAGCACAGTTTGGCATGAAATAAGTATGACTTTCTCCAAACAGTTAAAAATAAATCTCTGTATGTAAATACATATGCCTGTGTAATCTATTCTTTTAACTGGGACTTGCTGAACATCTATTAAAAGGGCCTTGGTGTGATACAAGAGACATGCTGGATGCTTTCACATTTTCTGAAAAATCAAAACAAAACAAAACCAGATTAATTACAACTTGATGCAGCTTTACCTTCCCATGAGGGTTGCCTTTAAAAGTTAAAACATCCTTTCACTGAGCAGGCTTTCAAGGGAAAGTTACTTCCATCAGGAAGAAAATAATCATGTGTATTTGATTTATTATTGGAGAGGAGAACACCGTGGTTTATATTTGCCGTTTTTTCTGTAATGTAAAAAATTTCTTTTGATTTTTTGTGTCATATAAAAACAATTAGTATATTTACTGCACCAGAACGCAGATTTTTCAAGAGCGCGGTACAATAAATTAAAGGCAACATCCCATTTTTCCCACTCACAGGGCAGATTTAATTTCCTTTGACTGTGGCACACAAGAAATGTTATTGAAACATAGCATTATTTGCTTAAAAAAAAAACCAACAAGCCTATACTAAAATAGATAAGTAAATGAAAGGAGGAAGTTGGAAGTTTTCAGAAAAAAAAGACTAGAGAGAAATTGCAGGCTAAACTTTTTTTAATCAAAACTGATTTTATTGCTTTTTACTTAATTAAACTCCTCAGAAGTGTGTGAAACATTGTTATACCTGAAAAATTGTTAATTTGTAAATCACAGGGACAAAAGGGCTCCACTGCAACTTTAAAGTTTCTATGCACGTAAATGTCAATAGAGTGCCTTCTCCATCATCAGCACTAAATTCACATTGATGCCTCTTTTCTTCTCTGTATTGATCCTTCCATGAGAACGTAGATTTGTATCTGTTAATTAATGCGTCCTGAAACAGCGTTTGTATTAATCAGGCAGATAAGAAAAATTGGATGCCTGCACCCTCATGACAACCGTAAAAGTGCTGGCCCTGATAAAATCGTGGATGGACCTCAATAAAAAATTTCCTCCTTCCACTCAATAAACTAATCATCCTGCTTTTAATTATTCGGCAGAAAGATGTGTGGAGATTGGAGAATGTGTAAATCTATTTACTAACAGCAGTGTCTGGGAGGGAGAATGGGGCTGTCACAGGACGGTGCTGCAGGCTACGTTCTCTGTCCATCTGCTACTGCAGAAAAACTGGTTCTTGAAAGACGGGAAGGAACAGAAATGTTGAAGCTAATTGAAATCATGAATTCCTCCCTATAACCTTTCAAATGATTATTTCTTCTCCCTTTCCCTCTTATTTATTTTAATCGCAGATGTGTTATTTTCCATTGTCACCTCTTCAAATGTGTCCTGTTGTTGTTGGCTCGGGTTTTGTTGGCTTTTTTTGAAGGCAGAAAGCTACAGTTCTATCACAAGACTCAAAAGACAGTAAGAGAAAATGAAAACAAATAAGGAGGGGGAGAAAAATGAGAGAGCGAGCATGCAGCCAGTTTTATGTTTCATTTTTTATGGATGCCTGGTGGTTTGGATGTGGGGTATTCTTTTTTATTGTATTAGTTTTGCTGCTTAGTGCTTATAGAGAAAATCTTGTTTGGAGTAGATGCCTTGCAGATTTGCTAGTTTATGATATATTCCTGCTTGACTGTACCTCTCAACTTTCAAAACAGAAAAATGCATTTAAGTGTAATTGAACGCCAAAACAGCGGGAACCCTGTCAAAGGACATATAAGCAGCTCCATAAACAACTAAATGAAAGCCTCAGACATGTCTTAAGACCCTTTAAGAAAAGCTTGACTAATCCACTTTGATGATTTTATTAAGTACTTGCGGTTGATGGTGCCAACTGGCAAACTACTGCATTTCACCAACAGGCCTGGAAAATCACTTCCTCTCCCATGTTGTTTTGTAGCCCCTAATGTGATTGGGATATTAGCAGTTTGATATAATAAATTAACAGGTACTGTAAACAAGAGTCTGAAAAGGTAAGACAGTAAAGATGTTTGCCCTTAGTGATCCTATTAGGAAAGACAGCAGGGGGAAAAAAAAGGCAAAACTTAAAGTCATTAAGAGGCATTTATTAAATTTTTGGGTGCCCTTAGAAAAAGGATGGCATGACTGCTATTCAGTTGGCACTTCAATATGCCACCCTGTTATTTCAGCAAGTGTAGTAGAGGCGGGAGCCCATTACAGAAGTAACTAGCATCTTTTCTGAGAAGGGTAGGTGTTACTTCTCTTTCCCTTGAGGTTAAAGTTCAAAGAGAATTTTCCTCTTTGTGATAATCACCTTAATTCTATTAAAACATCAAATCTTCCATTTTAAAAAAAGTGGTTTTTTTCTCTCCTGAATTATCCTTCTTGGTTCATGGTAATGATGAACAGAGTCATCAGATCCCTGTTTCACAGCATCAGGTTTTAGTATTAGTTATTAGTATTAGTATTTAGTATTAGTATTAGTATTAGTATTAGTTTTCACAGCATCAAGCATGAGTATTTCAGAACAACGAAGGCATCGTACAAATCACAGACTGTCACTGCAATACTCCCCAAATTAATATGATTCTTACAGAAAGAGCCTGCAAATTCCAACTTGTTTATAACTTTGTGTGTTGATTAGAAAAAGTTTGATTTTATATTGATTTACTCTCTGTAGTAGGATGGGGAAGAGAGGCACAAAAGCATAAGGGAGAATAATAGAGTACATACATGTTCTATCACAATGTATATAAAAATGAATCAAAAAGAGGACCAAATTTCTGACAAATCTAAACGTGCTTAATATTTTTCCTGTTTTTTTTTTCCTATTCAGGATTCTCCACTTTGTCTCTAGCTGACCAGATGAGCCTTCTGCAGAGTGCTTGGATGGAGATTTTGATTCTCGGTGTGGTATACCGGTCACTTTCTTTTGAGGATGAGCTCGTATATGCTGAAGATTATATTATGGATGAAGATCAATCCAAATTGGCAGGCCTTCTTGACCTTAACAATGCCATACTGCAGCTGGTAAAGAAATACAAGAGCATGAAGCTGGAGAAAGAAGAGTTTGTCACCCTCAAAGCTATAGCACTTGCTAATTCAGGTTGGCAGAGTGGCATGACGGTTGCTACATTTTTAATATGTCACTTTTTTTTTCTCTCTCCATAATACTTTCTGCATGCTTGTTTTAAACACGGTGTTAGTATAAGAAATTGCTAATCGGACCTTAGTCTAAAAGTCAACAAACAAAGCAGCTCAAACTAAGAACAAATTTCTGGTTCTAAGTAATTGTGGAATATGTTCCTGAGGGAGTGGAGAATACTGCACTGTGTGATTTGGAGAGTATTTTACAGGCAAAGATCCCTCAAATGAATATAGATGTTGTTCTCCTGAATCCATTCCATAATCCAGACAAGTCTAATCATTGCAATTAAAATGGACAGAAAGGATACATGAGAGTATGTTATATACGCTCTCTTTAAAGGCAGATACTGATTTATTTGATAGGGTGAATTCAGGATATGGGAGGAAATTCTTATTTAGTCTCACAAGGGCCACACCTTACCTTACGGGTCCTCTGTGTTTATGAGAATGCTTCTGCAAAAATTAGTACCTGTGCAGCGAGGGTTAAAAATCTCAGATGGAATTTTTTTTCTGCATTTCAATTGAAAAGTGCTGAAGCAGTGAATACTGTCAGATAAGTAAAAATCGTTTGTGCTTTGTTGTTTTTCCTTTTGTGTCTCCTTAATGCTTTATTGTGGTCTTAAGTCTCTTTTAGCATTTGCATAAAGTTCACGATAGATCCCTCTTTAATGACGTGCCGATCATTAGATACCTGTGTGTCAATAACATGCTCTGATGCTATGTTCCATTGACAGTCACACCGTGCCCCTCCATCTGCTTTTGTTTTGACCCTATCTTTGAACTTTATCTTGGTTGCTGGCCAGTAGTTTTCCCTTTAATTACAAGAAGGAAACTGTCAATAAAATCTGTTAAATGGGATGCAATGAGTGCCTTGAATGGGCGGACGGCTATTTGTTCAAATTCTGCAGCATTCAAGGTATTGACAGTTTGTTTTCTGGGGCCATATGTGACGATCAATCTCAGGCTGGGCTCAGCCGCGCTGAAAAATGAAAAACCAGATTGCTTTTGCTTACTTGTGGATGACGACTTGTGATTTGGCGCGGTCCTAGTGAGATGAGACCTTCTGCCCAAATTGCCCCCCTGAGAGTCAGGACGCGTGACTGTTTTTAGAAATAATTTTTTAATTGATTTTGTAATTAACAGTTCATCTACAATATTGACGCATGAATCCTCAGATTGATAGGAGGGAAATTGTTTTCAAAAATGAAGTTGTACTTTCCTATTTGTCTTTGTAATGTGATTTAGCACTCTGCATTTTTAATTGGAAATATAATTCAAAAACATGCAAAGCCAAAATGCTTATTAGTTTCTTTGTAAAATATTCTCCACCCCACTAACTCTGCCCTTAGTTTTAGAATATTATCTTATTTCCAGAATAAACAAAACGCTGAAATGCCTCTCAAAGATCAAAATTATTTTTAATTGAAGATTTATTTATAATTTTTGACCATTGTAAATAGACACTTGAGGCTGCTTTGCAGCTACAAGAAGGATTTTTCTCAGAATTGGTCATGCTTATTGAACAGAGCAAAAAAGTTATCTGGAATTAGGAGTCTAAATTGAGAAGTTTTTTTGTATTTATTTTGATTCTGTAATTCAAAGACTGAACTAGAAATATTTCTACAGTTTACTTGATAAAAAGGATAAGGGGCTAGAATATAGGGATATGATGTTAAATACCACTCACGCTTTTTTTCCCCCCCCAAAAAAAGACATGCAGTGTTTAAGTAATAATAAAAGATACTGCTGCCAAAAAAAGTTTAGTCATACATTGTGCATAGAGTGTATCAAAATCATCTGTAGCTTCATTAACTTCACTGAGAATTACAACCAGGGTAGTGTCAGAGATAAATACAATTCAGCATACTAAAATTCAGGGCACATTTAAGTGAAAACGTTTCCTTCCCTCATCTTCAAAGAAATAAAATTGCTGTTTTAAAATGGAACTATTGCAAGGAGGAGTTAAAAAGCAGCTGAGCCATTCGACTTCCCTTTCAACAGAATGTTTTAACTGCTGACATTCAACATTTCAGCTTCAGGTTGTACATGCAGCAGATACCAAACTTCTATCAGCTGTAGCTACGCTAACGTGTAGGTGTGAAATAGCACCTGCAGAATTACAGCCCATCAAAGAATATCGGACCCATAGTGTTTTAATTTACAAATACGGCTAAAATTAAAGTAAAATTAAAGTAAAGTAAAATTAAAGGGTTTGTCTTTTTTTATAGACAAAACCAGAAATAGCTTATTTTCACATAAATATGAACTTGATTAATGTAAATGCAGCTATATCGGAAAAAAAGAAATGCCATTATAAAATCGATCCGTTAGCAGTTAATGTTTTAACATATTTTGTTGCTAGATCTGCTGTCTTCCAAAACTTTCACTATTTATTTTTCCAGTTTAAAATGTATTAGCCTTTTTATAGCTGGAGAGAGAATGGATGAAGTATAATAAGAAATCTTAGGCGTTACAGACATTTTTGCCCTATCTGCACTGTCTAGAAAGATTCCCAGGTTGACTCTACTGTAAACAGTAGACAACGATGGTTTTATAGTTCCGTATCTGTGTTAGTGATTTATGATACAGTGTCATAGTACTTTCCCTGCTGGTGTATAGAAGAGCAGGAAAAAGAAATTGTAGATTGTCTTCATATTGATTGTATTTTGTTTGAATAAATACCACAAGCTTTGTTTGGGCCAACAAATCTCAGTATCGTGAGCATTAAAACACCCCAACTGCTAACTTTTCTTTAGGCCTACAGAGTCTACTTATGCAGTACTTGGTCGGAGATAATCCTGCCATTTGGTTTCTGAAAGGTGCGGAGGAGGAGCCGTTTTTCAGGGAGATTCTCTTGACAGCCGTTATCAAATGATCCCTTTGCAGTGTTGGCCAGTGCCACGCCACTTCTATAAATTCCCCGAAATGCAAGAAGTATCAACCTTGTAGATTGCCACTGATTTCAAATGGAGTGCGTATAGCATCTGAGAAGTTTCAACACATATATAAGAGCACAAATGGTGTATAGACATTTCAGTCCTGTGCACATTAAAAGTCTATACAGGCATGATTTCAACAGTTATGTTTAATACGTGGTGCTTAATATGGAAATTATCAGGTTAGTTTTAAACATCTGCATTGATTTGATAGTAATTAATACAGCCTTTATGCCTGAACTCCAGAGAAGTCCCTCTCACCATGGCATTGTCCTTGTCCTGTCAGTATCACGAGTTCCTTCCTTCTTTCTCTACCTTCTCTACACAAAAGCAAGTAGGTACCGTTCCACCTCACACCGCCCAAATGAAGCAAGCTGGCACCAATGAGCGCTTTGTTTACCCACGCAGAAAATCAACTTTGAATGGTTTCCAAAACATGCATGTACCAATTACTTCCCCGTGTGTAAGGGAAGGTGAAATATTTACAAAATATGTTTGGAGTGTACACAAGTGCACACCCGCACGTGGGAACGCTCCGACACAGAAAAGACGACCTACTCGTCTCTTTTGTTTCAGAAAATGCTTTCATGTATCGATTAGGTAATAGTAAATAGGGAGTTGCAGGTGAGCAGTTTTTTGAAATTGCCTAATCAGTAAGGACTAAATTGTGCCTTCAGGCCAAGTGTTGCAGAAGAGCTTAGGAGTCACAACTGAGACCAGATTTTTAAGAGACGCTCAGTTCCCATCTAAGACCTGACATAAGGAACTAGAGTGTCAAAATACATTAGCACATTTGAAAATCTGATCCGTGTGTATCTGCCTAAGAGGCTGCTGGCATCTTGAAAAATCTGACCCAAATGTGGATGCTAGGCACTTAAAAGTATAACCCTATGCACTGTTGAAAATTTAATCTTAAATGCTAATACTAGCTGTCTAGCCTGCACCGCAAGAAGGAGAAAAGGACCTCTGCTCACCATCACAATTTCTGGTCTCACTTATTAACTCTCCTAAAAAAAAAACAAACACCCTTTCAGTACTGAAGTGAGAACCAAGAAGTATCTTGCGCATTTTAGCATAATGAAGCACAGATCAGCATTGATGCCAGTAAAGTTACACGATCATCTATCCTGGTAAAAAAAATTTGTTCTTACAACTTACTTAGCTTGCCAGCCACCAAAATGGTGTACTCTGAGCACTAGGCTGTCACCATTAAATAATATTATCATAATAAAAATTAATTGGTAGAGCCCTATACATAACTTATTCCACAGGACATCATCTTTATTCCCAGTATAGATTGTGGCTTATCTTATGTCACAACATACTATATTTAGTTTCTAATAATGCATTTTTTTTTCATTTGATTTTATTTAGTCATCTTGTTAGCATTAGAATTCATGATTCAAATGTATCTATTGTGAATATATATAAAATACATATATACACACAGACCTGTGTGTTATTGTCGTGTTACCAATGTTTATTTTGCCAAATATAAATAGCAAGGTCTGTCAACTCTTTCATGTAATTTTGTATAGAGAGTGGTACAGTTTAGAAACAATTTTTTAGAAAAGGATGTTGCCACTGTAGTCAGGGTTTTCATGTTGCTTGAACAGAGTTTCTTCCTTGTATTCCATTTTCAGGTTACCAAATAGATGGCACCCACAATTCTTAGCAAAAATAAATAACTCTGCTACAATTTGCTTAATGATAGCATCAAGCAAATGGTAGCAGAGTTAATTAATGGTTTAATTTATTTTTTTCTTGTAGTTGGTCTAGTAACTGAATAACTTTGAGATACTCCTCACTTAGTTTGAAAGAGGTAGATATTATTTACGTGTTAGCAGTCTGAGACTCACAAAGGGCAAGAAGTGAGGCCAACCCAGTTGCCAGCAGGAGGACAGAGCCCCAGGTTCCTTTCTGCTGGGGCAGGACTGTAAGGGGAGCGCTGTGCTGCATCTGCCGAGGGTCAGCTCTGTGCTGACAGGCAGATTTTCTGGGTAGGAGAGCAATGGTATGAATCATAGAATGGTTTTGGTTGGAAGGGACCTTAAAGATCACCTAGTTCCAAAACCCCTGCCATGGACAGGGACACCTTCCACTAGACCAGGTTACTCAAAGCCTCATCCAGTCTGGCCTTAAACACTGCCAGGGAGGGGGCATCCACAGCTTCTCTGGGTAACCTGTTCCAGTGTCTCACTACCCTCACAGTCAAGAATTTCTTCTAGTATCTAATCTAAATCTACCCTCTTTCAGTTTAAAACCGTTCCCCCTCATCCTGTCACTACATGCCCTTGTAAAAAGCCCCTCTCCTGCTTTCCTGTAGGCCCCCTTCAGGTACTGGAAGGCTGCTGTAAGGTGTCCCCAGACCCTTCTCTTCTCCAGGCTGAACACCCCCAACTTTCTCAGCCTCTCTTCATAGGAGAGGTGCTCCAGCCCTCTGATCATCTTTGTGTCCCTCCTCTGGACTCGTTCCGACAGCTCTGTGTCCTCTGGGGGCCCCAGAGCTGGATGCAGTACCCCAGGTGGGGTCTCACCAGAGAGGAGTAGAGGGGCAGAATCACCTCCCTCGACCTGCTGGCCACGCTGCTTTTGATGCAGCCCAGGATACCGTTGGCCTTCTGGGCTGCAAGCACACACTGCAGGGTGAACCGCTGTGTCACCAATGCAATCGCTGGTCTTCACTGTTATTCATCCTGCTTTTCCACAGCACTAAACTAGTGGCCCTCAATTGTAATTATGACAATTACTTAAATCTTGTAGTGGATAAAAAGGATTTTGAAGCATTAATTCAGCGTTTTCTTTTAGTTGGTACCTTACCCCCCAGCTCTATATTCAAATTCCCATTGTCCACACTTTTACTGGCCTTATTGAATAGGTGCTCAAACCAGTTCATAGTATGCAATTTGTTCTGCATTGTGGAAATATTCCTTTAGTTGTTGTCCTCACTACCTGTCCTAGTGGAAAGTAAGCCATTTCAGGAATTAAAAAAAAAAAGGTGGTTTACTGTGTTTTAACTTACCTTATGCCTGTGGTTTTAGTTCACTGTTAATCCAGTTAGCCCCTGAAATAAATAGGTGTGTTCCGTGAAGTAATTTCTTACTACATCTTCATTTCCTGTCGTGTTTCAAAAACTGTTTTGAGGCTTCAGTTTTCATGTCTCTTCTTAAAAATAGGCCAAACCAGTGCAATCCAGACGAAGACCTTGTTCACTAAAATCAATCATACAAGCCTTTGTATTACTTTTTTGGTTTCCACTGCCTATAATTCCTGTGGACAAGGAATTCTTAATTTATTCCTCTTTAATTTCCAACATATATTCTGATTGAAGTGTCTGTTTCCAATAGAATAATCCAGATGTCAGACCATTTTTGCCATACTCTTTTGCAATGGAAAATATTCTATGTACTTGTCTCTTAGCCCAACCATGCAGACCCTAGCAAATAGGAAATTCAGGAAAGACAGGCATCATATAGGTGGTCAAAATTAAGTGTATTTGTTGACCCTACACAGGGAGGAACAAAGTAAGTACCTGGGGCAATTTCAGTTCTAGGCTGGAAAAGGATGGGAATTCTTGCTGGGTGAGGGAACCAAGAGCCTGGCTTGATTTGCTATCGACAGTTTCCATGGGATGCTTCTATCTTAAGCAATATGCTTTTCAAAATGTCACTGTGTTGTGTTTCTCATAAAAGTTATACAGAAACACAATGTGGGCGAGCACTTTGCAAAAAACACAAGTTTCCCTGTGTAAATCTGGCATACGTTTCAGGCAGGAGAGGAAGGGGTTCTGTAATTCTGAGAACAGTTCAGCCGTCAATAAACACTGCGGTGATTTTTGTGGGGTTTTTGGATTGGCAATACAACCTAGATAATAAATTCCTCTTATTTGAGACATAATCCAGATTAGGGTTTTGTTGTCCTTACATAAAGCAAAAACCATTTTGCCTGCGGTTCTTACTCTTATCCCATTCATTTTGTCCAGTATCCTACAACTTTCTAAACTGATTTATCTGTTTTGGGTTTGTGAACTGCTCAGCTGTATGGAATAACAAAAGTCACAGCCATTGCTGTCTTTCAAGTACTTGTTGATATTTGCCTCTCTGATGTGCTTTATCAGCATCTTAATGTTTGCGTTCACTGCTGCATACTCCCTGCTGCTTGATTCACTATAATAATTTCTTCCTTTATGCTGCCTGAATTTTCTGACATTAAGGAATACTTCGTTAGAGACCCCTGGGTTTCTGCTGCTTCTTGGTGATGTTATATACAAAATACATACATACCAGCCTTTAACTCTCCTCAGAGCAGCATTTTTGAGAGGTCTCCTTGCCCTCGGTTCAGGTGCTTTCCAGTCTTTAGCTAGTTGTCACCCTTTGTGGGCTGTTCTAAATGATTCCTGGGTGGCTGGATGTTTGTTTGCTGCATTTGAGATGAAGCTTGAATTTTAAATGAGGTAGATTGTAATCTGAATGTCTATCTGGACCTTGTGGTGTTTTTCTTGGATGAGACTTTCAGTTTTCTCCCATTTCTGCACAATGCAGATGCAATCAATCGGCTGATCAGAAGAGGTACAATTCTATTTTTCCATCCTGTGATGGTGAAAGAAAGCATTTGCAAGGATAGGACGAGATTCTCCAAGCAGAGCTCAATGAGTCGATGTCCTCATTTGTTGATCTCACTCTCCCCTATCGCAGCGCTGATCAGTAACAACTTTTCCCCATGTTAGACTGAAATCCCATGTTCTCAGCAGTGCGTTGTATCAGTAAGTCTTGTGTTTGTCTGTTGAGTTCTTCAGTTTCACCAGCCTGGGATGCCTTTTTTGCAGGGCATTTATGATCAAATCCTGCTTGCTTTCAAGTGACAACACTTAGAAATTACCCTGTTTAATTTCACTGTTTATAGAGGCACTGATTTTTAAGTGTATTACATCTGGGTATAGGTTTCCTCTGGATTGTAAATTATCCAACAACCCAAAAACAAACGAAAAGGGTTTTTTCTTGGTATAGGAAGAACGTTCAAAATCTTTGTATTATAAGTTAATAATTTGATTTAATATTGTCTGTGGAATTCTTTATTTCTGGATTGTCACACAGACTCTGCATTTCCTGAAGTTATAGTGGTTCTTGTTGACATTGCCCAGCAATAAGTTAACCTGCTCTGAATTAATTTCTACATCTGCCAGTCTGTAGTTACTGAAAAGATTTCTCTTTTCTTTTATTTTTCCTCCTCTTTTCCCCTTGGCTAGTTCAGCATTTTCAACCATTTTCCTTATTTTCAAAGCCTTATGCCTGAGGGATTAAGATCTACATTCGTTTAATATCAGGAATAAAGTGGAAGTTCCAGACTGCAAGGCTAAAACTTGAAGAAGGATCTTTGCAGAGATTAATACTTTCCTGAGCAATCTGCGAGCTGACTCATGGTCTAATTAAATAGCACAGATTTTGCATTTCAACATTAGCAGACCCTGGAATGGGTAAAGCTGAAATGAGTTTGAATCTTTTCTGTAAATGGGAAGTTAAATTATCATAGTGATTTTATTAAATCATTTTTAAATCTTTCGAGCTAAATTGCCATTTTAAAAGAATAGTTTGACGTCTTAATCACTATTTGAAAGTGTCCCTCTGTCTGCTATTTTTTCTTACCCCATTTCCTATGACAAAATCCATTTCCCAAGGCACAGCTTCCTAAACTGCTCCATGAACCACTCTTTGGCAGCGGAGTGCTTGCGTTAGGCCAGTGGAGAGCTGGCTGGTCCCGTTCGTCCCAGCTGCTAAATTGATTTCAAAGACAGCAACAAATACATTAAATGCTTTCCTATTATTACTTTTCCATGTAAGCAATTGCTCTGTTTACTGGAGGGATGGTATGCAATCACCCCTGCAAGGAGAGGGTAAGATCCCTTGTTTTAAGATGTTGTCCACACAGCGGAAGAGTTTGAGAGCGTGCAGTGTCACAGCTGTATCAGAGGGCAGATTTTGATTCACCACCTGTTCTTGCGGTTTCTGGGGGTGTTCTCTTCTTCTTTTCCCTCCTCACTCAGTTTCTGTGTAAGAAATATGTAGAGCATAGATATTCCCAATGCTGCAGGCCAAATTGCTATCCAAACTTCAGAGCTAGAGATCTCAGGGAAGTTTCATCGCTGTGCGAAAAATACGTTAGTCTGGACTCATCCACCTATTCGCAAACTCAAACATGGTCGCAGTTACAAATACTGATTCTCGGAAGAATCAGACCAGTGTTAAAAACTCAACATTTATAGTCAGGTTCTGCAGAAAGACCTGTCTCTTCATGTAGTATGGTGTTAAAAAAACAGTCTCAAGAAGAGTGGGTCTTTGACTCACCAAGCATTTTGTTGCTGCTAAAATGCTCCTCTTTGTCTCCCCAGCAAATCTGGCCCTGCACTGTGGGTCTGGGCAGAGGAGGAAAAGATGTGTAATTTCTGCACAAACTATGCATGGTTTGTGGAAATATTATTTCAAGTAGCACATCGTGTGTTCAATAGCACAACGGTGAATATCCAAGGGCTTGGTAAAGAGTCAGTGAGTAAAGATGACAATTTGTTTGGAGTTTGCATTCCAAATTAAGCCCGGTGGTTGGACACTATGCTTAAGACATCAGTCACGTTTGTCTCTGTGTGTTAGCATGTCTGTATCAATTACATCTGTTTGTAGGACACAGAATTCAGGGATTTTCTCTTATTGACATAGAATTATTTAATAGAACTGCCCTATTAGAAAACTATCAAAAATGTATGGATTTGGGGAATGGTCTCACATTAATTAGGACTAAATTTTGCTAGAGGTAACATTTCCCTGTCATCTTTTTTTAAAATGTTGTAGCCTTCTTTTTCCCTAAGAGAGATATTTTCGTGTTTCTCTGCTTTCAGCACAGTGCACCTTGATGTGCAGTATCACATCCCTGCAGCGTATGTCTGAACTGCGTGTGCTTCTTAGAGCATGTATTCGCTAAGACTCAGAATTATTAAACATGTAAAATTCCCATAGGACTCCATTATGTGTAATTAACAGATAAACTGTCATCAGAATCAATAAAACGTGCTAAATGATCCAAACTTGGATATAATTAAGTGTCTGTTTTAGAGCGGGAGCTGTAACTTTTATTTTTTTTCTTTTCAATTTACACATTTGTTTTGACAATAGAAGCTGGAACATTTTTGTTAACCTGTTACTTACTGGTTTGTGTTTTGGTTTACATGTTTGTGTTTGAAAAGATAGAAGTATTTACTATCTGGCCTAATTATCTGAGGAAATAGTTGCACGTCAGCTTTTAGGAAATTAATCTTAGGTGCATCTTAATTCTCTGAATGTAATTCAGATATCTGAAGCACGTGCAGAGTTTGATGTTATCATCAACGTGAGGCTCTGTCAAAGTACGGATCCAGGGCATTAGACTGCTTAATGCAGGGCTTGGAAACGATGATAGAAGTGGGTTCTTTACCATCCATCTCCTCAGTCATTACTCTGGGAACAGAAGCTTTATTCCAAAACCAAAAATTAAGATGCAAAGCAGTGTTGTAGTAACTAGAGTTTTCAAGGATATACTTCAATAATGCCATGTCTCACTTTCAGCCTGAGCTAATCTTGCACAGTGTAGCCTATCCCTAGGACTTGCACGCCCTCACAGCAGTTAATATTTTCATATGGTGTACTATTGGCTCTGTAAGTCTGTTGATCATCCAAATTTTGGTAGCTGACAGGGGCTGACTGGTGGCCTCTTTCACCTGTGACTATTCTTCCTTACTTGCATTCACCTCACTTTGGACCATATCAGGGTTTTTTTGGCATTTATGACTACATAAAAGTCAGAGAATTAGGGCTGCTTGTCTGAAGTCATCTCAGCATGGTCCAGTAACTGCGTGTTCTCAGGGACATCTTCCCTTTCTGTATCTATGCTGTTGCGGGTTTTACAGTTATTTCAGTTAGATCTTTTCTTTTTATTTCACGCTTCCATTGCTTTAATCTTTCCGGATCATGTAGCAGTTTAGTTTAGTTGCTGGTGTGCATTGTGTCTTGGCTTGTCACTCAATACTTACACCACCAAAACATCTCACCTGGAAAGGTACAGGGCGAGGTGCTTGCTTTGAGTGATTTAGAAAAAAACACAAAACCCCAGCAATAACAAGATAAACCACCCTCTGAGTGGGTAGGAGAGAAGGATTACACCTTGTAGAAGACGTTAGCTTCACAGATCAAAAGCTGTTCAGGAACATACTAAGTGTTGCCTGTCTGTTTGAATGTGCCTGAGGGAGAAAAAATTTGCTAAACCTCTCAGGAAATCACATCAAACCCGCTTTTCCCTTGTGTCAATGCAGTGGTCCTAATCGCGCGATTAGCGTCTCTGAGCAGTGGGTAACGACCATGGCTTCCAACTCCACAACCTTGGAGCCTGACGCAGAATGTTACCGAGCTTTTCCATAGCAGGGCAGTCATTCTTGCTTCCCTGATAAAACGCAGACCTCACTTCATACGGCCCTTTGGCATGATCATTTCTTCAAAGCAGTAACTATAAGAGATGGTTTATGGAGCAGCGAGGGTGACTGTTTTACTTGTTTGAGGAGGATGAGGAGAAGGATTACTTACACAAGAGTTAATTATACATTTGTTGTTCCACAGCAGTTCCAGAAGGTCAGTATAGAAACTAGTGGGTAATTATCTTCCTTCTTTGTGAAAGAGGATGGACAGAACCAGTGAAAGTGTCGTGCAGCCATAGCGTTATCTGACTTTTGGCACACCAAACTGAAACCTGCTGTTGCTCCTTTGTTTTGCAGACTCAATGCACATAGAGGACGTTGAGGCAGTGCAGAAACTTCAGGACGTCTTACATGAGGCTCTGCAGGATTATGAGGCCGGGCAGCACATGGAAGACCCACGTCGCGCAGGCAAGATGTTGATGACTCTCCCGCTTCTGAGGCAAACCTCCACCAAGGCTGTGCAGCATTTCTACAACATCAAACTGGAAGGCAAAGTCCCCATGCACAAACTTTTTTTGGAAATGCTGGAGGCCAAGGTCTGACTAAAGCATCATGGGCTTCCCCATCATGCACGTTTTAAAAAAAAAAAAAAAAAAAAAAAAAAAGGGAAAATAAACAGGATAATAATGGCAAAGAAACTTAGTGTTTAATTAAGGAAAAAATGACTGCACTGATATTTAGCAGCAAGACTGTGAAGCAGCTTTCAACTTTTTCTTCTGTGTCTTTCTGATGCAGTTTTCCTTTTCCTTTTCCTTTTCTCTCTTTTCCTTTCTGTTCTTTCCTTTCCTTTTCCCTTTTCTCTTTTTTCTTTGCTGCTGAACTTTTTAAAAGAGGTCTCTAATTGAAGAGAGATGGAAGCCAGGCCTGCCAAAGGATGGAAATCCATAATATGGATGCCAGTGAACTTATTATGAACCATAATGTCCCCAATGACAAAGGAATCAAAGAGAGAACCACCGTACCTAGCAGTACAGTACAACACGATGAACTGACTGAATGCAGTATTAGATTTCATAGGAGCAGTCTCTAATTAGACGACTAAGCGACGATGCATCGGCTGCTTCTTATCATTGCATTTTCCATCTAGATCAGTTACAGCCATTTGATTCCTTAATTGTTTTTTCAAGTCTTCCAGATATTTCTTAGGTTAGCTACAATGTAACTTTTTCAGGGAATAGTTTAAGCTTTATTCATTCATGCAATACTAAAGAGAAAGAAATACTGCATTTTTGTGCTGGCTTGAACAATGATGAACAATAATGAAGGACAAATGAATCCTGAAGGAAGATTTTTTTAAATGTTTTGTTTCTTCTTACTAACGGAGATTTTTTTGTACCAGCTTTACCAGTTTTCAGCCATTTATTAACGTGGGAATTTATCTTACTAAAGCAATAGTTGAAGGGAAGGTGCATATTATCACGGATGCAATTTATGTTGTGTGCCAGTCTGGTCCAAAACATCCAGTTTCTTAACATGAGCTCCAGTTTATAACTAAATGTTCACTGACTCAAAGGATTAGATTACACCTACAGTATATCCGAGTAGTCTAACGTATAAATATTCCGTGTGAAATACCAATCTGTAACGGTGTTAGGAGACAGCGACTGTACAAAGGTATAGTTGCTACGTGATTTCTAACTGCTTCAGTTGCAAATGAACGAGATACTGCCTGTTTGCAAAATTATAACCTCACACGCAGAAAAACCCATTGAACCAATAGTAGCTTAGAGGCAATAAGGCGAATGCTGCCGTTTGCAAAATTAAGAAATCAGAGTAGTAGACTTCTGACCAAATTGAAGAATTTAACACTTCTATACCTTGTTTATTGATTTAGATTTTATTTTGTAAATGGCAATCGTTAACAAGTAGCTAAACCAGTATATGTGCTTTTCATCCAGTATTGTCACAGCATGAAAGTCAGTCAGTTTCAAGACTGTTACGAGGTGTAATCTAATGTATAAACCGATTAGATGCCCCCAGAAAACTACAGTCGCTAAATAACCAATAAACAATAACCTCCATCAAATGCTATACCAATGTACCAGTGTTAGTAGCTGCTCCCTGTACTATGTGAACATCCTTATTCTATGTACACAGATGTAATTAAAATTGTAATCCTAACAAACAAAGGAAATGTAGTTCAGCTTTTCAATGTTTCATGTTTGCTGTGCTTTTCTGAATTTTTATGTTGCATTCAAAGACTGTTGTCTTGTTCTTGTGGTGTTTGGATTCTTGTGGTGTGTGCTTATAGACACAGGGTAGAATTAGAGACAATATTGGATGTACAATTCCTCAGGAGATTACAGTAGTATATTCTATTCCTTACCGGTAATAAGGTTCTTCCTAGTAATAATTAAGAGATCGAAACTCCAAACAAATACTCGTTATGAACAGATACACGTTGAAATCATAATATTTTCAAAACAAGGGATAATTTCTGTAACAGTTTATTATAGAATACCAATGTATAGCTTAGAAATAAAACTTTGAATATTTCAAGATTATAGATAAGTCTAATTTTTAAACGCTGTAAATATAGCTTTTATTCAATCATCTCTCAGATGTTGTTATTAACTCGCTCTGTGTTGTTGCAAAACTTTTTTGGTGCGGACAAGTTTCCAAAACTATTGCTACGTTGTGTGCTTTAAACAAAATAACAATGGGCTGATGCTCCATCGGCCTCGTGCTAGGAAAAAAAAAAAACCTGTGTATCTATCATTAGCTATATGGGACTATATTGTAGATTGTGTTTTCTCAGTAGAGAAGTGACTGTAGTGTGATTCTAGGTAAATCATCATTAGCAATTCATTCAGATGGTCAATAACTTGAAATTTATAGCTGTGATAGGAGTTCAGAAATTGGCACATCCCTTTTGAAAAATGTCAAAAAAAAATACAACTCCTGGGAAAAAGGTGCTGATTCTATAAGATTATTTATATATGTAAGAGTGCAAAAAAAAAGTTTATTTTCCAGAAAGTTTGTGCAGGGTTTAAGTTGCTACTGTTCAAGTACACTATATATATATAAATATATAATATAAATATTGTTTTTGCTGTATCACATTAAAGAACTTGGGCTTCAGGGTCAAAAGCCAATCAACTAGAAGTATACAGAAACACACAAAAAATGGAGATGTGTTAAAGGCACACGGTGCAAATTTTAGTTTTCGTTTTCTGTAATTTTTTGGAGCTGCAAAAGAACAAGTATCTCAAGACTGTAAAAGCATTACCTGAAACATAGCTAGAAGAACTGCACGGGCTTTACAATGTTGTTCATCTTAAACCTTGCTGGAGAAGAGTTCTTTCAAGACCACTTACTTAATGTGAAGTGTTGGGAAAATTTCAAAGGGTGTATGTTTTAGCCATAACAATTTAATTTCTATTTTTGCTTCATTTTTTTAATTTTTTCTTATTTAAAGCAATATGATTGTGTAACTCCCAGAAGTTACACATTTGTTTCAATCAGATCAGATTGTTGTATTTATTCCACTATTTTGCATTTAAATGATAACATAAAAAGATATAAAAAATTAAAACTGCTATTTTTCTTATAGAAGAGAAAATGGGTGTTGGTGATTGTATTTTAATTATTTAAGCGTCTCTGTTTACCTGCCTAGGAAAACATTTTATGGCAGTCTTATTGTGCAAAGATCGCAAAAGGACAAAAAAAATTAAACTGCTTATAATAATCCAGGAGTTGCATAATAGCCAGTAGTTAAAAACGAAACAAAACAACAAATAAAAGCAAACATGTCTATAGCTGTAGATGGGCTTCACATCTGTATAGCAATCAACTGTATATTTTTGTGATGTGTATCATACCGTGTGCTCCAACCAATGTCCATTTGTGTAAATGTATTTATTTTATATTGTATATATTGTTAAATGCAAAAAGGAGATATGATTCTGTAACTCCAATCAGTTCAGATGTGTAACTCAAATTATTATGCCTTTCAGGATGATGGTAGAGCAATATTAAACAAGCTTCCACTTTTGATTGCTTTTATTTTATTTTTTGTGTTGTGGGGTTGTTTTGGTTTTATTTTCTTTTTCCGAGAAGGAAACAGAGCAATTAGCATTACCTTTTGTTACTTCCATTCAAAGAGGAGCCAGCGTTATCCCTTTTCCCTCAAAGTACAATATGAGTGTAAATAAATGCTATATAAAGCCGTGTCAGAATGAATTCCAGGGTGGTACAAGACATTTTGCATACTCTTAAATATGCAAAATGTCTCATAGCACATTAGAATTCAGGCTGACAGGCCTTTATATAGCACTTATTTAATCTTAAAGCATCTTTGCATCAACCTGCATTACTCAAAATCATTGCCTCTCTGTCAATGTCATAAAAGAAAACTTTCCCACTATTTTAAGATCACATTAATATCATTAAGAAGTTCTTATTTGCTTTCTCCATCAACAATCAAGTCTCATCATTCATTTCCTACTGTAGGAGACTCCTTTTATGTGTTCTGGGTTAAAAAAAAAAACACAGTAAAAAAATTTGTATTATTTGATCCATCTTTTCTGAATGGAAGTAAATAGCCACTGGAGCAATAATATAGATCGGTGTTAATGAAGAGCACTGATAAGTCGTCAGGATCCAGGGGGGTTAAACCACACGGTTGCAAGCTGGCAGTAAGCGGCTCTCGCCCTTTTACCCGCGGTGCCCAGGGTCAGCCCCTCTTTCCTGTGGACCCTTCTGGAGCCATCACAGAAGTGCTAATGTGTGCTTTTCTTGCTTTTTAGCTTATCTGGATGGTAGTTTGTCATTGTGTTTGCCAACATTATTTCTCACCTTCGCTGCTGGCCATTCTCTGGAGGTTGTGGCTGATGGCACAGCGGCCACTGAACAGAGCGGCCGTGCTCAGGGACGGGAAGTGTTTCAGCCAAGCTACGGGGCAGCGCCAGGGGCTTTTTGTGCTTCGCTGTCTGTCAGTAGCAAGATGCTTTGAAGTGGGAGGGCACCTCTTCCCTGCTACCAGTACCTTCTGTATGTCAGCTATCCTAGGAAATAGGGGCGGGGGGTGAGCAAAAGGAGTGGCAGAACAAACGAAAGATGAATCCTGCGTGGACTCTGCAGAGGAGGTCAGAATTGGGTTCTAGTGTTGACGCTGCTGCCTACGCAGGCACGCACACACACATGCACAGAGCTGGTTTCTCCCCCCTATTTTTAGTGTTCCAATTTCGAATTATTGCAAAGTACCTCTTCAAAGGAAAACATAATACTGCACCGTAACTTTAAAAAGTAGTGTTACAAATTTTCACACACAAAGGGAAAAAAAAAGGTAAACAGTGGTACTCTTAGTCTTACTCAACATGTGATTGTCTCTAATCATTGGTTAAAGTTTTCACATACAATTCACAGAATCATAGAATGGTTTGGGTTGGAAAGGACCTTAAAGATCATCTAGTTCCAATCCCCCTGCCATGGTCAGGGAAATTAAAAACTCGTAATATTTCTGTACCATTAAAAAAATCATAATTAATATTTCTGTACCATTTTTCATGAGAGGATCGTGAAGCACCATGCAATCATCGTTTTAGCATCACAGAAGAGACAATGCAGGGAACACTGAGGTGAAGCCGCTTCTAAGAATGCAACTCTGCAGAGTTGTTTTGTTTTTTTTTTCTTTCTGTCTTCTCCCTACACTGTCTCTGCAGTAAAGCCAGGATGGGCACAGAAATCCATCGGAAACGTTTTGGTAGGCAGAAATGTTTCCGTAGGTATCTGTGGGGAATCTGGCTAGGAGCACAAACCTCTCTAAACTATGAAAATAGCTACTAAATCTTCACAGAAAAAAAAACAAACCACGCTTGGGATAGTGGCATTTGTAGCTCAACCAACACATCCTGGTACATCTCTCAACTGCTGCCATCCCAGCCTGTGGCTGCAGCACCACTTGGCTAAAAGCAGGAGATTTGCAAACCGGCGGAGTCTTCCTGTTGTGGCTATGACTTTGCTCAGCAAAATGAGATTTAGACTGACGTGGTTTACGTTGCCCTTCCCCTCCCGTACATCCCCCCCCCCCAATAAAAGGAGCCATCCCCCTGTAGGAGCGTGTTTTTGCCACCGTAGGTGCTTGTTTGACAGCCGTCTGCCCCTACCACCGCGCCAGCCTGGCCATGGAGCGTCCGCTCCCCCCACGCTGTTCCACTGGCACTCATGCCCACTCGCAAGCTGGCCGATGCCGTCAGTATTGATGCAAAAGGAAAACGCGCCGCTTGCTGAGCTGGCTACTAAATGGCGTGGCGTTTCTGACGGGCTCTGAGGTTTCTTTGGAGCTTTGCATCCAAGTAATCGGCTAACTTGATGGAATTTGGGCTTTTTGTTTGGTTAGCTGGGGTTTTTTTGACCCTGTGAGTTCACAGTGTGAAAAGGTCTGGCAAACACCAAGAAATGTAGTCTGGTGTGGTCCCTCCAGCTGATCCTTTCTTAGAGGAAAAAAATGGCATGAAAATCATGCACCAGTCAGTGCTGTTACACATGCAGTTATGTTCTTAGTACACGATGCCAAGGCTGCTGAAATAATAATAAAGGTTAAATATGAAAAAAAAAAACCAAACTACCAAAAACAAAATGAAAGAAAGATGGATTCTGAAAGATAACAGAGATGGAAATACTATCCTTAGTAGGACAAGCCCCCATGCTGTACAACTTTACATATCCTCCTGCAGCATCCCCTGGTATTACCCTACTGGAAAAAAAACCCTAAGCACAAAAGCACTTGAGATTTTTTTTGTGTGTGTGTACAGGCTTTTGCAGCAGAAAACACCTCTGTTTTTTTGAACATGACCTGTCCTGGCTCCTGCACTAAGCTCAAGAATGGGACAGCTTCCATCTGTTTTCTGATTTTTTTTTCCTACAGCCTTTGTTTATTTTCCATAACAGCTTTTTTTTTTTACTTGCACCTTTCCTTTACTTTGCATTTCATCTCTCTTGTGTAATGTAGGTCTCTGATTTCACATGGCACTTTGCTAATTACTGTATCCTTCGTTATACAGCCTGCCTAATGTAGCTTGCTCGCAAGGAGAGTGTTTTTCTTGTCTGATACGATGCTGATGCTGTGAGTATAGGTTGTCTCTAACATATAGATCATAAACTTCGTCCTTGTGGTTGAGTAACTATAGAAAAGCATATGGGTGCATTTATTTTTTTTAACATTTTTATTCACAAGTGTTCAAAAGTGTTTGCGTTGCCACATGCCAGCCATGGTAATCGTTAGTATTTTGTGACGAGTTAACGGCTGCTCTTCCTTGGCGTTCAGATTCCCAAGCCTGGCTCCTTACAATCTCTGTTAATATAAAAAAGCAAGTGGTGGTAGATTGATTACACGCAGGCTCTTATTATTAAGCAGAACAGAAAAGAAAGGAATTTCAAAATATAATCCTCCGTTCCCAGGAGTATTTGTCTTGTTCTCCATGAAGTTAAAGGTCTGAAATAATGTGCCCATCAGGAGCTCAATGTTGCATGTCCATGCCAGTTGGTCCAAGGGCTTGTTATGATGGTAATGACCTGCTGAAACGTGAGCTTTGATGGCAACAATACAATTGCTACCAGCTCACCCGCTGGGAGAAATATTTTATTATTGTCAAATGCCCTCCGCAGAGATTTGTTTTGCCTGTTCCTGTTTAAATTAAATTCAGAGCAGAACTGCATTATTATTTCTCTAGAGTATATTTGAAATAAACAACTAGTCTCCAAATTTAGGATTCCCAGTTAGTTTAAATTTTCTTATTAGCAGAAAAATTACAATAGGTGACAACATAGCTGCAGGAATATTATTATGGCAGCCATACAAGAGATTTACACACTGAGAGCATGGCCTAAAAGCACAAGAACTCCCTTCTACTTTACAAAATGCCAGCCAAATTAATAATTAACTGTGCCATAAATTCTCCAGCCTTCAAGAATGATGTCAATGCTCTTCTGTGTCACACTGGAGGAATTTTGTCATAAGACTAAGTGGTGTTCTTTATAAAGACTGTTACTTATATGTAGAAAGCGGCCCAGGAAAACAGCCCTGGCCACTCCATATTACAGCAGCTCAGTGAACGAGTGACAGCAGGACTTCAGAGTCATTTACTGCTGCTTTCTCAAGGCAAAACTCTCCTTACGCCTGTGAAACAGAGCAAATTTTGTTCCACATTAAATGGGCCAGATTATCTCTTCCACAAGCTAAAGAGACAACACTAAATCCCAGCTCATGTAATTTCCTTCAAAATCGTTCTGCTTGGGCTGGGTGTTCCCAGGAGCGCCACCAGCAGAATTATCCAGCGATTCAGCTGTGCTTAAATTGGCAGATGTCGGAGATTTAAGACAGTCCTGAAGCCTTAACACAAATCCTCCACTTCTGCGCTGCCTCGTGGCCTCTCCTCGCTCGCCAGCCAATGCCACCGTCGCTGCCCGCTGCCGAGCAGCCAATCCCATGGACCAACAAGCTGCCGGGCAGCGCCGTGACTGCCTGGTTCAATCCAGCGCCGGGAGCCGGGAGCGGGGCAGGTGATGTGCTGCGGGCGGGTTTGCATCTCTGGCTTGCTACAAACAGGCTGCAACCCTGCGTTTCTCATGCACAGGGCCTGGCTGTCCGCTTGCTCTTTGCCGTTTTCCCTGTTTCCTGAGTGCTCATGCCAGTGAAAAGCTGCTCAGTCTCAGGACTGGGTGATTTTTGTACCCGGCTTTGCTGAAAGGTGCTTTACCCAGAGAGGCACTTGCCTAGTGCAGGGCAGGCATCTTGGCATGGGCAAGGCGATACCTGTCAGCTCACAGTGCGAAGGCAGGTTTTCTGCCCCACATCAAAATGTCAGACATCTGTCAGAGGAGCTACCACACTCCTGAAGAGGGAGGACCACGTCCTGGGGAGGTTTGCTTCCCCTCCAGTGATCCTCTTTGACTGCACTTCCCAGCCCCTTGCACAAGCCACCAGCCACCAACACCAGCCGTGGTCTGAGTGGCACAGAACGGGGGCCGCTGTGGCCACAGCCACGAGCCAGCGTGGTTGGGGACGGCAGGTTTACAGGCTCTCCTTGCAGGCAACACAAGCAGGGTTTGCAAACTACGGCTGGCTGCCTGGCTGGACACTGGGGGTGCTGCTGCAGGAGCCCCTTAACTTGCTTTTTAGAGAGAGAGTTAAGAGGGTACATGGCAAGTGAAAGGGGTTAAAAGAAAAAAATATTTTTAAATTGCAAGGGCTTTACGAATTGCACTCCTAACGCTCTCCGGTTCAATCTAATTTCTCTCTATCTAATTTCACAGCTTCACTGGGAATGTCCACAAGGTGAGGGGCTGGCAGTAGGAGGAAGTCAATAAGGGCACAATTCTCACACCAGGCTGCAAAGGAGTCACAGAAGTGCCAGTATTAGTTGCCAGAGGTTAACTTGGGGTCTATAGGGCTCCTTGATGGTACTGAATGGAAAAACTCCATAACATCCTCAGTAGTTTCCTTCTTCACTGTTACTCCAATGAAAATAAAAAAAAAAACAAAAACAAACTGTGTCTGAATCCCAGTGAGCATCTCTATATTCTGACACAGAAGCACTGCAGTCTTCCCAGGGGCCTGCAAGCTTACTGCCCCATGGGCTTGCTGGGCACCCAGGTCTCTGTCCTTACCCACAGCTGAACCTTCACTGAGTATTTTCCTACATAACAGAAACATCTTAATGGATCAGATGTCTACAGCCCATCGAGGCTGAACTGTACGGCTTAGTGGCAGACATGGAATAATCTCCTCAAGCAGGGGTTGAATCCCAGATCATGCCTGCGGTTTCCACCTCAGTTAACGCATGGCAGGTTGTTCCCACTCTGTCATGGAACCTTAGCATAATTGTACAGCAGTTTTCCATGTTCACAAAGAACTGATAAGAAAGAAAATCGTCCCCTCACCCAGCCTTCCCACTTCTCCACCTTCCCCTCCAGGCTCCTCCTGCTCCTCCTCTCTGCAGGGCCAGCACTGTGTTACCAATGCTGGCCTGAAACACTGTCTTTAAGGGGTGGGGGTGGCGGTAAATTATAATTTCCTTCCAGAAAGTGTGCTTTCCCCACCCTGCTGCCTGGCACAGCTCTTGGCTGGCAGCTCTGTTCTCAGGGCCTCAGCCCCTGCTGTTATTTTCATCTGAAAGAAGTACCTGCAGTAGAAGCACAGAGTTTATTGGGGGTGGTCCTGGGGGTGCTGTGGAACAGAGGTTACATGTGTCCCCAAGATTAGGGCAATTGGTACTTAGTGGACATTACAGATGCTCTAATCTCAGGCTTGAGACTGGGCATTACAGTCTAGAGCAGCCTCTCTAGAAGTGCAGAGAGTAAGTCTGCTTGTTGATAAAGAAGAAGGCAGGGGGCTGATACAACCTGATTCTTGTATTATGGAAAAACTTACAGGCTGCATTGCCAAATTCTCCCTCTCCTCCCTGAGAAAGAAAAAAAACAAAAAAAAAGAAGAAAGAAAAGAACACTTTAATATAGTCTCACAAGACACATGTTTTTATCCTTTCTGTCTGGCTGTCACTGCAGTCTTCACATGACTTCTGTGCCATCAGCCTTCTCTGAAGGGGCTCTTTCCCTAAAAGGGTGGCACTCTCCCGTCTCCCCATGCTGTGCTGTTGCGGTTTAAAGACACTTTTCAGGTTTTTTTTCCTCATTCCCAGGTGACTGGCTCAGTGTCAGCCTACCCCAGCAGTCACGTGTTGCTCCATACGATTGATATCAGCCATATTCTGGAGCATCCCAGGTTGGTTCCTTTTCTTTGCGCAAGGTGCCCTAAAAGCTGCGGCACGAGCCTCGTACAACAGCAGCTGATCCCACAGAGTTTAAATCTGCAGAGTGCAACATGAACAGCTTACAGCAGCGCCAGCAGCCTGGCCATGAGTGTTTTCTTATGAGTAGCAGTGGGGTGAAGGGATACAAACCCATAATAACAAGCTTCTGTCTTGCTCTAGTTCTGTTATGTGAACTTGAACATCCATTTACCTCCTCTTTTCCATCTATAGGGTGGAGATAAGCTCCCATGTCCCACTAATACTGTGGGAAATAATGAATCAGTCCATATATGTAGGCAAGGACGGATATTGTCTATATATTCCACTCCTTACAGATGGATAAACTAAACTGTTGTGGGAGGGACTAGGTCGCTTCTTGAGTCCAATTCCACACGCTGTAAGGCAACAACAAAGGATACAGACAACTACAGCACCACCCTGGTTTTGCTTTGCATCTCAGATTGGAGTAAAATGAACAAGTTCTTCAGTTTCCTTCCATGACTCTTTGTCCTCTCCCATTTATATCTTATCCTCTGACTACAGCAACAACAAAAAAAATTTGTCTTTGATATATTTGAGATTGTGGTACGTTGATGGATTTCAGGCGAATTGTTAAGATGGGCCTTGATAATGCTGTAAGATGTAAACGTGCCTACACTTGCAATTTATGAGGTTTTACATAGTTCCTACATTGATTCCCTTGCTCCTTTGTCACCTCAACACAGAGACCCACTCACAAGGTGACCATGACAAAAGTGTACAATGGAGAGGGGGAGTCCCTTCCCCCTCCTTCCCTTGCTCCTTTACATTGACCAAATGTCTTTCTAAATGACTTGCTGAGCCAGGCTATTCTTATATCTTACATATAAATGGACTCTGTCTTACAACCAGAAGATTCAGGGGAAAAAAAATTCAGCTCCCAATGTGAAAAGATTAAGGTCAGTCACTTTACACTACAAAACCTTTTCACAAGAGCAGCATAACAAAAGGATCTGCAAGCCTATCTGCAACATGGTTTATAGCTCCAAGGAAAACAAGAGTCTACTACTTCCTTTTAGGACTGTGCCACTTCTTTATAGACCTACAACAGAAACAGCTGGGGAGAAGGTGGTGATATTAAAACAGAAGAAAAGCTAACTTGTCTCCCTACTTCCATTTACTTACTTGTATTTTTTTATGGGGAGAACATATGCATCGTAGTTGAGCGTGCGGGATTCATAGACAATGTATCACACTGGGTCACACTGCAGTGAATGCAACAGTACCTGGTAACCGAATCCCTACAATGGGTGGCTCTGAGGCTTTATTCCTTTCTTTACTCCATCAGTGTCTAAAAGCAGGTGACAGAAGCTATGTGACTCAATACCTGTGAAGCACAACAGGCTCCTTGGATTGAAGCAGTTTAGAAGTGCCATTCGTGAAGTCAAATCATCTTAACAGATGTTCCAGCCTAAAGATAAATTATTTGTATTTGGCACAGTAGCCCAGCCAAATTGCCCTTCTTTCAGTAGACTTCATTTTGGCAACACAATGAGTATTGGAAAGGACTTACCAAATGCATAAAAAAATCTATTTAAAATTTATAGACCATGCCAACAGCAATGGGGGTCTGGAGCAGAGGTTGGTTAATATAAATAGATAACAGTGGCCAGAAGCGGTAGGAAACAGTAGTCATCAAGCATGCCCATGGATTTGGAAGAATCTGAAGATGAGGTCACGTCCATGTTAGAAGGGGGAGGCAAAATCTGCAGAAAGGAAAAGAGACCTATCTATGAAAGAAAACGCAGCTGTAGGGGGGAAGAGAGCCAAATATGGATAGAAAGAGAGAAAGAATATATGTAGGAATGGAGTAAGCATCAGGGGAGAGGATAAAAACTCCAGCTTGCCTTTTTGTTATGTCCATTTCATAACAGCCAATCCCTCTTGGAGTCAATACAGTTATTTTCATTTATTATTATTATTATTTTTAAGTCAGTGCAGAAAATGAATTGGGACCACAAGGCTAAAGAGGTAGCAGGCAGATACTGGGATAAAGAGGCATCTTAACAGAAAAATCAGAGCATTGCTCTTTGATTTTGTGATAGAGAGTGATAGATCTATCCTATGTTTTGCTTAAGGAGCAGGACAATTCCGGAGGGTGTGGAGAGCCGTAGTGTCCTGGCCTGGTTTCTCCCTTTGCCACTACCCTGACCAAAGCGTGGTCTGAGCTGGGCTCCCTTCTGGAGCTGATGGGGCTGTCTGGGTCTTCGCTTACACCTGCGCCAAGCAGGAGGTTTCCAGGTGCTTTAGCCTAATTTGCTCTCAGCTGGCATGAGTTTAAGTGATGCCCTGGGACAATTAAGCCTGAGGAACAGGAGGTCCTAATCCCTCTGTATTTAAGACAGAAAGACACCAGGTTAGTCTTTTGCTAGATTGAGTCAGATGTATTTTAGAGCTTGAGTACAAAATCTACTCTGGGGTGAAACAGCTTTTTCTCTGTCCTGCCTGCACTATCAAAGAGGAACACTGGCAGTAGTAGGCGCTGCTTCAAATGCATCAGGTTGGTGGTTTGTTTTAACTAACATTAAAAGCCTGGGCATACTGAAACCTGTGTGGATTATCACTGTTTGGGCTGAGTGGGTGATGAAGCACTTTATCAGCACGTACAGTGAAAGTACTTCTGATCTGAAGGCCCTAGAAACTGAAGTATGGTATGGAAGGTAGAACATAATTAAGAAAAAAAGGGTGGGTGGGTAGAAATAACAGTGAGAGGATCCTGATCAGGTCACTATGTACCAAGAGCTTAATGAAGTGTGAGGGCTTTCCTATAAGCTGAGAGCAATAAAATTTCATCCTGGTCAGTATGCAAACTGTTCTTGTGCACTTTGGCAGCTGAAGTTGAACTATGTGAAGGCAAGCTGAATGTCTATGTTCTACCTTCTATATGAGCAGCTATTTTTAGAAGCTAATTACCCCTGTTTAGGGAGTTGGGTTAATATATGTTTGTGGGCCACAGGATTAGAAAGCAGAAGGCCTCAGCTTGTTGGAAATCAATTTTAATATCCCTATGGCTCTGGTAGTGTAGGTGTCAATATACCGTATACATGTCTTACAGAGGCTTCTCTTTTACAATTAAGCCACTTGATTTACTACAGGCATGACACTTGAACTGAAACAGCTCGGGAGGAGTTTTATTTTCAGGGAAAAGGGAAGAACCAAGGATACTGTTCATGAACCACTCCTAAGTATAACTGCTTATTTCTCTTAAACTATCATATAAATTCTTATCAAATTGTAAGTATATATTTGTGCCTGAAAGATAGTCATTTGGAAGGGAGAATATTTTTGCCGGTTTGGACTTTTCTCTGCATTTTCCACTTGCAGTGTTATTGCATTGCAAGTCTTGCTGACTTCTTTTCTGAACCCTTAGAACATCAGCCCTCAAACTGAAGGGATGAATCTTTGGACTGGGAATGAGGCATGTATCCTGAGGTGCACACAGAGACCTTAAAAAATAAGAAAAATACAATATACCTCCATATCTCTCTTTTGCAAAAAGTTCCCTCCTATTTGCCAAGCATATGGAAAGAATAAAATTGCTGTGCTTTATCCAGTGTACCAAAATTTGTCTTGAAGTATGTCCTGCACGCAAATCATAGTGTGTAACACCTCCTCTATTGCTCTTAAACCCTGACTAAGGACAAACTTCTGCACCCAGTAACAACCAGAAAACAAACTACTTCATGTTATATTAAGGGAGAGCACAACAGTTGCAGCTCCCTCCAAGGAGAGTGCAAGGTCACCCACTGAGGACAGACACCTCTATGAGTGGGGACAACATGATTTCTGAGCTGAGGAGCTGGGGTATCAAGGGTGGATGTTCATGGTGCTAGAAGTCCTTCGTACCCTTTTTGTGAAAGGGAATTCTGTCTATGAAGAGGTGAGATGCTGGGGAATGGACAGAATAACTGCATTTAATAGGTTAAGTTGGGCAGAACTGGCATTGCTGGAGCCTGCCTTATAATTATTTTGTGGAGGTCAGAAGAGGGAAGGCAGGACAGTGAAGGGGGGGAAGAGGAGAAGACTGTCTCCAAGGAGCTGAGGAAAGCCAGGTTATGGAAGGTGTGTGTGTGTTTATGGATGGGTGGAGGGTGTCCAGCTATGACAGAAAACAAGCAGCATTTCATCTGAAAAGCTTGCTACTTGCTGCTATCGAATAGGCACCATGGTGAGAGTAAAGGCTCTGAGATCAGGTGCTCCCACAGCTATGTCTAGCTGCTGGAATGGCTGTGGCCCAAGCAAGAGGAGGAAGGGGAACCCATGTGCAGGCAGGGCAGTTCAGGCTTCGGGCAATGGCAGGCACGAATTCTGCCACTACAGGGGATCATTTTGTGGGGACAATGCTTCACTGTAGGTCTTCTGGGCACCTTGTTCAGTGTCCTTTCCTTCAGCCTCCAGCTTTCTCTGGAGACTGTGACGTGGGTATTCATTCTTTCTTTAATTTCTTCTAAACTGATCCGCACTAGCTCCTGCTCAGAATACAGGATTTTCTTAACAAGAACATATGCCATTTTAGCACTGGCTAAATGAGGAAAAATCTTGTGTAAAACATCTTCTATTTTGATTTTTTTTAAAATATATTAAACTGAAGTAATTTTGAAACAGTCTTAGCAAACAAACCAAACCAGGTAGAACTAATCTGCACAGATTAATTTTGTTCTCTAGCCCCTGTCTATGGGGCAGCAATCTTGCCATGCTTATTGATTATCAGACAAGACTACTAATCCCCTTAAGGTCATTAAGTGTACTTAATTAAAGAGCAGTTAGCAAGCTTCTCTTTACCAAGTTAACAGTGGCTGTTAAAAGTGATTTGTACATTACCAATATGGTAGCCATTAATCTAAAAGTCAATTTGTCATTTATATTTACCAAAACAAATACTAGGCTGCAAAGGCAGCTAGAAAGCATCAAGCATCTGTGCTTGCAGTGTGTGTGAGGATAAAACTCTGCTTTCTTAAACTGTAAGGCTTAGGCTGGAGCAATTTCCACCTTCTCTCTTCTATAACCCACTGTCCTATTCCATCCTGAATTAGCAGGCGGAGGAGGAGAGGGTAAAAATCTTGGGAATATTCAGTTCTGACAAGTTTCATGAAAGGTAACATGTAATGGAGAAGCTCAAACTGATGTGCTCTCTGACAAAGTTTGAAGCTCAGTGTTACTTTGTTTGTTTTTTTGACTGGCAATTGGTGCACAAGATGTTTCAGAGAAGCTTCTCATTAAAGTCAAGGAAGGAGGCAAAGGTATGGTCAAGGTGACTTAAAAGATACTTAAGGGGAAACCAGGGATATTGATGATGAGAAAGAAGGGTAGGGGAATGCAATTCTATAGAAATCTGGATTTTATTCTGTGAATATCAGAATTTTTTTCATTACTCAATACAAATACATGTAAGTTTTAATGACGTATTTCAAGATTAAATGTATAATGTAATACGTAATATTTTCTGGATCTTATTGCATACATAATTTGGTTTGTGCGGCAGATGTGTATAGGTTGAGTCTTCAATATAGATGATGTTTCACTAACAGAAACTTATTGCTACAATTAAAGCAAAAATTCTTTGGCAAAATACCATGTGTCTGCCCTGTACTCTGTTCTACAGACTTAGATATTTAAGACCTAAAGCAAATCTATTGAGGAAATGATGTACCTCAGCTGAGCTCCTTTTAGTATGCAGGGTAGGATGAGCGTTGCTCTGGGGATGGAGGTGTAGGGGTGGTGGTCACTTAAAACAGATAACTGTTTCTGAGCACACTCAGCTGAGTTCTGCCAGCAGGTACCTCTAAGCAGTGCTTAGTGGTGCCCTTCCTTTAGGGAATTGCCAGCTGATGAGGAAAACAGTTGCTTTTCCTCTTTGACCTCAGTAGATAGCTTTGCAAGTTCAGGGGACTGGAGAAAATGTCAAGGTAGAGGACGCACCTGTAGAGTATTTTAGACTTGGGAAACTTGCAAGGATAAAATGTCAGTCACAAAAGTATTGTTTTAACCCATATTAAGGCTCATTTATTGGTCTCCAATATTTTATTTTTCTACTGCATCTGATATATATATGTATATAAATCTTTTACAAAGATAGACCCCATGTTGTAACCTTATTTTCCCATCAAAAAATGGATTCTATACTTGCCAATGGGATAAAATTCTCATTTTGATCTCTAGATGCAAATATATCCATAAGCCAGGATAAAACATTATCTGTCCTGATAATACAGCCAGTGTCATTCTGGGATAACACCTGCATTTGAGTACTTCTTTATAATATATTATTTTCGCTTTAGTAATCAAGCCTGTTTAGAAAGTTAGCAGGCACCTTGAATTACAGTGAAGGTCTGTCTTTGGCAGAAGTACTGATTGAAGTCTCCAGTATGTCAGCAGAGCTTTCTGTGATGATGCTGGAAACAAGACTAGGGAACTAATCTTGCTTTTAAAAAAGAAAAGAAAAACACAAAAGCAAAAAAAAAAAACCCCAACCAACCAAATAAACAAAAAAACCTCCTCAAAATTTTTCTGCTCTAAGTCAATCAGTTTTCTGATTAAGTTCAAGATTTGGCTGCACAAAAAGCTAAGAAAATGAAGGGTGGAAACAAAATTAAAGAGGGGAGAAACTCTGTTGGAAGGGAGGAACTGTGATTTCTTTCATGCTGGTACTATTGCTGAGAAAATGTATACAGGGCTGTCCAGACAAGGTGGAACAAACTGTGTGAAGTAGTGCAGCATCCACCTGGGAACAGAAACTCGTTACCTGTGTTTAATCCAAGCTTAAAAGCACAACTTAGGGTTGTTTTTTGTTTATTATTATTAAGGTCAAGCATTTTAGAAAACTATAGAATAACTATTATTTGTGTATAACAGAAAAGAAAGAGACTACCTTTTAGTTATGAGGCTTTTTCAGGTTTTCTCAAAAGAGCAAGTTAACTTTACATGACTAAGGGCCAAACCAGCATCTCTCCTGAAAAATCCTTTGGATCCCACTGGGGTGCCAGGAGAGGTTTTTCACAGCAACAGGCTTGGAGCTCAGCTGGAGCACCTGTGCAGTCATCTTAATTTTGAAAATGTATATACTGTTAAATGACAGAGCTCCCTCCCCCCAAATACATTTAATTTGGAAATTTCCAAGCAGCTTATCTGCTAAAAATCTTTTAATATTCTATTTATTTATTTAATATTGTTGCTTGGGCTGCTCATATAATCAGATAAAGGTCATTAAACCAAATTTATGATTAAATAGGATAAAACTATTTATTCTCTTTACTCAGCCTATTAATGTTGTAGCTTATGCTGACTAGATGTCGATATTTCAAATGAAGTTACTACATTTTTCAAATATCATAATTATATGAAAAAGCTATATTATCTCATTGTGAGGATTACTTTCCACTACCTTATCTGCCATAATGTCTGCACATATTGGCTTTGAGATTTCCTCGTGCTGCTAACTGCAGACATTTCTCTAAGTCTCCCATCTGGTATCTGCATTAACCTCCACATAGTTTTATTTTGTTATTTTATTCCTTAAGTCACTGCTAAGGATTTAAGAGACTGTTTCATACATTAGTCAGGCTTTGTGTTTTGAGGTTGGCTTGCAAACCAAAGTATCAAGTGTTTTATCCTTTAATTGCAGCCAAATTGTTTGTGCTATGAGAATGTCACAGTGTAAAGCAACTGCCTTCTAATTCAGGGGTGCATTAATGGAACAGTATTCTTTCAAAGATATATTCACTAAAACATAATTGATTGGAACACCTATCTCAAAGCTATAGACTGCAAGCTTTCTGTTTTGGGAGAAAGAGACCATAAGCTGTGTATTTTCTATGCCAAGCTGGAAGAGACCACCCCAAGGCACAGTGCATCTTGCATCTCCTTTTGTTTTAAAAGCTCTGTGGTATTTGAGGGTTTCCAAAAGTGAAGTTGTAGTTTGAGCTGTTATTCTTTTGCTAACCTTTCTTCTCCTTTTAATTGTCTGTGACCTTGTCTTCAGAGAGGTTTAGTTAGAAGATCATAATGGCCACAGACAATTTGATGGATTTTGTGTAAATGTAGACTGCAAAACCATAAAGCTGAGTTCCTCAGTTCCTATTTTGCAGATAGCTGGCCAGTTAACTCCAATTTTTAAGATGCCTGGCAGATCTGAACCCATCCATGTGTGCTAGAGTCCTAGGTCTAGAAGAGAAGTGATGAAGTGACCAGCCTATGTGCAAATGGCATCCTCCTAGTGTGGATACTGAGATTGGTCTCCTTATGACAGACTGGTGACCATGCAGCAGCAGAGTACGTCTGGCTTCAGCAGCAAATTAAAAACATGGCAGAAAAACAAATATTTTACTCAGAAAATACTTTGTGGTAGTCTATTTTGAAAGGTTCCCAAGTAGTTATAAAGCAGAAGCATAAACTAGATTTTTAAAGTAATTTATTCAACTTTTTATGCTGAAAATTTCTAAACGCTCAATTTACTGTTCTTCATAAGAATTATTATGTTAGTTCACCTCCCGATTGTCTACTTTCTTGACTCTTTCCCTATAAAAATTGGACAATTTTCTCCTCATTGCTGACTCCTGTCTTCACTCTCATATTCTTCCAGGTTTTTGAGTTTCCTGTTCTCTCAACAGCTGGCCTCAATTTCATCATCCAAGACTTCATTTCTCTAGGCAATCAGGCAAATGAATTGTCTTCATCCATGTTTAAAACAAATTCATTCTAAATTAGTCTGTGCCCCTTCAGCGTTAATTTTCCATGACTATTATAGTCATTGAGCTTTATAGCATGAACACAAGCAAATATTAAGTTTGAAGGCTTAAATGTTTTTCAGTGAATTTTAAATCGTGGGCTACATTTTCAGCTGTGATTTGAGTCAGTAGGAGTCTTCAAAGCCAAGGGATATGGTTTATGTGATGTGGTGACAAGAGTAGCATTATGTTGTCTTCATGCTAGTTGAAGAGCTGCCCTGGTAACTAGTCAAAATAAATTGTTTCAAATTATGAATATTAACAACTTTCAATAAAATTACTTAAATTACTCAACTATGGAGCCAAAAATGTTGAATGTATCTAAGTATCACTTCAGTGTAGTCCAAAGTCAACGTAAATGAGCTGCTTGCTATTTTGATCTGGGATAGTTGGCTGAAAACTATTTAACTATTTATTACAGTAGAAAATGTTCAAATATGAAATGCACTGAAGAATTTTGCAGTTGATTCGGAGAACAGGGAAATCTCATACAGCCATAAGGTTTTACAGCATTTCTTATATCTAAGTAAAATATACCTCTGACATATTAGTATTCATATGAGGAAATCAAGATACAAATCTTGGAGAGTCAGTCAGGACCAGAAGCAGTGGCTTGGCTCCTCCTTTGAACTATTCTCCAAAGGAACCTAATTTAGGTGGACTAAATCACCCCTGAGAAAAGCCTCTCTATCTGCACTCAGTACAAAAGGCATATAAACCTATTCATCATGTATTTAAAACTCTTATTACCTTATTCTATGTGCAATTGCTTGGTTGAGGCTTATTCCACAGTTCTTAACATTCTCCCCTCATGAATTAGGGTACTGGTAAATATTATCAAGTTACTTAACATTTAAAGCAAGGCTCAAGTGGAAAAGTAATGTGTGAGAGTATTACTTCAGTCCTGTGTATGTATTTTTGGAATTTAATACTAGATGATGCAAATATTTCATTCCTGTCTGCTCGTTCAATTTGATCCAGTTTGATTTGGTGACAACAAAGTTATTGTGTGGTGCTTGTATGAAGGTAAGTTTGACTCAGTCAAGGTATGTCAGGAAGAGAGGCAATGTAAGTATCCAAATAAAGTTATTTCCACGGAGCAGATCTACTCATCACAGAACTTGTTATTTTCCTGTTGTTGGCTTTCTAAAGAGAGAAGTTAAAGGTTGAGAAAACATGGACCAAGTTACTTCTACAGAAATCAGTCCTCCACATCCAGGCTAAAGTATGTTGGCAACCTGTCCATGAATATTTTATTTCCATATTAATCTGCAATACAGTCAAATAAACCCTCTCCAGTTGGGGAGGGGGGCAGTTTCTATAAAAAAAAAAAGCTAATGTTCAGTCTGGTAGCTTCAAAAGGAAGGTTTTCAGCATCTTTGAAGTTCCATATCACTGCTGTCCAGCTGTCATTGTGGACTAACATATCAAACAAGGTTCCTGATGATTTCAGTGATGCTCAGTGTTTTATTTAAATTTGTGAAAATGTGTCCTACTTATCAGACTAGTAGTGTTTTGCCTGTGCTTTTTATAGCCAGGAGTATTTGGCTTCATGGCATCATGTGAAACAAATACCCTCAAGTGCCTGCTCCTCATGCTATTTCTGCTCTCTTTTTATGTGTTGCTGTTGGTGCTTTAGTTCAGGCTTCCCTGATGTATCACTGGACACCCTCAGGAGCTTTACGTGGCAGGGAGAAGAATCCCAGTTCTTGATTATAAAAGATTGGCCTATTGGTCAGGAATGCTGAAGACTAGCAGGCACTTTCTGCACAAAAGCCTTTATAGAAAATACTTGAAATAAAAAGACTGGGAGCTGGGGAATGGTGCAGAGGGAAGACAAGACACCGTACCTTGTCAGCTCCCTTTTTATTCTATTTGCCTACAAGGAGATTTCATCTCATTCAAGTAGAAAGGAGCAATGGCAATGGGAAATGTCTGTCTTCAGAGGCAATGGGAAGAAAGGCCAAGCCTGATACTGGAAGAAGATATGTATGACAATGCATGGGTTGTGGGGAGCAAACACTACCAGGGTTCAGTTTTAGTTATCCTTTCCTTAAACGGATGCCCAGGAAAGATTATGAACCAGCTTTATGGAAGCAGGCTCCACTTCAGCATTATAGAGAAGGAATAAATGTCGAATTGCAGATTTCTGTTTTCTATCTCTTCTTGTTAATTTCTGGATTTATTTGTGATTAATATTTTTCCTGGAAGTGTAAAGCCTTGGGATAAATACTATCCTTTGTATTTTTACTGCTTTAATTGTCCAACAAATTGAGCATGATATTTACATAGGGTAAAGTATCACAAAAACATCTTGGAAGCAACGAAGATGAGAACATTCCTAAAATCCCATTTAAAATATCCTGAGAGGAACAATGTCTCCTGTAAGTCCTTTCCACCATGGTGGGTGGAAAAAAAGCTTACATTTTGAAAGCTGGAACTTCTGTCAGCAGTAGAGAGTGGTCTTGGTCACCTGGCCAGTTTGGCTGTCAGGTCTGAGTCACACTAATTGTGAATCTGTTGAAAGAGAAAGAATACATCTTCCAGATCACACACACAATTTTACTTTGACACTGAACATTTCAGTTCAGCAGTTGAAATGAGAAAACAAAACAGAAACAAGACTTAAGCTGGGTAACCTGAGCTATCTTGTTTGAGTCACACTGGAGGTCTTGAATCAATACCCTGGGCTACCTCCAAACACCTTGAAGGTTTGAATCAGCTTCAGGGTTTCCCAGATTCCACTTCTGTTGTACGACTGCTCTGAGTTCAACCATATCTTCCTGGATCATGACTTCCAAATTAAAATGCCTTTAGAGCTGCTACAAATATTCATATCAATTTTATGTCCCCCAGCACTTCTGAGTAAGTTTTCTCAGATATTTCCATCAGGTTATTCATATAAGGCCGAGAGATGGGACGCACTTCTGTAATACTGAATTGTGAAGGACAAAACTGTTTCAATCTCAAATTGCATTTTTTGCATATCCAGGCAAACAATGCCTTATTGTGCAAAATAAACTGAGAAGGATGAATCCTAACTATGAACTTTATTTTAATATGCTAAATTATAATGGATTGATAGGATATCTCCTTCAGCCTGGGCAGCAGGTTAAGGACATATTTCAAGACTGAAAAATGTGATTTCAAAGTGTGCTTGCCCTAACTACAAATGGGGTGGCCTTAGTCTGTCCCATAGAGAGCAAATACCATTAGAATTGCAATCTAATGTTCTACTCATGATGATAGTGAGATCCTAGTTTTGACGGGCGTCAGAGAAACTATAGTAGTTACCAGTACTTTCACCTATATGACTAAATATCAATCTCTTTGTAGTCCCAAAATATTCTTGTCCTCTGCATTCACTAAAAAGATGAAAAAATAACTTGAAGTTGCTTTATATCTTTATTTTAGGTAAAATCAAGTTGGAAATTGTACACAGAACCCAAATGGTACAGGAGGATTAAAAGCCAGCAACAAATTTTGATGGCATTAGAAACTTTTAAAGCATTTTCCTTTAAATAGACAGGGATTTTGGTCACAAGAATAATAATGGAAATGTATGTCTGTTCTGAAATAACTTAGGTTTCTCCTTTTTTTAAAAAAGAAAAATTTCCCAGCAGAATAGAAATAATGTGGTGTAGGTGATCCACTCTGCCCACGAATAACAAACTGTCAAAGGTAAAAGAACCATCAACCTGTCGTCTCCTCATGTGAACCCTGATGCCATTACTAGCTCTCTTGAAAAGTTAATAAGCCTCAACAGAAGATCAAAGTTCAGACCTCATGGGGTGGCTGGCAAGATCAGCTACAACTGGGACGGAGCTTTGTGAACAAGCTTATAAACTGAAACGTATCTGAAAAAGTTTACAGAATATAAAATTATATTCTTTGAAGAATCTATTATTTCTATTTAACTGAAACTAGGAAGGAATATCACCAGTTGCTTGTCATTCGTAACATTTATTTCTAGGGTGGACTACTGAAGTCAGCATGTTTTGCTTTCTTCTAAATACAGTGCCTTATGCATGAAACTTTCAAGCACTTGTTAGTTTTTCCATCTGTAGGAACACTGGATTGCTATGGACATAACTGGATAAATTCCAAAATTAAAAATAACTTTAAAGCTGAAAATAATTTCAGTTGTTGAAAACTTCTGGAGTAGATAACAGAAGTATCAAAAGACTGGATATACAGTGAAATGCTTAGAATACAAACCATGAAACATCAGTCATGTTTATGTGACTGACTTAATTTTTAGTAAATTTTAAAAAAGTTTAAAGTGAGTGTTTCTGGGTTTTTTGGTAGACAACTACTTGAATAATTTGTGAAGATTAATTGAAAAATAATTGCATTCTTATGGAAATTAGTTTCAACAAAAGGTGTGTGTATTCGAAGGACTTCTGGAATCTTAGTGACTAGGAAATAAATTGCACATTTTAAATATGGAAATAAGATGATTTGTTAATAGCCATCTTGCCCCTGAAAACTGGACTGTAATATGAGGCCACTTTCTCATTTATACTCTGTTATACTCATGCTGGTATCTTCAGTGTTACTTGGTAAAATTTATATAATAAATTAACATCAAGTGTGTGGAAGATGATGATCATTACTTCTCTTTATCCCAAACATCCAAACACTGAAAGGAATAAATATAGAGGTTTGTGTGGGGGTTTTCTTGTGGTTTTTTTTTTTTTTCAAGGTGTCCTTGAATGAGAGGATTTAAACCTCAATACTGTTGCTTGGGCCCAAGCCAAGTCATGTGTCCTCATTGGTCTTGAGGCTTTTCCTGTGGAATGCAGCTGTCGCTCTCCTTTGCAGTGTATCCTAATGGAATGAGACTCCTCTGTCCAGTCTCTGTCTAAGACCATGGATGTGTAGCTGAGGCTATAGGGACCCCTAGCTATTTAGCACCTCTCACTTGAGCTCGATGGGTTTTCATTACTCTGAGACCAACTCTGCAAGAAAAATATCTGAATTATGAGATTTATAAAATATGTATTAAGCAAAGGAGCTTGATTAAAATTATATACATATACTTAATATAAATTATGTGCAAAGTGCAAGGGGATCATTGCCTGCTATTTAAACCTTCTCTATATGCACAGGCTGCATTGTTTTAGCAATATTGATAAAGCTAAAGCAGTGCATTCCCCAGTCTTCAGCTATATCAATATAAGCATATTGATGCACATACAGTTTATTTCTCTTCCCTTAGGGAAACTGGGATATTAGGATATATCTTTCCTCAGAGATTTCAAAGAGGAGTCAATTGGACTGTGGCTGTACCAAATTGTTTGCATTTTTTGCATACTCCTGATGAAAATTGCACTGACATTTGTGCATATTCATTAGGAAGGTCATGAAAATGCAATGATAATGGCATAAAGGAGTTCTGCCTCTCACAAAACAAATGGACCACATTTTCCTACGGTTTTGTCTATTTAGTGATGTCCTATTTCTCTTACACACATACTCTGTCCCTCTTCCATTTTCTGTTAATATCCTGGGCATCATGTTCTGTGCCTTGTCAAGGAGATATGTGTAATTACAGGTGGGCTGAGTACAGCCAAGGAGAATGTATCATGGCTGAGTTCTGCCTCCTTTTCCATCAGCAGTATAACTAATTTAGATATCCCTCTTTGACTTAGCTAGTAGTTTTTGAGTGACCTGTAAACAAATTTCTCTGAGCCCTCTTCTCCTCTAAAGCACCTGAGAAGGGGAAAGACACTAGGAAGCATAATGTCCTAAAAAGTCATGCCTGAGTCTACATAACTGGTTTGAAAACTGCCACTAGTCCTGGCCTTGGAAGGAGACTTTAAGGATCAAATAAATACACAACTTGGAATATGTTTCCTCAAAGCAGACTGAAACCATCTAAAAGCTTGCTGCGTTTAGAACGGGTGATCCTGCCAATACCCTTGTACCCAATTTTGGCGCTCACTTGACTCCTTGGTGAGTGGATTCCATCTGCTAAATCCTCTGGGCAGTGTGGGTCTGCCCATTTGGGCAGCAGTCAACTGTTAGGTTGGTTCTGCTGCATCCTCTAGCAGCACCCTTTCCCTCTGATTGTCCTGATGTACTTCCTGTGCTGTGTCCTTATCCCCCACTGCATTTGCTTATCACGCTTTCTAGATTGCGTTTATTATTAAACTAGAAACCGTTTAAATCAACCTTTCCTCAAAGATCTACTCCACTGGGAGTTTTGTGGAGGAAAATGGTCTAGGCAATCCTGCCCTGGCAGGGGGATTGGACTAGATGATCTTTCGAGGTCCCTTCCAATCCCTAACATTCTGTGATTCTGTGAAAAACTAAGGGACTGTCTCCTCTACAGTCACTTCTCTTACTGTATGCTGTCGCCCAGCACTTTGAAGAACTTTCTAGTCTTTCTCCTTTAGAACATCTTCACCAGTAGAGATGCAAATCCATGATTCCTTGCTGTCACTATTAGATTGTATTTTCATGTCATTGATCCTATTTCTATTTTAGCTGATCATATGGGAAAGATTCATAAAGATGAAGGGTCCTACTATAAATTTTCCTTTGCCATGGGAGATTTTTGACACTGTCTCCCACAGCATCCTCCTAGACAAACTGGCTGCCTGGGGCTTGGATGGGTGGACTCTTTGATGGGTTAAAAACTGGCTGGATGGCCGAGCCCAGAGAGTGGTGGTGAATGGAGCAAAGTCCAACTGGCGGCCAGTCACTAGCGGTGTTCCCCAGGGCTCAGTTTTGGGGCCGGTGCTGTTCAATATCTTTATAGATGATCTAGACATAGGGATTGAGTGGACCCTCAGTAAATTTGCAGATGACATCAAGCTGGGTGGGAGTGTCGATCTGCTGGAGGGTAGGAAGGTCCTACAGAGGGATCTGGACAGGTTAGATAGATGGGCCGAGACCAACAGCATGAGGTTCAACAAGAACAAGTGCCGGGTCTTACACTTCGGCCACAACAACCCCATGCAGCTCTACAGGCTGGGGGAAGAGTGGTTAGAAAGCGGCCCAGTGGAAAGAGACCTGGGGGTGCTGATCGACAGCCGGCTAAACATGAGCCAGCAGTGTGCCCAGGTGGCCAAGAAAGCCAATGGCATCCTGGCCTCTATTAAGAATAGTGTAGCCAGCCGGTCTAGGGAAGTGGTCATCCCTCTGTACTCGGCACTGGTGAGGCCACAACTTGAGTACTGTGTCCAGTTCTGGGCCCCGCACTTCAAGAAAGATGTTGAGGTGTTGGAGTGAGTCCAAAGGAGGGCAACCAAGCTGGTGAAGGGTCTGGAGGGTCTGACCTATGAGGAACGGCTGAGGGAGCTGTGGTTGTTTAGCCTGGAGAAGAGGAGGCTCCGAGGTGACCTTATTGCAGTCTATAACTACCTGAAGGGAGGTTGTAGTGGAGTGGGAGGTTGTAGTGGAGGTTGTAGTGGAGTGGGAGTTGGCCTCTTCTCCCAGGCAACTAGCGATAGGACAAGAGGACATAGCCTCAAGCTTCGCCAGGGGAGGTTCGGGTTAGACATTAGGAAGCATTTCTTCTCAGAAAGGGTCATTAGATATTGGAATGGGCTGCCCACGGAGGTGGTGGAGTCACCATCTCTGGATGTGTTTGAGACAAGACTGGACATGGCACTTAGTGCCATGGTCTAGTTGACATGGTGGTGTCAGGGCAATGGTTGGACTCGATGATCCCAGAGGTCTCTTCCAACCTGATTGATTTTGTGATTAGTTATTGACTGCCCCCTAGTATTTCACAGGACCAGTCTGTTGGAGCATTCAGCCATCATATGAAACTTCCATTTTTTTGGCTTTTAATAGTAGATCCTTTTGTTAGTAACTGAAACTAAATTTACTGCTAAGTTAAGCCCTTTCTTGAACTTCAGAAAAAGGTTTCATTTTGACATTTGACAGTTAAACTCAGAAATTTTACTGCACTTATTCTTTGGTATTTTGTTCATTCCTGCACATCTCATAATGCTTTGCTAAAGTGACTATCTATCTTCATAGAATCATAGAGTGGTTTGGGTTGGAAGGGACCTTAAAGATCATCTAGTTCCAAACCCCCTGCCACAGGCAAATCTTCTCAATTTGTAGATAAGGAAAGTAAGACACAGACATGCACAGTTACTCTGTGCCCTGTGTATTTCTGAGCCCTGATTAGAATTTGGATTTTCTGACTGTTTTGTTTCCTCTTCAGATGGCCTTCCTTAATCTAGCATCTGAATTTTACCATAAGAAGGATGTTAATTTATTTTATTTAAACTAGCCTGTACTTATCCTACAATTCTAGAAAAGTACAAAATCCTACAGTGTATGCTAATGCTCCTTAGAACTTACAGTAAGGTGCACAAAATGACTTTATGCAAATATGTATATGCAGTTACAGCAGATATAATACTTGTTGAAGATAACTGGGAATAATGAACATCTCAAAGTTAGTATGATGAATAATGTTAATGTGTTTCACTCACAGGTGGAACTGTAACAAGCTTAACTCAGTGGCTCTAGGGAGACAGCTGTCTCTTTAAATGCAACACACTTTTTAAATGATTCTTGAACAAAAGTGGTGCCAGGAGCAGAGGAATCACTACTTTAAAGACAAGCATGTGAATTCTACAGGCACTGCATGCATTTGAAAAATGGCACATAATGACACAGGGGAACTTTGGAGCAAAATAGTACTGACGGTAAAGTTCTTGCTCTGTACCAGTCTGAAGCATAGAGAGGACCTGAAGTCAACTGCACTATGCCCCTGAGGCAGCCGTGTCCTTTCAGGGCTGGGGGATTAAATTGGTTCTGGTTGCTGGAAATTATTTGAAGAGCTAACTGTTACTTGAGAAGGCAATACTGCACTGTGCTGGCTCAGGTGAGCTGTAAAGGGGTGGGAGGAAGGGAAGAACACAGGCCTATGCTCAACTTGGTTTCTTCTTAGTTTCTCATAGAGGGGAGCAGCTGGGGAGAAAGCAGCAGCTTTTCCCCTATGTCTTGCTCTTGCTGCTCACCAAGGATCTCATTGGTATAACAGGAAGAATTTAATTGCTTCTCCTGGCATGGGGAGACCTTGAATGTGTCCTGTACAGGAAAGAAGGGCAGTGTGACTCTGCTCTGGAGATCATGAAGGTCCTACCTCACTGTTACTGGGTCTACTACCCCAGCAGCTACGCAAAGCACAGCAATAACAATTTTAAGGTTCTGGAGTTTTTCCTCCAGGTCTCTCCTTTAGCACATATAGAAGAGAGAGAGCCTTTGAGAAGAAAAGGGATTTACCACAAACTTTGGAGAACTTCGTATTGAGGCGAGTTCAGGGTGGAAACTTTCAGAGGAAGCGAAGCTGGATAAGAAGAGAGAGAGGAAAACTAAAGGTGGGAGAATTAGTGAGGACTGTGTGCTGTGAAGGAGAAGGATATGTTGAAAAGTAGAAGAAACTGGTGGCCACTAAGTGTTCTGAGGGCAGATGCTAAAGGTTTGAGGGGCCTGATGCTGGTTGAAGAGTTGGTCTGAATAGAAAGTGTTAAGATCCTTACAGGAGCAAATAGGAGGAAGATGTTTGGGGAAGGAGCATGTCCTTGGGAATGATAAATATGAGTGAATTTATTGTAGTGATTTGCAAGAAGCAACATGGGGGGCTGTGAAATAAAAGTGAATTTAGAAGGTGAAGGAGAAGGATATAAATGCAGGGCTTTTGGCAGAAGAGATGATAAAGATAGGTGTGAAGCATTTTGAGAACTGTGAAACAGGAATTTTCAGGAAAAGCAGAAGTTGAACACTTAGAGGGGGAAGCGATTATGCTCATGTTGTATGGTGCAGTCCTCAGTTGAATACCCAGTTCACCTGTCTTCAGAAAATTGCCTAGTTATATGAAACTTGGACAAATCCTAACGTAACTTTCCCATTCATCAACACATATATGCCAAGTCAAAGTACACCTCCTCTGTTGTTACCTGAGGCCTGTGCTGAAGACACTGACTGTAACTGAACCCAAACAGAGAAGAGGAGGCAGGTGCAAAGCTGGAAGATCCTCCTTTAGGATGGAATGAAAAGTTGGAAGATGTGGAATCATGTTTTGCTGAAAGAAGGATTGGGGCAAGGAGGGCGAGATCAGCTTGAATGCTCAAGGTTGAGCAGGATGCTTGTTGCTTAATGATGATAAAGCAGAAGAGGATGGAAGGGAGTGCCTGGTAAAGCGGCTATGGATTAAGCAGCCATGAAATAGGGGATTAAAGGAGAAGGTCTAAAGGAAAATGAAGAATAGGGGCAGGGATTTGATGGAGAGTCTGAAGAAGGTGTTGATAATCAGTTGATTAAAACAGAGAATTGAGTAATTAGGTACAGCTAATGTATTGAAAGGGTTGAAGGCCAGAGGATGGATTAGAGAAGGTTTTGTGGAGAATAGGCTAATAAAGGAAAAGAGAAGCTGTTATTTGGACATGTCCTGTGCTGGGAACTGGTAGGAAAGCATATGATGGATTGGGGTGGGGGAAGGTGTGGAGGAAATAACAGATGCTGTGGGGAGAGAAAAGGTAATTATTAGAGCCCAAGTGCTTCAGCTGTATAGGACGGCCATTCCTGCTTGGACAGGCCATTATTATAGCCTACAATGGTCATGCAAAAGAAAATATGCGTAAAGAAGTCCTTGCAGAGGTTTCTTTTCACTGGATTTACCATGTGGAGATGTAGAATCTAGCTCGTATTTTCAAGTGAAGGAAGCCTGTAAAACTTGTTGCCTAGAAGTCTTTCATTTCTGCTTTTCTAGTAACAAAGAAAGTTTTTGGTGCTAAAATAAGCGATGTGATGTACTGTACTTCTAAAGCTGTTAAAAGGCTCTTAACAGCTCTATAAAATACTTGCTGCCTCCTCCTGTGCTTTCAGAAAATTTTACTCTAATATTTATTTCACTGGCCTTATACAGAATTTCCTCCCCTTTAAAACATAAGTTGTTAATTATTTCTGGGTTGTCATGATCAACTCCCCTCCAGCTATTAAAATGTACTTGCATTGTAGTTTTATTATTACTTGCAAAATATTGGAAAAAATAATTTTGCTAGGCAGTTAAATTTGAAATAAATATTGACTCGGCTATGCAAATGGCTCTTTTATGTTAATTTCCTGCAAATATTCAAATGGTGTAGTTTTACGAGAAAAAGCACTCATAAAAACAAGTCTTTATGAATATTCACTGAAAGTGAATTTTGAATTGTACACTTGAGCCTAATCTTTGAAAGTCACGCTGTGTGGGTTAGTCTACATAGGTCACTTCACACAATAGCAAAACCAGTAGCATGCGACTTGTCAACACTGCACAAATACAAGGTAATATTGGTATAAGGTGTTTGCAGAACGTGATACAAATGGAAGCTTTCAATACACTGCAAAATTCTTCAGCTTTTCAGAACTCTTTATGAATGGAAGACAAGGCAAAATTGATGAACAAATTACTTGTCAAGACTTTGCTCATGACTAATTAAAATATTATTTAAAAGCAATTGTGATGGTGCAGAACACCCATGGTGTTTTGGGGAGAGAAATTAATTACCTGAAATTCTACCTCAATAGTTCCAGGAATTATGATCCTAAGGAATTTTTTAAGTTTGTATTGCTCTGTGTAAGTATAAAACACACACGCAATTGTACGGTTTGTGCAGACTAGTTTTGTATTGTTGGAGATCTGAGTAACTGTATTGCTGCATTCCCTGTCTCCCTTCATCCTTTTTTTTCTCCTAGTAGATTATCGTCGTTACAAAGTCGAGCACATTGAAGTTTGGAAATGGTGGTGGTAAGTTTGCCCTGTGCACAAACTTAATTAGTCCCTGTGGTTTTACCACGTCCAACAAGATGCTCCACTAAGCATGTGCAAATTGGTATTTTTGAGGGCTTATAACTTGACTATAGAAATATGACTTCTCATATCAAATCCCTGCTTCAGAGCATATAAATTTTTGACATGTGGTCTTCAAAATTTTCCAGTCAAGGTAAATTAGGCTTCATGTTTTTTTTTTCCTTAGTAACCTGCGCTAACCTTCTAGAGCAGTCAGTGGGTCCTGAGACTCGGCTAACCGTGGGTTACGAAAACAGCTGGTATGGAAAGCTTTTTTGGATGATGCTATCTGCCATGGATAAGGTGTTGAATCATTAGGGTCAGGCTCCCAGTTACGTCAGAACTTTCTGATGCAGGTCAGATTCTCCAATGGCATCTGTGTGGCTTAGAGCAGCATGTGGCTATTGAAGGCTTTCTTTTCTGATGAGATGAATGGTTGTAACTAAAAGCTTGAAACGTTCAAATTTGGTTATTTTCCTTGTGCTGCAATTCTAGTTCTATTAAATGGGCATAATGAATTCTTCACGAGAATTCATTGCATAATACTAGCACATTTTCTTGCCTGGTAGGATTTCCTGGTTCCATACATGTATATTAAACAGCCTTCAATACACTCTTGTGAACAGGATCCGTATTTCCCACAAAATCACTCTCAGGTTTTTCGTTTGTGGTACAGTTTATATTGCATGTCTGTTCCTGGCTGCAAAGGCCTTTGGATGCTTTATCATCTATTTAATCTTCTGCAGGTAGTTTATTCATTTTACTCCTGATGAACAACGGTGTCTTTGACAAAAATGTAGTGATCCTTGACCTGGGTAATTGGGCCTGCTATGTGGTTTTGCAAGGTTTGTACTATTGTCTTGTGTATTTGGATGAAATATGTCACAGGAAAAATTGTGATCTCTGCTGGGATGGTTATCTTTGGGATAGAGGGTGTAAAACGAGTCAGGGCATTTTGCCAAACTGAGCACTGACTATGAAAGATGCTGTGGCATACTTGGGAGGTGGTGGGGCTGGCAAGGATTTGCAGAATATATAAGAAAGTGCATTTTGTGACGAATGTGCTCTGAATTTCCTTTCAGGTACCTGTTAGACCTGCAAGGATTCTTGGAGGTGGCCTTGCTGGTTGCTAGAAAGAGGTGGGACAGAGCAAAACCTGATTTTTATATTTCAGGAATGCCAAGAAATACACACAAGTCACAGTCTGGTATCTTTGGTCATTTGGTAAGCTCCCATTTTTATCAGGTGCATGCTCCACGACTCATAGCTGTTCCTATCTTGTTTGATGTCCTGAGACGGTAGCTAACATCTGGGATTTTATTACTGCATTGTTTTCTGTCTGTTTTCTTTCCATCGTGTTCTGAAAGACCTGGTTTGTTCTTGATGTGCAAACACTCTCACTGTTCTATTATTGATGGCACTAAGGTAGCCTATGGTCTAACTATCTATCTAGAAATGCTTCATGTGCTGAGGTGTTGCACCACGCCTCATACCAATGTTTCCCCCTCATCGCTTCTGTGGTAGATGAAGTTCTTTACATTTAAGTACTTTTGGGAAGGTAATTCTGATGACAGAGCTATGATGTTTAGTGACTACCAGAAGATGAAAACACTGCAAAGTGACTGATAATACTTTAGCAGGAATTACTATTTATCTTTTATGACCTTAGGAAAAAGATCTGTATTAAAGCAGAGATGTTCCAGGAACAGTTGAGGAGCTTGTTTGATGTGGGATGAAGGGCTTGTTAAAATGCATTAAGAGTTATGACAAAGGATGATTTCTTAGCAGTTGTATATGTTGCCAAATAATTTTGTCGCTATGTAGCTAGTAAAAGTCCAGACATGCTAAGGTGACAAGTTACTGCAGGCTATTTCAACAAAATTGTCAGGAAAGATACCAGCCAGGTTGGAGCTCATGCAACTTCCATAATAAAGATAAAATTTATAGATGCTTTATATATCCTCAGGGGAGGTATTAATTGGTGCTTCTCTGTCCAGAAATACATATAAACAAGCTATTGTAGCTCATGCTCAGCTCACTGAGGACAACTTTGCAGCTGGTTTGTGTTTGCTTTACATAGCTGTACTAAAGCAAGAAATGAGGTTCTTGTCAAAAACGTCTGAAGGTCCTGACAATGTTTCTTCGTAGCACTTTTTTTGCTGTGGAAAGTGTACCTAAGGCACTTATCTGCTCCTGTTCATGCTCTTCCGTCAGCCCCCTGACTTCAAACTCCCACCCTAGTTTCAGCATGTAAAAGAAATTAATTCCCCTTTCTCTACCCAGTGAAAGTCTGACCCTAAGACTTCAGAAAACTGGACCCAGAGGCAACTACCTCGCCGCTTCCAAAGCTTTACAGGGCAGACCTTGACAAGCGCACCCCACAGAAGGCCTCACACCCCCCAAAAAAGGCGGCCTGACCCCGCCGACGTCGAGCCCCGCAGGGCCGCCCCACAGAACCGCAGCCTGAAGGGCGGGCCTGAGGAGAGCCGGGGCCTGAGGAGAGCCGGGGCCTGCCCGCCGCAGGCCGCCCGCTCCTCCTGAGGCGACGGCCGGCTGCCCAAGGCTGCGTTAAATATTTCATACCGCGCAACCCAGCGGCAGTGAAATGGCTTTCCGCGGGCCGCCCTTCTCACCCCTGGGCCTGGGGGTGCGTGTGAAACTAAGCCGGCGTGGGGGGATGAAGTAAGGAGCCGTGCGCCCCGGACGGCCGCCTGCCGCCGCTGCTGCTGCCGCTTTAAAACGCGGCGGGGGCCGGGGGGGCCGCGGCGGGCCCGGGCCGCGGGGGCGGGGAGGAGGCCGCGGCGTTGCCGGGCGACGCGGCCGGCGTTGCCGCGGGGAGCCGTCGGGCGCCGCGCCGCTCTCCTCGCTGCTCTCCTCGCTCCGCTCCTCTCCCAGGTGGAGTAAAGGACGGTAAATCAACTTATTTATCGGCTGCCATCGCGCGGTTCGGCGCCTGCCCCTGCCCAGCCGGCCGGCGAGCCCCAGCGCAGGCGTTCGCTGTTAGAAAGCTCCACACGGGACAGATGGGGAACGTGGTTTTAATCAGCTTTGCCAAGCGCTGAAAGGAGCAGCGTGAGGTGGGCAGTGGGGTAAGGCACGAAGCGGGCCGCCACTTGAGGGGAGGGTAGATACATCGCTGGGGCCTCCGGCCGCCGTTCCGCTCGCTGGCACCCAGCGCGCCCCAGGAGCAGAGGCAGGGGGGTGTCCCTCAGTGTACCCTGAAATAGCGCGGTGGGGATGGCGCCGAGCAGCTCCCAGAGAGCAGTGTAAAGCTGAGGTAAGCACCGGGGGATTGTAAATGTGAGGTTCAAGGAACTAGCTTGAAACACTCAGGGAGAACGTTTGGGCACTGAAGTTGCATGCCCTGGTTTGCTGCCTTATTCTGTACTCACTACCTTCAATCGTAAAGCTGAGCGTCGCCTCGAGTGATGCGACAGATGTAGGATAAACTCTGCTCAGCCGTGAGCCTGTGCAGGCTCGAGTCGACCTCGTACTGTTGCCCTTACTTAGAGAAACATCTCGGCCGTAGCCAGCGAAGGTGTGTGCAGGTGGTCCTGCTGGGGGAAATGTGGAAAAAGAATTCGAACCCTTTAAATCCCTAGTGGGACATTGCCTCTGTGGGTGCGAAAGGGCACATTCCTACCATGGATTGTGTCTGTTTTTTGTGGTTTGCAGATACCAGCCGTCACCCACGTGCATTTTACTGGCCAGAAGACGTAGATGTCCCCTGCGACTGAGTCCTTGCATGAGCGTTTTGAAGATGAAACACTACACAAACTCTTAAAGCGTACCACCTGAGTGAGGACATTGCTACCGACATGGACATCATTATTTATTTATGGATGCTTTAATCAGCAGGAGCTTTTTTGTAAACATGAATTGCTGGGCTCTTTCCTTGAGATGTCGTTTCTTGTTTCATGCTATTGAAACATTAATCTTAACTTATGACTCCTTTGTGTTGGTCGGCTCTCAGGGACATTTCCCTAGGCTTGAAAATGTGGGAGCTTTCAAGAATGTGTCAATCGTGCCAACTCAAGCCACTTGTGGGCTGCCAGACCGAAGTACTTTTTGTCATAGCTCGGTAACTGTTGAAAATATTATGTCCTGCACCCAAAGGTTTTGTGTTCAGGAATGTCCATACAGGTCGTCACCTCCTTCCTACAAACTGCTTCTTTCAGAAGGCCTTGGTACCTGTATCACAGAGGACAAAAGGGACTTGCATCCAGGGTCCTTCAGCAATGCTTCCAGTTTCATTTTTCATAATCACAAGGATTGCTTCTCTACCCCCCGTTCTCTGAGGCTTGCAGCTTCATTTACATTAACTGTATGGTTGAAACCTGAGCAAGAAGGTGTAATGTAAGTAGTATTGAAGGTGTTTACTTTCCTGGTGCTCTTAAAAAAATTGATCATTGGTCATTATTAGCAAGCTATTTAAAATTTTAAAAAGGTATAGTGAGAAACTGTGACGTTGTAAAGCCGTATTTAGGTTGGGGTCTTCGCAAATGTCAAGACAAGTAGGTTCAGTTTCAGTGGAATTGACTCAGATGGTGGTTCAATTGCTTTCAGTGGGAACTATTCATACATAATGTGCGTGTCTGTTCTTAAAAATCTAAATTTGTATTTCTGATTCACAATCCTTCTTCTAAATCTACTAGAAAAACATGTCAGGTTTCTGCTGTTGCTGCTTTCATGATGGAAAAAAATCATCTAAAAATTTTAGGAATCCCCCAACACAAGTTTACTCCTTAAAAACAAACGAGGAAAACCCCCAGATGTTCAGAATATTTCAGAGCTATAGAAGACTGATCACAATTTTTATGGAAGATCTGGGGAATGTTGACTGAACAAGAGATCGTGTTGCCATTTTAACAAAAGATTAGTGAAGCTTCACTAGGTGTTTACAAAACAGATGTGCTAAGCGTAGTCCCTTTCTTATTTGCCTACATGTCACATTTTTAGCAATTATTGCTGTTATAAGTGGCCCTTCAGCTTGACTGGGCCTTAGTATAATGAAAAGACTTGCTTTTTGAAAAATGCATCACAAATCCTGCAAAAAAGGTTCCCTTCACCTATCACAAAATGCAGAGCCTCCTACTCTTTCTCACCCTGGTAGTGTAGATCCTCTTTAAAGTGAAGCACACAAAGTATAGTACATTCCTTCAGCATTTATGTCACAAATATTTTTGTACTTATTCTTCGAAGGAAAATCTTGCTCTACTCTGTTGTAGCATTCTTGATACTTATTTTTGCATGCTGCTGTGAAATAGTAAGTTGTCTAGGCGTGTGAAAATCATCAGAAACAATAGAAATGTCTAAAATTATAATGATATCTGTAAAATTATAGTCTGCTTTATGCAAGGAGAATTACCTTTAAAAAATCAACCTAGCTATAGAAATTGTGGCGATGGAGTGGAAATGAATGAGATCTGCAGAGCAAAAGTGACCTTAGTTCGAGCTTAAGTTAAATCAGCTCAGCTCAAGGTGTGTGTAAAGGTGTCCCTGGAGCTTTGACCTAGTGTCTTTTATAGACAGCATTTTCTGTATAATGTTTGAATCTTGAATGCCAGAGAGTCTATCCCTGGGGTTGTCCTATGCCATGAGTTCACATCCACGCACGTGCGGGTATATCAGAGTCTTGTTCAGCAGAGCATATGCCTAACTTGAAGCAGAAATGTCCTCCTAATTTCCAAGCAAGCTATTGCAGGGATGTGTTGAGTGAGATCTGTGAAACTCTTTTGTCAATGAGATCGGCTTTTGTTTGCATGGAGCCTAAAACAATGAAATATATGTCCTTAGTTTCAAACAATTGTGTGGTGGAGAAACCAGACTCTACTGATCTCTGGTTATCCATGGGCTAGTGTAAAACATTAGCTTCTGACTGCTGCTGGGTTAATAAGTACACAAAGTACATATTCCTGTTCAGTGGGTTTTATAGATTGCTTTAAAATCTAAATGTTTTTATTCAATTTTTGTAATAGATCACTTCAATGAAGTAGAGCCCAGTCCTGAAAATTGAAATTGGACAACAGTTATTCAAGTGGACAGGATGATATGCCACTGTCCAGACTCTTCTTTTCACTGTTCACAGAAAGAAGTGTATTAATTTTCCTTTCTTCATAAAAGGAATACAGGGCTCCACTTGTGGGGAAACAGTAATTGCACACAAATAGCCACTGAAGCTTGACTCAGAAGGCATCCTACAAAAGAAAAATAGTTTAACAGCAAACTAAAATGGTTTTCCTTTTATTGTATTGGTTTAGTGAGTCCTTCAGGTTGGCAGAAGGAGTTTGACTTACCAGATGTCCTACTTTTTGCAGTCCCTGATGGGGAATTGTCCCTGTTAGATGTCATTTGTGAGACCTTTTAAACCCCATTATCACAGCAGAGGGACTTCATGGAACTGGAAGTCATTCTAACAAAGTCTTTGCACTGCCGCCTAAACACTAGGAAGATGAGCCAGAAGCAGCCATTCATTTTACCAGTAGAATAATTGAAAGTTTAACAAGGTATTTTGTTTACTGGCAAAGAGCTCTTACTTCAAGTACAGCAGACCCATGGTTTTTGGACATGCCATACTAATGTGTTTCTTTGTGCTGAATGTTATGTGGTCTGGCTGCTAGAGAACACTTAGGAAAGAAGCTAGGGGTGTTGCTGTATAGTATCCCATTGCATCCTTGTAAAGACACTGACATTTCTCTATTAGGCATGTGCCCATGTAAGAGAATAGCAGGATTTTTCTTCTAAAGTTACTGTACTGGCTGAAGTGAGAGATACTGATGTGAGGATCGAAAGTCTGAAGGCCCTTTAAAGATTGTGACATTCTGGGGGAGCAAATATATGTGGATAATCAAAGATACCAAGAATTTTCCTCGTCAGTTTCATATACCGACTTTTCTTATGTGAACCTGGGAAAGAATACGCTTTCATCCAAAGAGACAGGCAAGTCAGGTCATGTTACGGGTTTATTTGAAGCCCTAATGTTCTTCTAAGATGTATAGTGTAGATATTTGTGGGTATGCTTTTAAGTCACTGCATATTGGAAATCTTGAAGAAAAGCAAGAGAATAGTGAGAAAACACTGACATTTGTACTCCAGTCTTTAAATTTACTTTCCCTTTAGGCAGTAACTGCAATAAGTGAGCAAAGCTCTTGTCCCTGAATTTTATTCTTTCCTTACTGCATGTACTCATCAGTTACTATAAATGCTTTCAGAAAGCCTATAAAGTAGCCTGTAAGTAAGCCTTAGCACAATATAGGAAATTGAGTATGATGATAACCCCTTACAATGGAATAGGATAAGAATACGGGTAGAAGCTTAGCATATATGAGTAATCATGACAGGCAGTTTATATCAGTTTAGCATGAACTGGGCTAACTGGAAGTTACAGGACCAGAAGACAGTGGCGGTGGGAGAGAAATGAGCTGGGGCCTTTTACATGCAAAAGGGTCAGGGGGAACGGCCTGATTGTGAAGTGGGCAGTAGATATATTTTTAAGCTTTATTTATCTAAAGGACTAAAATAATTTCTTATTACATTATATCCATTCAGATGTTTTACATTAGCAATTAGACTGAAAGAGGGAGTTGCCTTTAAGATACCCTATGTCTGATTTTCAACTGGTGCAGATGTTCCCATTTGCAAGTGCTCCAGTTAGTGTGTGGGGATCACCAGTGCAGCCATTTTCAGTTCTCCAGAATAGTTTTTCCTTCGAAAGCTGACCAAGCAGGTTTGTGCTGTTTGCTTTTTCTCCCTCCAACCCCACCATAGAGAATTATGTAGTCAGGAATTGGCTTTGTGGGACTGCAGGTTACCTGAAGTTGGAAACTTCATAAAGAACACTGTTTTCTCTCTGTAATCATGGCTGGAAAGGAAAATCGTGCTCAGAGTCGGAAGTAATGCTTATGCCTATTTCACCTATGTTAGCAGTAGTCTGGGTTTTTTTTTCTTTCCCCACACCTCCTCTGTTTTCTGCCTCTTGGTTTTTCTCTTTCAGCTGTGAGTCACAAATCACATTTGTTCTTTCCAGTTTTCAAAGTGATGTACATCAAGGTCGCTTCCCTTCTTAAAGTCATGATACCTTTGGGGATAAAAACAATGTGGGGATGTTTGTTTTAGATAGCTAAAATAAACAAAAAACTGGATTATCCAGTTATTGTTTATCCAGGAACTGGGTAAATCCAGTTCCTAAATATTTTGCTACTTAGCTGAGCCTTCCCTCACATTTATTATCTAGCAAAACTAGCATGTTTACAAGCAAACAAAACATTGAAAAGACCAGTCAACATTATATTAAGCAACATGTTTTTAGTAAGGTTTGGAAAACAGAAGTCTGCATTTTGCATGTTGTTTTATTGACAGAATTCCCGCAGGCTGAAATGGTAACAGTTAAAATGAATTAGTTTTCCTCTTGGATTTAAAGGTGAATTAGTGAATAATAGCAGTATCAACGAACAACCTTTTTGATACTTTTCTTTTATAAATGCGTAGTAGGTGAAGATGCTTATCAGTAGATAAGGTTTTTGGTGTGTTTTTTTTTCTGAAATATGTCTACGTAAATCCTCATCTCATGCAAATTTTATATGCTTCTCTCTTGTGACTTAGTGCACTAATTTAGTCTGGTGTAACCTTAAAATATTTGGCTTTTCATGGGTTAGTAAATTGGGGACTGGATTTCTCAAGCAGCTGAAATGGGAATGCAGAACTTAATTTCTGTTGTACTGATGATTACCTTAGTAAAATACGGAGCTGTTTCACAAGCATATATAGCCTATGCTTTCTCAAGATCCTTGACGTCATCATGGTGATTGGATTGGCAAAAATATTTCGATAGCTATATATGCAACATGGGTTGCTACGGATGGTGTTCTTTGTATCTTATATGTCAGTGCTGCATTTGATATTGATGTGAAATCGTTGGGGGAAGAAAACCTAACAAGCGGCTGGATAGCCTTCTTGCTTTGCTCTGGTTCTTTTACGTTAAAGAAAGGCTGTGTCAAAGGGAGAGCACAGGGGAAGCTGGTGGTGTTGCTACTTGGACACATTTGGTGGAAATATGGGAGGCTTATTTCTAGAACATGTCATTTGTACTGCTTTTTGTGGTTATATTACATTTGCCTTGTTAGACTAAACAAAATTTAAGTGCCTCCACAGGATGTACTGTGTTGCACAGCTTTGTACAAAAGTGCAGCAGAGACCGGCATGGTGCTGGCCAGCCACCGTGGTTTCTGTCATGGAACCCTGAAGAGAGGAGGCAAAGTGGACCCCTCTTCCTCCCACAAGTGAACTGTGGTTGCATGCACTAAATTAAAAAAAAACCCCACACAAACCAAAATCAAAAACTCACAGATTAAGACAGAAAATATCTTTGTTAAAGTTCTTTTACAGTTAGTACATCCTGTGACTTTCACTGTCACTGAGCATCTTCTCAAGAGCTGTATTTTTAACGTTTATTTTAATACATTCTGGTTAGCATCACTTTACAGGATAGCACCTTGGCAAGAACGTGTATATGTGTGTGCCTCTGACCTTATGTTGTTTTTCTTGGTTATTTCCAAAGGTGTGTGATAGAAAAGGCTATTGATGGGCAGACTGTGTTCAAACTCACAATCTCTGAGAAAGAGACCATGTTTTATTATCGCACAGTAAATGGTTTGCAGCCACCAATAAAAGTAATGACACTGGGGAGAATTCTTGTGAAGAAATGGATTCATCTTAGTGTGCAGGTGAGTAAAATAAAAACCATTTAATATTTGTTGAAATACAATATTCTGTGAGAATGGTGTAAATGTATAAATATAAAAGGGTAAACTGGGGGATGTAAATGATAACTCTTGAGTCTTGTAGGTAAGGATCTTAATTTGGTAGCTCATTTTGAGGTGATTGCTAATTTAGCACTGGAAAGAAATGCTGTGCCTGTTCTTCTGAACAAACAAGACTTGAAAATTCTTGCCCTTAAGAACAAGAGTATTTGGGGTCAAGAAAAGCTACTTATTTCTAACATTACCAGTAAGTCTTGGGTCTCTGAAATTATTTCTTAAAGAAGACAATGTCATCCTCATCTATACATGCTAATGTACTTATCTTAGAGGTGTGTCCCATTACATTTTGAAAACTTCTTGCAGTGCACATAAGTAAACATGTATGAGTTTGTGCAGGATCAATCAAGCTAGTAAGTTACAGAGCTATTACCTCTTATTTTAAAAATATGATTCAGAATTGTTAAAACGCAATCCTTGTGTTCTAAAAGTCTTCTGTTGACATAACTTTTTAATAAGTGTACAAATATCCACTGATGATAAAGCAAAATTGAGTTTGTTAAAATTTAAACTGTATGTACAAAAATCAGTAAGCAAATACAGAAGAAATTAAAATTCAGTTATTTGCATGTCTTGTAATTCCCAACAGACACTCTAGTAAATTCTATTTGTAAGCCAAGTTCAACTAATAATTATAAAACACAATTATCAGGTGTTGAAATGTTTATCTTCTCCTCCTTCATTTCCTTTATCCATTCTATTAAATTTCATTTGGTTTACAGCACAATCAAGAATAGTTTTGCTGCTTGCTTGAAACTTGCTAAAAGGTATTGACTGTGATTTGGATTTTTAGTGTTGATCTTGTTACTTGTAAGAAGTATCTAAGCTGACGTCTTGATTTTTTTGCAGTTCTCTTTTTTTTTTTTCAGGATAACAGCATGGTAGTGCGAATAAGATTTTGGCTGTTGGATTAAAAGAGTGACCTTAAGGTAGAACTAATGAACTTTACTCTTCAAACACTCCAAGGGTGCTATATTACTGCTGTTGCTGTCAGCCACATTTTGTACTAGCCTCAGAAACTGCTAAAGCCTGGGATAGCAAAGTGAAGAGTGAAAGGGCTGGATTTAAATACACACACATGCCTTAAATGGTATTACAGAGAACCCTTAAGCACTCTGTAGAATTTGGCCTTTCATTTATTTGGGGAAAGTCGTTCAGTGCATAGCAGAAGTAAAGAAGTGCAGCTTCTAGATAAAGGAACTGCAGGCTTGATACCTTTTCCAAGTTTCTGAGCTCAGGGTAGAACCTTACATTCTGTGATTTTTGATATTGCAGGATTCAACTTCCCATTAAAGATGATAGTGGCTGCAGCATGATCCATTTAGCAGTTACGTCTGGCTATGAAACTTCAGGCAAAATTTTGTGGCTTTTTTTTTTTTCTTTTAGTAGCTGTCCAAAAGCATTTTTTTCCTATAAGTGGAAAATGAGAATATTAAAGAGACCATACAAAAAAATGCAAAAAGTAACATTCATATGGAAGTGTCTGTGTCTTCAGACTACAGTAGTATTTGATGATGATAGGTATTTATATATCATGATGACATATGTTTGAATGTAGGTCTTATCTTAAGCTGATGAGAAAGTCTTCTGAAGATAAAGCACTATGTAGTTTTATAGGCATTAGTAATTTTAGTTAAAGGCAGTGGGAGAACCTGGAGTTTACATCTAAAAGTACAAATCACCTGATCTTACCACAAATGTGACTTTTGACTTCTCTGACTAACTGGCCTTCTGCCTAGGCGATGCCCGTGTGGTAGGTATGGGCACTGCGGTATGGAGGAGAGACCCTTCCGTGGGCTGTAGGTGGGCTACATGGGGTAGAGGCAGCAAAGGGAGGGCTGAGTGCAGTAATGGCCTACTGCTGCTTTGAGCTTTTCCAACTCAGTCAGACCATGTGAACTTCCATGCTGTCTTGTTGAGGTGAAACTGCCTCTAATATCTGTAAACGATTAGCAGTCTCAGTTCTGTGTCACTGTTGTAGACATAACCTTTATTTTATAGCAAAGACAAGCCCTAGAACTGAGCTCTGTGACTAGTAAATTAGGAAAGTTTGCAGTCATCGTGCAGCCATGCTCGTTTTGAAGTAGGTATGGTGTTATCAGTGTAGTTGCTATATAACCTCCTTCTACAGAAACAGAAAGGAAATTGTTTTTGGATGTGAAATGTCATGTATGTGGCTGTGATGTTTAGCCACAAGCTATTAGGTTTAACTAAACTAACAGTAGATTCAGCACCTTTTTAAGTACTTTGCAGAATTTGGAACATTGTTTGGCATTCTTTTTATTAGGGACCTAGCCAGAGCTGGGTGATGTGTCATGATTTAAAAAAAAAAAAAAAAAAAATCTATTCAGACTTGTTTGACAGCTTGCTTGATATGATTTTTTTGGACTAAAAGAAAATAGTGTTTGTGAATGTTCTTTTATGCAGCAGCTAAGTGCTGTTCCTGATAAGACGGTTGAAAATGTGGAATGGATATATTTTCATGCACGTAACAAAACTTGTATATATGGAAAGAGTGTAATTAAAAAAAAAAAGAGCAAATGGCCGCATTGCCATATTTGGAGTTGTAGGACCCCTAAAAACCTCATCTGTGAAATTAAGAGGGAGAGGATTGGGATGTGATGCTGCTATGCTAAACAGAATTTTATATAGAGAAATTATATTCTCTATGCATGAAGCATACTAGGCACAAGCTATTCAGATTATTTTTTAATAAAGTATGTTCTTTTACAACTTTTAGGTAATATAATTCAGATACTGGTGGTAACTGAAGATGTATGTAATAACACCTGTTTTGTTTATTATGGAAATGTTTTAACTTTATGCCAGAGGTGTGGGCATTTAACCTATTGGCAGTTGGTTTGGTTTCCCAAAAATTTAAGTTAGAAGCATTAAATGCTGCAATTAATATCCCTGGCCTTTCCATATGCATGACTTTTCTAGCAGATGAAGCATATTTGGTCCTTGTTTTCCCTGAGACTACAAAACTTTTTGACAGTGTTGCTTTTCTCTTGAATTTTGTGGTGGTTTAGGTCTGTGTAGGAAATGCAGGTATGTCTAATTTGGGGTGAGTCTGATTCAGGACAAAAGTTTTTTACCGAATGCTAGCACTTACTAATACAGTTAGCAAATAGGGGTGTCTAGTGGGTCCTGTCCCTGAGAAAAAAAGCAATACTTGTTGGTTGGCTCACAGGGAATTTATGCATCTTGGTTGTGACAGCACAGGGGCAGACTGGCTGGCACACCCCGTGGCTTCAATTAAAGAATTGGGGATTGAGGCACAAGGCTTTGCATACCAAGTTGGTGACAGGAATAACAGCTAAGGGCGACTGTGGGATTTGGTTTTGATCAGTGTTCATGGCAGATTGGTGAATTTTTGTGTTTGTTTTTTAGCAGGTTGGTTGTAGTTTGTGAAGGGTGTGTGTGTGTGATGTAGCTGACCATGAGAGAGACTGCTCTGCCAAGGTGCTAGGGTCCAAGTCCATCTCTGAACACAGATATGCCTAATGAGACACTGATTCAGGCCAAAAGTCTCCAAAGCCAAGCGGTCAGTAGGAGCTGGGAGCTTGCAAACAGGGGAATTCCTGTGGTCAGTAGGAAAAAGTGAAATATTTGTGCATAAATGCTAGGCAAAACACACCATGATAGAGGTGTGTGAAGTACTGGTTACAGAGGTGAAACTGAGTTTAGAGAGAGCAGAAATATGGTGGAATGGCAGATATGTTTGCAGATATGGAAGGTATAGGAGCATATGGCTATTCAGGAGTGATAAAAATGAAAGCTAAATGGTGGAATAGCACCAAATAGTAAATGAATGATAAGAGGGAAGGAAAGAAGAAAGGACAGCACAGACTAAAAATAATTTCTTTGGAATAAAATAATTCTAGGGGAATAGAAGATTAGTAAATGGATGCTACTGAGGTAATGTAGGAATTTAAATCCTTGGGTTTGGATTTAGATGTGTAATTTGTTAGAGAGAACTACTGCTAAGAACTGTGTCATTGCAGAGACTTATTCTCCACCTTATAGCTGGGAAATTAAAGTTCTACTAACAAGAGCAGGGCCCAAATGTTCCAGTATGTTCTGCATGAAAAGTTACTTCTGGTCACTGAAGCAGAAAGTCTGGATACCAGCTTTCTTAAGTGATGGAGGCATTATTAGAGATGTGGGTCTCAAAAGTAATGTTGAGTACTCATAACTAGACTCAGATGAAATAGAATAAACAGTTCTTTGGTTCTGTAGGTACACTTTTGGGTTTCAAAAAGAAGAAACAGATAGGACTACTTAAATAAAACAAGGTGAACTGTGGAGCCTGGAGATTGAATGGAAGAAAGGCCTGGAGGTTATTAAAAATAAAAATCATAGAATTAAGAGGAATCTCTGCCTGTAACAAAGGAAAAAAAATTGGAGATGAAGTGCCTAGGCTTATCTGAGTGAATAAGCACCTTTGCAGTTAGAGATGGCAGAGTCTGCAAGCAGTGGGGAATGGGGAAGCAAATTCACGGAGAATGCTATATAGGAAGAGAAAACTGCAAATATGTCAAGCTGAATTAGACTTTGCAATGACTGTTAATTGGTAAAAAGTTTTTAAGATTTTTTTTTTGTGTAAAAAGGTACAGTGAAGGTGTGCTTGAGATCAAGGATGGTTTGAGTAAGTTCCCCAATCTAAATAAATACTTTGCCTCTGTTTTCAATAAGGATAATGATAATAGTCACAAAGCAAAAACAAGCTGGGTAACAGAAATGAATGTATGGAAATAGAAGCGATCATAAAGAGGTAGAAACAAGAATTTGCAAGCTTGTTGTGTACATGCTGATGCAATCAGATGGTCTTTGTCCAAAAATTCTGAAAGAACTGGTACATAAAATCCTTTGACAAAAAGATATTTTGTGCAAATCTACCAAGTCAGAGGTGGAGCTATAATGGTTACATTTAGGAAGAAGTGTCATGCATTGATGCTGGCCAGCAGCCAAGCACCCAGGCCCCCTTCACCCCTGCCAGTGGAACAGGGGAGAGAATAGCAATAGCAGAAATGAGAACTCGTAGGTCAAAATGAAGACACTTTAACAGCTGAAGGAAAGGGGGGTGGGAGGGGAACAAATGATGCAAAGGCAATCACTTGCCACCTCCCACAAGCAGACCACTGCCCAGTCAGTCTCTGAGCAGCAGCCACCTTGGAAATAAAATTCCTGTTTCCCCAAAGTCCTCCTTCTACCCCAGTTTTTATTGCTAAGCATGAGATTATACAGTATGGAATATCCCTTGGGTCAGCTGTCCCGGCTGTGTCCCTTCCCAACGTCTTGGCCCAACCCTAGCTTACTGCTGAGGTGGGATTGGGGGACAGTGGGAAAAGAGAAAGGCTTGACACTGTTCAAGCACTCTTCACCAACAGCCAAAATATTAGTGTGTTATCAATGCTGTTTTAGCCACAAATTTGGAACACAGTGCCATACAGGGTGCTGTGAAGAAAGTTAACTCCATCCCAGCCAGAGCCCATACAAAGAGGAAGGGAAAAGGATCTTGGCAATGCAGACCTGTTTGTCTTGACACAGTAGCAAATGAGGATTTAGAAAAGATCTTTGAAGGAATAGATAAAGATCTGGAGCTAAATGAAAGAGGGGATAAAATGCAGTGTGAATTTACTGAAGATACCTCATCATTGTCTAACCTCTTAGCTTTTTTTGATGAGAAAACTGATTTTCAGGCAAAGTAAATGTGTCAGATTTCTTCTGTCTGGAGTTCAGTTTAGCATTGATGGGACAACCCATGAGAAGTTGTAGGGTCAAAGGGAATGCTCATGGGGAGGGGTGGCAATAGATACTGCTCAAAGGAACTTGCTTGTAATCCCAGGGAGGGAGGAGGCAAAAAAGCAATTGAATTTCTTGAGAATTAGTCTTTGGACCAGCCTTGTATTTTATTTTCATTAATGAACTTAGCAGAAATATTAGAAGTGTACTGCTAATACTAGCTGGTAACATAATGTTACTGTTCCTCTCTACATTATGTTATCAGCTAGTAACAACAGGAAAAGATGGGAATTCATATCTATCAGTTGTTATGTAGGTGGACTGTGGGATTTTTTTCTTCTTTTTTTCCTTTTCCTGCAATATTACTGTAACACCTGCTGCCAGCAGGATGTTGGACATGACTCACTAATAGTCTTGGAAAGGACTGTTGAAAAAGCTACTTGAGACTAGACAGCATCAGTCTAAGAGTAACTTCATACTTTTTAATAGTTTATGCAGCTTCTTAATATGCAGTATATTGTGAACAGAGCTATTGGCTATCTGTTTCTTTGCTCTTTATACACAATAAATATTTGAGAAAAGTCATCCTTGAAAAGTTCTTCTGAGCTGAAGTGGATTTGCAACAAAAGTGAATTTTGACCATTTTTTTCTGCTTTCCAATTAATGACTTATTTTCCTCTAATGATGTCTGTCTTTATTTTCCACTGCTTATGTTTTGTAAAGGAACTGTCTGTTTTGCAATTTCAGTTTTGTTGTTTTTTTTAAGGCCATAAATTGTGGATCCTGTTTCCTTGAAATTACTGCCGCTGTTCTAGTTGATTTCAGTTGGGGAGGATCAAGTCCTTCAGGCTTCTGAAAGTTTTAGAGTCCTACTGTGTGTTTGATCTTGATTTAATGATATTTATCACTGTATCTTTTTTGGTATATATTAGCAAAATCTCTGAAGATACACAGTGAACTAAAGGATATATAGCCTTAACTTAAAAGAATCTAGTATGCACTGAAGTGAAACCTCAGGAAAATTGGTGTATTAAAAAATTAACTTTTAAGGAAATAAAAAATATGAGAGCATAGCAATGCATAGTTAAGGCCAATTGTGTACCTCATTACCTGCATAGTGATACTAATATCAGATTTGTGCCACTTAGTAACAGCAGCTCCATTATGTATTTTCTTTTTCAGATTCGCTGTTCAGGGTCTCTCATCCCTTTGATATTTCAGAATTTATTTAAGCAATTAAGAGTGGAATTTAAACATGATTTTTCAGATAGAGCCAAGGCTGCTGAAACGGGAGGTTCTTTGAGAATGTCACATTGATGTATTTGTTTCCTATTTAGTGTATGCAATTATAAAAATAATCTTTTTACTAGCCTTTATTTTGCCTGATCATATCTATGTAACTCTGCCATGTTTTGGCAGACTATAACACATTAAAAGCTTTAGAAAGTAAGTTTAAAATCTAAATGCAGAGAGGTAACCATGACTGAATTACTCTCCTGGGAGGAAAATGCTCTTAGAGTGCCTATTGAAATCAGCATTATCATTTCAATACATGTCAAATATGAGTCATTTCCTAGTTTAGGCAAAATTTCTTTATAAATCTTTAAATCTTCCAGTTCTTTCAAGAAAAGGTTAAAGTACTTATGATTTAATGAGACCGCTTTACATCATAACTGTTTGACTATCAAGAGAAAACTTGTCCTTTCCAATTTGTGAAATCCTTTTATTTTCTGCACAAGTTTTTGAATACTTAAAAATTTATATTAAAAGCAAAGAACCTGAGACTTAAAAGCAGGGAGGAAAACATTTACTCTATACACTCTCTGTGTATGTATTACTAAATACGAGGTGTTTTAAACTGTGTATTCCCTAAGTTTAGTAAGGACATAAGAAAGCAAGGAAGCATTTTAATTTAACAAATCACTTTGATCTCCTGTTTGAAGTTGTCACTTACTATCTCTTGGGAGTAGTTTGTCAGTCCTAAGAAGGGAGGGGAGAGTTTGCATCAATTCTACATACTAGAGCTTTTTGTCTGTTAATTGCAATTGTGTGTTGAAAATATTCAGGAGGATGCAGTCTGTCCATATGGTTGGTGCTATGCTCCCAACAGACAGCAGAAATAAAACACATGTTATAGTCTGTATAATGTATTTGAGTGTCTGTTTAGAGAACTGCTCATAGAAACAATGAGCATAGCTCTCTTGGCAACTGGTTCATCATTTAATCTGCTACGGTTGCAGGCCTTTCAGATACTGCTGCTGAGCTTGCAGCCTTGGGGTTCTTTGATATTAGTAAATTGCTGTGCTGCATCCAGAAGTCCTACTGTGGTATTTCCTAGATGCCTCTATCTTCTCTTTACTTGTACTGTCTCTTAAACTACTTCCTTTCTTGCCTGAACTCATGTTCAGGCAAGTTACTGCGTATTTGCAGATTTAGATTTGGAGTCTGGGAACACAAGACAAGGAACCTCATCTGGACCAAGATTTTAATTTCAGAGAATGCCAAAAATACAGGTTTTGTCAATGCCATCTTGACTACATTTCTGGAAATTGCGGATGTTTTTTTTTTCAATTGCAAATGCAAATCCCACTGAAGTCTACTCAGACGTTATATTACATATGGTAGGAGTGGAATTAATGCTTTGTATGACCAATGCTGGGAGGAGGTAGTATTGAATGGTTTGCAGAAGTTGTACCTGATTTGTCTGGAGAGTTTCAGATGAGATTTGAAATCCATCAAGTTTCAATTTGTTTTACAAGCAGTTTGATTCTCTATACAAAAATATGTGGCAGCCAATTACATTGCCTTTTTAATAATGGAAACACTATGTTAAGAATTATTTGCTTTCTTTTTTCCCTCAGTCTCAAATCTTTAAGCGTGCTGCAGTTCTTAAGGTTGTGTTTTTGGCATGTGGTGTGTTTTTGCTTTTTTGTTTAATTTGTATTTTTTAGATAAAAATGAGTGAAATAGAGGTAATGATGTGTGCTACTCTAGAATTGTGGGAGGTGTTTTTTTTTTTTTAATTAGAAAATAACTTTCAGTCTTCCTAAGCATACCTTAATTTTTGGGGGGTAATTAATAGCTGTAAATCAAACTTCTAGTGGCCATTGTAATATACAATACATCTATTTCTGTTGTGTGTAGTTACAGTACATAAAATATAATTTCTAAGCATATTTTTTGTTGGAAAAATTGTTATTTAATATTGTGGCATATGAATATAAAAGGTGTGTCATACCATACGGAAGTAGCTTGCTTACTTCTTAGGGGAGAATGTTTTGAAAGATAAAGAAAAAAAGATGTTCAAGTGTTCAAATTCAATATTAAGAATAATAGTAAAAATTGCATAGCTGGAGTTAGAGTAACAGAGAGAGAGAGACGTGTGCTGTTTAACAGCATCCTGTGAATTAAACTGTGGTTACTGGAATCAACTATTTTCAGTTTACTAGAAATCTGTAGTCCTACTGGGAGAAACATAAGTAAAAAAATATTGTTTAAACTAGATAGCCCTTGATTCTGAACTACTCTTAAATACATGTTTATGTACACCATTTGTAAGTGGGTTCCCAGATATCTGTTGTTTGGTGTAACGTTAGGTACGCCTCAGCTGTGTGACTGCTCTTCGGTTTGCATGTTTGTGTGCCCTTGAGTTGTGTAGGGGGCACACTTTGAGAGATCGGAAGTAGCTGCGTGTACTTGGTATGGCTGTTGATGTAAAACATTAAGATGACTCTCACTGGGTACATCAACGTTATCAGTTTTGTGTGTGGGAAGAGTTCTTTTTGATACAGGTTTGCCTTCTGTCTATTCGGATACTTGTGTTACTGAAGAGCAGTACTGATGTGCTTGAATTTGATACCTTTCTGGGGAGACCAACTTTGAAACTGTACACTCGAGTATCACCATTTAGAGCACACCATTTGCAATGTGGGCAAAAGGTCCTCCAGCAGGTAGTTCTTGGCATGCACAGTGTATGAGCAGAAAACTGGCGACTGGTTTGAACTTCTTTGCTGGTAAAGATGGATCGTGGATTTGAACCATTGTCCTTCCCTCTTTATGCTGTGCCAGTTGCGAAGTAGATGTTTTCACAAGATACTTGAAATGTTTTTGATAGGAGTCTAAAAACTTCATAAGTACAGCCAAATAGAGCAACTTCTGCTTTTCCTGGTTATTTAAAAAAAAAAAAAGTAATTACTACATTTGGTTCAGGTTTCTGCAGCTTAAAGGCAGAGATTGAAGTCCTAAGTCTAATCAGGAAATGGAAAACTTTCAGGTTGTCCTTTATGCAACCTCCATTATTTATGTGTGAAACTCTCTCATGTACATCTTGCATTATCACCTGTGCATGCAGCAAATGGAAGGTGACATAAATTACATGTGTAGATCCCGTACAATGCGAAATCCATATGTGCTGGTGGCAAGTCCACAGGAGGAATCTTCTGGAAAGTCTTCGCATGTATCATTTTCTTATGGAAGCAAAGAATGTTTCCTGGCACTGAACAACTTGTCAGCTTGGTTGGAAAGTAGTAAGTTCTGGGATGGAAGAGAGGAAGAACTCCTCCTGTCCATGTCTCTCATTCCAATACCTCATCTCAATAATGCCATAATTTTTGCCTCATTTCAGAACTGTGGTGTTGGTTTGACAGTCTGTCTAGATACTCTGTGAGTATGAGAGAAGAGTAGACACATAGGAACAACTTTCTTTTAGGTACATCATTGACCTGTTTTCTGACAACCAGTGGTTTTGAAGCATCTTAAGCTAGACTGCATTGAATGGCCACTGACTGACCTAATTTTAGTTTAATAGTCTAGTTCTTTTTTATAATTTATGTTTTGGTATTGCTAGTATCTTGTGGCAATGAGTTCCACACATGCAATTACGGCTGTGTGAAACTGTTCTTTATTTTAAATTTGCTGTCTACTAATTTCTTTTTTTTTGCCAATTTCTTCTGTCAGTTGCTTTCTATTTATCATTCTCATGCTATTTGATATTTTGGTTATAGAACTTGGTTGCATGTTATAATTATAAGCTGGATCTTTCCTTATATTGAAGCCATTCTGCAGTTTGGTCATCCTTAGTGATCTTTTCTGAAACTTTTGGGGTTATACTATTATAATTTTGGGGATACAGGGGGCAAAACTCCACTCGTTATTCCAGATACTTTGCACCATAAATTTCTAAACAATAAAGTTTTGTGGGTTTGTTCTTCATTTCTTTCCCAATAAGAAATGTGTTTCCTTTTTGCCATTGAGCATTTTGCTCATTAGTGGATGACTACCTACAGTAACTCCAAGACCACTTTTTCTGAGAAGTGACAGTTCAGAACTTAATGTTATGTTTACATAGTTAAGTATTTTTCTCATGTCTACTACCTTGTGGTTAACACATTTAGTCTGCTACTTTATTGCGTGTTCCTTAATATTTTGAGATTCTTTTGTAACTTCGAAGTAAGCTTTGCGTTTTACTGTCTGGATGTATTAACTACATCCTTTTTCACCTCACTAATCACTGTTTTCAAGCCTATACAAAATGTTAAATACCAGGGATTGTTGGAGTTACCTACTGATAAACTTCTGTCTGTGTAAAATGTGGCCATTTAATCTCTACCGAATTTGAAATCTTTCTGGAAAGCCAGTACATTATATTGGTCAGTTCTTCCTTATCCGCATGCATCTTAACTTCTTTGAAGAACTCAAAGTTGGATCTTGATTTCCTTTGACAACAGCCAGGTTGCCTTTTTCAGTATACAGTATTTATCCATGTGCTTTACTAACCAGTTCACCCTTTATAGACTTGATTTGATGGATTATCAGAACAATTGCTCCAAGACCTGGTCATGCATCATGGCTATAATTTTAATTTCCGCATTGTTCTTTGATCTGTGCAGGGCTAACTGAAAATTGTATTTTCTGTTTCTGCTGCTTTTCTGATCTCCCATTGAATCTGAAGGTGCTGTTGGTTTTTTTTTATTTTAAAAAAAGATCTGGAATACCACCTTCAGTGGTATGTTTTAATACAGCTAGCTTATTTACCTTGTCAAAATTTGAACTTTCTTTCAGGTATAGCAACACTTTTTTCAGTGGTATGATCTATGTAATTCCTGTAATTCAGGTTCAAACATCCTAGGCTTTACATTTCAAAGATAAGCATATTTTGTGACAGTCTACATGCATGCTAGAGTTAGAACTTTTTTTTAGATACTTTTAGTTCTTTTTTCCCCTAAGCTTGATTGGTTTATTTCCTAAATTGATAAACAAGTAAACTGGCTCTATTTGGCTGTAGGAGAAGCTTACCGTTCCTTGATTCTGTCTATTCTAGAAAAGTGTCTCAATTCCACATTGACCTAAATCTTTTTTCCATGCACTGTTTGCTCGGTTGTGTGCAGAATCATGCAACCTTACTTGTCTGACCCTTTGTGTTACTGGCAGCATTTCAAAGAATGGCACTGGCTTTGATCTTCTGCCTCCTGAATTAAAGGCAAAATATTTTCATCTTGAACCTCTCCTCTCCCCTTTCTGGTGGAATTTAGGTGTGCCATTGCTATTGACTGATTGTAGATGGCCTATATATATCTTGTGAGGTTCATGGTCATTGCACCTGTAGGCAAATCAGCATGTGATATTCAGTGGCAGCATAGACTAAGCTATCAATATTGCTCCTAATCTGACATTTCATAACTGCAAACCTCTTTTCTTCCACTGAAATTCTTATCCTGAAGATTTATCCTCAGTACTCTGAGATACATGCCTTTCTCTTTGTAGCTTGATGACCATGTCCCATGTTTTTTGCAGTCAGGACTGGTAACAGAAAATGACTCCCATCTCTCAGCTTCTCTAGGTGGCCTGCTTGAGTCCTGATAGTAGATATTCTGTCTCTTCCAGTTACTATTTACTTGTGCCTTATGCATGTATCTCTTGTCTGTAAGGCAGGTAGTTATGGATGTAACAGGTTCGTAAACTGGATTACCACTCTTCTGCTAGACTTCTAAGCACATTTTATTATATTTGAAGGGCTTTTATCCTTTTCCTTAAATTGTGTTTATTGGCATCCTCATCTTTGCTGTTGATCAGTAATCTCCCTGGCCTTTCCATGCCTTAACTCGAGGCCTGTATACTAAAGTGCACAGAAAACCACTATGAACTTTCTGAGCAGCCTCCCCTGGTCCTCTCCTGGCCCATTTCCAACAAAATATGGTTGAGGGAGCTGCTGCATAAAGTTTTTGTTTTAGCTTTTTCCAAAAATAAGCTACCAACAATAAGCTACCAAAACACAGCCCCTTAAGTCACGTTTGGTATATGTTCAGTTAACAGCACAGTTTGGATCTACTGCAAAGCTTTGCTGGTAAGATGCTTAGTAAATCTGGAGAAAAGCAGTTATTAAAAAATGAAAATTGAAGCTTACAGTGAATTGTTATCAAAAAGTGTTGTAGAGTTACAGTGCAAAGGAATAGTTGAATGACTTTCTAAAGGAGTTTGTGATGGAAGGAAGAAAGCAGGGCACAGAAGAGGAGGGAAGGGCCTGAAGTAAGACTGGGAGGAATATGAAAGGAATCAAAGGCAGAATTTTGTGGATCCTTGACCATGAAGAGAAACTAAGCCTTGAAAGAAAAGATGAGACTTTGTTTGAAAAAATCTCTTAACTGGGTACATGGAACTTTTGTGGTGAGGCATTCAGAGGGCAAGAGTAATTGCTTTCTTCTTATGTAAATCATCACAAAAAAAAAGACAGAGGGATGGATTTTCAACCTTCTAGTCCCAGCAGAGCTGTTCAGCAGTTGTAGAACCAAAGTATTCTTGCATTAAATTTGGGAATGACTTCTAAGTCCCAGTAGTGAGCAGTGCAAAGTGGTGCAAAATTCTTCACATAGAATTAATTCAAAAGACTAGAATTTAATCTGCAGCTGATAGTGTAATACAGGGTTAATAATTGTACATTAGTAACAGCTCCCTTCATTTCTGTGGGTATCTGCTTATTCTTTGACTAGTGAAGCACAGAGACTTTATTCGGAAGGGATGTTTCATTTGACATCTACATCTCATCTCTAATTTACACGATTACAAGTAGTTCAGGAAAATTCAGAATCAGTGGTTGTGCTGTATTTTAAATGGAGGGGGCAGAGAGAAAATGTGCATTGTTATGAGATTATCTAAAAGTACTTTCAGACCTTTTCTTTCAATTAATTTTGGCAAGTCTATTTTACGTAACTGGTTTAGCTGCTAAAAAGCAGCTTGTTGAATCCTTAATACTTGTCTCCTTTCATATTACTGTAGTGATGATGGATCTTGGATCTGATTTGTTCTATGACTTGGGGAAAATAGTCATTATGCAGCAAGAAAGTAGCTGTTCTCCATGTATTTTCAGATCTGACTACTAGGATCCTCTTACGTTTTATTGTTTGGAACTCATTTGCAGAACAAGAGTTACTTGTTAAACCGTTCCATGTAAAAAGAACAGAGAATGATGGTTAAAATAGTAGTTAGACCAAAGCTTATTTGTTAATTACTGTAGTTTTTAACAGAATCTATATTTGCAATCTTGAGCTCTTGGGTTCTCTATGCCACTCCCCTGCCCAGATATGTTTATTTTGTCCTGAGGCATCAGTAATAGATTGATAGAACTCTTCTGGCACAGGCAATAAAGAATATTTTTCATTGGTACAGTGCTTGTTGGGGTAGAAAGTGGCAGAGCTGTAGTTAACTATTTCAATATTACTTAGTACTACTGAAATACTGGTGAAGTACTCACCAACAAAAGAGTAAATGAGAATTGCTCGTCCATAATTGGAACACATACTCTATGGCAGAAGGATCACTAACCTCTGATTCAGCTCTTTATTTTAAAACAATATTTACTTATTTAAATACTAGTTCTTTAAAAATACAGACCATTTCAAAAGCTGTCTCTCTTTGCATCGATCTTTCTTTGTCTTTGGCCTTGTTTTATCAGGTAATCGACAGTGTGGGTTATATCACTTGGTTTGTAACACAGTACTAAAATTACCCTTGTCCAAAAAAATTAATGACATACATGATTCTTATTTTGGATCCTTCTGCTTGCTGTTACTTGCAGTTTTGCATTTTGAAGGCTTTATTCATGAAATAGCTATTAGTTTGTCTTAAGCCTGTAAACTACCTTATGGATCGGTCTGCATTCCAGTTGCTTTCTGATTTCACTGTTTGGGGTCAAATTTGTATTAGTATATGGCTTGTTCTTGAACAGAGAGTTAATTGCTTCAGGAGCACTCCAAGGTTCTTTTTCTTCTGCTTCCCCCCCTCCCTACTTTTTTTTTTTTTTTTTAATTTATGTTGTTCTTCAGGGAGTTCAAGCTGAACCAGTGGATCTATGCACAAAAAGAAAGACTTGGATTGAAGGAAAACCATTTCCTGTTGAGAAGGGATTAACATTGTAGGAGATAGTGAAAAAGAAAAGTGAAGGAAGGCAAAGAGAAAAGCTAAATATCTTTTATACAAATGCTAGGAGCATATGTAATAAGACTGCTGAATTGGAGTGACATGTTTTCAAGGATAAGAAAGATGATATTGGAATAAGAGAGACAACCAGGAAAATGAAGGGGGATTTAAAATGCCAAGATAGATACACAGTTTTAGTGAAAAGAGAGCTAATATCAAGGTGGAAGAGATGTAAGAATATTGCTGAGGGATGATACTCAATCTGCAGTAGGAAACATCCCTGCTCCCCCCGCCCCCATTTTTTTTTCCTTCTTTTTAAACTAAGTTCAGTGGTTTGCATACAAGGTAAGGACATTTAACGTAGTTGTGATTCTTGGCTGTTGCACTAGACTTGCAGGTGGTCGGGGAAAAAAAGCCCAAGCAATAAAAATATTTAAGACTTAAAACGGGTCCCTAAGAAAACCAGAACTTTGATTTGCAGAAAATGCTGGGGTATTGAGGAGGAGACAGTAGGAAGAGATATTGTTAGAGATCAGTTAGGATATTGACTGTGTTACAACTACAAATGAAAGCATGTTTCCACTGTTGCTGTAAAGTTGTTGCCTTTATACTGTTATTGAAACAGTATAGAATATTTTCACTGTTATCATGGAAAGATTGCAAGTATAAATCTGTATTTGGAGGTAAGAAACAATCAAATGATCATAAAATCATGAAATTTGAAATGGTCATGTGATAGGGGTATGTGCTAGAAGAAGCAGCCCTAAAGTTATCGATTTTAGCAAAGCTAACTTTGAAGGAGAGCAAAATGCTCCCGGGATTTTTGCCTGCAATCCTGTGATGAATGGGAAATCCACTCCACACAAGTAGAGAGTACATAATGTATAAAACACGTAGAGAGGCTGCAATTAAAATTCATCCCAGTTAAGTCAAGAAAAGGAAAGGCCGATAGGGGCCTGAGGCAAAAGAAGGAAAGGCAAAGAGACAACTTGCCCCTCCCGACCTTATGCTTTTTCCTTCCCCTTTGCTGTTCTCTACAGTTTTTTCTACTGTCCCTTTATCCTCTGCAGCCCTTCTGTTTTAAGACAGTTCTGTCGGCTGTGGTCCCCTGATGAGGTTTCTTCCTCAAGTCTCTTTTGTACACTGGATTTCTCAGAGCATGGTCATAACTGTTCAGAGTGCTCATAATGTGGGTATGAGTCTCTCCCCCCTTCCCCCCAAAAACACTTATGCTGTCCATCCCCTTAAACATGGTTGCAAGCTGTATGTAGTTGACATATTTCCTCTTCCCCAGCTTCCGTTATCTCTTTGTGGCTCTGGGACGATTTCAATTCACTGTATGGTGTGGGAAGGACTGAGGCAGTAAGAGCTGGGGAAGAAAAACAAGTGGACTGATGTAACAACTCATGTGGACAGAGGGGCTATATAAAAATTTTTAGAAAAAGACACTATGCTGTGCTGGATCACCTACCACTGAGATGGCAGGATTTTTCTGAGAGGGAAAGGTCAAACAAGCACATAGATGGTTGCAGGTGGTGTTCCTTTGTGCAAATTTAGGACACAAATTTGGTCTTCTTTTGAGACCCAGTGTGCAAGATGCTTTATTGTCCAACATCCCACATACACACATTATCAGGCATCTTGTTTCAAGGTGTAAAGAACAACTGTGAGGAAGAAAGTAAATTTAACACATTTGAGGTCTGAATCTTAGCAGGTATGAAATGGCATTGCTGAAGCTGAAGGCAGTTTATAGTAGCTGAAGATCTGGCCCTTAACTAACGCAAACAGTTTGAACAAACTTTGATCTGGCATTTTATTTTTAAAAGACAAACAAAGATGATAATGGCGAAAGTGAATTTCAGAGAGATTTAATGGGACAGTGATGGAAGATCGAGTGGTCTTTTTCTGTCAGTGTATCTGTATTCCCTCTTTTTTAAGTCACAGTGATTTGTTAACTGCAGAAATTGGCAACAGGCAGAGAGGGGTGACCATGTGGTCTTATAGCATCCAGCTGATGACTGACTGGCGAGTTTCTGAAGATTGTATGAGGGATCATCAAGTTTAGTTCCATGTGTGTTGTGATGATAGTTGCATCTATATTTAAAGCTTTCTGTCACTGAAGCGCTCTTGGTGTTGTCAGATGTCTATTGGACTGGATGAGCTGCAACTTCTTGCAATTGAATGTCAATAAGACCAAAGCAATTTTGGTTGATTCATAGCACCAGCTTAAGCATATTCACTTGCACAGATTACATTTGACAGATAGTTACCTTCAGCTGAACTCTGTGGTTAGAAGCCTCGGTATACTCTTGACAGTGAGCTTAGAGCTGATGCCTTATGTTTATTTCATATCCTGTTTTTGCCTTCCCGATACTGCATGTGTACGTCTACATTTAAATAAATTCACAGCTGAAGTACTAGTCAGTCCATGTGTTATCTCTGGACAGAATGTTGTGATGAGTCAATTTCAGTATTTAAAAAATGGTCTTTTTTTCCCATTTAGGCAGTTTTAATTTCAAAAGCCATGTAACTGAGGATTTTTTTTTATCAGGAACTCCTGGAAAAGTGTCTGTCAAAGTCTAACAACAGGAGTCAAAGAAAGAAAAAAGTAGAGGATAAAACCAAAGATGACAAAGTATTATTCCTTCTGGAATGTTTTCCTGGTATTCTACCAGTTTGCTGGCCTGCAGGAAAATATATTCAACACAGGTGTTCTTACTCTGTTGTATTAGGGAAAGTTAAAATCCTCTGAATTCTGCAACAGATCGTGCACGGTGTCATCAAATACTGATGTGTGTGTACATCCTCTATGAATCTTGTAAAGAAAGGCATCTTTCCATGTCTTTTCTCATAACGGTCCTGAAATAGTCTGGGTTAAAATACAGTTTAATTTACTGATTCATTTGATCCTGTTTATGATGAACTTACGTATATTGAAACTTCATTTGAAGCATACAGGAGAAGAATTAAACTTCTGAATTATTTCAGACCATTTCACTGTGCGGGCTCATAGTCAGCTTAAAGCAGCATCCTGATTTTGCAGAAAAATTCAGTGATTTAATGCCAAATAGCTTGTGCGTATACCATTTCCACTCACTTACAACTTCAGTTCCTGTTTTTAAAGGCTGAAGGTGATTTTTCTGTAGAGCTTAAGGAGGTGATAAAAGAGAGATTTTTGGAGTTTTTACTTGCTTTTCCTCAGTGAAGAATAGAAATGCAGCATCCTTGAATTCTGATATGAATTAACTAAAAAAATACTTAATAAATTAAAGCATTTATAGTTGTGTATTTTGGCTAGACTGGCATGCTGTGGTGAGAGGACAGAGTTGACTGTATGTTTTTGGCTACAGTTAGATGATGAACCTCAGCCTAGAAATACGTTGGCAAGGCTTCCTTCTAAAAATGACAGAATGATTGGAAGTGAAGGAATCTCCCCAACCATGAATGCCAAGATAAGCACTTTCTTTTTTAAAATCATCATAATAAAGCCCCTGACTGTGCTGTTACTTAAGTCAGTGGTTGCAATGAATGGCCCCAAGCTCACTTTGTTTTCTTCCTGTAAAATGCTCTTTGGCCTGAGAACCACAGGTATGTGAAAAGCATCACATTGAAACCTACACAGATGCCAGGATTGCAGCTTGCCTCTATTGTCATGTGCTCTTTTCCTTCAAGTTTGCAGCCAAGTTGCTTCAAAGGCTTGAAATACAGGGTGGATAGTAGGTTTGGGTTTGCTCAGAGATGCAGAGTTCTTACACCTTAAATACTTCATTTTTTGCCATGTGAGGGTAGTATAGGATTTGAATATGGAAACACAGGAATTTAGAAATGTGAATAAAGTAATTTAATAATAGCAAGTAAAATAAATTTTTTTATAGCAAATGCAAAAGATACTCATATAAGATAATGGGCAAACAATCTAAAAACAGCTTGAAGGTTTTAAGTAACTATAATGGCTATGTAAGATAGTACTCCTTTTCTCCTGTACTTGGTGAGAAAGAGAAATGCATTTGAAATCGAGAGAGAGTTCTAGCTGGAGCAGCACCAAGCTCAGTGGCAAATTCATCAGGGCATTCTTTTACTGGTATAGAAAGTGCCATTCATCTGTCAAGTGTTATGCAGTTAAATTATCTGAGCTGGCTTGTCCTCCTGGATATTATTCTTTAATTTCCACACCCCTCTCTACCCCCCCATCCCCATGTCCCTATTAACGTGGTTATTAGCATCTTTTTAGGTCTATTTGAGAACAAGATCCCAGACAAATTCTTCCTGACATATTCTTGTTCTCATTTGTTTGCTACATAAATTCATCATCTCTTGCCAAGCTTTAGATCTGCCAACTTCCCTCGGCGTTGTCTTAATTTTCATTCCAAATAAAAAAATTAAAATGGAAAGAGCAAAAGACTAAAAGTGAACTCTCTTTATCCTAGGGTTGTAAGCTTTGTCTCAGAGGGGGGGGGAAATAAAAAAAAAAAAAGTGCACAGGGGATTTTGATATGACATCTGCCCAAACATCCGTAGCAATAATGTCATCACTGCCAAAATGTACTTACACTACAAAATGTATGATAGTGCTTATTCTTGAATTAGCCATTCAGCTAAGGTTTTAAATTTGGGTTAGGCTGCATGTGGTATGTTGTAAGGAGAGATATGCAATGTAAGACTGTACGAGCAGGGTGTGCACCAGTGCTGGTGAGTGATGTGTGGAGTAGGAGGTGGTTGAGTGTGCTGTGGAATGCTGACACATCTGCAGAGGTTGAGCTGTGGAAACTACTGCACCTCTTTATTTTCTAAAGCAATCATCAGGTGGCTGACTGGAAGATTACCTGAAGGCTTGGGAGGAGTAGAGGAATTTTGGGATAAACAGTTTATTTTGTTCCCTGGTTTGTATTAATGTTTGTGAGACAAATAGTCCTTGGGGGCATGTAGTCTGCTCCCACCTGTATTCACTATATTTTTTGGTGGTGTTTTTTTTTATTTGTTTGTTTGTTTAAAAAAAGCTAAATGTGAATGTAGCGGATTAAGAAGGAGAAATAAAAATCATTAGAATAATGCAGAATAAGAAGAATAAGGCAGAACTGGAGGGTAGGGAAGGAGCCCTTGAGATGTATGTTCAAGATGTGCAAATTCTGCAATTTGTCCAGTGAAGGAAGGTGTTGAATTGTGGCAGAAAGTTGTCTGCTATTTCTGATACATTGATTTAGGTGCACATAGATGCCCAGATTTTTAAAAAGATGTAAAATGTAGCATTGTGGTTTTTGGTTACTAGCTCTGCTTAAATCACAGCTGAAAGTAAACTTGGATTCATGCTAATGGTTTCATCCTATTTTTTTTCCCCAAAGTTCCATTCGTCCACTTTATGTTGCTTAAGTCCATATCACTGACCTTTCCGCTTTACAGAAATTCACTTACAAAATAATGAAAGCTGTGTGGAAGCCTTTGTAACTGCAGCTTCAGCAAGATTTGCAATTATTCAAGAAAATACTGAAATACATACCCGTGTACGTCTTATCTGTTTATATGCAAAACCCCTTTGCTGTATCTCTTGTTAACTGTTACGCTTCTGTTCTATACCTGCTTTCACAGAGTAGAGATGTGAACCCACATGTCCCCCGGTGGTAGAATATGCTGTATATTTTTATGTGAGCAGGCAAAAAGAGCATATTTAGGCAGGTTGAAGGTGAAAAAGATTTTCATGCTCAAGTTTCTGATTAGACTGGTATAGCAGCGTCACTAATTCCCCTCCTTCCATCTATTGTCTTCCCTCATCTGTTGTCATCAGTGACCACTGTTGATTTGTTGACTCTATTAAAGTATTCAAGGAAGCCACAGGCCTGTCATTTTGGTCATAACCTTAATCTGTTTTCTCACCTTGGGAGAAAATGTGTTAATACACTGTCTGTTTCTATAGAGTGAGCTCATTGAAAAAGTTCCTGATGCAACAAATCTGCAATACGTTTAGAAGAAAAAAAGGTTTTGTTCTGAATCTTTGTTATTTTAACAGATAGCAACCTATGTTTAGGTAGCAACTTTTATAAGAACCATACCAAATGAAGTGATGGTAAGTAACAGTACGTTGTGTAGTAATTTTTGAGATGGATGAGTTGCAACTTCTGATTTCTCATAATTTCTGATTCCTCTTTATTTCTGAATGATTAAGCAAATCATGCTAACTTCTGCTTTCATTTACATCGCTGTAAAGCCTGTGTAACTTTATTGATTCTGGAGTTGCTTTAGCTTTTATAGCAACTAAGGGGAGAGTTCATTTCTGCCAGTTTGCTGATCTGGAAAATAAATGGAACATCTTTTTTATGCCTTACAGGTAAATTGTATAGCTACCTAATTGCTCTTCATAAAGCACTTTAAATTCTTCATTGTGTGTCACCTTATTGATAATAATATTATTTATATTTCCGAGAAACTTCCTGCTATGCAAATAGAGCTTATTTAAAGGATAAACTAATACAGACCTGTTTAAGTTTTCTTACTGTTTTTTTTTTTTTGTTCAGTTATTTGGAGGAGAATGTTTTCTCATATTTGAGAAACAGGCTTTATATTTTAGTTTGTATTTGATTTTTAAATTTAGCTTGCATTTTCAGCTAGCTAAATTTGGATCTGTAACTTAAAAATTAGCTTGCATGATTTGTTTTGTTTGTTTTTTTTTAAATTTTAGTTTGCAGATACCTGATATTTGGAAGAATCTTTTTCACTGTCATAGATGCCTGAACTGCTTCTTTTTCATCTTGTTTGAAAACAGTGGTGTCCATTACGTGTACTGGAATGTATTCCATTTCCTAGTATTCATATGAAGATGAATTTTTGGTCCTTGTCCTTGTTTTATATGTGTTGGTCATTCCTACCCTTGCCATCTGAGACTTTATTTGATGGTATAAATAGCCTTAAGAGCTGAAGTTACAGTTGAAGTGTTTGCCATCACTAAGTTGGCTGGATAACTAAATAGACAAGGGTTGGTATTATTTGACTGGAATGACAGGAAAATATTTTTTTTTCTTTCATTTTTGGTGCCAGAGTTTTCTGTTGTGGAGCTCCTCATTTATGGCCTGCAAATCTGGGAAGAAATCCATCCTGTTTCTTCATCTGTCTTGCCAGACACTGCGATCTAGTTATTAGAACAACAGATGATGAGAAGAAACTTTAAGATTAAATTGTATTTTATGGTTACTAGAAGCTATGATGAATAGGAGTGAAAAGAATGCATATTTAACCAGTAGAAGACATAAATTAAGGGGAGTTATTTCAAGGCAAATTAATCTGTAATATTTTAATAAATCTTTCCCATGCCATTAAATATTGGGATAGGAAAAATAACCTAAAGGGAAAGATTGTACTTACTAAAAACCAAATATGTCTTTGAATCATATAATAATTATAAATGCTAAAACATTTGGGGAAGAGACTACTGCATCTGTTGGTTGTATGTCATTTAGTGCAGTGGAGTTTTGATCTCTGGTTAGTGATCTTGAGCTTTGCTATGATATATTAAGGTATTTTTAATTATTTTTTTAATGGACCATAAAGGATTTTTTCCAGGTCTCTCCTTCCTATCTTCATTAGAAATAATTTTGCACAAGGTATGTGGGTAGTACTAATATTAGGACTTATTTTTAATGGAAAAATCTTACTGATGCAAAAAGATCATAGCATCCACTGAAGAAGAATTCACTTAACTTCATTTATTTTGGCTGAAATGATGCAATTCAGTTCTACATGGGAGAGACTACAGTTGTCTCAGTTGCATTTATATAACAGGACATTTTGATGACAGAATGATTAATGTGTGTGAAGAAAAAGTATATGTTGCTTAAATGTGCCAGATATCACACAAGTATGTTGCGATGTAATATATGTGTGTGCTATTACATTAAAGCCAAAACTTTGGGGTCTCAGAATTCACTCAAATTGGCTTTGGCTTGGAAAGTGCCATAGTAGCTCAAAAAAGGGGAATCAATGTAACTGTGTCTTTTACTTCATACCCAAAATATGTTCTGCCTCTGTGTTAATAAAGAGGAATACTAGGCTTTTTTTGAAAAGCATATTGATAATTTTTCTTGAAATACTGAGTATTTTTATTATACCTGTTATACAGTTTATACCTGTTATACTATTTATTTGTACATTTATTATGCCATTATACATTATACCTGTAGATAACACTACAGTTTAAGGCCTAACAAAAAAAAAAAGAGAGGAAAAAACCATTATATCCTTGAATCAGTCTATACTGTGGGTGCCTTTGGGGGAAGTACAAGTTTTTGCATTCAAGGAGCAGCTGTACAAAATCGTGCAAAAGAAATCCATGGAAAACTACGAAATATATAGAAACCATGGCTGGCTGATAAAGACTCGGAGCTGCCACTGGTTTGAGGTTCAAAGAGTATTCAGGAGCAGTATCACACGTGCTTACCGTGTGCCTGTATGCTCCCCTGCTGCTGCTTTTTGCTGTAGTTAGTCCCTTAGTCTCAGCCAGTACAACCGCTCTGACGCGCGGTGTTTGGTTGTGGTGCTGCTTTTTTGCCACACAGATTACTGCAGTGGAAGTTTCTGTCAGCAGTTAATATATGAAAATACTGGCTTTTGTTTACATGGAAGCTCTGCCTGATCCAAACCAAGTGGCAAAATTAATGTTAAATTTCATTGTTACGTTTTCATAGATAGGGCCTGAGTAGCACAGGTCTTTAGGTGAGAAAATAAACACTTGTAATGCCTGTTCTGTCCCTATCTCATTTTATAAGCAGCAGCTTGTCCTTCAGTGTGTCCTCCTTCATTCTGCACTAGTGACCCATAGGGTAGGGAATTTTTCCTAGGTAGGAAGTGATTGGATTTGGTATTGCTGGCTCTGATGGGCAATTTGCTTGTGACGGAGGACCATAAGAGCTTCATTTGGGATGCACTGAAGGAACTTGCCTATCAGCTCATTGGCCCAGCACCTCTCATCTTTGAAACTCTTCTGGATCGTAACAAGAATGCTATTAGAGGAAAGATTGTGGATATCTTTCACCATCTCCGTTCACCATCAAATGGATTTTCCATTGCTTGGAATTGGTATTAGGCTCTGCATTGGCAGAGGCTAATGTAGTTGCAGAGTGAATTTATCTTAGTAACTAATCCTTGCCACCTCCCTGTGAGGTGATTTGCTAAGTATTTGACAGATGGGGAAGCACGGGAGGGAGAGATGGCTTCAGAGCTGGGATTAGAACGCTGATGTCCCAGGCTTCTGGTCCTGTGCTCTGCGCAACCATGAGGCCAGCCTTTCCTACCCATCTCCTGTTACTCTCTTGGGGCAAATTCGTTATTAATAAAGACAACAGGGGCATAATCCTGTTGTCCTAGTCAGGAGTGAAATTCATCTTTTATTTCTGTGGTATTGTATGCAATTTAATGCTAACGGTCAGGAGACCTTAAATAACCACATCAAACAGCTGATTTGGTGCCAGCCTTCCTTCTTATTTAGCTTAGTCTAAACTGACACCACACTTTGAGACATTCCTCTCCTCCCACAGTGGAGAGCTGCTGAGATTTTTTTATACCACACATGGTTTCCCTCCTACATTTTCCTCCCATGTCAGATATTCATACCCCCTTTAATAACCAGCAGGGGGGTCATTACATTGAGCTACTGCCAAATGCATAATGACTGCTGCCTTTGCCTTACACAGTCACTGCACTACTGATATCCAATTCAGCATTGTAAAGTGCTTAGGGCTACCTTGGGGATGTGCTATATTAAACCCAACTATTCTAAATCCTATTTAATACAAAGAGATTGGTGGGGGAGAGGGGGGAGGGAGATTTAAAATTGTCGTTAATCACCTATTTTCAACAAGTAAAAATACCTGGTCATTTAGGGCCTGATTCTGTCACTCTTAAGTCATAAATAGTCCCACTGATTTTAGTAGGGGGTGCAGGAAGGCGAGCACTCTGCTTACCACTGGGGGAGGCAGAATCGGGTCCTATAGGAGCTGCAGCTGAGACGGTAAGTTTGCAAGGAGCTGATGGGGGTGAGCGAGCCCATTTCTGAATTCCACTTACAAATGTTTTACAGTGAAAACAGGAAAGCGGAAACATGCTTCATATCTGACTCAAAATAAAGGTACTCTTAAACTTGTAAAAGACAACATTTTTATTTGAATGATATGACAGAGCTGCCACAGGAGTGTTACCTGCTATAAAGAAAGCTTAAGAATTATTACCTTTATTAGACCAGTGACACTGAGCTTTAGCCATACATTTCTAACTTCTGTCCCTCTACAGAGACAATTTTCTTTTCTTAAATAAACTGTCATGCTAGTGTTAATATATTGTTGGCTCCCTCATACTCTGAGAATACTGCTGATATAAAACATGTATATGTTAGATTGGTAATAGTATCTTTAGTGTAGCTGACTAGAACAAATGTGTTTCCCTCATGGCTGTGCTAATGTGATAAAGGAAAATTGGCTGTTCATCAGCTTTTGGCTGGGTAAAGACAGTAGAGATGGAACCACATTCTTTTTTATGCATTAATACCACTGAGAACTTTTCACTAGTTATATTTCATGTGCGGGCATGTTGTGCGAAGATGTTGTAAAACATGAGATAATGCTACAAATAACAAAGTAGAAAAGCCTGTATCTCTTATGATGATAACAGTCAAACACCAAATGACAGTAACAGGCTGTAAAAAATGTGATGCAGAAAAAAAATGCAATGTAACCACCATGCACACATATACTTAGGCTCTTGCAGATAGGGCATCAGATGTTTAGAGGCCTTTGAATTAAAATTAAATAAAAAACTGTTGTATTTAGGTCATTGATGTGTCAACACAAAAGATAATTTAAAATGGTGAGATGTATTTTGAGTGGTGAAACTCATATGCAATAACTTTTTGAACAAATCTCAAGGCTTAGTAATTATGATAATAGCCTTCAAATTTCCATCAGTTGAAGGGCAATAAATATTTCTGTCTAAATTTGGGAAATATTGACTGAATCTCGAAATGGCAATAAAGCTCAGCATGCATGTGTATGTTTGAAAGTGCAGTTTAATGAGAAAAATTCGTCTGTACAATTTTGTGTGAAGCCTAAATTAAAAAAAAATCCAAACAAGGACCTCTGTCTCATTTCGTATTTCCTTTCTTAAAATACTGATAGACTCATGTTGACTGAGGCACTGATGCTGATTATCTGAGCTCAGATTTATAGATAATTGTATCTGTTTATCTTGGTCTGAAATTTGAAAGACTATTGGTGGAATAGCATTGTGAGTGCTTCCATTGTGGTTTTCAAACTGATTTTTTTTTTCAGGTTCTGGCTTTCCTCTTTGCAACAAGTTATTCTGGCTTGTAAACCTTCTTTTAGTCCTCACATATATATTGTTCTTATGGAAGCAATTATTTTAGGTTTATTTTGTTTTGATTAGCATGGGTATCAAGACAGGCTAAGATACTCTAGGTTTTTTTGGCCTCTGTAGGCATGATTCACCAGGCATCCATATCTACAAAATGGAAATAATGCTCTGTAAATGGACAACAACCAAATGATGTTTCAAAATCTGAAGACTACCAAGCTCTCACGTGAAATAAGCCTTATGCAAGCTAAATATTGCTAAAAATCAAGTAATTTCAGTTTTGCAAATAAAACACTTTCTGAAATAAATGAGATTAAGCTTATTCAGTAAACAATTCAACAGAGTTTGAAAGTTTTAAGTTAAGCTTAATTTCTATAATTAGCTTCATTAATGGAAAGCTGACTATAACCATGATGCCTCCAGTTTTCATTTTTTATGTGCCTGTATTTTTTAAAATGAGCATTGAATTTCATAAAATGCAAGGCAGAAAGGCGCTCCCATATTATTAAACATTTTCTAATTTTATGTAACCTAAACATGAGGATTTTTAATGCAAAAAAGTACTTTGTAAAAGCTCTGCATCTTGTGACTTTGCAGAGCTAGGAGAATGCCATAAAGTATTTCTATGAAAGTTAGCTGAAATTTAAAATGAATTGGCAGGGAAGGGAATGCTTGCATAAAGCAGTACCCTGGGGTGCTGGCTGAGTGCATATTCTTAGCCAAGGGTTCCCTTGATATAGGGGAATTACCCACTGGGTGTAAAGGAGATGTAGCCAGTTCCTATACCATTCCTTTCAGCCCTCGTAGAAAGAAACATGCTGGGATTAGGGAGGCATTTTGGAGGGATGTTAGAGGCCTGGCTGAAACGTGCTGCGTTTTGTTATCCTGAGTATGGTAGATAGCCCCTTGAGGTCTGTTTGAACTGATGTGTATGAGAAGAGCTCTGACAGCTGTAACATGTGCCCATGGCCTGAAGTGGTGAAGTAGCTGTAACCAGCCTCGTACCGTGTGAAACAGACCCTCCTTCTTTTCTTCTATTCCCCCTCCCCACCAGATTGTGGTACTGTAGTTTCTTCTTCGATTTAACCACTGCAGAAATGTTATACTCTGTGCATCTGAGTGATGATCTTATTAGCTGGATTGCTAATGGACAGACAGAAAAGAGGTAACTACTTTCAGTTGGCACTGAAAATAAAGACACGCAGCAAGTAGGTCAAAGTAGTGTTAATGGTTAATCAGTGACAGATGCAACATGTAGAGAAATCAAAGTGATTGCATAATGAAGCATGTGTTTGCCCATTTACATTGATTCTATAGGTGCATCACAGCAGAATTAGTTTCTTCTTGAATGGCTGGGAAGATGACAACACACCTTTTGATTCAAGGATTCTTGTGGGAACAGTTGCAGATACTGATGCTGATGGTACACTGCAAGTTGGACAAAGCTTCACAGGTAAATCTGGTCGTATTAGCGGAATGCACTGGAACATTCAAAATAAGATGTACACAATGTGGTTACAAAACATGTGTGAGTCATTTTAAGTTGTCTGTATGCTGAGTAGTAATGTATTCCTGAAGGAGAAAATTCCTATTGTACAATTAGCTTTTTCAAAAGATTGGCTGAAAGATTGATGTTTGGTACGTGATCCTGTAGGTTCGTAAGTTATTCTATGTGTTGCTGCGTATAGGTAGGTTTTCCTGCATTCTCCAAAACATAGGTCTGTAAAGTGATGCATTCCATTCATTTACAGTCTTAGTTTTTCTGAGTCAGTATATGAAACTATTTCATGATGGGATTGTGCGTGGCTACAAGGCTACACTCCTCTCCAGAGTCAGGAATAGAGCTGAAGATTTCTGGCTGTTCGTGTTCTTCAGTCCTATCAATACGTAAACCACTAGCAGAATGAGAACCTCTCAGCCTCTAGTAATGCCTGATAGTGTTACTCTTCATCTACATCTAGAATTTTATATGTACTACAGCATGACATGATCATGGCAGAACCGCTGGGGGATGTTTTGTTGCTCTCCACAAATTCTTCGCTCTGCAGATGTTAAGAACACTGACTATTGCTCTTCAGGAACACGCAGAATTTGAAGCTAAATGTAACTATATGTCACTTAAACAACTTTATTGTGCTCTTGGGCAAGAAAGTCATTCTGTGCCCCATTTCCTAAAGCTTGTATTTGGAAATGTGTTTTGTTGTGATTTTTATTCTGAATACTGGATAACTAATAAATGTATAAAACAAAGGAATATTTTAAAATGCTTTTTATCTTTATTGTATAAATTGATAGGTACTGTTGTACCTACTGTATCTCTTCTCTAATTAGAGGTGGCACATGGACTGGCTCATTACTTCTGTCTAATGAGCCGATCCTTGTGCCACCTCTCTAATCAGAAAAGAGATAGGTACAAAATGTTCTTATAAAGTTATTATAAATCATTCTTTTTTATCAAAAAAATTAAGTCACTGCCCTCTATAGTTTTGTCCAGCTCCAAGATGGTTTCATTCAGGAGGGGTAATTATGCAAGGGAGATCTGAGTGCTGAATTAAAGGCGCTCTCATGCAGTGCGAAGCTGCCTTCTGCTTAATGGATTACTTAAAGTATATTTTCTTAGGTTTAGAGCAATTTGTTGGAAGAATGCAAGATTTTCGATTTTACCCAGTGGCACTTACAAACAGGTAAAGAATCTTTATTTTTGTAAAAAATAGGATTGTGGTGAGAAGAAAGAATAGATAACAATATGCTTATTTCCCAAAGTATAGTGCTTTTCTGATGTCTCCTTTAGATGATTGCTTATCATGATGTAGCTTATTGAACCTCATTTTAAAGATGACTTTTAATCTAAAAAATCTTGAGTTAAAATAAATTCAACAACTTAGTGTTTTGCTGTTGAATAATATAGCTTAAATATAACTAGTACCTATAATATATATGTAGTGAAATCCAGCACTCAATAATAAATGTGTGCTTTCTTTGTTATTGTTGTCCCTGTTACAACCTGACTTAGTAAGTGTTCTAGCAGAGAGTAGATCCGGTTGCTAGATTTCAATGCTTATAAACTACCTAGGTGTTATCAACTCATCATAATTCTGACATAATAATGTGTGCTGATAAGCTTAGTCCTGCTGGATGAGACTTGCCAAGCTTTCCCAGAGCTCCATGTAAACTGTGGGGTGAGGAAGGGAGCGTAGTGAACCAGTCCAGTTTAGGCCACTTTAATACTAGTTATCCAAGTGAAGAGGACAGGCATTCCAACTGGTGAGCATGCTGGCTTTATGGCTGTGAGCTTGGCTTCCATACTTAGCAGTTCCTTTCCTCTGGTTTCAGTTTCCCCACGGTATCAGACGTCTATATTGGGTATTCTTGATGCTCCCCCCACCCCGCACACACACCCCTGCCCTGAGGTGCTTAACTGTTCATTGCTTTCCTATATTAGTTTGTCACTATAAGCCACCAGTGAGTTTGCTAACTCAACCCATGTAGCCCTGGGCAATTGGTTTGACTTCCTCCATCCCCAAGGCCAAATTAGGTTGCCACTGTAATTTCTATTGCCCTCCAGCCTCCTTTCCTAGTGCATTACAAAGAAACGTTACCTTTGTTATCTAGCTCATGCTGGATTTATCTAGTCAATTCAAACTGGACAGAAGTAGTCAGGTCATATTTGTCTGCGTAGTGCTTCTGGGTAGGCTAAATGCAATGACACTCGTAACTGCAGACCTTCAGTCTACTTAATGATAGTCTTTCAATAAGATGTAGAACAGTTTCCTAGGAGCTCAGCTGTCTGCAGGACATTACGATGAGCTGAGCTCCTGTGAATTTAAAAGTATTAATATGAATCTGAATTTCAAGTTATATGAAAATCATGTTGGTTGTGTTCTTTCAGAGCAATGCTTGTCAGATACTTTGAACTACAATTTAAGTCAGTGAAATGAATAAAGTTTAAAAACTGAAAGTTAAGGTATTTTACAAAGTATTGTGACCTAATGATGTCTTTGTAGATGTAGTTTTATTTCCACAAATAACTTGATCCAAAATGTTTATCTGGGATAAACTATGAAGGAAAGTCTTGCCTGCATATCAATTAACTTAAGTCTATGGCCATCTAAAAGGTCCTGTAACTTTGAGTTCTGTGGAATTTTCTAGTGGCGGCTAGCAAGTATTTATTTATTTGCTTAAGAAGTATACAAAAATTACATTCTTACTGATGAAGTAGGAAAATGGGAAAAGTAAGAGTGTTTTAATGTAAAAATTCAGTATCTTCTAGGCTTACAAAATCCTCCTTTTAAACCAGAGATGAGTAGATAAAGGTTTAGGTAACCTGCCTGTGTTGTTCATGTATCTGTCTGCTTGCCTACCTACCTATGTATCAATTTCATTTGCTGATGTCAGAGGGAACTAAAATGACTCAATGGCTTTGACATGGGCTGTAAGAAGAAACTAGGGTCATCACAGACAGTGACTGCTAAAACATGGGCATTTGTATTGAAGTTAGTTAAAAGTGAAAATATTTCTATCTGGGTTTTCTAAGGTGCAATGTGATATTGCTCAAGCTGGTCTTTTTGGAGGATTTGAGTGCACACATTCAATGCATCTGTGGTTACAGGCAATATGCTAATGCTATGGTATGCTTAAGAACAGTGTCCAGATCAGTGATTGGAGTCACACATGATGCTGTAATAAAATGTTATGAGCTTTTGTCCTTGCGTCTAGGGCTGGATTCATCCTACCTAGCTTTAGACACCCCAACAAGGAGCTCATTTCCTTTGGCTCCACATATGTCTGTGGAGCTCCATATATGTCTGTGGAACAATGAAAGCAACTCCAGAGTGCTTCTTCACAGACACCTTCTGAAGGTGCCTGCTTACCGTTGATTATGTAGGGACCTTGGGTGGCCTGATTCCTAGCTGATTGCCCCATTTATGTGAGATGAAACCAGGCCTTTAGGACTTCTATAATCTAAGCTGAATTTTGTTTAATCTATGAGCCTAGAGGCACAAAGTGACACTTGTCCTCTTTTATCATGTATGTAATTACTTTTTTATATGCTGTGACAGAGACATTCTGGAAGTATTCTCTGGAAAATTTCCTCATCTGCATACCCAATCTGAGTGCCGCTGTCCTGGAAGTCATCCCTGGGTACACCCATTGATACAGAGGTACTGCATCCCTAATGGTGCAGATGATACCACTAATGACAGAGTGCTGAGGTTGGATGCAGATGCCCATCCTCTGTCTTACATCAATGATGATGACATTGGGACCACCTGGATTTCATCTGTGTTTGCTGATTCTGCAGGTCTGGATCATGGTGTTTCTATCACAATAGATTTACAAAATGGACAGTATCAGGTAATGAGAAGATTACATTTGCTATTTATTAAATCAAAACTAGGAAAATATTTTTGTAGACATTTCATTATAATTTTAAGGAAATTCACACCTTATGCTTTAATACATTATCCTTATGGGACGAGGAAGAAATCTTGCTTTATTAGCATGAAACAATGCAAAAGGCAACAGAATGCATTATGGTTCTTGTCCTTCTCTTTTGATGTGCCTTGGCTGTTGTAACAAGCAGTAATCTAGAACAGATATACCAGAGTGGGTATCCTGTGTGAAGACACCAATATTTAGAAATTGGATGCACTCTTTTAACTCCACTTTTGTAAATTTCAACTTCAATTTTGATTTCTATTAAAACTTTAGGTGCTTGTTTTATACCTTCTGGTAGAAAGCTGGCTGTAGTCAAGTGGAATTTAACATGTCTGCAGCACACTGACATACCAGAGGAGATTTGTGTTTTGTAGATATTCTGGAAATGGTAGTTTAGCCTCCTGAGGAATACGGAAGGAGAAAATGATAAGCAGGCAAGGCTTCTGAAGAGGCCAGATTGTACCTAACACTTCACTACAGTGTGGAAGAGTGTTGGAATGTCTTGGAAGGGGGGACATGTCTGTAGTGGGGCTACATTCACAATAGGGACTCTACCAAATATCCGTGTATTCTTGCTAGCTTGTCTTTTTTTCTTTTTTGTCACTAGTGGGGAGAAGGGAAAGAATACGATGACAGGTTTTGGCTACATTTAGTTAAAAGTGAGTTCAAATGTCTGTGAAGTTCTAAGGCTTGGCTTATGTGACACGTACACGTCTGCATAAGCAGTATGCTGAGGGATGTGCTCTTTAATACAACACAGGGTATTTGATGAGATTCCATGCTAAAAATAGGGAGATTCCTTTAAAAAAAAAAATTACCTGTTATCAGACAAATAACTAATCAAGTGTTCAGCAACTCAAAGCTATGCCCTTCATTTTTGCCAAAATAATATTGCTTTAACAAATTGTGGACTTTGACTTTATTGTGCATTTTCCAATGGTCTTCAAGAAGAACTGGAGTTCTAATGCAACAGTTCAGTTGTGTAATAATGTCAGAGATCAAAGAGCTTGTTTAACAAAAAAGGTTATCTTTGTTTTTAATTGGAAATATGTGGACTGAAATATTGGTTCTTTTTCTGTTTGTGAGTGGTAAAGCAGACTATATTGTCACATTGGAAAAAAAAAGCTTTGTATTCTCATTATTTTACAACTTAGCCATTAATATCAGTTGATAAATTTATTATCTTCTTGCAGGTATTCTATATTATACTGCAGTTCTATAGCCCACACCCTGAAGCAATAAGAATTGAAAGGAAAAAGAGAGATGATCTAAACTGGGAAGACTGGCAGTATTTTGCTAAAAATTGCAGTACTTTTGGAATGGATAACAATGGATCTCTGGAAAAACCAGATTCTGTCAACTGTCTCCAGCTTCCTAGGTATGAGTGGGTGTTATCTGCATAATACAGATGCTTTGAACAGGTAACATCCTGACACAATTCATTTGTATATCCCAATGAGATAGAATCTTTTAATTTGGTCTACTCATTTATTATGGGCTGCTGACTATATAAAAGATCCCAAATCTGACCTTTCAGTTGAAGATTACCAAAAGGTCATCTGTCATTTTTATCAGATTTCAGACATTGAGGAATGTGACACAATTGATTTCTCTGTTATTTTTGAGCTAGACTTCTGAAATTTTACGTTTGTGTTTTGGGAAGCTATTGTCGGTAGAATTACAGAACATTGAGATGAACAGTGGAGGAAGGTACTGATATAATGGATTGTTTACACTACCTAGTGAATGTGAAAGCATTCCCTCTGATCTCCAAGAGTGCAACTTATTCTGAAGCTTAGAAGAGAGGCCAAACTTAAGTACAAAAGCCAATCATTCAGCCTTACTACTAGTCATGCAAAACATATAAGAAATGTGTTGAAAATTGTATCTTGAAGCTTTCTAATCTTTCTAAGCAAAAAAACAGAATAAAACTAGGGGTGGCAAGAGGGATCATTATGTTTTAGAAATATGTTGCAAGCCTTTTTACTAGACAGCATGTGCAAATTTAAAAATATGTAATATATACAATATACATTTCATAAATACAGTGTATAACATGTATAATATATAATTAATATATATCATTTTATACACACACGTACGTATGTACATATATATATATATTTTTTTTTAATCTATACCACTACATATATTCAAATGCAGGATCTCTTGCCTGATTTCAGATGCCAGTCAGTATTTGGGTCATCTAGTACCTGGCTGGAAATCAGTCAGAAAATACAGTATCAGATGCTGCAGGCATTTTGCTTTTTTTGTTATTTCACTTTTGCTACCTTCCTAAGAATTTTCAAGCATCAGCATATTTGTCTGTTCTCCAGGAGTTCAGTATTCTGAGGAGAGCAGCGTAAGGTCATCTGAGTTACACCATTTTTCAGCAAAGGACTTTGAGCTTTATTGCTGATCCTTGGAGCAGAAGGTAGAGAAAGGAAATCTCTTCAGTAAGCCAAACATCTTTGCATAAATAACCCAAATGAGGTGTAGTGCCCTTTTCAGCCTAGAAATATGTATTTGTATTATATTTTCTAAAAATAACTAAGGAGTTAAGTATGAATTGTTTCAATAAATGTTCTGTAAGTGACACTGTTTCTTCCCTTCAGTTACGATGTGAATGATGATAGGAAGTGATATGAATGAAAGATTTTGGGTAGAACTAATGTACATAAAGTTTTGTTTAAAAGATAAGAAATATACCCTGTAATGGTGAGTATTCTGTGTACTCAAGGAGAAGTTGCTGTTGGAACAATGTTCCAATGTTGTGTCAGCAGTGTAGCAGAGCTCCCTGCTGAACCCTTTATAGGAGGGGAAGGTGATTTTGTTGTAAACCAGAAGTGGTTTCTCTCTCTCATACCCACGTACTTGTAAGTGCCAAGTAGTGTCCAGATTGTCTGTCCAGGATTTAGATGCCAGTGTGCTTGTATCCTGGTGGCCTGGCCAGGACTCCTTGGATTGACACGGAAGGCAAGTGACCTTGGCTTTGAAATCCTTGCCATGGCTTGAAGGTTCTTGGTTTGGTGACTACATGCTAGTACTGAATGGACTCTTTTGTGTCCTTTAGGAGATGAAAGTGATTAAGACTTTTGTTTCCTGTACCACCTCTGTAAGTTAGAAGATGCTCACTGTCCTTTATCCCCCTATCAGAGGCTTGAGTCTTTGCTTAGTCTGAATATTGGCTGACCCTTGTTTTAGGATCTCCTTTGTTTTCCTGGTTTCCTGAGAAGCTGTGTGTAGATGCCCTAAGATGTTGATGACCTGCTTCTCTAGATGGCATCAGCCTTACAGTCCTTCTGCTGTTCCTTCTGGTGCTTCCATACCAAGATGGTGGCATTCATCTGCCATTCACACCCGTCTTAACACTTCCATTATGGCTATATATATCATGGAAGAGAAATACTTTATTTAGCTTTCTGCAGAGGGGAAGAGAGGACAATATCCCCCAGAGAAACATACAGATATATTCCACTGAGATTTTTGTGAAGCACTGATCTGGATAGGGGCACAGTAAGTTCAAAGATCCTTCATGAAGACAGAGGAGTGTGACTCAGCAGACCTAGTCTAACTACGTATCTCATCTTTCAAAAGCTCAGAGGTATTTTGAAGTGATGAGACTTACGTTTTTTGAATGCTGTATGTCAGGTTCCAGGTGATACTGTGGGATACCTATTCTTAATGAGCCCATGTAGTTCTGCAAATAAGCAGGCGTTCTTGCCTCTTGCAGAGGCAAGTTAGGCCTTGCAGAGGCAAGTTCTACTTGTAGCTAAACTCTGCCCAGTAAATCCTAGAATCATGGCATCATAGAATGTTAGGGGTTGGAAGGGACCTCTGGAGATTGTCGAGTCCAACCCCCCTGCCAGAGCAGGACCAATCTAGGGCAGGTTACACAGGAACACATCCAGATGGGTCTTGAAAGTCTCCAGAGAAGGAAACTCCACAACCTCTCTGGGGAGTTTGTTCCAGTGCTCTGTAACCCTTACGGTAAAGAAGTTCTTCCTCATGTTGAGGTTGAACTTTCGGTGCTCTAGCTTGCATCCATTGCCCCTTGTCCTATCACAGGGCACAAGTGAAAAGAGGTTGCCCCTTTCCTCTTGATACCCAGCAAAATATACCAACACAAGGTATGATTCATACCAAATTGTGCAAACGTGCAGTTTACTCAGCCTTTCCTTGAATTCTCAGGACTGTCCTTCCCCTTCTTGGACTTAAATATACAGTTTTACTCTCAATCTTGCTGCATTCCATTAAATTCTCTTGCACTTCACTCATTGGTAGGTAGTGTGTGTTTCTAACTGCGCACTCATTGAAAGAGGTGATACAGTCCAGTGAGTCTGGAATTCAAAATATAATTGTTTCTGTATGGTTTTTATATGTGTTTAGCTGGTATATAATTAACAATAGAGGCATGTTAATTACCATGTTAGTCATCTGAATGATTTCCTTATGTAGTTCAAGCACAGTTCATGTTTCTCAAAGACACTGTGTTAAACTTCTTGAAAACTTAGTGCAGATAATACTGTATCAATCACACTTTACTCATATTTTGAAGTTGCCTTTTAGAGGCTTTATTTTTAATTGGAAACTTAGGGTTTGGAGAAAAGTGTGGCAGTTAGGGGAAAACCAGACATATAGAGGACATTTCTTTTCCCCTGCTTGAATTCTGGTGACTAGGAATCCACAGAAATAAGAATTTTCCCCAGAAACCACAAAAAAACCTATGTACAGTTAAATGGAGACCCTCTCTGAGAAAAAGGATATTATGAGATAGAATCTAAAATATGTGATATTTTGATTTTTCATTTGTCTTCCTCTCTATTTAAACAGCTTTACAGCGTATTCCCGTGGTAATCTAACTTTTAGCATTCTTACCCCGGAACCAAATCACCGACCTGGTTACAATGATTTTTACAATACTCCATCTCTCCAAGAATTTGTAAAAGCTACACAAGTGAGGATTCATCTCCATGGCCAGTATCATACTCATGAGTCTTGGGTAAATTTTAGGCATAGATACTATGGAGTTAATGAAGTTACAGTCAGCGGAAGGTAGGTGTTATGGAGCTCTTCCCCCCACCCATCACTGCCTGTGACTAATAGAGCTGTGCAAAGTATATAATGACCTGCCTAAAATTTAATGAAGTTGTTCTGCTTTTACATTTATGAATGAGAAGGGAATTTAGTCTGAAGCAGTGCATCAAGTTTGAAATGATTGGTGTGCTGTTTTTTTAAATCATTTGCTCACATGTTACTTTAAAATTAATTATACTTATTACACAAATCTGTCAAAAGCAGTCCTTTCCTTGGAATTACCAATGCCTCTAAGCAAAGGCTTATGATTGAAACTATGGCTTGTGCTTTACTTCTGTGACTCTTCCAAGCTTCATTATAGATTCCTAGAAATGGCAATTTTAACAGTCTTAATGCAGAGGTGGTCATTCTTTGTTTTAGCTGTAGTTTTGCTTTTAAAAGCAGGCAGCTGTCAGTAAAAGTGTTACATTATCTGTGACTGACAACTTTATTGTATATGATAAATGTGCTGTCTTGTGAAAGGACTAATTATGCCCTGTAAATAATATGCAAATTTGGCAATGAAATAGTTTCCAAGAAGCATACGGTGCAGATTTTTGTTAATAAGTATTATTCCTGAAATTATTTTGGTAGTTGAGATCTCATTTTGAGAAAAAGCACCCCATTAGAGGTCTCATTTACTTTAAAATTTTCTACAGTACTAATATGTCTTGATTATTGATTTAGATGTGTTATGATAATGCTTTTACTAAAACAGCTACAAGCTTGGTGACTATGTGACAGTAAAATAATTTCAGGTGTAGTTTGCAAAGCTATGCCATGCCTCCAGAAGAGCAGCCCTAACTAATACTCTATAAAGATTTTATTTTAGTAAGAAACTGACATTTTAACTGAGATCAAAATGGGTTAATCTAGAAGATTATGCTTGATAGGGTTAAGATTTCTTGAAAAACTATAGCCACACTATAAGTCTTAATATTGATGAATAATTCTCATTTATTTACATATTAATGTTATATACTAAACTATAGTTTTCATTACATATTATATAAGGTAACAGTAGCTCTACTACATGCTGGGTTTTATTTTCTTGGAAAGCAATTGTTGATACTTACAAATATGTTGAGTGAAGGAGCCTTTTGTAGGTTATGGCACTTAAGAAGATTCTCTTTTGTGGTGTTTATTTGTTCTTAGTAAAGAGCCGGCCTATGTAATACACAAAACTGTCTTTGTTTTATATATTGTTGAACAGATGTGTTTCCACGTTTTAATTTTTTTTTCACTACCTATTGTTTTTTCAGGTGTAATTGCCATGGCCATGCTGATAGTTGTGACACAGCTGTGGAACCGTATAGGTGCCTGTGCGTCAAGGAAAGCTATACAGAAGGAAATAATGTTAGTCTCTCCTTTGTCTATCTACAACACCTATGAACAACCTCAAAATTGGAATTTTAGTCCTGGGAAAGAGTGTGTGTATGTGTGTTAGTGTTGTCCTAACTTCTATAGGGAAATTTTCCCTAGCAGGGTTTCTATTAAATAAGGAAGCAAAAAATTCCCACGTCCACCCCCTCCCTGCCACGCCAAAAGCCATTCTACCACAGACCATTAAAAGTGCTGTGTTCAGGGATTTGATTTCTTGTTTAGAGGATTATGCCACTTTCAATCACTAGATGCAAACCTGAGTTTAGACTGTCAGCATCTAATAAAGACTATGGCCCTACCTGCTGTAGCAACTAGCAAATGATCTGTAGAGTTAAAATGTAGTGAAGACCCAATGTTCACAGCAGGTGTGCTTCAGGGATTTTGTGGTTTTGTGTTTTTTTTTTTTTTTCTTTTACTCTACAGTAGTTTTAGTCTGGTCCTATGGATTCCAGATGCATTCAGTAGATGGAGTGCAGTAGGCACAGTCCTGGAGTTCATCTTTCAATTTGGTTTCATTTGAAAGGGAACAGTTCAAGTGGTCCAGGACAGCTCTGTGATGCAAACCAAAGCACAGTAAATGCAGAAAATTTGGAGATTTGCTTCAAAACTGCATGCCTAATGCAAGGTAAAACACTAACATAGATTTACCTTCTGATACTTGGAACATCTGTATATAGTTGGGACATCCGAGTATTGCAGTCTCTGACTTCAGCTAAGAATGAGATCTTTTAATGCAGTTGTTTTACAAAATACATCTAAGATAGGAAGAATTAAAACATTTTGGACTTGATTTAAATATTTCTTGCATAGTTGAGCACAGTTAAGAAAATATTGAGACATGCCCGTACACATTTATTTGGAAGTTATTTTCTTGGGGGATTTATTCATTATTTTGATCCAAACCAGTGATTTGGGTCGTGGCTTTTTAAAATATTGAAAACTGATCTTCGAGATTTTTTAAGGACAGCCTGTAAATGTAAATTTTCCATACTTTTTACAGTCATATATGGCATTTGGTTATCTTTTAAATAATCTGTAGTAGCAACATGATTGTTCTAATAAAAGAACAAAAGTGATATTACTTTTTACTGATCTGTGTTTTCAGATAGTCAATATTAAGGTTAAATTTCTTGGAGTTAATTAAAAGGCCATATTAAAAAATCTAGGTACAATCTAGAAAATACATTCTTATCATTGCATTGCTTTGCTTTGCTCTTAATAACAGCATTTCTCAATAAAGAGGGATTTTGTGAAATGTGGTGTGTAGTTGAAACTTTCCAAGTTGCAAAATTATAATTTTCATACTAGTTTTATACACAGGAGAATCAAAATGGGGTGGTCTAGTATAAGTCATGGTCTTCTAGAGAAATATGTAGAGGAGAGCTTAGAATAATGGTGCCAGTTTGCACTTACTTCATGCAACCTTTGGTTTTCTTGGAAGCTTTTCACATACAGCTTAGCAAAAACAGAACCGTGTTGTATGAATTAAGAAAATTTGCTCAAAGATTCTGTCCCTAGATTAATTATTTGTCTCAAAAAAGAAAAAAAAAGAAAGAAAAAGAAAAGGAAAAGAAGTTGAGGTTAAGAAACAATGAGTTACATCAGAGGAATGAATCCCACAATCCCATTGACTGTTAGATTTCTGTCATGAGTACATGTTGTATTCCTTGCTACATTTATGCCTTTTGGAAATAGGCTTTCTAAAAATTAAGAAGGAGTTATGGAATAGCAACAGCAGTAACAAAGGGGGAGACTAATCAAAAAAACCCCAAGCAGTTCTTGTACTTGCTAGAACAGAGCCAAGAAGTGTTAACCTGAGATCATATGATATCACACTTACAATCATGTGAAACATCTTTGTAAAATTTTGTAGGGGACCTAAGTTTTCCATTTTTTTAAGCAGAAGTGTAGGATCTACAGTCTAAATGGGATTTGAACAGAAATTTGAAGTCTTTAGATGGGTCAAATTAGAAAAAAAATTCAAACTGACAATGTCCCTTTAATTAGAACACACATTGTGAAATGTTACTTTGTAGGGATTAATTATAAATATTTAATAAGATTTGAAAGTTCACTGAGCACTCTTGCACGACTTATGCTACCTTGTGAAAACAAACCAAATACATTTTAATGATGTATCTGCCTTATCAGATGTTTTCTGTCAATGTCAATGAGTTGTTTGAGTGAGTGTCACATTTTTTATTTCACATATATACATTGTAACTATAGTTGAAATGCTTGAATTAACCATTTTCATTCAGAGTACAATAAGGTGGTTTAATTATTTTCCTCTTTCTTTAATGACCGTGTCAGTATCTACTAAACATGAAATAAAATAGAAGTAGTAATAAAATAGAATTAATATTTGCAAATATATCACCAACTACTTTGAATTTTATCAAGAATTTACATGAAATCCAAACAGCTTAAAGGTTTTGATTTGTTTGTAAGGCAAACACTTAAAAGCAAAACCAAAGTCCATCCCTATTTTTGACTATCATTGGTATTGATAAAACCCTCTCTTATAGACTTACACCTACATTTCTCAGGCTCCCACCCCAGCGAATTAGGCATTTATTTTTTTTTATTATTATTATTTTGGATTCAATTAAGCATTTGATGAAGGAACTTTCAAAATATAAACTTTTCTAGTGGGGAGGAGGCAAATATTTTGAGAATAAATTGCACTATCAGCAAACAGTCTTTTTTAAACATCTGTCCTGTACTAGCAGTGCAGAAGTCATCACAACTGAGGGGGTATAAGAAAGTTTTTGATTTGGGGTTTTGCTTTGGTTTTTTTTCAGTATCTTGGACCAGAAATCAGAGATCCCTTGACAAGCTCTTAACATATGGCAGAGTATGTCCTTGTCACATTTACACTTAATACAACTAAAATTACCATCTTGAATTCATCTGGCATATACATCTGGATAGCTGTTGTGCAGCAAAGCAATACCAGAAACTAAAAATTTTCATATTCATTACAAATAGGAATCTCAGTTTATTTATTTGCATCACCATGTCATGGAATTTGACATACCAAATGGAATTTCTTTTTTTTTCTTCCTTTTTTTTTTTTTTTTTGAGTTCTGTTTTGATGAAGAAATATGTTGCTATGAAATTTGAGATGATGGGAAGCAGGGAATGCTTAGGAATGACTTGCAGATGTTGAGGGGCCAGATTAAGAAAGAAGAGGAAATAAATCCTAACAGAGCTTGTCTCTCATCTTATGAAAAAAATGTTCAGCATCTTCATTTACAGATAGTTCTGTAAATTCCTTGTGTCCTGCTTTGGGAAATAGCTCTGCCTTTTACAAATGGAAACTGAGGCACCAAGAGTAGAGCCTGTATTTTGGTAACATTTATACGCAGAGATTAATTTACAGACATGAATGATAGTATGTTCAAAAACTTTCCATGATGTCACAAGAAAAAATGGAAACAGCCCATGAAAAAACAAGACAATCAAACAAGGTCAGACTTACCTTACAACCTTAGAGCCTCCTTTAAATCAGTCATAGAGAACTTAATAGGGAAAGGTAATGGCAAAATATACAGGAATAATTGTAGAAATTATAATAGAAAATAGAATTTAAAATAAATAAAGCAGCTCTGATAAATGCTTGAGAGGGTATGAATGGAAGTGAGAGAATGACCAGATACAGTAAATGCTTCGGGTTTTCAGAGTTTTCCATGCAATTGATGGTCTTAAACATCTACTGTCTGAAAACTGGATATGGTATTGGTGATTTACCAAGAACTGGATGAATAAGGCTTTTTATATTGTTACAGAAGAATCTATCTAAATCTTAGTTAAACATCAATCTGTATCGTCATGTTAGATGTTGGAATTAATGATACATAGTACCTGAGGAGCTGTAAATATTAACCATAGTAAGTGGTCACTCACTTAATAACAAAGACTTCTAGCTTGCAGAAGTGAGCAAGCTAGCAAAAAATGCACTTTTTGGTAAGCCCTGTGCCATAATTTGTGTATCCAGAGGACAGGCCTGGGAGGAAGCTGGTTATATCAGAATAAGAAAGGGAATCAAGCAGGCCTATGGTTGACTGGAGTTTTAGAAAACAGCAAGCAGAAAGGCACCTACTCCAGTAGTCTTACATGCCTGAAAATTTTAAATAACTTTTGGCATGTCTGTGGAAGTTAGATTTGTCCATGAATCCTTCCCTGGAAAACTGGTGTAATTTCACAGTTCAAAGATTCAGGCTTATAAACAATTTGTGTACAAGGATTGCTGAAGTACTGAAAGAACTTGTTGCAGTTTGAGATACCTCGTGATTTGTTGCACAGGTGATGACATGCCGAAGGAATTGTGAAGTGGTCATTATCCCTTATACATTTTGATCTGATATTCATAAGTTTTACTTAAGAGGTGGGCAGATGGCAACTAGTGTTACAGTTGTCATTGTTACCTCTCAGAAATTAAGGAGGCTGTTCCAGTCTGAAAATGATTTTCAAGGACTTATCCACTGTGCAGGATATTTATTTCATTTAATGTGAAAGAAAACTGAGACACAACTGGGCTGGTGCTTCACTGTTGTTGGAAGTAGCTGTTGTAAATCACAGTGCCACATATATTTATTGAATTTCTATGATTTTTCAAGTGTTTCATATAAGTGCCCAAGTGAGTAGCCAATCGGTTTGTTTTTTTTTTTCCCCATTAAAACTATTATTAAAGAGAAAACAATAATAAATCCCATGCAATAGCTTGCTCAGAAGAGTGAAATTAACCCTAGAATATCTAGTAACTGTGGCTGCAGCACTTTCTAATGTTACAGGAGAATGGAATTCAAAGGCTTATTTCAAACAGACAAGGTAGAAAGATGGAAAAATATACACAAGATTTCTTACAATTGAATATCCTGAGCAAGTCAGAGCTTTGGTAAAATGGAACACATGCTGAACTCATCAACTGCAAAACATACCTTCTCCCTCTCTTATTTTACAGAAGTCCTGCAGGGTTGGAGTCTAAATAAGAGTTGGATGACATGGGTGCTTGATTTGAAAATAGTTTTGAATTCTAATCCTGGAAAATTTAAATGTGAATTAATTTACTGAGCAGCCTGATTGTCAGAAACATTATGGTTGCATATGCTTTGATTTTGTAGAACTTAGTGTGGCTTCATGTAACTTCACCAGAAAAAGCATAAATGAGGAGTTGAGTAGATAATAGGAGAGGAGTTGGGTAGATAATATCCTATGCTGCCTGACAACATCTGTGCCAGTGTTTGACATCTCAGTTCTGTCCCATTATTGGAGTCTGGCATTCAGAATGGTAGATCTTATGTTCTTTGCCCGTCAGCTTCTTTGTCAGTCACTTTGCCGTTGCAAAGCAGCAGTAGCATCTTTTCTTAGAATGCTGTTTGGCACACGGTATTTGTAAACCATCTGTTATGGCTGTGCTTAGTTTCTAAAATTAAGTTGCGTCCTTTTAAGGTGTGTAGAGTGTTACAATGGAAACCCATAAGACAGTCTTCATTTCTGTTCTGTCTTCCTTAGTCACTTGGAGTCACTTAGTGTGTTCTAGCTTTTTTTTTTTTCCTAATAAAACCTGGCTTTTGAGTTTGAAAGCTCTTTGGGTTTTAGGGAGTTCACAAGAGGCAGATATGGTTCAAAGCTCTGCTAACATGTGGTCTTGATAGACAGTCAAACACTGTAGTGAGGGTGCTGAGGAAAAGCCATGGGGAAATTAAGACTTTGTCTTCAGAGTTACACTGGAATAGATATTGCCTAGAAGCTGTATTTGGCTAAGGAAGCTAAATGAAGTGAAAGCACACTGTCCATTTGGGTACAGACTGGGATCTCGTAGTAAGGAAAAAATAGTATGTGATTAACTGTCCTATTATAGTCAACACTTACAGGGCAGCATAAATAAACATGGTTGGGTGATACACATAATGGAGTTTTTCAAAGACAAGACAGCATTTCAAAATGCCTGTGAAGGTGGCATTCTAATCTTGATATCACTTCAGCAGATTTTTAAATCTGTGTACTCTTAATGACATATGTATATTATAGAAGCATATGTATAATATATGTGTTATAGGTGTGTATGTGCACTGGTTATTGCAATGGAACTTTGACTGATGGGTGTGAGATGGGAACACCTACACAGGTTAGCAAAAGAAAAAAACGAATAAATTCTGCATAACAACATTAAAAAAAAAAAAGGATGCCACCCAGAGGCAAGCAGTGGGATATTTTAAAAGCATTGGAGTAGGAGGTTCTGGTTGTTAATGATTTATTGTAAGTCTTAAGGAATTGTTACCGTTGCCTTCTGAAGTATTTCTTTGAACATTTGTGGAATGCTTCTTCAGAGGCACTATCCTCAGCATTCTTAGTGACTAATAAGGAACTTGGCACATAAAGGCTTAGGCTGAAGTCACTGGTCATCTTTCCATAAGTGTGCTGGATTCAGGAATTTTGAAACGGTAAGTTTATAATAATAATTTTAGTAAAAAAAATCCTGAATTCATTATTGGAAATAAATTTTTAATCATAATTATAGACTAATGAATTGGGCCAAGATGAGCTGTGTATTTTGACCATCTGGCTGCATGTAATGCTTTCTCAGAAAACTGTTTTCACAGAAAGTGAGCAGTTCAGATACTATATATCAAGAGGACATGTTTGTTATTGTCCATAGGGAAAGCCATATATTTAACATGTTTTCTGAAGGGCCTAGATGTAACTGAGAGTAAGGACATCTGCATGTTTGTGGGTTTTACAGTTATGGAGAAAGGCTTGTTTTGTCAAGAATTAACGTTCTTGAATGTTTTAAAACATTCAACATTTTCAACCTTTGAAAATCTCAGTAACTGTGCTTTGGGCGAATGCAGAGCTTAGATTTGGTGAATGAAGACCTGACGATTGCCATATGTACAACATGATGCTACCAAAAGTGAAAGTTGAATGCAGCTGGTCTGAAAGTTAAATGCAGTTCTTAACATAATAAAGGTGTTACAAACTCAGGAGGATGGGGTGGGGTCCAGTGCACATCTTTAATGCATGCAGGTGTGACAACTGCTAGAACAGCCGTTGTTTCATGGTCATTGTCAACTTCTGAATGACTACTTGTTTTGCTGAGGCTTTTAAAAAGTTTTGTAAAAGTTTTAAAAGCCATAGAACAAGAGACGTAGTAGTTCAAAGAGACTCCATGCTATGTAATCAAATGACATCATCTTTTTCTCTCTTACTCCTTAGTGCTTGTGTGTCATTTAACAATAGGTACAAGCACAGGTGTGCATGAATAACTGATCTAAGATTAAATCTGAAATGAAATGGTGAACGCTTTTACAGCTGTGTGGCTGGCCATGCACAAATGGAAATTCAGGGCTGGCAGGTTGGTAGCAATTCCTGTACTGTTTTCCTTTCAAGGAGGACGTATTTCCATAGATACGCTGCAAAGAGGATGCTGCCTCAGTGGAATGGTTTGGCTGGGAACTTGGGTTTCTTTCTTGCGCTTCCCAAGTTGTGCAATGCCTGAATGAACCCTCTTGTCTCATGTTGCTGGTGCTGTGTAATGCTGATTTTCCTCAACAGTGGAGACAAAGGGAGTGACTAGAGAGAGGAAAGATGGATGTGAATGAAGGAAGGACTTGAATAAGTTTAAGCTGTGTAACTTGTGTAACAGTTATGGCCACGGCGTTCCCCTCGGTATTCTTAAACTGGGCTAATCACCATTAGGCAGTGATTTGTCTGATAAACAAAAGTCAGATTTCAAGGTCTCAAGTGAAGCCCTGCTAATTTTCATCCTGAAACCTCTTTTTTCTCTCACTGTGGTGGTGGGGTGTGGTTTTTGTGTTTTATTTTTAACAGATTGCAAAAAGGTGCAGTGGCTGTTGTTTTCTTACTGTTAATTTTATTAAAACTAAATTTCAGCAGGCAAATTCTTGTGCTTTCATTTTTTCTCCCAAGTTGCTTTTGTTATGAATTATGACTGCTCCACAGTTGTTGGACTACCTTATGTTTTCTAATTCAGTTTCTCATTTTACCCACAGTTGGTACTTCCCCACAGCACTAGCTGTGAGTGAAACAGTTTAGAAACTTCAGTATAGTTTCCTAATGATCAACATATAGGTGATGTAGGCACACTGAGCCTAAATAATTATAATAGTGCTTAGAATATTAGACATGAAGAAAGATGAGCACACTTAAGAAGAAAGAAATTGCCCAAATACTTTACAGAAAGCAACTTATTTTGAAGCATTTAAATTCCTTCTGAAAGATGGAAATTATAATTGCAATATATTTTGTTTCTTAGATCCAGCAAGGCACCAGAATTTTGGGAATGGACTTTTAGTAATGCCAGTTAAATTAAAAAAATTCTTCTAAACAAACATCTCTCCAGTGCCAACAAGTACAATTCTTTGGGCCAATTTCATAAAAACTAGTTGGATTGTTCACCGTAAAAAGAATGTAATTCTCCACAATACTATCCATTCATTAGCTTTAAGAAATCCAATTTGGTTTTAGTTCTTGATGAACCAGTAGGCACAATAAATTTTCTCCTTGAAGTTTTGTTGAGTCTGTTATGAACTGAAGACTATTCCAACTTCACATTCTTCACAAAGCTGTACTTATAAGGTAACATTTTCAGTTCATCCAAATAAAAAATGAGCTGCTGAGGTGCTCCTGGACTACTTGGAAAAATATTTTTGATGCTTTGGATGTAAGCTAAGTACGTACTTGAATATCATTAGTCTTTGTATCAAATTCAAAAGAATTGAAGAAAACTAGGTAGTTTGTTTAGGTGTTTATTTAAACAATGTGCCTGGTTATCCTAGTATTGGATTGGTGTCATATTGAGAATATAATTTGACAGAGTTGAGTATGTGTAGAGACTTGCGTGTTTTGTTTAAAATTTGTTTCTTGAAAATTTCATGAGATAAATGCACATTAAGAAGTGCTGATATTTCAGATACTCTGTACAACGTTACATATTTGGCCACAGGATCCCTTTTGTTTCATTCCCAAGGTCAAATGGTAACTGTACAAACTACAGTTACTACAATGCTACAAACTACAATGACAGACATTGCTTAAAATACATCCAAATGGATGCATTAGGTAAATATGTCTTCTGTGCCTTAAACACAGTAGGCAGCATTTTGCATCATTAGAGGTTTAACTAAATCTGAAACTCAGGACATTAGCCTATGTTGAGCATCTACATACTTAAAATGTTATTCTTCTCCGCACCTTCCTTGATTTTAATCTGTTGTTAATGTAACTTAAAGATTTAAAAAAAAAAAAAAAGTTTTTTTTTTATTTCCCTATGTGCTTTCTCACTTCTTGTCTAAAATTATTATTTTTAATATTTAAATGGGGGAAAATACATAGAATGAAACATGAATATAGAGAGTATAGTAATGTTCTTGTAAGGTAAAGAAATAGTATTTTCCTTTTTTTTTTTATTTCAGTGTGATCGCTGTTTGCCATTGTACAATGACAAGCCTTTTCATCCAGGTGACCAAGTTCATGCCTATAATTGCAAACCTTGTCAATGTTACAGCCATGCAGTAAGCTGCCACTATGACCTAGCAATGGACCCTTTTCCTCAGGAACACTACAGAGGCAGTGGTGGAGTGTGTGATAACTGTCAACACAACACTGCTGGTAAGTCATACAAAAGCAAATGGACTGTTTGTGTTTACAGTCACTTTTTTTGGCCAAGTCTTGTATCAGCTGAAATTAGTCATGTTCAATGGCTGACATTTCAATAAATTCTCATGTATGTGTATTTTTAAACTATCCAGGTAAGATAGTGCAGTAATTACAATTATGTCAATACTTAAGCTACAGGAAAATACTGCTAAAATTTGATCCAATCTTGTATAAAATCTTCTATGCAAAATACATCTAATAGATAAGTAGAAAGTATGTTTCCAAAGCTGTTTCACTTACATGTGCTAGAGCATTTAAATCCAGAATATCAAATCTTTCTAATTGAACCAGTTTAACAGAGAACGTACTAAAAATGTTGTAAAATTTTGCTGTAATGTCAGTTTCTTGTTTATTGAGTAAAAGTTTCTATTCTGTGTAAGTAAGTAGTATATTTGAATAGGTTTTTTTTAACAGTTCTATTTCAGTTTTCTTGGCTTTGTCTAGTAAAGGCAAAAAAGAAAAGTTTCAGGTTCAACGACAATTTTTCCAAAAAATGTATAGGCATTTGCATGGCACAGCTTTTATATAAGTGTGGTATTATATAACAGATGGAAGTTTAATGGAGTAAAACATAGTTTGTAACAGGTTCATTGTTTCATATGCTCTGGATCACTAAATTGGCAGGTAGAGATGAAAGGTGCATTAAAATGGACGTCCTGAAAATTATAGAATTCTCTCAAAGGAATAGAGTCTTTAATTTTGAATTATACAGCTAATTTTAATGAATTGGAAGCCATAATGCATAACCTTTCTTTCATGCAGGAAGGAACTGTGAGCTGTGTGAGGATTTCCATTACAGACAAGCAGGTGCAGATCTTTCAGCCATTGATGTTTGCAAACCCTGTGACTGTTATGCAACAGGCACCAAAAATAAGACCCTCCTGTGTGATAATGTAAGTAGCCTCAATACAGAAAAATGACAAAACATTTTAATCAGCTGGGTAGACAGCAGTAAGATTTTACAAAGTGTATTTAGATGGTGACTACTTTATAAAAAATGCTTAAGTTCATTCAGCCTTTTCAAAATAATTGACTTACATCAGAGGCTGAAAGCTGAGAAAACACAGAAAACAATGAGATGTACTGTTGAAGAGTTCTTAATCTAGATCAGCAACAGACATAAAAGATGCTGTATGAATTTTCAGAAGTGAATAGTAGTTTTGGGATGCTAACAGGTACTTGTGCACTCAATAATGTTAAAATATTCAGGTTTTGAGTGTTTTTGAAGGTCTTGATACTGTCTTAAAATTACTAACAGATTTTGAAAATTCAGGCAATAAGCTGAGCCTGAAATTGAACTAAAATTAAGCTAGTTTTCCCTGTAATAAGACAAGGATTGATCTCCCATTTAATTCATAAGGTCCATTAAAAAAAAAAAAAGAAACCCACAAAGTGATGCTGAAAAGAACACCATCAGCTATCCTTTTTAAGCCTATGGATCTCATTGACATGCAAGATGTATAATCTGATAACAAATCAAACTTTCAAAACATGCATATCAAAAAAAAAAGTGTGAAAAGTGACTGGAGTCTTGAACATAAAGATATATTGTGGTTCATGCTCTATTCACATATGTCCTGTCCATTGCCAAAATCCAAATTTTGTTAGGAATAGGGAGGAAATAGCTTCTTTGTCTGAAATGTGTTTTAAAAACATTTTAAAGGTAGACTTGTTCTTCAGGGAATCGAGGTAGAACTTTTTCAGCTTGTTGCCACATTTCCAGTCTCTTTTTTCCAAACTTTTTTCATAAAACTATGTCTAGCATTTTTCAGGTGTTGTCTCTTGTTATTGCATATTATTTAACGGTAAACTCTTGTGGATCCTGTTGTATTTTCATCCTCGGTTCCGTAGTGGTATGAATACATGCCCAGTTTGACTTGGTGCATTCACAGGACTCATGTATCGGTGCATATTCTGAGTGATATGAAATGTTAACCTAAACCAACTTTAGCTGCGACTAACAATCAGAGGATGAGTAGTTTACAGAAATCATTGCTTTATAGTGAGATATACAGGACTGTTGATGAAGCTTGACTATGAAAGTATGAATGGGGAGATAAAATGGGAAAAATGGGGCAGACTGTATTGCTCAATAAAGCATCAGTTGACTGCTGCAGTAGAAACAGAGCAGGGAGAAATGATTAAGAGGCATTAAAGAATAGATTAATAAGGCTGGGGACTAAAGGCTGAAACGTATTACATGAAATAGGAAGGCATCATTGAAGGAAGTGTTTCCAAATTTGACCTGTGGAAGATGGAATCATAGGGACTAAGGATCCTACTCATGAAAATTATCACAATGATAATTTTCAAGGAAATATGCAAAAAATGTGTCAGAATGCACTTTTACTGCATAACTTACCGTTTTCTGCCGTTCATGAAGATCTTTTTTTTTCCGCAAAGTGCCAGTTGTGTCACTAAGTTCCAAGAGGTAGAGAGTTCCAAAATTAATCCATTGAATCACAAATTAGTGTGTTGAATCACACAGAAAGAATATTTACTAATCAAATGAAGTATTATTAATGTAGATAGGATGGGTAGAAGAGCTTACTGTAACATGGTTACTCCCATCTCGGTTCTTTAGACTGATCATGAAAACTTTGTGCCTGTTCTGTTCACCTGTTTCACTCAACCCTTGGTGAGAAATGCATGTAGGTGTGTAGTGTTTCTCCCTTGCATAGGTTCTCAGTTCTCATACATCTGTACATCATGCCCACTTACAGATCAGTGTGTAACTTCATTTGCACTTTAAAGTACAAATGAACATATTAAAAACGTCAAAAATATAACTTTATGGCTTATAGTAATGAGTGGGATTTTAGAAGAGTGGTGTAGCAGTGCATCTATGAGCAGTTCATTAGACCTTTTTTGCAGAGAGAGGTCTTCCCTTGAGCCTAGTGGGTACAAGAGGGAGAATTGCTACAGCCTGGTGAAATTTGTCCACTTCTGTGCTGGTTATTGACATTAATCAGTGTAGAAAAGATACATGTTGGTCACATACTCTTTGTGAATGTTTGTCACAAAATATTTCAAACAATTGGAAAGTCCAGATGAATTATTTGAGGTGCCTGAGTTTTATGACAGTGAAAGAAGAATTGGCTGCCTTCTTCCCTTCTGCCTAACCATTCACACGTGAGAAAATTCTGCTAGAATACTGCTGATGTGATCATTCTTGCTCTGTATGGAGAACTGGAGATTAATTTCTTCTGGCCCTTATACCACAATCCTTGACTCATTTTCTTGTGCTGCTTTTTACCCAGACTGCTCTACAAATGCTTACCTATTCAATCAGGCACAGCAGTTTGTAGTCCTTTTGTGATTCTATTATAATATGCTATATATAATGGTGTGAAAAAAAAGCACTCTTTTCCAGGGCATTTGTTTCTAGGCAAAGCTGAAAGTGCTGCTATTGCTTTTACTGTCTTTTGAAGTACCATTCTGGTCTCAGTGAATTTAGGCATCTTTCTTTACTCAGCTTTTGCTGATTTTTTAAAAATTTACTCTTAACATGCAAATAAATATGTGTCATATTCTCATTGGTGCAAACAAGCTGTACTTTACTGCAGAGGATATTGTTCAGAGTTGCAAAGACTTAATTGCCTTCTGTCAAGATGGCAGCTGTATTGTCTTGTGTTGCAAGAAAACTCTTTCTAAGGCATGAAGATGAACAAAATAATAGTTACTGTTTTCTCCGAGGAGTCAAATGAAAACAGATTCCAGTGCTACCAAGTAAGCTATTGAACAGGCTTCAGATTTCACCTTTCTGTACACTCCCTAAATATTGCTCTTTTGAATTTCTTCATTTTTTCCCCTCAGAATTTTGAATGTTTGATAATTTATTTATACATAATGGAAAAGCTAGCTAATAGCTGTGTACGTGTATGTATTTTAAACCAAAGTAGAATCTTTATTTCTGATAATTTTACTTCTGAGTTGATAAATTCTTTGGTCTAAAATTAGAATGAGCATTCCTTTGTTCTCATTTTTCCACCTACACAGTTTTCAACCCATTTACTGTGATTGACAATAAATAAATAACTGGAATGTGTGTTACAAGGGAAAAAACATAGGTAAAGCAGTTAATTAAAGCATTTCAGTCAACAGTTATATCAAATAGAATAAGGAATATAAAGGATGCAAACATGTCAATGAAAAGCTCATGTGCATAGTGGAGTCCTTAAAAAATCAAGTTATGAAACACTGTGTATTCTTAATCCTGGATTTTGCTTCATGGAAGGCCTTTAATATTATTGCTAAAATGAAGGAAAATGTACTTTTTATGTTAAATAACTCCATGGCTTCATTTCTGATAGGTTTTGTACCATGGAAATGCTATTTTTCTGTGATAGTTTGTCAAGTTATTTTGGGGATTTGGTCCACTCCCCACCCTTTGGAGTGTCATGGGAAGAGGGTAAATACCTCATTTTACATTTTGAGCAGAAGTAGTAGAAAGCTAGTGACTTTTGAAAGTCATCATATGCGATGACAAGAAGAGATAGCAGGGCAGTGAAAAGGAACTTCATTATCGCTGCTTATTCAATTTTCAGTTCCCAAAGCTGACATACCGAGAATACACTCAGGTATTTGGCGGTCAGACCATTAACCTATGTGTGTGAGCCAGCACACCTTACACTTCTCATTTCCTAAACTGAAGAAGAGAAAATAAAAGTCCTCAACCCTCTTCCTCTTTCTGAGACGACAGTCAACTGGATGCTGGGGTCCTTGCCAGATTTGCATCAAGTAAGAAGGTAGGGAGAAGTGTATGATTAGCATTTATATCAAAAAGGCAGAACACTGAGATCGGTACAAATCAATTGCAAAGCCAGCAATGGCAGGATGAACAGAAATAATTTCATGCAGGAACTAAATATACCCATGAGTCTTAAAATGTGAGTTTTAGGGATTGCCAGCTGGTCAAGGGAAGGTGCTTATGTCCTGGTAGAGAGTAAATAATTGAAATTAGTAATGACTCAGCCAATTGCAAATGTCTTTTTTTGTCATGTGTTTTGGGCTTCAAAAGCAGAAGTTAACTTTGGTAAAAGAAACTTAGAAAGTGTCAGCTTTAGTTTTTAATTTAGTAACATCAAGCCACGTGTCATAGTTATTTGCCAGAAGTGGAGAGACTTTCTGATAATATTTCTGGCAGTATGTTGCTTCTATTACCGACACCAAAGTATAGCTATTTGAAATTACAGGGGTGTTCAGGGAGAAAAAGATGGTTTTAACTTTTTTTTTGTTCAAGGAGGGTTCCTGAACAGGCATCTCTTTGAATTTGTGTTTCTAGATGTGATGAGCGTCCCCCAATTAAAGAGCAGTATTGCCACAGTCTAAAGCAGTGTGAACTGCTAGGTATATCTAAAATTCAGAAATCTCAAGTAGTCTGCTTCCTGATTAAGGGCAATGATGCTGTAGCTGTGATTTGTGAGGAGGAAATTGCTTGCATTCTTTTTATAACCGTTTACACTCAAGGATATGGGACTAATGTGTATTTCATACGTAAATTATAAATTACACAAGGGATATATGCTAACTCAGCATCAGTGATTTTCTGTATCAAATAACAATTGTAATTATGAGGTCCCAAGATACACCACCACTGGGTAGTAATGCTCGGCTAGACTCATTTTCATAGTGAACAATCTAGACAGATATTTTCCATAAGTGATTTAGTACCAAGATGGTCATATTAATAGACAGGCTATTTCTGTGTGCTTGCTGTTTGGGTCAGAACCAGGCCTGTCAGGCATAAGCAACAGGAGAACAGATTGCTTTCTGTTCTTCTATAACCAGCATTTTATTTCTTTAAATGACAGATAACATTTGGATCAGGGGGAGGAGGGGAAGGTTCAGTAATATCTCCAGTGCACAACTGGTGAAATCCTGGTTAACAAAATCTTTAAATATTGTTACCAGTATTCTCAATGATACCATTGTTTCCAGAGTAAGCTAGTTTTACAGAAATAATAGTAATAACAACAACCACCTCTTTGCTTCAGAATTTTCTTGAGTTTTTGTAGTTATAGAAATGGTTTGTTCTACCCATTTTGATGTATATTTCCATATTGTAGCCTATGGTACACCTATTTCTGCCGTATTACAAACATTTGTCAGCTTGTACAACTTCTTTCTAACAGTATCCATTGCCAAGTATGTGCTTCTGGATTATTTTGGTGCTACTCTGTCTGTACAGAGAAATTAAAGATATTCTTTTTTTTTTTATCTCCCATTTTTAGGCCAAATTTTCCCCAAATTAAGCCCAATTATTAGTTTCTTTCCTAAATTCATGCAGTAACCAATTTTCATATGAACTTGAGAGTGCATATGTACCTTAATTTTGCTTTTCTTTTAGCTAAAAATTCCAGTTCTTTAACACTACTTTTTATTGCTTTTTACTGTATTTTTTCTAATTTGTGTGTTGTACCTTTCATGTACCCTTCAACTATTTGAGCTGAAGCCTTACCTTTTCTCCTCATGTCTTAAATTAGATTCTTTTTTAGTACATCGCAGAATGACATTTACCTTTTCTGGAGTGGTATCATATTGTTCATATTTAATTTGTGGAGGCCCAGTATCACTTCCAGGTTATTTTCCACATTATTGTTTCTTCACAGTTTTTCTTTATTTCATGTTTGATGTCTCCTTGCTATGTGTTGTGTTTTGAATTTCTTCATTTACTTCACTTTTACTGATTTTAGAATATTTGCGCAAAGAGTAAAAGTGATGTTGAAAATCAACCCGCTGAGGGTGATCCCAGTGCAGCAGTGCCCACCCCAACCAGAGCACAGTCCCACAGCATTGAAACACAGCCAGGTGCTCATAACAGGGTCCGCTGACAACCCCAGACAAGGCAAAGTGATAAATCAGGTCCAGGGTCCATCCAGGGAGTCCAGTCTGGAGCCAGCAGGAGATGAGGCTGAAGACATGGCTGCAGCCCAAGTCCAAGGGATCCCTCCAGGAGGCAGGGGACAGACATGACTGCAGCATAACCCAGGCGAGGTGCAGATGCCCACACTGGACCTTATCTGTAGTTTATCTGGAGCTCCTGGGCTATGGGCAGAGGGTGTGAGTGGAGGCCCCAGGTGACCTGCTCAGGGCCGTTAAGGCTGGTTGGTGCCCTCAGGGTCATGATGGTGCTGGCTGTGCATCCTGAGCTGGGATGGTCTGTGAGGCTTGTGAGGATATTCTCTCCTCTGTCTTCAGAGTCTGCTACTGAAAATATTGAAGAGCTTAGCATCCAGGGCAGGCAATTACAGAACCCTACAAATCTTCCCAGTTTTACAAGTACTTTTAACTACATTTTTCCCTCTCCATCTACTATTTTTATCTGGAGCATATTTCTCAACTTTTTCTCTAAAATTCTGCACAGCTACTTGAAGTGTATGCGGTATATGAAGGATAAAAACTGTAATATGGGGTGCATTACAGAGGCATATTTCTCTTAGCTGATGTTCATGTCTCTTATAATGCTATACTCACTATAGAAGGCAGGGTTAAAGTGGAGTTATATAATTGAATTTGTTATTCTGTATTTCGGAGGCTAAACTTCAATAGATATCTTTCATCTTGATATCCTATATTGACAGAAAATGGCTGAAGAAGCACAATGGAAAGATTTCTAGTCACTTATAATGAAGACAAAAACAAAATAGTCATTTGTGAATACAGTCAGAGGCTCCTTTTTGTCTTGTCTATAGAACATCTTTTTTCTGCTTGACTTTTTTTCACAAGACTTTGAAATGAGAGTTATGGAAGAATGTCAGTGGATTATTTACAGACCCTGTAATCTGGTACATAGAAACATATTTTTGGATCTATTAAGAAGCAATCTGATAAACTGTAGTTTGAAATACCTTCCTCTAACTTCCATGAAAGACTTTCACTCTTTTTAGAACCAGAAAACCAGTTGCTACTTGTATTGATTACAGATGGAAAACTGTTTTCTATGTCACAGCAAGGTAGAAGGAAATTTATATAGGGACATCTCCAAATGGTTTCCTTGGCTGGTTCCTGGAGAAAATTTGAATAGTATCCTTCAGTTGGCTAGATATTTCTCCCTCATTCTGAAGAGTTATATTTATTTTTCTAGCATAATTTTTTACTATTTAAGAGAAAATTTGGGGACATACATTTTCTGTAACTGAATGAGATGGAAATAGCTGCTTCTCGTAATAGCTTGACACTTAAAATTATGCTGAAGGTACTGGTGCTCTTTGCTTCTCTTAGCACTCAGTAATCTACACGTTTCACTTGTTGCATCAGGAAGTGGCTACTATCTGCTCACAATTAAGACTTGGGTTTGCATGTATTTATGATAAGAGCTGCCATACTGGGTGAAATGAGACTTCCATCTAGAACAGTATCCTCTCTGGTGGTTACCAGAAGCTGATGTTAAGCAGCATGAACCTTCTGTAATATACTTTTCTAGATTCCAGTTATTTATGGTTTTGGGACTACCTGAGCTGAAATCAGGGGTTTCATCTGAGTTGTCAAGTTTGGTGTCCACATATGGAATTAATCATCTAACTCATTTTTTAACGCACTTCAAAAAAAGTGTATTTTTCTATACACTTAAAGTGTATAGAAAAAGCACTTTTTCATTCTTTTAAGTTTGCTTTCTGATAATTTCCTAGGTGTTCTCTCCTTCTTATATTGTGAGAAGTAATGAATATCCATTCTGTAAGCCATTCATGATTTTATAAACATATATTCCCTCATCTTAGTCATCTCTGTCCAAACTGAAAAGTCTTTTTTTTTAGTCTCTTTTCATTTGTATCTTTGCTTATTCTATTCACTGTGACCTCTTTTCTTTTAGAGAGAGTAACATGACATTTTCTGTATAATTTTTAGTTCTTTTCCTAATAATTCCCGTATTCCTATTGCCTTTTTCAACTGCCTCAGAGCTTTCAAATGATTTTTAGGGGGAATGGAGCAGCTTTAGCAGCTCTTTTCTTGAGCGATAATAGCTGATTTTGGATTCATCACTGTCTACCTATAGGCAGCATTGGTTTTCCCCAGGTGTTAATTTGGTACTTCTTGATGTAGAAATTAATTTTACTTTTTGATCATCCACTTGCTTCAGTATATGTGATATTTCCAGATGTTGCTGACTTAAAGAAATGCAGTAGAATCACGAAGCATTATTTTTCTTTGCAAAAAAAGTACCAATCTTTTCCAATATATTAAATTCATGTTTTCATTCCAATTAATTTGCTCTGTACAGAAAAAGGCTACTAGACTGTAGATCTCAAAAGCTTCCTTACAGCTTTTTTAGGAGATTGATGTAACTTTTATAATTTTATTCCTCTTTTACTGACATTGATTTAAGCAATTAATAACTCAGTAATTTTATATTTCAGTTCATCTAGAACTCTTGACTCATGTGTAGTCACTTTTCAACAGATGAGATGTTGCTAAAATCTTTTCCTTCTGATATATCGGTTTGGAACCAGTCTTGAAAATTGCGCCTAGTATAAAATAGTAACACCTCTTTCATAGTGAACAGCTGTGAAATACTTTCTCTGCAATCTACTTTCTCTGTTGTGGTTCTGTCTCTCCTGAATGCTTCACAGAAGCATTAGTTGATCATCTGTTCCAGCTCAAAGCAGGATTGTTGCCAGTGCTAGATCCAGCGAGTCATGATTTTGTCTGGATGAGTCTTGATACCTCTAGGGATGGAGATTCCACATCCCCTCTGGGCAACCTGTAACTGATGCTGCGCTTCTCTCTTAGTGAAAAAGTTCTGATGTCCAGTCTGAATCTGCTAATCATACCACTTAATTATTTATTGCCCTCACTGATTCTCTGGTAGTCTTCCTTTGTTTCTGACGTTAGAAAATTTTTTTTTTTTCTTCATGCCTTAAGCGTGTTGCTTGTTAAAAGCTGATTTTTGTATTGCCTTATCCTGGTTTTAAAATTTGGTGGTGGTTATCCTCTTATTTAACTCCCTTATTTTGATCTGATTTTTACTTTTTGAAGATGGCTTTTTTTGTATCTAATGCTTTCCTTCATGTTGTAGCTTTTGGAGTAACTTCAAAGTCTTTTTGGGCATGGGTTTTGTGTTGAGTGCTAATGAGGTATCTTTATATGATACTTGCTATTGTGTAATCTGAGTATGCTCTGATCACTAACACAAAATGTTTCTTTTACAGTTATGTTTTAAACTAGGTATTTTTCTTCATTTAGGATTAAACTCAGTTGCTTTTCACATGTGAGTTCTCTCATGAAAGGCTGTTATGCATGGCTAGGTCTCTTATAATAAACTAAGTATCTAGATCAAATCCATTCTGAAAGGGAATAACTTGAAAATCCTCGTTGCTGTGTTTTCTGCTTTTGTGGTCTCTTAAGTCTTACCTTTTTGTATTTGCTGTTGTCTTGCTTTTTGTTTATAAAATATTTTCTAGCCTTTTTAATATCTTCATCTTCCTGAAAAATGGCTGATGCATCAGTCAGATCTCTATCGTGAAAGCATATTGAAGAGGTTTTATTGGACTACAGAATCCTTTTATGAGGAAGGGGTAGGAATATATTCTCTAAGTTTCATTTGGTGTTTTCTGCACCAAGAATTTACTATTAAATGTTGAAACACTCTATTTTATCTTGTGTTAATAAAGCTAAAGCTTAGAGCTTCATTGTAGATTGGAGAGCGTGATAATAACATTTATTTTAAGTGGAACATCCAAGTAACTTTGTCTCTAATGCCACAGGACTCTCCTGTTTATGCTTTGCCTGACTCATGGGTTTAAGATGAAAAAGACAACTATTAAGAGAAGTTTTTGTTCTGGTAGCTGATTTAAAAGCAAAGTACACTGAACTACAGTTGTTGATGTTGTAGGTGAATAGCTAGTTTTGAATCACTGTACTTTCATTTTTGTAAATGCTTGCACTGAAAAAAATATGCTGACCCAAAGAAAATTACTTGTAACACAGAGTTGGTTTGGTGCCATCTCTGCATTCCCCAGAACACTTGAGTTAGAAAAGTTATTTTTTATTCCTTGATTATGAATCCTAAACCTTTTGCCAGTTCATGTCTCCTGCATCTCTGTGTTGCTTTGAATCCCTGTTCTCATCTATGTTGTGTATTGACTGATGTCTTCCATTCGTTTCCCCATCCCTGTGCCATTGCCCTTTCCCTGTGGTCAGTTTTCCCACCATATCAGAAAATGATGAAGATAGAGAATGTTGGTTGGTTTTTTTTTTTCATGGCTTTCAGAGTTTTGAAATTGGGATAGCTTTCCAGGAGCCCTTTAATCTTGCACAAGATGTGAGACAAATACCCCCGGATCATGGCCCAAGCGTAACAAAGAATGCCTCAGCTCCTTCCAAATAGTTATGTTACCCATTTAGGGAGCAGGAGAGGACTTTTATATCCCACCACCAAAGTGGAATGCTTGGATCTCAGCTGAACAGAGAAAAGAGGGAGAGGACTTCGGATACTGAGCTGTCGGGTCACATCCTTCTGTAAAGGAAGAGAAAATTTATCTTGGATGAGTAATAAAAAGGAAATCTTTCAACTTTGCTTTGTTCTTATTTAACTAGCATTTTCACTAAAATAAATAAGCATATGGTCTGAACAAAAAACTGTAAAACTTGACCTCTGAAAATGATAATGTTTTGCAGCAACTGTGATTCAAAAAAGTAGTTTGTTTTAATAGAAGTCACCATTTATACAATGCAATTTTGTAATTACTCTTTGCAGTTTTCTCTGTCCAGATGGTAAATATTGCCACATTGTTTACTCAGTTCTTTTTTCTTTCTGTTTTGAAAGAACAGGTCTTTTAAACTCTAATTTAAAATTGAATAATTATGCTCTGCTTAATATTTCTCTTTTTTCTCTCTCTCAAGTCAAAAAAGTATGTTACACAGGCTTATTTTTTTCTGTTCCATTTAGTTTTCTCCTCCCCAACTCATACTCCCATTCTTGTTGCTAATGAGTGTATCATCTAAAAATAGATATGTTCATCATTCTATAATATTTTGTATCTTTCTAGATTGGAGGCCAGTGTAATTGTAAGAGACATGTGTCTGGCAGACAATGCAATCAGTGCCAGGAAGGATTCTACAATCTACAACAGTCAAACCCTGATGGCTGCAGTCCCTGTAACTGTAATACCTCTGGGACAGTCAATGGAGATATTACCTGTCACCAAAATTCAGGCCAGTGCAAGTGCAAAGCAAATGTTATTGGTATGTGTAATGCAAGAGTTCGGAGCCATTTTTCTTGTTATCTCTGGAAATAAAACACACTTGATTTCTAAATGAAAAGTATAGTAAACTTCTTTGCTGAAGGCAGATTATAAAAATGAATGAAATTAACTGTTGAAAAATTATTAATTTAATAATTCTATCAAACTACAGCTTGAAGCTTAGTTTAATCAACCCTTTAGAAGTTCCTTTACGGCATAGCTACATTAGCTTACATAGCTCTATACTAATAAGTCAGAGAAATAATGTAATTTGCTTACTGCATAGATGTTTCTTTTAGGAAATTAACACTTTTTCAAAATGTTTTATACTTAATGAGTTCTAAGCAAATCGTTTCCATGCTAGTTTTCTTAATAGACCAAAATAAATGGATTTTTTTCGCAAAATATTCTGTGCTACAGGGTCCTTTGTGATAAATCTGTCCATTTTTTTCTATTATATTTCTTTGAACTGTTCCTATGAAATGCAAAATAAGTCAACATAATTCCACAGATCATGTACATAGCTACGGTTAGTTATCAAGGGCCACATAATTTTAATTTTGTAATTCAATGCCAAGCTGATTATAATAAACTGCTACCTTCTGTGTTATTTATCATTTTTTTTATGAGACGTGCTTTTTTGTTTGTTACTCCCACAGGTATTTTTCAGAAATTAGATTTGATTATAGCAATTTATTACTTCCAGCATATTTGAGGGGAGCCACAGCTACATAAGGACAAAATTTATCAAGTGCCCAAAATACACAGTATATATAATACACTTTGAAATGTTGATGTATGGGAATATTATGCAAGGAGAATTTCCTGATAAAGTGAGCCTTGCATGGTAACTGTACATGTCTCAGACTATACATATGTCTCAAAAAAAAAAAGATGCTTTTCTGCTTTGTATTAACACAACTAGTAATCTATTTTTTCTTTAGCTCACCATGATTGTGGGTTGTATTAATGATGTTCAAGTATATGTTAGTTTATAACTCAATGACTTGTGAATATTGACTTATTTGTAATATTGTGACTCTTTGTTTCTTCTTTCTTCTAATTTCCAAAAGCAAATACAAAATAACAACAAATAATGAAAATAACTCTAAACAGACATAAGCCTGAGCAGTTTCTGTCATCTTTCCTGGGGAATGCCAAGTGCCTATGTTTTCCATACAATAAAAAGGGTGCTAAGAGTAAAAAATAACCTCTGTGCATCTTAAACCCACTCTCTACATTCGATAAAAAGGACTTCAGTGCATTCTAAATTATATATTCTTTGCCTACATTTCACATTTGCATCTGTGAAAACCTTTCTTAACTCCATGGGAGTTTGGTATACAAGAAATGCGGTCTGGTTCTCACATATTTGATTGTCTATATATTACTTTAAACGTTTTCTCCCTTTGATGAAAACAATAAGAATTATTTTTATTTCCACTGAAATAGTAATACAAAAAAATGTGTAAATCTATGCTTTCTGCAAATTTATCTGTAACTATGGTAGAGGGCTGTAGTTATGCAAGTGTTTGTTCACAGGATAAAAGGCCTAATTCTTTCCAGACTGGATTCTCTTTTTTGTTTTCCAAACCAGTTGTAAATAAGCTTCTGTATGTTGGAATGTGTGCAGCAAACTTTAACAAAGAGCTTTCCTCTTTGGATTTCTAAATTGGTTTTTAGAGCAATCTGTCTATTGCCATTTTATCTATTTAAACAAACACGATAACAGAAAAATGCAACTACGGGCTGCGGTGTTATGAAACGTGAACTGTTAGAGTTAACACAACTGTTAAATCTTACTAATGATTCTATCACCAGTAAAATACATTAGCACCAATAATTTTATTAAAGTGGGTCATTCATCTAGAATAAAAAGGTAGAAGAATGTGAATTAAATGCCAAGCGTGCTAACTCCCCTGTACTTGTTAACATTGAATGTGATGCCCTGTAGGCCTTCCTCAGTATCGTTAGGAATAGATTACCTGTCAGGAATATGTATGGCATATTCAAATAAGCACTGCGCATATTTTTAAAACTGATATGATATGAATCCATGTAGACCAATTTTAATAGTTCAAAATGAGTCATAATTCTTGTTAACAATACAGTTATTTTTAAAATTTGCAGCAATAGTGGTCCTTTTTTATTTTCCTTATTGAAATTAAATGATATGCCTTAGGTGAGTCATTCATCACTGTTAAAGGAACTTGCCTTCTGTTGGAGTTTTTGAGTTTTTATCCGTATGTATAATGCATTTCCTACCATTTTTAGTTTTATTTTTCTACATGCAAGTTGCTGGATGTATTTTTGTATGGTGTTGTATTTTTTTAAATGATGACAATACTTTGCTAGAACATTGTATTTTGTATTTTTCTGTATGCAACAATTAAGTGATGACTTCATAACGAAGGATTTCCCATTGCAAGGGAAAATACATAACTGTGAATTTGCATTTTTCATATAATAATCTAGTTTGCTTTCTTGTAATGTACATTTTATAAACTAAAATACAAATGCCATGCCTTAGGGCAGGGATAAAGCAAGCAATGACTTTGAAAACAAAGCTAATAAAACTATAGGATGAAGTATGAAGAAAACAGTTTAGATTTTAATGTACTGCATGCGTTAACTAAATCATACATTTAGATAAAAATATTTCATTTTGGATTCTGGAAAACATTTTCCGCTTTCAGTAAGGGCTAACAATAAACACTAACATAAATGTAATCAATGTTAGAACTAGAAGTACAGTGTTAAGTAAATCATTCATCGTAATTATTCTAGCTTGTGTTGTCCTAGAGTATGTTTAATGTTTTTAATATAATATATAAATCTGTTATCGGAACAGATTGAGAGCACAGTGCAATTCCCTGTATATTGCATTTCCATGATATAGGGTGAAGAGTTCATGTAAGCATTGATTGTGCAACAGGTGCTGTTCTGGGGGACAAAGAGATTCATTCTGGTTTGTCTTAGAAATGTTACAAAGAACTCTCTTGCAGAAGTATCTTAAATCGTATTGAGAAGCCAGCAGAAACGCATTGCTTCTGAAACAAGTTGGAAAAGTAAACAGATTTTTGGGATGCCACTGTTATTCAATTGATTTGTGCAGCCCTGTCATTCCTGTTAATTATGCTGGTGAAGAACGTTAGTCTTTCTCTTTTTTTCAATATGTAGTATACTTACCCTTTTTTAAAATTGAGATTAATACCTCTTCAGCTTTTTTTTTTTAATTAATATCTCTTCTCTTTCCAGGTCTTAGGTGTGATAGTTGCAATTTTGGATTTAAAGCTCTCAGATATTCTAATGAAGATGGATGTGAGCCTTGTTGGTGCAACAGCCACGGCTCAGTGAACCAGTTCTGCAACCCTCTTTCTGGGCAGTGCAACTGTAAAGAACAAGTGAAAGGGCTTCACTGTGACACCTGCATGGACAACTTTTATGGGCTGGATGTAGCTGGTTGTAAGGCTTGTGAATGTAACATTGCAGGGTCGTTTTCTGGAACTGTGTGTGATGCGAAGACAGGGCAATGTGTGTGTAAACCAAATATTGGTGGAAGACAATGTGACGAATGCCTAGATGGCTACCACAAAGTACAGGAAAATCATTCCTTTGTTTGTCTGCCATGTAATTGTGATAAGGCAGGTACAGTAAATGGCTCTCTGCTTTGTGACAAATCAACAGGACAGTGTCCTTGCAAAGCTGGTGTAACTGGCCTTCAGTGCACTCAGTGCATGCTTCATACATACAACCTCAGCATGAGCAACCTTCTTGGCTGCCAGCATTGTGACTGTGATGCTCTGGGCACATTGGCAGGAACAGTTTGTGACCACATTTCTGGGCAGTGTGTCTGTTTGCCTCAGCGTCAGGGGAGAAGGTGTAACGAGTGTAAACCAGGTAAGGAAATTGGAAGACAATCTATTTGATGTAGTGAGTTTTGCTTTGTTGGATATCATCATAGTTCCTACAGGTTTTAATGTGTGTTTAAACAGCTTCATGTCTGATATGTCTCTGGCTTATGTTATTGTTTTTCCAGTTCTTCCTAACTGTGTGAGTGAGAAGGAAGTATTAATTTCCGATCTCCATTTATCCTGTTGCTAGAGGTTGTATAATTTGTGGTGTTACTGCAGTTTTGACATGTCCAAAATAAGGTTAGGTCTAGTTCTTCTAGATATTGAGAAAATATGCAAATCGTCATGGCCTGTTCACTGAATAAGAGGTAAACTAGCATAGTTTGATGAACAACAGCTATCCTCATAAATGTGGATTTGGAAGACAGAGTGCAGTCTCTTCAGGAAGGGCAGTTCATGCATAAAGCTGAGCATGGCTGGAGGTACAGAAATGGTTGCTTAGACTTTGAGGCTGGCAAACATGCCACTTAGAAAGCATTCACCTGCCATGCTGTGTCAAGGATGTGCTGGCTTACAGTTCAGCCCTACAAGTGGGTCATACTGCAGTTGCTACATATCAGTTCAAAATTTTGTACCATATTACTGTAAACAGAGTTTAAATGTTCATTGTAAGTGGGAAGATCTGTAGTTATATTTTAATGTTTTTGTTTTAAAAAGCAGGTGGGTAAAGTGAAACTATAGGTAATATTAACCTACCCTTAGTAATAATATTAAACAGATAGATTTAGTTCAAGGTAAATACATATGAGATTTATTAAAGTAGCAGGTCACATTAAAAGGTACATTATAGCTCCATTGGTTTTAATATGCCATTCAATAATTTGAACAGAGGTTAAAAATGCTGCTTAACCTCCATTAAGTATTTTTAAAAATACTTTCATTTGAATTATTTTAGATACATATACTAATAAATAAGGCAGCGTTCTGTTTTTCTTAGTTCCTCCTCTAGTGCTGTTTGACCTGCTAACCCTCTACAGCAGCCACTTAATCAGAGATCGGCAGAGGAGTGATGTCAAGGCTTCCCGAGTCAGTGACCGCCCTTGTCCTTGAAAAAGAAAGGCCAGGGTTTATGCAGAACTAAATGGTTTAAAAAGGTTTAATTGATAGTATGAACAGACTGGTTTTTAGAAGAGCTTACATGGCACTCAGAGGAATACTTCCACAATAGTTCCTGTTTAAAAAAAAAAACCTTATGGTAAGAATTATTTTTACATTTTCTAAGTAATAAGTATAAGCATGTATGTGCTGAACACTGAACTCTCTTCTCCAGGTGAAAGTGTAAATCCTTGTCATTGTAAAAGCATTGTATTGCTCTTAGTGTAGCACAGTGTACTGCAGTATTTTCACTAACATTTCAGTGCTGATCCCAGCATGAGCTCATTTAGATATTTAATGTATCTTTTATATAAATATTCTTTATTTAGTGTGTTCAAAGGAGAGTTTTCTATAAAGCAGCAGTTAGTATAACCTGCTAGTAATACTGGCATTAAGTTGTAAATGTATGGAAGAGTTTAATTGGTTTCAAGTACTCTAAACTTAATGTCCTATGGCTTTGCCTTGGGACAAAGATAAGAAAATGTATTCCAAGTCTGTATGTAGCCAGCGCAGCCTAATTAAAAGCACAAATTAATTAGTTAAAACTGGCAGCCCTAAAAACATACTGAGGACTTTCTTAGGTTGTTGGGACATTTCAACTCTGTGGTCTGAGTTTTCTTAGTGGAAACCACCCCGAGTACTGTGTTCAGCTCTGGGGTGCCCAACATAAGAAGAACATGGAGCTGTTGGAACGAGTCCAGAGGAGGGCCACAAAGATGATCAGAGGGCTGGAGCACCTCTCCTATGAAGACAGGCTGCGAGAGTTGAGGCTGTTCAGCCTGGAGAAGAGAAGGCTCCAGGGAGACCTTCTAGCAGCCTTCCAGTACCTGAAGGGGGCCTACAGGAAAGCGGGAGAGGGGCTTTTTACAAGGGCAAGTAGTGACAGGACGAGGGGGAACGGTTTTAAACTGAAAGAGGATAGATTTAGATTAGCTATTAGGAAGAAATTCTTGACTGTGAGGGTTGTGAGACACTGGAACAGGTTGCCCAGAGAAGTAGTGACTGCACCCTCCCTGGCAGTGTTTGAGGCCAGGTTGGATGAGGCTTTGGGCAACCTGGTCTAGAGGAAAGGTGTCCGTGCCTGTGGCAGGGGGGTTGGAACTAGATGATCTTTAAGGTCCCTTCCAACCGAAACCAGTTTATGATTCTAATACAGGTCATGTCTCTTCCCCCCGCCTCCGCCCTGTGTAATTCTAAGTCTGTTATAATTAGTGGTATTTAAAATAACATCTTATTGTAGCACATCTTCTGTGTGCTTTGATTAAAATTTGAGAGATTTCCAAAGGTTACCAAAATCTTAATGCAGGAAGAGTTGCCAATGGAGAAAAATTCAAACTGGATGCAACTTCGGGAAATTATTTTATTACAAGGTTTAAAAAACAAAACAAACAAACAAACAAACCAAAACAAAAAAACAAAACTCTTTCCAGAGCATTCAGCCATGTGCTTCATCTATTAGACTCTATCCATGACCTGCTGTGTTCCAGATTGTTCTCATACAAGTAACATTTCTGGTAGATTTCTGTACATTTACATTTTTTTAAAACTAATGGTGTATGCAAGGAGAGGAACACTTGATCCTAACATGAAAGCAAATGAAAGAGCAGTTTTACTTTGTATATAAACTCACTTTTGAGATGTCCTAGGTTGCAGTGGTAGAAAACAGATCTTTCTAGTCCTGAAATAGTTGTGAACAGTTTGTCCCTCCCTCATTCCGGGACTGTATTGCCACATCAGCTGGGATTTGTGCCGTGCAAATCCTGTTCAACGCAGGTCTTGGATCCTGTTAAGAAAGCAGCAAAGCTGTAAAGAAAAAAAAAACAACGCATTTTGTAAGTTCTTTACTCAATTCCCACAGCTTTTCATGGAATGGTATGTAGTATGGAAAAGATGTAAACCAGCAAGTAGGATGTGTGACCGGACACCAGTTTCTGTGTATATACTACCTCTCTTCTTGGCCAGAAAAATGTGAAGTATGTTGTGACAACATTGTCAGTTTTGTTAACTGCATTTTGAAGCACAGACTGTGGTTAAGAAATGAGCATTACCACCATAATTGGTAAGCATGTAAAAGTGCTAAGGAATTGTTCGAGTATTCCTTTTCTGTGAGCTATACATGGGAGAAATAGTAAGAGTGTGGTTAAAAAACGAAGCTGAATACTTTGCTATGACTTTAATTCTTCCTTTTGAAGAGTATGTTTGATTGACAAATGTGATCAGTTATGGTTGAAAAAAATCTGAAAAAGAATAAGCATAATACTAGTTATATACGTAGATCTTGTAGAGATTTGCAGTGACTGTCTTAAAATTGGAAATTGGCTCTATTATACAACAGTGGGTCCTTCATAAAGCAACTTTCGTGAGCCCTTCTAACCTTGCTGTAAATTAAGCTTGCATTACGTTGTTTCTTACTCTTTCCTGACAAATTTTGGGTAGTAGAAGTAAATAATAATTATGGTCATGACAAACAAGTATGAATTTGTAATCCAGTGTCTCTTCTTTTTTTTTCTACATTTAATAGTATCAATTTACTTATAAATTAGTTGGGGGAAGGACTTTCTCTTATTTTTCTATCCCTCACTTTTACTTTGAAAAAAATTTTTACTTTTACTTGCTACTTCTGGAAAAAAAAAAAAAAGTTAGTATCCAGAAAGTTAGTTAAACTTTTAGAGCATTTCTAAAAGATTATTATAAAAAAATATCATACCAAATCCTTCACTGCTCTACAGTGGTTTAGGCGGTATGACATTAGGAGAGCCAGGATGTTTAACATTAAGGCATAGGTTCTTTATAATTATGAATTTCACTGCTATGGCAAAAGCAGTATATACTGTAGTGATCAATTCTGCTCAGCTAAAATGAATTTATTTTCTAGAGTTGTGTTTATTTACCCACTATATTCTTTTCTTAGACACTGGTTTCATGCAAAATTTCAGATGGACAACGATCTGTTTTAGCCTGAGTGCTTATCATTTACTGCAGCTATAAACTGGGTCCTGAAGAAGTGCTTTGACCTTCTGCAGGAGTCCAGGCTTAAACTTGTTTCCTATCTTCCTGTTACGTTCTTTGAGTGGAGTCGTTCATTGTGCTCAAGAGTGACATTGCTGGGAAATGGTCTCCTCTCATTTATGCACAGGATGGGCACTGTACTGTGCAAACAACTGCAATACAAGATAATACATGCTGCCTCACTAATAACTTCAAGCTATTCAGTCTCTGTGGTGGCTCAGTTCAGAGCCTCTCTAGAATAAAGTGCCAACAGCATGATTTTTTATGATGCGAATGTATGTTAACTGGAGACTGATATCACTTCACTGTCCACTTGAGATTTATCTCACTGAGGACCAGAGGCTAAACTTGAACAAAGATTTGAGCAGTAAAATTCTAATGTTTTCAGTTTGTTTAGTTCCTCTGCTATTTGGATATGAGCTCACAGCACAACACTGCTGTGAAGACAGAGAATACCACCCTAGGGGTATATATATAAAGCTATCTCTTGTAAGACAAAATAAATAATAAGGCCTTGGGTGATATGACATGTTACAATACAATTTTGGGCTTTTTATTATAGAGCAGGACATCAGAAAGCTGTTGGACAGCAAAAAAGATTCAGTAACCGAGAACATGACTAAGAAGAAACTGATTGAACTGGAGAGAGAGGAAAGGTTTCTGTGAAGTCTGTGCAAATATTGTGTATCTGAGTAACAGTTTAAATTCTTCTATTGAAGTTGTGCAATAATAATTAATAGTAGCCAACTGTCAGAGATAAACTATCAATGGCCCTGTCTTAGGACTGATGTTCAAAGATAGGTTCTTGCAGTTGACAAGTGCTAGTTAATAGTGTTACCATCATCATTTGCAGAACTCATACATGTTGCTACATTTTTAATCAACTGTACCATTAAAAAAAAAAGATCAGAGCAATTTGTATGAAAAACTCAGAAAAATATCCTTTAATAATCAGGTAAAAATAGAAAATAATTTTGGAAAATTATGTAATTATACTTCTTACTGGTGTTCTGTTATTTGAATTGTCTTCTGATCACACATATAGAAAAGACAATAGTAAGAATGGAAGAAGTCCATAGTTAGCAAAACAGATTATGCAAGTGGTACAGCATCGTTAAAAAAATGTGCTTAAAAGCTCTTTTGTTGGAAATTTCAGGCGAGGCTGTGAATAATGGGTAAGTTCTTCAATGACCAGGTTAGAGGTGTATAAACTGTAACTGTATTTTTCAGTAATGTGTTAGATACTTGCATAGATAAAGATTTATTGTGAGGGCAACAGAATGAGAGATATATAGTAGAAGCATACCAAATATACTGTGGAGAAGGTGAAGTGAATGCTCCAGTTCATAACTGGAAATAATACAGGAACAGAAGGATGGGATTCAAAATGAACACTTTTTTTATAGCAAATAAGTAACTTTTTTTCATCAGTTTATTAGTTGCCATAAAAGTATTCGTGTAGGATACAAGCTATATGTTGAGGAGGAGTAAAATATAAATTTTACATAACTTGGGAATGCTCATCAAATGTAGGTTTTTCTAAGAAACATCCTCATGTTTCAAGGGTTAACCAACCACTGGTTGAGAAAGATTAAGAGATGTTCTTAAGAAAATATGTGCATTTCTTACATTTTACAACTGGCCATTGTCAGAGATGAGATCCCAGGCTAGAATGGATAAATGTCTGATCTTGTATATTATTTTTTATGTTGCTACTGCTTGTGGTGCATTCATTAGTACCTCTCATGTCCTTGGGTCTTTGCTTTCCCCACGGACACGTTAATGTACTCCCCTATTTTGCATTTGCTCTGTCTAAAATAAAGTCTGAAGAGAGAATAAAAAATTGGAGTTGGCAACTGGAGGATTAATAATAGCTTTACAAAATGCCAATTAGAAGATTTAGAAGCTCAGCTCTGCAGGAGGACTATATTACTTTATTTGAGTTGATATTACCTAAGCTTTAGTTCTGTTGTTTCATCCCTGATTATACACAAGTTAATAATCTTACTGTGTTCACTTTTTGCATATTATCTGTTCTCAAAATCCCTTTATTTTCCAGGTTTTTATTTTTCTCCATCCAGTGTCACTGGCTGTCTGCCATGCCTGTGCCACATAGCTGGTTCAGTGAATCAGAGCTGTGATAAACTAACTGGCCAATGTGTTTGCCAAGATGCCTCTGTAACAGGACAGACATGTGAACGTTGCAAAGAACTTTATTTTGGATTTGACTCTGTCACAGGGAGGTGAGTGTTTCTTTTTTACAGGTCACTTCTGACCTCCTTGTTATATTTTTCTCATAGAAGCTCATTCAAAGGTTTAGTGATGATAAGAAGATGTGCTGTAGTTACGTTAATACTTCTTTGAATTCATGTGTGCGCTCTGATTTACGTGTGGTACGTTATACAACGCTCTGTGCTCCCATGAGCTGAATGAAATAGAAGTTTTGCCACAGACTTAAGTAGAAACAACATGACAACTGCATGAAGCTGATGCTATGTAATATTAGGGGGATGAAGAAAGACTACAAGGCCCTAGGACGGTTGGTGAAAGAGTCTGGGGCACAGGTTGTTTTCTCTTCCCTCCTTCCATTTTCAGGTGATGACGTGGGATGGAATAGTAGGATTCTCTCTATTAATGCCTGGCTATGAGACTGGTGCTACAGGCAGGGCTTTGGGTTCTTTGATAATGGCTGGTTTTATAAGACGCCAGGCGTGACCGTAATACATGGGAAAGGTTTATGTCGTAGGGGCAAAAGGGTTCTGGGACAGGAATTAGCAGGGCTCATTCGGAGAGCTTTAAACTAGATTCGAAGGGAGATGGGGTAGTAGCTGGGCTTGCACCACTGGGGCAACGCTCTAGTGTTGAGGTAGACCAGGAGGCCTCCCATCCCCCTGGGGTGAAATCGGTGTGCTCAGCTCGCTCCCTGAAATGCCTGTACACCAATGCGCGCAGCATGGGGAATAAACAGGAGGAGTTGGAAATCCATGTTCGGTCAGGGGGCTATGATTTAGTGGCAATCACAGAGACTTGGTGGGACACCTCGCATGACTGGAATGTGGTCATGGATGGCTATGTCTTGTTCAGGAAAGACAGGCCGCTAAGGAGAAGTGGTGGAGTTGCTCTTTATGTGAGTGAGCAGCTAGAATGTATTGAGTTCTGTCCAGGGGTGGATCAGGAGCGAATTGAGAGTTTGTGGGTGCGAATTAAGGGGCAGGCTGGCAGGGGTGATACTGTTGTGGGTGTCTATTACAGGCCACCGGATCAGGATGAGGAGGGTGATGAGGCCTTCTACAGGCAGCTGAGAGCAGTCTCGCAATTACAGGGCCTGGTTGTCATGGGGGATTTCAACTACCCTGATATTTGCTGGGAGGCCTACTCAGCCAGCCATCCTCAGTCCAGGAGGTTCCTCCAGTGCATTGATGATAACTTTCTGATGCAAATGGTGGATGAGCCAACTAGGAGAGGAGCGCTGCTGGATCTGATCCTTACTAACAAGGAGGGTCTGGTTGAAGAGGTGAAGGTTGAGGGCAGCCTTGGTTGTAGTGACCATGAGATGGTAGAGTTCAGGATCTCATGTGGCAGGACCAGAATAGCTAGCAGAATCACAACCCTGGACTTCAGGAGGGCCAACTTCGGCCTTTTCAAGCAATTGCTAGGGGAAATCCCATGGGACAGGGTACTAGAAGGTAAGGGGGCCCAAGATAGTTGGTTAGCATTCAAGGACTGCTTCTTCCGAGCTCAAGATCAGAGCATCCCAACAGGTAGAAAGTCAAGGAAGGGTACCAGGAGACCTGCATGGTTGAACAGGGAACTGCTGGGCAAACTCAAGTGGAAGAAGAGGGTGTACAGATCATGGAAGGAGGGGCTGGCCACTTGGGAGGAATATAAGTCTGTTGTCAGAGGATGTAGGGAGGCAACTAGGAAAGCTAAGGCCTCCTTGGAATTAAACCTTGCAAGAGAGGTCAAGGACAACAGAAAGGGCTTCTTCAAATACATTGCAGGTAAAGCCAACACTAGAGGCAATGTAGGCCCACTGATGAATGAGGTGGGGGCCCTGGAGACAGAGGATAAAAAGAAGGCGGAGTTACTGAATGCCTTCTTTGCCTCTGTCTATACTGCTGGAGGCTGTCCTGAGGAGCCCTGGACCCCTGAGGCCCCAGAAGAAGTCAGGATAGAGGAGGAATCTGTCTTGGTAGATGAGGGCTGGGTCAGGGACCAATTAAGCAATGTGGACATCCATAAATCCATGGGCCCTGATGGGATGCACCTGCGGGTGCTGAGGGAGCTGGCGGAAGTCATTGCTAGGCCACTCTCCATCATCTTTGCTAAGTCGTGGGCAACGGGAGAGGTGCCTGAGGACGGGAGGAAAGCGAATGTCACTCCAGTCTTCAAAAAGGGCAAGAAGGAGGACCCGGGTAACTATAGACCGGTCAGCCTCACCTCCATCCCCGGAAAGGTGATGGAACAACTTGTTCTTGGTGCTGTCTCTAGGCACATCAAGGATAGGGGGATCATTAGGGGCACTCCGCATGGCTTCACCAAGGGGAAGTCATGCTTAACCAACTTGATAGCCTTTTATGAGGACGTCACCCGGTGGATAGATGATGGTAAAGCTGTGGATGTGGTCTATCTCGATTTCAGTAAAGCGTTTGACACGGTCTCCCACAGCATCCTCGCAGCTAAACTGAGGAAGTGTGGTCTGGATGATCGGGTAGTGAGGTGGATTGTGAACTGGCTGAAGGAAAGAAGCCAGAGAGTGGTGGTCAATGGGACAGAGTCCAGTTGGAGGCCTGTGTCTGGCGGAGTCCCTCAAGGGTCGGTACTGGGACCAGTTCTATTCAATATATTCATTAATGACTTGGATGAGGGAATAGAGTGCACTGTCAGCAAGTTCGCTGATGACACAAAACTGGGAGGAGTGGCTGACACACCGGAAGGCTGCGCAGCCATTCAGAGGGACCTGGACAGGCTGGAGAGTTGGGCGGGGAGAAATTTAATGAAATATAACAAGGGCAAGTGTAGAGTCCTGCATCTGGGCAAGAACAACCCCATGCACCAGTACAAGTTGGGGGCAGAGCTGTTGGAGAGCAGCGTAGGGGAAAGGGACCTGGGGGTCCTAGTGGACAACAGGATGACCATGAGCCAGCAGTGTGCCCTTGTGGCCAAGAAGGCCAATGGCATCCTGGGGTGTATTAGAAGGGGTGTGGTTAGCAGGTCGAGGGAGGTTCTCCTCCCCCTCTACTCTGCCCTGGTGAGGCCACATCTGGAGTATTGTGTCCAGTTCTGGGCCCCTCAGTTCAAGAAGGACAGGGAACTGCTAGAGAGAGTCCAGCGCAGAGCCACGAAGATGATTAAGGGAGTGGAACATGTCCCTTATGAGGAGAGGCTGAGGGAGCTGGGTCTCTTTAGCTTAGAGAAGAGGAGACTGAGGGGTGACCTCATTAATGTTTATAAATATGTAAAGGGCAAGTGTCATGAGGATGGAGCCAGGCTCTTCTCAGTGACATCCCTTGACAGGACAAGGGGCAATGGGTGCAAGCTGGAACACAGGAGGTTCCACATAAATATGAGGAAAACCTTCTTTACGGTGAGGGTGACCGAACACTGGAACATGCTGCCCAGAGAGGTTGTGGAGTCTCCTTCTCTGGAGACATTCAAAAACCGCCTGGATGCGTTCCTGTGTGATATGGTCTAGGCAATCCTGCTCCGGCAGGGGGATTGGACTAGATGACCTTTCGAGGTCCCTTCCAATCCCTAACGTTCTGTGATTCTGTGATTATCTCTCATTGGTAATTGTTTCTCCTCTACATCTTCAGTAAGGTATGTTGGTTTCTGAGGTGTTAATCATTGATTATTAAAATATGGGTAATAAGCCATTTTTATAGCTAGTGAATGCTTTTGAAGATTTCAGAAAGACGTTTTAATGTAAAAAGAATGTAAAAAATTAGATATCCCTGTCTTTCCAAATTTCTTTTAGCAGCAGCAGTTGAAATAGTCACACCACCTTTCCACTTAAAAATCCATTTATCTGAAGCAGTGTATTCTTTTTCAGCATTTAGTTATGTGCCACAGGGTAAATTGTTTATCTGATGTAGCCTGGAGCCTCTAGGTACACTGAAAGTATATGGATATATTCCCTGGAATGTAAGGGGAAAAACGTATCTATAGGTAGTGCATTGTTATTCCACCTATTGCTCTATCTTTCTTTTCTAGGATCATCTTTCTTGCTTAATCCTCAGAGTCTCAATTTCCTTTTAAATACTGTCCAGAAAGATTGCATGGCTCTAATGCTATCGTATTTTCATGCAGACCAATGGTGTTAAATTGTTTTGTTATATTTAGTACTTTTGCCTTTAAAAAATGAAAAACCACAGGCAGAAGCAAAATCTGTACAACATTCCCCTCCCCGTGCTCCTTTCCCCCAGCTAGTGTGGGGAAGACATGCTTTTAGGCAGTGATTATCAATGTCATCTTGCATATACTTGACATTATTCTGCAGATTTTTCACTTTAACTTTTATGTTACTGTCACTCATTAGGAGATTTTTAAAATTATTTTTTACTGTTGCGGGTCACAGAGGCATCTGCTAATGGCCATAAAGTAATCTGTAGGAATAAGGACTTCCTATTTTCACTTCCTGTCGTTTCTAATGGTAAGGAATAAAATCTGTGTAATATTAAAGTTCCCTTTTAAATATATTTTCCTCATTATTAATGATTTTTTTTTTAGTTACTTGGAATAGATTTCCCCCCCGCCCCAGTTTTAGCAGATGATGTAGAGGTTTATGTCTGTGTTAAGCAATAGCTCTCCCAAACTAGATATTGGCCTCCAATTACTTGCACTTTGAGCTGTCTTCTGAAATTCAAAATGTGGAAATATCTAGAATTATCTAGATCCAGATCTTGTAAAGATAGAACGTTTTTACAGTTCTGGAATTTGAATCAGAGTTGGCTTTAATGCCTTAATACTACTTAATCCTCATGTCAGTATTGAAGACTGCTCTGGTAGTACATTAACATCATTAACTTGTGTTGCATATGTGTGACTTCCTTTTGTTTAGCATCTACTGGGGCAATGTACCTCTGCTCCTCAGGCAGAAACATTTATACACAGAAAATTGTAATCCAGGTCTTTATTTGTTAATCTATTTTAATCCATTTCTTTAACTGTTAATATCTTCTTAAAAAGAGGAATGTGCTTTTTCTTTCTTTGTAAAGTTGCAAAGTCGTTTAAACCCTTCTTGATCCAAGTGTCTTTTAAGGACTCTGTGGTTACAGAACGAAAAGGGTATGAGCTATCTGTAGTGGCAAAGACGTATCTGTCTTGGCACAATAGCAGAAAAGAAGCAAAAATAGCGACACGGAGAACGAGGCTTTTAAATTCTCCCACTCTCAGAGGAATATATATGTGAGCTGATTTACTTTCTGATGTTCCTGAGATAAAACAGAAACTCCATATTTTTTTAATGCATTTTACTTTATGAAGCAGGAAAATTTCTTCGTCAATTAAAGAATTACAGATGCTGGATGTTTGCCGTGGTCTGAACAGATCTGTAACGGTTGTGGGCATTGGTACACATTTGAAATGCTTTACCTCTGTATTGTTTACTGTAATGAACTGGTCAATGAACATCACAAATTGTTTATCTATATATATATATCTTGACAGATTACTGTTTATGAAATCCATTTAGCAAGTGAGGTTTTCCCATAAGGATGAAAAATGAAGATTTTAAACAGATTGCCGGAGAGGCTCTAACTGCACCTAGAGAGTCAATGTAATAAAGGTTTCTCTATATTAATATTACAAAAACCATTTATCCTCACAAAATCAATATTGCAATTCATCTTGGCCTGACATTTCTCTTTCCATGTTTTAAAAGTCTGTTTTCCTTGATTATATATAATTCTGTTTTAATAAAACTCAAATATATTTGACTCAGTGTATCTTGAAGAAGTAGTATTTAACAAGAATGATGAAAAAATTTCTTACATGATTAAAAATTTCAAAGAATTAGTTATTTTTTAAAAAAATCCTTAAGTGACTGAATCCTTAATCCTGACTGAAAAGCATGAGCTATGCATAACAACAAAGCCAGTTCTGGTGTTCTGTAGTGTAAGAAAATGATGCGTGTGATTACACAAATATAACGTGTAATTCTGTGGAACAGAATATGATAACATGTATGCTGCTGGCTGCAGGATCTGGAGCCTAATTCAGTATAGGTGGAGGTAGGGAGTCTACACTTTTCCTAGAAGTAAATGCAACTATTTCAAGCAGAAAGAAGCAACCCCACCCTGCCAGGCACTGAAAACTATTGCCGTGACTGTATGTGCATGTGAATTTCATTGTCTCGTGTGTGAATGATAATGAAAACTGGAATACTCAAGGGGCCCTTATTCATAAGAGGTGCGGTAATATACAGGAGCAGTAAGAGAACCTTGTCTTTTGCTGTTTACCTATTGAGACACTTTTGTTAACACCCTCCCCAAACTCTATGCACTAAATATCTTCACGTAATGAAATTATAAAATAATAAAGTACTGTCTTACTGAGCAAATAATTCTGTCTTCATTTTTTTCTCTAACTAAACCATTTTTTTGAAGTCATGACATTTAAATATTCTAAACAAAACCTCTATTTGAAGGGGATTTGGATGCACTGTCTACAGATGAAAAAACTTAATACAGTTTGAAAAAAATGCCCTTTTCTCTTGACTATAAAAGAGAGCAAACTACAGTACAGTGGTTTCCAAGAGAGAATGTATTTTATTTATTCCCAAAAGGATATTAGTCCATAAAACAAATTTGCAGCTTATTTTGCAGCTTTAGCTTTTATCAGCCTTTTTAAGGGTGTTGAATGATTACCCAGGAGATCACACAGCATGAGCTGCTGTGAGTAAAGAAACTCTAATAGAGAGAGCTCTGTGATGGGCAGAAAATGTATGTGAAGAGTTTTCTTAAACTTGTTTAAAAATCTGTCACATTTAATGTCTATTTCACTGATTATTGACCTGAATTTTAGTGTCCTAATGTGAAAACAGCTTCCACCCTCCCCTCCTCTCTCCCTCGCCTTAAAAATCTGATATCTAAAACATAACTGAACTCACTTTTGTTTCTGCCTTCATATAGATAGAAAGAGGTAGACCAAGGTGACGGTGATGACTGGAAAAATGAAGTAACTTGTGTGAAGGCACCACCACCTGTTTACTCAGATCTGGTGAAACTGGCCAAGGAAAGATCAGCCAAACATAAATCAACAACTCTTGTCTAGTCTTAGGGTTAGCAGAGCAAAGGGGACATGGCATGACCGTCTCTCCCTTGGACTTCTCCAAGGTCTTTTTGCTGCTTCATCATCTTGGGACTTGGCATCTTGGAATAATTTAAGATTCCCTCTAGACTGATGTTGCTTATGCCTCAGAATGGGACTTTTCCAGCTCATGTGTAGATTTCTCATTATGTTTAACTGCACTGTACAGTCCCACATTTCTCCCAGCCCATGTTTTTTCAAAACTCTTTTAATCTGCAGAAATTAAAATATAGTGAAATTAGAAGCTAAAGTACAAGGTTTTATTTGCCATTGTTGACTTTCTGTTATGACTAATAATGGCAGTCTGTATTGCAATGGGTAGCATAACAATATTTGCAGTAAGGAGAAAATTGCTTTGCTTAACTTCTGAGGTATTCTGAGTCTTTGAATATTTGTAGAATCTGACATTGGCATCCCTGCTATAATGAATGCCAGTGGGGAAATAGTACATCAAGTGAAACACAAGTTGTTTGTGAGAGTTTTCACATGCAAAAGCCAAATAATAAATTAATTCTGAAAGTACTCTACTGATGCCAGAGAGATTTACAGAATTGAAATGTGGCATTTGTGTGATACCAATGCTTTTTTTTTTTTGTTGTTATTTTTAATTAAAAAATAATTTAATTTACACATTTAATTTTTTTTTTTTAGTTATTTTCAGTTTTTTCCGTTAGGCTGCAAAGAAAATGTGCTTTCTGTTACAATATTCATATTTCTGCTATTTTGTTTCCTTTCACTCTTTCAATTTGAGAATTTTTTTCTCCCAATTTTTGTCTACATTCATTCTCCTTTATTCACAGCATGTTATTTTTTCAACTTCAATTTGCCTTTGTGGACAAGAAATTATTAATTGATTTTTTTTTTTTTCGACAAAAGCCTCGTTTCCTCTAAGTTGGAATGTTGCATATTTTGTGCGGAAACCTACGAAACTGGTTGCACATGTATCACTGAACTCTACAGCTCTGCAAGAAAGGTTGCAGGACTGAGTGCATAGTGTGGTTCTTACGAAACATTAGCATCCTTTTTTTGTATGGATCAATACATATAAAAGCTCTTTAATTCTAAGCAGTTTTTATCTAAATTAGAATATTATTCTGGCATTGAGATTTTAATGTTTATTTTTATAATGGGCACCTTTTTTGTAAGTTACCTTTTTTTTTATCAGGCTAATAGATTTTCTACTGTGTCTCATGCTACTGAACTCTTTATGATTTTTTAATTATGTCACCCAAGAATCTTATAAACAAAACCCTACTGTGCTTAACTGGAGTGTTAATGTGTTTTGATCACTTCCTTGATTTGTTTTTGTTTATAGATGTCAGCACTGTAATTGTCATCCTGCAGGAGCCATTAGTGGGACTTGTCATCTTGTTACTGGACAGTGTGTTTGTAAACAATTTGTAACTGGCTTGAAATGTGACAACTGTGTTCCTGATGCTAGTAATTTGGATGTCCACAACCTATTTGGCTGCAGTAAAAGTAAGTGGATGTTAGGTCTTAAAAGCATGTCTTTCAAATTAATGTTTTTTTATTGATTTAGTGAGTATTAAATTAGATCACTGGGTTTGACTTCCCCCCCTCATAGTTCTCGTTCCTGAAGTTTGGGTGATTTTCACTGTGAGTATCTTAGGAGTGTGTTCTGGAGAGATGTACAGAATGTTTCATGTCATACAAACATCTGATGCTTGTAGTCTAACCCAGGGAATAAGTAATGGCCCATAGTTCCCTTGCATTTCCCATCATGTTCTTTGTAGTGACTGGTGCAGAGTTCACCTTTTAGTCACACGAATGCAATAGTACAACTTATAGCTTAGCCCCCTTTTCTGCCATTGACAGGAGGCAGGAGACCTGTCTTCAGAAGGTCTGAAGAACAGAAAGTCTGTTGAAGACCTGCTCCTGGTGATCAGTTCAAAATCTGCTCCTCAGTACAATGTAGCTTTGCCTTTCTCCTTCTGGGGCTTTTTTTCAATCAGTTTGGGAAAATATGCGATGTGGTGTAACAGAGCATCATAAATCAGCGTGTGTGAGGTGGGGCTAATGCTGTATTGATGGTCAAATCATGAATTGTAATGAAACACATTGCAATGGAACATTGTGCCCAGGTGGCCAAGAAGGCCAACAGCATCCTAGCCTGTATCAGGAATAGTGTGGCCAGCAGGACAAGGGAAGTGATCGTCCCTGTGTACTCAGCACTGGTGAGGCTGCACCTTGAATACTGTGTCCAGTTCTGGGCCCCTTACTACAAGAAAGACATGGAGGTGCTGGAGAGAATCCAAAGAAGGGCAACGAAGCTAGTGAAGGGTTTGGAGAACAAATCTTATGAGGAGCAGCTGAGGGAACTGGAGTTGTTTAGTCTGGAGAAAAGGAGGCTCAGGGGAGACTTTATTGCTGTCTACAAATATGTGAAAGGAGGTTATAGCGAGGAGGGTGTTAGCCTCTTCTCCCAGGTAACAAGCGATAGGACAAGAGGAAATGACCTCGAGTTGTGCCAGGGGAGGTTTAGATTGGATATCAGGAAAAAAATCTTCACTGAAAGGGTTATCAAGTATTGGGACAGGCTGCCCAGGCAAGTGGTGGAGTCACCATCCCTGGAGGTATTTAAAAGATGTGTAGATGTTGTGCTTAGGGACTTGGTTTAGTGGTGGACTTGGCAGTGCTAGGTTAACAGTTGGACTTGATGATCTTAAAGGTCCTTTCCAACCAGAATGATTCTATGATTCTCTCTGGAGTGCTGCCCTTGCAATAAGTCTCAATATGAAGACATGGCACAATTTCAGCCTTTATTTGTGTCATAAGTAGTCAAAATCAAATGTTCAGATTTGCTCACCAGTGAAGAGTCTAAGCTGTCAGGGATTTTAAAGAAGGAGAGGAAAAATACTATATGTAATAAAACTAAATTTTATGTTGCCTTCAGTTCAATGTTCAGAAATGGGCTTTGAGGACCTCATACCATGCAATGCCAAACTGTGGGGGTAGGACCTCAGCTAATTCTGAAAAAATTGCGTTACGTTTTTGTGACACACCTTACTGCCATACACAGTTAACAGCCCAGTCTTGGAAGTCATGTAACCAGTTACTGAGGTACTCTGCAGATGCTGATTGATAATTCTGTCAGCAGGCCTAATTAATAGTGGCCAGACTGGTCCTACCGTGAGAATTAGCTCAGGTAGCCATGTGTAATGCAACAACAAGGTTAGACGTTCCCAGTTGATGTCTGGAGTATGTTTCTGGATCCTCCTTCAACAAAACATTTAGTTGTATATTTTGCATAGGTATTTATATGACATTCATCATTGTGATATGCCCACACTGTAGATTTGCAAGTAGAGATTTACATGCACAAAGAGTTTGGACAGACAGCTCTCACTTTGATTCTAGTTCATATTTCATTGTAAATTGGTTTAAATTTCAAATAATATGCATTGCAGAATGCACAGTGCTATAAATGGGGTAGAATGAAGAGACCAATTTGTTTCCAAAGATGATTTTTTTTTTTCACTAAGTTTGGAAGTGCTTAGGTACAGTTTTGGCTTCTTTTTTTCCCCATACTTTTCTGTAGAAGGCCTAGGATCTATTCATTTAGTTGATTGGCTTGTTTCTTTAAAACATGTAGGATGTTTCAACTGAATATATAATAATAATAATACATGGCACATTTATGCTGCTGTTCATCTTCAAAGAGCTTTACAAACATAAACCAACCTACTTATTTATGTTGGGATATACATTGGATAAAGGTCAATGGCAATTCAACTGTAAAATTGATTAATAATAACAGATAAATAATATCATAGATTTTAGTTAGAAAAAAATGCAACAGACAGTATTGTAAATTACAAGCGGAGTCCTCTTCTGGACATAAATGATATAGCAATTGCAGTCTTTTGGTTATTCATACGAAAATAATTTAACTTGTTGCACAGATACGGAGCTTTGCCTAGCTTGATATTTGTGGTTATTTTCATTGCAGAACAGGTACCATTACTGGTTATAAGTCTTTGCCAAGGGAAGCAAACATAAGTTGCTGTCACTGTCCAACTAACATTCTTTAAGGAGAAGTCCTATTTTCAATTTTTCTGCCCAACAATATCTTAGATGCTTCATAAAAACATCTAAAATACCATACTTTGCTTACACATCTAAAATGCAAATCAGCAAACACAATGTGCAGTAGTCTGAGAATGGATAATGAAGGTTATGCTTGTAAATTTCTATGATTGCTCAGGTCTTGTAAGCATGTGTTACATGTAGAGAAAATTTCAAAAATGCCAAAGGGGTTTAGGAGCGCTTGTTTCCTTTGATTCTCAGACTTTATTCCTGTAGACGCTTTAGCATACATTCACTTCCTAAGTCAGCTGAACTCAAAAACCTTAGATTGGCAGCAAAACAACCTATGCTTTCTAATGGGAGATGCTGGTTCTGTTCAATCCAATGAATTCTAGAAATATTTTCTGCTATTTCTTGGCTGAGAGACTGCAGTAGGAGCAGGGCCTTTCAATATCTGACTCTAAATAAAGAACTTCAACTCACATTTTAGATTTGTATTAAAAACCCATATGTAACGTGACCCACTGATGTTGGCGTAAGTCTCTACATCTGTCTCTCGTGTGGCTTGAGGTCCTCATGTTGCTTTCTGTCTGCAACTTCACTCTTTGCTACCTGTCTCCTGTTAGCTTGGCTGAACAGATTTTGATAATTAACTTTTGGTGAATTGTGTATATTAAGCAAATATCCACGTACTGGAGGTGATGGTAGTTTATAAACAGAAGGAGAAAAAAAGTAATGAAAAGCCACATGTTTTAATGTTGATATTTTCCTATAATGCTTAATGTAAGGGAGAAAAGCTTATTGGATAGTTCTGGATCCAGCTCCTGGTATCTTACTCCATATGCTGATTTCTGTACTGCTCTCGGCTATTCTTGTTCCTGGAGCAAAACGTTTTCCCCTAGATCCATGCTCTCCTGTTTTTTCCTCCCTTGGTAAAGAAGGTAGGGAATGGCACAGTCTGCCTTTAAGGCAAGCTATAGCAATTACCAGCTGCCAAATCAGACCAGTCTTGTTCTGTGCTAATGCACGGTGTACTGAGGGTCAGAGAGTAGTGCTTCCCTTAGTGTAACAGGCTGGCTGGAGATCTCTTAGCAGGGTAGGGACTCATGCTCTGACTTGATTAATAACATACATATAGAATCAGAGAATCATTTAGGTTGGAAAAGACCTTTAAGATCATCGAGTCCAACTGTTAAACCATATGTTTATGTGCACGTGTGTATATATGTATATCTATGCATATAAAGTTTAATTTCTGAGTAATAGCCGTTATCCTAGAAAGGACCATGTTGGATTACAAAAGAGATATAGGAGGGACTTTGCTCTTTCTGATAACGTGAGACTTTTGACTTGTGAACTTCAGGTTTGTTTTTCTCTTTATTGATACTAGTGCAATTAAGTAGCACATTTTCCAAAGTTAATGGAGGTGATAGCAGAGGAGTATTTTGGTAAATAAGAATCTCAAGCTGATTTCTTAAAATATTAAGATGCCTCGCTCTCATTGATTTAAATTTCATTGGAAACAAATGGAAGTGAATTGCCTAAATAACCTTCAAAATTTTCCCCTTTATGTTTTTTGTCATTTAATTAAGTAGACTTATTGTAACACTTCAGTAAAATTTGTAGTTAGTTGGACTTTCCATTTCTATTCTAATAGAGGAAGTTATGCCTGGCCTATGCTAAAATGGAATGAATCCTCTGGAAAAAATAAATTATTATTAAACTATAGACTTCCATAATGTGACCAGATAAACATGTTCCAATTTTATAGAGGTCTTGAAATACATTAAGAAAAAAAAGCGTTTGGAAAAATGTGGTGTACATTAATTGCGGGGGGCGGGGGGGGGGGGGTGGCGCGGAACACGAAGATTAAGTTTGTTTAAATGTATAAATTTATTTCATGTACTTGGATAAAAAGCTTTGTTGGAGAGCATTTGGATGGATCTCTTTAGTCTATTAATGTCTTGCCTGAGTGACTGTATGTTTACTTGATGGTTTTTTGTTGAAGAAAACTGAGCAGTTACTTTGCATTTTTATTTAAATTTGTGTGATTATTGATTAGGTTCATTTTTACATCCTCTGGTTTTGTCTATGTTTTAGCTCCATTCCAGCAACCTCCTCCTACAGGAGAAGTTCTCAATTCCTCTGTTATCAGTCTTTCATGGAGTTCCCCCGACTCTCCAAATTCTAACAGGCTTACTTACCAGCTGTATAGGGATGAGGCTGAAATTTATACAACCGAAGACTACTACCCTTATAGTAAGTATTTATAGGAAGACGACGTCAAAGATTTTGTGTTTGTGTGTGTGTGTACGTATCTATGTATATGTGCAATTTTTCTTAATTATTTCTCATTTCTGTCATTATCATTTGTTGTGATTTTGAGTACATTATTCTGCTTTCCTTTAGTGAGTTACTGTTCTGTGTTATTAATTTTTGTTTGAAAGAAATGAACAATTCAGTATAAAATCTGGCAAACTGAATCACCCAAAATGGCTGATAATTTTTTACTTTTTAATCTGAAAAACTTTAATTGACTCGCCAAAAGCATTCCTTGCAAATATGCACAGGCTCCAGAATCTAAAAGAGGCAAAGTCCCAGAGAAAGAATTAGGGTGGATGGAAGAGACCATAATGTGCTTAAACTCACTTTTTTCATCCTCCCGGTTTTAAACTGTTAACAGATCAGGAAAGCTTTTTGTGGTCTCTAACTTTTAGCACCTTCTGTTAAGCTATCAGTGTAGCTCCTGATTTGCCTTTAGCAGCCCCACTTCTCTCATGTTGAGGCTTGCAAAGGGATCCTCAGAAGACAGTCCTCAAGGATTCGACACTCTGTCCTAGCTGGAAAGGCCATTTTGTGCTACTATTGATCCTCTTATCAAAGAAAAGGAGATGGATTTGGATACTGTTTTTATGCATATATGGCATGCAAGTTTTTTTTTAAGACGACAGGTGTGGTTTAATGCACTAAGGTTTGATTTCTGTTCTAGCAGCTTCTTTAGTTTGTTGCATTTTCATACCAATGCAGTATTAATATTTTTCAGAAGCTGAGTCTTTCTAATTATTTCTGATTATTGGCATGTACCCTGGAGGAAAAAAAAAAAAAGACTATTATTCAGTGGAAGCACGGATCCTTTGGAATGCACCTAACACTTATGTTCTGGTGCATGCTGCTGTGTTACAGTTGATTATTCTGTGATTTATGCTGTGAATTTGGACACTATGCAGTGTACATACCATGAGGAAAGGTATGCAACCCCGTGTAAGCATGGGATTAAGTGATTGAGAGGAGAGAAAGAAACATTAAAAAAAAAGTTTAGAGAGCTAATAGAAAATATTCTAATTCCTTAATTTGGTTTAAAAGCCTAACTTTAATAAAAAATATTAATTAATTTCAAAAGACAAGCTCTTATACTTTCACAGAATCACAGAATCACAGAATCACAGAACGTTAGGGATTGGAAGGGACCTCGAAAGATCATCTAGTCCAATCCCCCTGCCGGAGCAGGATTGCCTAGACCATATCCCACAGGAACGCGTCCAGGCGGGTTTTGAATGTCTCCAGAGAAGGAGACTCCACAACCTCTCTGGGCAGTCCGGTCCAGTGTTCGGTCACCCTCACCGTAAAGAAGTTTTTCCTCAAATTTAAGTGGAACCTCCTGTATTCCAGCTTGCACCCATTGCCCCTTGTCCTGTCAAGGGATGTCACTGAGAAGAGCCTGGCTCCATCCTCATGACACTTGCCCTTTACATATTTATAAACATTAATGAGGTCACCCCTCAGTCTCCTCTTCTCCAAGCTAAAGAGACCCAGCTCCCTCAGCCTCTCCTCATAAGGGAGATGTTCCACTCCCTTAATCATCTTCGTGGCTCTGCGCTGGACTCTCTCTAGCAGTTCCCTGTCCTTCTTGAACTGAGGGGCCCAGAACTGGACACAATACTCCAGATGCGGCCTCACCAGGGCAGAGTAGAGGGGGAGGAGAACCTCTCTCGACCTGCTGACCACACCCCTTCTAATACACCCCAGGATGCCATTGGCCTTCTTGGCCACAAGGGCACACTGCTGGCTCATGGTCATCCTGTTGTCCACTAGGACCCCCAGGTCCCTTTCCCCTACGCTGCTCTCCAACAGCTCTGCCCCCAACTTGTACTGGTGCATGGGGTTGTTCTTGCCCAGATGCAGGACTCTACACTTGCCCTTGTTATATTTCATTAAATTTCTCCCCGCCCAACTCTCCAGCCTGTCCAGGTCCCTCTGAATGGCTGCGCAGCCTTCCGGTGTGTCAGCCACTCCTCCCAGTTTTGTGTCATCAGCGAACTTGCTGACAGTGCACTCTAATCCCTCATCCAAGTCATTAATGAATATATTGAATAGAACTGGTCCCAGTACCGACCCTTGCGGGACTCCGCTAGACACAGACCTCCAACTGGACTCTGTCCCATTGACCACCACTCTCTGGCTTCTTTCCTTCAGCCAGTTCACAATCCACCTCGCTACCCGATCATCCAGACCACACTTCCTCAGTTTAGCTGCGAGGATGCTGTGGGAGACCGTGTCAAACGCTTTACTGAAATCGAGATAGACCACATCCACAGCTTTACCATCATCTATCCACCGGGTTACATCCTCATAAAAGGCTATCAAGTTGGTTGAGCATGACTTCCCCTTGGTGAAGCCATGCTGAGTGCCCCTAATGATCCGCCTATCCTTGATGTGCCTAGAGACAGCACCAAGAACAAGTTGTTCCATCACCTTTCCGGGGATGGAGGTGAGGCTGACCGGTCTATAGTTACCCCTTTTTGAAGACTGGAGTGACATTCGCTTTCCTCCCATCCTCAGGCACCTCTCCCGTTGCCCACGACTTAGCAAAGATGATGGAGAGTGGCCTAGCAATGACTTCCGCCAGCTCCCTCAGCACCCGCAGGTGCATCCCATCAGGGCCCATGGATTTGTGGACGTCCAGGTTGCTTAATTGGTCCCTGACCCAGCCCTCATCAACCAAGACAGATTCCTCCTCTATCCTGCCTTCTTCTGAGGCCTCAGGGGTCCGGGGCTCCTCAGGACAGCATGAATTTATGCTTTGTTGTCATAAATTTGTGCTCTGTAATATACTTGGAACTGAATGCATTGTTGAGGATGTTATTTCATTACCGTACCTACATACTTTGTAGAGAGTAAAAAATTCTGAACATATTTAGCTGTATAATGAGACATTAGCATGTTTCTATTTAACAAAACTTCATTATATAAAAACATAGATTTGGTTTCAAAAGACGTTTTTGACATTTCCTGCAACCCCCCAAATTAATGTGAAATCATCTGCTGGTGTTTGAATATCAAGAATACGTTGTTAATGCTGTCAGAACTTTTGATAATGTTACTTTTTTTTCTCAGTATAGTGTGGAATTTGTAATGCTTATGAAATGCTCTGAGAGTGCAACTGGATGAATATTATCTTATGACTAAATGAGAGTTTTATGGAAACACTGAACTTCCCAAGGAAAATTAAGAATAATCTTCTAAACCAGCCTGGTGATCTGGCTGATAGTATTGCAGAAAGCCCAATTAAGACAATGTTTTCCTAACTGCTCTGGGAAGTCAGAGGCTCAGGAGATAGCAATCCTTGTCTTGAGGATAAAATGAAATATTTGCCCTAAATGTGAAAAAAACCTAAAAGTTACGATTTTAACTCCAAATCACGTTGATTCTAATTATTTAAGTACATAAATACGTGGTGGAGTTGTTCACTGGGGAATGTAGAACCTTCTACCTTTTGGCATTATGCATTTTTTTCTGGCCTATATTCCTGTTGAAATAAAGTTAACATCAGGTGTTCAGCAACACTGAATGAACTTTCTCATGGTGCTGGTTACTTTTCTGGCATTCTGGGTGATGTGCCTCTTGAGAAGGGAAAAGTAATGCACTTGCTGTCAATATTAGACCTGGGGTCCTGAAGTCTGGGTTGCTCCTAGAGTCCAGGTCCACTCCAGAGGCTGTTTTTTGGGGGCTGGTTGTTTGTAGAGCTAAGGTTGGCAGTTTGGTAGGGAGGCGGTTCTAGATCGGGTTCTAGATCACTGAATGGTTCTAGACCGTGTTTTAGCTCACTGGGTTCTAGCTCGCTTGAGGGGGTCTAGACAATGCTCTAGATCACTGGACGGGCCTAGAACACCAGATGGTTCTAGATCAGGTTCTGTCTCACCCGGTTCTAGATCTCCTGATGGTTCTAGATCACGTGCTAGATCGGGCTCTGGCTCGCTTGTTGGTTCTAGACCACGTTCTAGTTCACTTGTTGGTTCTAGCTCATGCTTTAGCTTGCTTGCCTGCTGGGTCTATATTGGGATCCAGTTTGCTTGCTGGTCTAGCTCACTCTCACTTGTGGGTTCAGGACTTCCTCTTGGTTCTAGAGCACGTTCTAGCTAGCTTGATCGGTCTAGATCAGGTTCTAGAGCATGCTTTATCTCGCTTGATGTTTCTAGACTATGTGCTAGAGCGCATTCTAGCTCGCTCGATGGTTCTAGATTGGGTTCTATATCACTGGATTGTCCTAGATCGGGTTCCAAGGTCATTGGGTGGTTCTAGAGCAGGGGAGGTCCTAGAAACTAGTTCAGGAAGTACTCCTGTTTTGTCATCACACAAAGATTTGTGGTACTTGCTGAGGTTTTTCCTTTCTTATTTTCTTGTGTGCTTTTTTTCTTCTCTGTGACTCTTTCGAGTTGAAGGCCCTTAGGATGGGGATCCTGTCATCCCATGTAGTGCAGCTCTCCCAAGTTTCTAGCATGCTGACTCACGCTGCCTCTGTGGCTATCCCTTTTTCTGGAGACAAAATTGGAAACTGGACACATGGCAAGCTCCTACTTGCCCGTGCCCTTCACATCAACTGGTTGGAGGATTCTTGCCAGACTGTCCAAGAGTCTTGTCTAACACTTGTCAAATTGGCTTTGGTACTCACTCGTGTGCCCAGAAGCACATTAGCCAGGGCAGGTGTGTCCATGCAGCTCAGAAAGGGCTCAACAATTCTAAAGTACACTTGAGTACTTTAAGTAAATGGATGTGGGAACCCAGACAGAGCTCCCACGGAAGGAGGCGATGGTGCAGGTTTCGGGCTGCAGGGAATGCTACAGCGTCTCTGTGGTGTCAGGGGGCTGTGTGCGCTGTGAGCAAGTAGATGTTCTGCTTGGCCGAGCGGCACAGCTGCAAAGCCAGGTTGAAAGGCTTCAAGCCGAAGTAGAAAGGCTTAGGAGCATTCGGGAGGCTGAAATGGAGATAGACTGGTGGAGCCAGGCTCTGCCTTCCCTGCAACAAAAATGGGAGCACCTGCCGGAGAGCTCCCAGGATCGAGGGACCCCTGTACTCTGCCCCTCTCAGGTGGAAAACGATAACCTAGAGGAGAGGAGTGAGTGGAGGCAAGTCTATGGCTGTGGCAAAAGGCGAGTGCCCTCCTTGCCTCCACAGGTGCCTCTGAGCAATAGATATGAAGCCCTAGTGGAATACAGCCGGTCCAATGGGGATGTGGTGGAGAGGCAACCTATATCAGAGGTCCCACCACAGTCACAAAAACCTGACGGGCGTATAGCTACCTCCTCCACAAGGAAGAAGAGAAGAGTTTTAGTGGTTGGAGACTCCTTCCTAAAGGGATCTGAGGGCCCAATATGCAGAGCTGACCCCCATCACAGGGAGGTCTGCAGCCTGCCTGGAGCCCGAATCAGGGATATCACCAGGCAACTCCCCAACCTGGTGAAGGCCACAGACTACTACCCCCTGCTGATCTTCCAGACAGGTGGGGAAGAAGCTGCATCCCGTAGGCTGAGGGGGATGAAGAAAGACTACAAGGCCCTAGGACGGTTGGTGAAAGAGTCTGGGGCACAAGTTGTTTTCTCCTCCCTCCTTCCATTTTCAGGTGATGACGTGGGATGGAACAGTAGGATTCTCTCTATTAACGCCTGGCTACGAGACTGGTGCTACAGGCAGGGCTTTGGGTTCTTTGATAATGGCTGGTTTTATAAGGCAACAGGCGTGACAGTGATACATGGGAAAGGTTTATGTCGTAGGGGCAAAAGGGTTCTGGGACAGGAATTAGCAGGGCTCATTCGGAGAGCTTTAAACTAGATTCGAAGGGGGATGGGGTGGTAGCTGGGCTTGTACCACTGGGGCAACGCTCTAGTGTTGAGGTAGACCAGGAGGCCTCCCATCCCCCTGGGGTGAAATCGGTGTACCCAGCTCGCTCCCTGAAATGCCTGTACACCAATGCACGCAGCATGGGGAATAAGCAGGAGGAGTTAGAAATCCGTGTTCGGTCAGGGGGCTATGATCTAGTGGCAATTACAGAGACTTGGTGGGATGCCTCGCATGACTGGAATGTGGTCATGGATGGCTATGTCCTGTTCAGGAAAGACAGGCCGCTAAGGAGAGGTGGTGGAGTTGCTCTTTATGTGAGTGAGCAGCTAGAATGTATTGAGTTCTGTCCAGAGGCGGATCAGGAGCGAGTTGAGAGTTTGTGGGTGCGAATTAAGGGGCAGGCTGGCAGGGGTGATACTGTTGTGGGTGTCTATTACAGGCCACCGGATCAGGATGAGGAGGGTGATGAGGCCTTCTACAGGCAGCTGAGAGCAGTCTCGCAATTACAGGGCCTGGTTGTCGTGGGGGATTTCAACTACCCTGATATTTGCTGGGAGGCCTACTCAGCCAGCCATCCCCAGTCCAGGAGGTTCCTCCAGTGCGTTGATGATAACTTTCTGATGCAAATGGTGGATGAGCCAACTAGGAGAGGAGCGCTGCTGGATCTGATCCTCACTAACAAGGAGGGTCTGGTTGAAGAGGTGAAGGTTGAGGGCAGCCTTGGTTGTAGTGACCATGAGATGGTAGAGTTCAGGATCTCATGTGGCAGGACCAGAATAGCTAGCAGAATCACAACCCTGAACTTCAGGAGGGCGAACTTTGGCCTTTTCAAGCAATTGCTAGGGGAAATCCCATGGGACAGGGTACTAGAAGGTAAGGGGGCCCAAGATAGTTGGTTAGCATTCAAGGACTGCTTCTTCCGAGCTCAAGATCAGAGCATCCCAACAGGTAGGAAGTCAAGGAAGGGTACCAGGAGACCTGCATGGTTGAACAGGGAACTGCTGGGCAAACTCAAGTGGAAGAAGAGGGTGTACAGATCGTGGAAGGAGGGGCTGGCCACTTGGGAGGAATATAAGTCTGTTGTCAGAGGATGTAGGGAGGCAACTAGTAAAGCTAAGGCCTCCTTGGAATTAAACCTTGCAAAAGAGGTCAAGGACAACAGAAAGGGCTTCTTCAAATACATTGCAGGTAAAGCCAACACTAGAGGCAATGTAGGCCCACTGATGAATGAGGTGGGGGCCCTGGAGACAGAGGATAAAAAGAAGGCGGAGTTACTGAATGCCTTCTTTGCCTCTCTCTATACTGTTGGAGGCTGTCCTGAGGAGCCCCGGACCCCTGTGGCCCCAGAAGAAGTCAGGATAGAGGAGGAATCTGTCTTGGTTGATGAGGGCTGGGTCAGGGACCAATTAAGCAACCTGGATGTCCATAAATCCATGGGCCCTGATGGGATGCACCTGCGGGTGCTGAGGGAGCTGGCGGAAGTCATTGCTAGGCCACTCTCCATCATCTTTGCTAAGTCGTGGGCAACGGGAGAGGTGCCTGAGGACTGAAGGAAAGCGAATGTCACTCCAGTCTTCAAAAAGGGCAAGAAGGAGGACCCGGGTAACTATAGACCAGTCAGCCTCACCTCCATCCCCGGAAAGGTGATGGAACAACTTGTTCTTGGTGCTGTCTCTAGGCACATCAAGGACAGGGGGATCATTAGGGGCACTCAACATGGCTTCACCAACGGGAAGTCTTGCTCAACCAACTTGATAGCCTTTTATGAGGATGTTACCCGGTGGATAGATGATGGTAAAGCTGTGGATGTGGTCTATCTCGATTTCAGTAAAGCGTTTGACACGGTCTCCCACAGCATCCTCACAGCTAAACTGAGGAAGTGTGGTCTGGATGATCGGTTAGTGAGGTGGATTGTGAACTGGCTGAAGGAAAGAAGCCAGAGAGTAGTGGTCAGTGGGACAGAGTCCAGTTGGAGGTCTGTGTCTAGCGGAGTTCCGCAAGGATCGGTTCTGGGACCAGTTCTATTCAATATATTCATTAATGACTTGGATGAGGGATTAGAGTGCGCTGTCAGCAAGTTCGCTGATGACACAAAACTGGGAGGAGTGGCTGACGCACCGGAAGGCTGCGCAGCCATTCAGAGGGACCTGGACAGGCTGGAGAGTTGGGCGGGGAGAAATTTAATGAAATATAACAAGGGCAAGTGTAGAGTCCTGCATCTGGGCAAGAACAACCCCATGCACCAGTACAAGTTGGGGGCAGAGCTGTTGGAGAGCAGCGTAGGGGAAAGGGACCTGGGGGTCCTAGTGGACAACAGGATGACCATGAGCCAGCAGTGTGCCCTTGTGGCCAAGAAGGCCAATGGCATCCTGGGGTGTATTAGAAGGGGTGTGGTCAGCAGGTCGAGAGAGGTTCTCCTCCCCCTCTACTCTGCCCTGGTGAGGCCACATCTGGAGTATTGTGTCCAGTTCTGGGCCCCTCAGTTCAAGAAGGACAGGGAACTGCTAGAGAGAGTCCAGCGCAGAGCCACGAAGATGATTAAGGGAGTGGAACATGTCCCTTATGAGGAGAGGCTGAGGGAGCTGGGTCTCTTTAGCTTAGAGAAGAGGAGACTGAGGGGTGACCTCATTAATGTTTATAAATATGTAAAGGGCAAGTGTCAAGAGGATGGAGCCAGGCTCTTCTCAGTGACATCCCTTGACAGGACAAGGGGCAATGGGTGCAAGCTGGAACACAGGAGGTTCCACATAAATATGAGGAAAAACTTCTTTACGGTGAGGGTGACTGAACACTGGAACATGCTGCCCAGAGAGGTTGTGGAGTCTCCTTCTCTGGAGACATTCAAAAATCGCCTGGACGCGTTCCTGTGGGATATGGTCTAGGCAATCCTGCCCCGGCAGGGGGATTGGACTAGATGATCTTTCGAGGTCCCTTCCAATCCCTAACATTCTGTGATTCTGTGATTCCATGAGTACTTGCACTCACAGTTGTGAATGGCATGCTAACCTGAAAGCTGAAGGAGAAACAATTGGATCTTGCTGGCAAGACAAGATTATCTTCTGCATAACTTGCCTGTTCACTACTAATGCACAAGGATGTTGCAGTAACCACTGTGGCTACTGGCAGAGCTGTTCTCCAGCCTTGCCTGAAGTACCAGGGTTTGAAAGGCATGAAGATGAGGTTACCTGGTCTCCTTATTGCTAGACTCCAGTGATAAGTTTGTGATCTCTATAGGCAGTTGAAGCACTGTAAGCAATTACTAGGCTGACACTGCTGGTTTTGTACTGCAATGTCAAGGGTTGAATATCAAGCAATACTAATATTTTTGTGGCCCTCTTCTTTAAGTTGTACTCAAGGCTGGCTTGTCAGTGCAGACATACAGAGATGACTTGGAAACAGCTGTGTCCTCTCCATTTGCTCTGAAAAAGTTTAAGAGTATCTGTACTCTGGCATGTAATGTATTACTCAATGTTCACTGTTTCTTAAGGCAAAACAATATATGGTGGTATGGTTGTACGTAAATTCACGTTGTGCTATGATTACGAAGATGTGTAACTACTTCTGGGGTATACCCAGGAGCTATTCATGGTTGTGGCTGCTAAAAAGCTATCTAGAGTAATGGTAAGTAGGAGGTGAGTAAGGTAAATATAGGTTTTGGATATACCTTTTTAATAATTATTTGTACTTCTGTTTCACTCTTCATCCAAGATCAAACACTTTACAAATTAATAGTTATTAAGTACTATTTTAGAAGTCAGATAGTCAAAGCACAAAAAGGTGAAATATTTGGTCTTATGCTATGAAATGAATCAAACACAAAGATGTGAAAATTTACAGAATGGTTTGGGTTTTTTTTTTTCAAAATCAGATCCACTAATATCGATGCGATTTACATTTGAAACAATTATTTCCAAGCAAAGGAAGAATAAGAAGATAATTATAATCATCTTTTTCATGATTAAAGCTAGGAGAAATTCAGTGGAAAAATTATTTCTCTAGTGATGCCACTGTGCAGTGAAGGATAATAAGGGGAAAAGAGGAGTGGGTTTTTCCCTGTTAAAAAAAAAAAAAATTGAGAAGTTACTATGTTCATAATCACAGCATCATAAAATTGTTTTGGTTAGAAAGGACCTTTAAGATCACCAAGCCCAACTGTTAACCTAGCACTGCCAAGTCCACCACTAAACCATGTCCCTAAGCACCACATCTACACATCTTTTAAATACCTCCAGGGATGATGACTCCACCACTTGCCTGGGCAGCCTGTCCCTATGCTTGATAACCCTTTCAGTGAAGAATTTTTTCCTGATATCCAATCTAAACCTCCCCTGGCACAACTTGAGGCCATTTCTTCTTGTCCTATCATTTGTTACTTGGAGGAAGAGACCGACACCCACCTTGCTACAACCTCCTTTCAGGTAGTTGTAGAGAGCGATAAGGTCTCTCCTGAGCCTCCTTTTCTCCAGACTAAACAACCCCAGTTCCTTCAGCCGCTCCTCACAAGACTTGAACAAGATACTGAAGAGAACTGGCCCAAACACTGAGTCCTGGGGAACACCACTTGTGACCAGCCGCCAACTGGATTTAACTCCATTCACTACAACTCTTTGGGTCTGGCCATCAAGACAGTTTTTTACCCAGTGAAGAGTATGCCCATCCAAGCCATGACCAGTCAGTTTCTCCAGGAGACGGTGGAGATTGGGGGAGACGGTGTCAAAGGATTTACTAAAGTCCAGGTAGACAACATCTATGGCCTTTCCCTCATCCAGGAAGCGGGTCATCTTGTCATAGAAAGAGATCAGGTTAGTCAAGCAGGACCTGCCTTTCATAAACCCATGCTGACTGGGCCTGATCGCCTGGTTGCCCTGTACGTGCCTAATGATAGCACTCAAGATGATCTGCTCCATAACCTTCCCTGGCACCAAGATCAGACTGACAGGCCTGTGATTCCCCGGATCTTCCCTCCAGCCCTTCTTGTAGATAAGTGTCATATTTGCTTAACTTCGAGTCACCTGGGACCTCCCCAGTTAACGAGGACTGCTGATAAATGATGGAAAGTGACTTCGCCAACACTTCTGCCAGCTCTCTCAGTACCCTTGGGTGGATCCCATCCAGCCCCCTAGACTTGTGCGTGTCTAAGTGGCGTAGTGGGTCGCTAACCATTTCCCCTTGGATTATGGGGGCTTCGTTCTACTCCCTGTCCCTGTCTTCCTGCTCACAGGGCTGGGTACCCGGAGAGCAACTGGTCTTACTACTAAAGACTGAGGCAAAGAAGGCATTAAGCACGTCAGCCTTTTCCTCATCCTTTGTTACTATGTTTCCCCCACACATCCAATAAAGGATTCTCCTTGGCCCTCCTCTTGTGACTAATGTATTTATAGAAACATTTTTTATTGCCTTTTACAGCTGTGGCCAGATTAAGTTCTAGTTGGGCTTTGCCCCTTCTAATTTTTCCCTGCATAGCCTCATGACATCTTTGTAGTCCTCCTGGGTGGCTTTCACCTTCTTCCAAAGGTCATAAACTCTCCTTTTTTTCCTGAGTTCCAGCCAAAGCTCTTGGTTCAGCCAGGCCGGTCTTCTTCCCTGCTGGCTCATCTTTCAGCACATGGGGATGGCCTACTGCTGTGCCTTTAAGATTTCTTTCTTGAAGAGTGTCCAGCCTTCCTGGAGTCCTTTGCTTTTCAGGACTGCCTCCCAAGGGACTCTGTCAACCAGGCTCCTAAACAGGCCAAAGTTGACCCTCTGGAAGTCCAAGATAGCAGTTCTGCTGACCCCCTTCCTCATTTCTCCAAGAATTAAAAACTCTCATTTCATGGTCGCTATGCCCAAGACAGCCTCCAAACATCACATCACCCACAAGTCCTTCTCTGTTCGCAAATAAGAGGTCCAGCGGAGTGCCTTCCCTAGGTGACTCACTCACCAGCTGTGTCACAAAGTTATCTCCCACACACTCCAGGAACCTCCGAGACTGTTTCCTCTCTACTGTATTGTATTTTGAGCAGACATCCAGTTGAAGTCCCCCACAAGAACAAGGGCTACTGATTGTGAGACTTCTCCCAGCTCCTCATAGAATATTTAATCTGCCTCTTCATCCGGGTTGGGTGGTCTGTAGCAGGCTCCCACCATGATATCTGCCTTGTTGGCCTTCCTCCTGATTCTTACCCATAAACACTGAACCCTATTATCACCATCCTCAAGGTCTAGACAGTCAAAACACTCCCTAACATACAGGGCCACCCCACCACTTCTCCTACATTGCCTATCTATTCTGAAGAGTTTATAGCCATCCATTGCAGCACTCCAGTTGTGCGAGTCATCCCACCATATTTCCATGATGGCAGCTATGTCAGAGTTTTCCTGCTGCACAATTGGCTTCCAGCTCCTCCTGTTTGTTGCTCATGCTGCATGCGTTGGTGTAGATGAACTTCAGCTGGGCTACTGATCCCACCACCTTTGTGGGAAGAGAAGCCCTAATTCCTGCATGACCATTCTCCAGCGCTTCCATGGTTTCTAACCCACCAATAACCCTTGCACGTCTGCTGCCACATGGTGCTCCATCTCCTGCCTCCACTGAGGCGGCAGGCCAAAGGACTTTACTAGCACACCGTCCCACAAACACTGGTGTGCTGCCCCCAGGCTTTTCTCTAGCGAGCCTGGTTTTATCCCCTTCCCCCTTCAATACCAGTTTAATGATCTCAAGAAGAGCATGCAAACGGGCATAAGTATCTTACGTCTTGGATTAGGGCTGGAAATACTTTAAGTATGCAAATTAAGATTATTTTTAATGTGTTAGACTGATACAATTTTCTTCTCACCTGTTTTTTTAGGTGTTCAGACCTTCACCGATACCATGTTATCTCCATATACCTTATATTCCTATTACATCCAAGCCAGCAACGTTCATGGTTTTACAAGAAGTGCCTCAGTGACATACAGAACAAAATCTGGGAAGCCTGCAGAAAGCTTGCATTTAAATCCCGTTTTTCCTGTTAGTCACCACTCCGTTTTACTTTCCTGGACAAGCCTCTCCAATGACTCCGGGCCCATAGAGAAATACATTTTGTCGTGTACTAGCTTGGTTGATCTTCAACCTTGTGGTCAGTATGAAGGCTTAAAAACTTCAGCAATTATTTGGAATCTCATTCCATTTACAAAGTATGTTTTTTCTGTACAAGCTTGTACTAGTGGAGGCTGCTTAAAGAGCCAGCCAGTAACAGTAATTACTGCACAAGCTCCTCCAGAAGGTCTACACCCACCGATGATAGAAACCCTCAGCTCTACAGAACTGGCTGTGGAGTGGTCACCACCCGAGAAACCAAATGGTAGGACTCTGTATTTACTTCTGTAAATCAAAGATTATGCAAAGAAAAAGCAGCATTTTCTCAAATCTGGTTAGAATATCCTTATCCGTGTGACATAAACTGAGAATGAAGTAAGGCATTGTCTTAATTTGACTGTCTGCCACTAAAAGTATCCTCAGAGTCTATGTTTTTTTCTTTTGGAGTCCAGAACTGCAACTGAATGTGTTGGGTCCAGGATTTAGCCCTTAGTGACATCTGCTGCAGCAAAAATCGCATTTATAATTAAATATTTACAGTAAAATTAATTTTTTCCTAATTTGCCAGATCACCTAGTTTAGACAGATGTGATGATATTGCCTTACAAAGAATAAATAAGCAGATAACAGTTATGGAAAAAAAACCCCTAAGAATCAACAGAGAAGTCTGTTTTTAAAACCATCCGTCATGTGTAGTAACTAATTCTATTACCAGTATAACTTTGTTAGGAATTAGGTGGTTGCCAAGAGTTGCTGGTCTAACTTGTGTAATAATATTTTAGGTTTTTGAAACTGAGAATGCAGCTGTTGTAGGATACTTTTGTGATGCCACAGATTTTACTGGTAAACACTTTATCTTTTAATATATGTGCAATGGAGCTTTGTGAACTTGCACTTACACGCACAAATATTTGTGCATGCAAAACCAAGCATTTTGATCTGTTCACAAAATGGGCATCTGTGTATGGGGAGCTCAGTTTTCTTTTGGAACATCTTATTTTCTAGCTATTACCAGATCAGACAGGAAGAATGCCCACACAGGAATGCCTGTATGTATTTAGAGGGGCAGTTCATGATACTTGCTGTTAGTACTTGTCCCTCAACCTGTAGCATATACTCTTCATAGTTTGCTTCATCGCCATTACATGGATGTAATTGCCAGCACAGGCAGATTTAAGCAATGCTCTTATATTTCTTTTGATGTCTGGTCAGATTTCCTGGTCTTTCCAAAGGCAGAGAGAAGCTTTTTCTCCCAAGTCACCTCTCCAGTTCTGTGTATAAGTATAGCCCCAAATATATGCATTATATGGTAATTAACTATATGTCCTGGCTTTGCTATGTCTCTCAGCTTTTCCGTTTGGGAAATCTCCAGTCAGCTTTCTTACACTCTACTTTCCTACTAGTTAAACTGCTTCCACGATCCAACCTAGATCATGTATCACTTCATACCACAATACTGAACGTTGTTTTTTTTTTTTCCAAAGTGGTGAGACCTTCCTGGGTATGTAATAGGTTTATGTTGATGGAAAACTGACACGCATGTATCTTCTATCCAATAGTATGTTCTAAAAGGTCAGCATTAAACTGCCATTCAAAAATTCCCTACCCATTGTGTGGAAAAAAAATTTTAAAAAATTTTTCAAAGATTAATTCTCCCTTTGAAAATCAGAGGCTTGAAGTAATTTCCAGTAACATTTGATCAGAACTTTAGGATATCGTCTTCCAGTGAGAATGGAAGAACTCATACTGTAATCTAGCCATTTGTTTTCAAATCCCTAAATTGCATTGAGGGGAAAATAAACAGTGTAATGCAAGAAATGCCAAAGTGAGCATTTGGATGAAAATAGCAGAAATGAGGAAAACTCGTGCTATTTTTTCTATGATGTTGATTGATGGATTGATTGTTAGCTCATTAAATATACTGGTGTTAGTATTTTAGTGGAACTCTAGAAATTGAATGCACTAATTTTTCTGGCTTGCTTTTTTTTTCTAGGCATAATTATAAGATATGAAGTTTACATGAGAAGAAAATTAAAACCAGCTGGGAACTTTCTTCCTCCTGAAATTCGTATTTTCCAAAGCAGTGGGTGGCTCAGCCCTCAACCAGTTATGGAGTCTCCCAATGAAAATGCCCTGGCTCCACCGCAGACCAGTACCACGGTCACTGATCTGGAGCCATTCACCGAGTATGAATTTTATGTGCTAGCAATAAACATGGCAGGTAGCATATCTTCAGATTGGATATCAGGACGAACAGGAGAGGCTGGTAAGTACTGGTTTGAATTTGCTTGATACAAATGAAAGGAAAAACTAAATTAGAATGCATTCTTAATTTTTTTCAATAAAAAGTGTCTAGAGATGATTCAAATAGGGACAAATTCTCATTTTTTAACTAATTAAAGATAGGTCAGATTATCTGAGAAATTAGCATGTTAAGCAAAAACTTTTTCTTCACCATAAAATCATACTGTTGAAGAAAATAATCCCTGTCAATTAAACCAAAATTTCAAAACTACAAGATTGAAAAATCTACCAAGCAGTGTTTGAATTCTCCACTATTTTTCTAGTTGTTATTTATATGTTCTTTAAAGGGAGAAGACATGAAAAAAGATAGATTTTGTCACAAATGTACTAACAGTTGGTGTGAATCAGGAATGTTGTCCAAGAAGTTACATATATTCAGAAAGGAGGTTCAATTGAGTTTTCCTGAGCTGAGGTTTTGATTCTTTAGAAAGCATTTTTTTTAAGAGCTTGAGAGGGTTATCTTTTCACGAGTATAGTGCTTGAAACTTTTCATCTGTTTTTATGGAGGCCAAGTGTCATAATATGGGCCACTTTTTTTCAGAAGTTTAGCCAGTTCACAACAGCCCTTCTGTTCAGATTTTCAAAAGGGCTTGCCACTTGACTTATTATTTGAAGTAACAGCTATTTATTTCAATGCTTTCATTCGAAACCTAAGTTTTTTAGGCTGATAGAGCCTATGTTTTACAATTAAACATCTCTATTATATCACTGATACCTTTGTTTGCTGTCGGCTTGAAAATCATATCCTCAGTCATTTGCTCCCTCAAAACAGCAAGCTAAACTAATTCCCCTTTCAAAATAAGTCTTTGTGCTTATCTGTTCTTAAATACTATATGTTATAAAAGTGTTAAATTGTATTTGGGAAGAGGTCCATTAGTGTGTTGTTTGTATGTAGCAGAAGTGCTATGAGTTGGTATCCTATTATTACAGAGTAATCAGGTGGGGATTTAACTGCAGTGCAAACAATCCTTTTACAGATTTACTATGGAAGACAGGGGAACTGTTTTGTAAGAAGTGAGAGACATGTTAATTTCAAACTGGCCTAGCAAACAAAATTGCTTTTAAGATGCTGAAGTATTGAACACTTTTTGCTTTTATCAGTTTTTTCCCAGGTTGCATGAAGTTTTTCTTCAAGTCTTTTTCATTTGTATGTACTTTCCTACCTGCTACAGGGGTTAGGACTTTAGTGCTGATTAGTGTTTCTTTGAAGGCATAGGCAGAGTTTTATTCTGCATGCATGGCCAGAGTAGAAAAGAGGAGAATGATGGTTGGGGTACTTTTTATGTGCTATCAAAATAATCTGAAAATTCCTGTTAGACTTGAAAATAAGGTTAAAAAAGAAAAGATTGTCTGAAATGGTGTTTTACAAATACAGTGAGAAAGCTTGCATTACACACATTGCTCACTTATTTTATGAATGTTATTGTATTGATTTGATTTTAGCCCCAGTGTTCATGCCATCTCCATCAGTGTTCCCTCTTTCACCATATTCCCTCAATGTGTCATGGGAAAAACCTGAAGATAATTTAGCAAGAGGAGAAGTGATGGGATACAGCGTCAGTTTGATGACAGAACAAAAGTTCTTGCCACCATTTTCCCAGGTATTATTGTTAGTTACATTAATTTTTTTGTAAGTGGTGGTAGTAAAATTAATGAAGTCTGATGTTCTCCTTGACGTTGTGATGAATCATTTCCCTGATTTGCTGTATATCCTCTGATCTAACTTTTTCACATACCAGTTTATCTTGAGTACTCTGTAATGTTACACACTACTTTCAGGTTTTAAGTTGTATTCCTGAGCTGACTTGTTCTCAGTAGTGAGTGAGGTTCAGAATTAGGAGGGATGAGACTGAGCCACAACATTTAAATTGCCTTGATCTTTGCATGTTCCGATTCTGTATTATTGCTATATTTGCTGATATGCTTAAAGCCATGTTGTTTTGTAGGAATGTGCATTTTCATTAAGAAGGTACATGTCTGGCTTCCTGGATAATGGACAAGTCTTTGAAGTGGGGAAACCTAAAAGAGCAGAAAACCAACTTTATAAAGTCTAAATAAGTGATTTTAAAATACTGTTGTAATTTTTGAGTGACTGGGTTTGGCTAACAAATGCAATGGCAGTAGTAGTAAGCTAAAAGTTTAGGAATAAGCAAAGAAACGTGATAGGTAATCAGAATGTAGGAGTGGATCTGGTGCTCTGACACTGTGTTTCGTGTTTCGGAGCTGATTTTGTCTTTCAGTGGTACCACAGATGGGCCTCGGTTTGTCTGTGAAGTGGGGATACCATTGCTCCTGGGGCTGTTGTAACAATACATAAATGTAAATTGCTTCTGGTCACAGGCTTACAAGCCTATTTTTCATCTAAATAAACATCTGATAAAGTAGTTTTCTAAAATACAACAGTTTATTCAGTTCCACTCTAACAGCTTAAAGTAATGTTAAAGTAAAGCAGATTCAAATGTCTGTAGGTATTAGTTATTCCCCTCCCTCGTAATGCCTGCTAATCATGTCACTGATTCAATGGTGGTAAGATTTCACCACTTAATACTGTCATCTTCATCATCTGGATTGTAGCTGCACTGTTTGTAGTGATAACTGCACCACCACACAGTTTTATGAGGCAATAACTTTGTTTCCTCATTTATCCACTCAGGAACTGGCTTATTACCTCATAAAACAGTGTGATGGGAAGTGTTATCACCTAAATCCTAGCTTGTTCAGATTCTCCAAAATAATCCTCTCCCTCAGTAGGTCTTTGCAGGCTTTTGCATGTCTAAATGAGGGAATCTGCAAATTCAAAGACAAGTTTCTTATTAGCGAACATTTCATCAATTAATAGGAATGAAAATATTATTGACCAACTGTCGTCTTCCAATCTGTTTGCTTTGCAGGTTTTGCACATAGCTGAGGCTCATGAGCTATCCTATGTAGCAGCGGGATTAAAATCTTACAGGACATACAACTTTACTGTTACTCTCTGCAATCAAATTGGTTGTGTAACCAGTGAGCCAGGCATGGGGCAAACCTTGGCAGCTGGTAAGGAAACAATCTGTTTCAAAGTGCAAATCTGACACACAGTTTACTAATGAATACCATTAAGATGATCCTAGTTTGATGCACAGTGACAGGGGTAGGTGTTGTATTAATACAAAGTGACTTGCTTAATTATTATTTGTTTATCTTGACAGATTAAAACCAAAGTGTTTTCAATGAAGGTTTAAGGTACACTATTATGGCAATAGGATTTGTGTACTGCTCTCTCAAGTGCATGTTATGGATATGTATATTTTTATTCCTGTTTATTTAAATGGTAACTCTACATAAATCTGTCTGAATTCATTTATTTATTATGATAGGAAGTTGTTCATTTGTTGTTGGGGATTTTTTGTGTGTGTGGTTTGCACGACAGGGCATGCAAAATGCACATGCTGTGCCAATGCCTTGCTTAACCTGTATTAAACTCTAACGTATGTGCATAGCTTATTTGTGTGTCTAAATCAAAAGCAACATACATGCTTTGGGTCTGCTCTTTTGAAAATATTTATTTAGCCCCTGAGATTTATGAGATTTTGCTTTGTAGATATGTATACTCATACTTTCCTAGGGAAGAAACTGCATATATGTGTCTGTGCACCTTAATAAATTTTCAGTCTTTGAGTTAATTTCAGCCACATGTGTCAGGGATTTTAAAGGTACTAACTTTCTACAAATTTAGGGGAAAATAAGCATCAGTACAAAACAGGTGGAGAAAGCCTATGTTTACTTTGAAGAAAAATAACTCGTTTCTTAGACATCAGAGGATCAAGAAGGTTTTGAGAGAGAAATTGTTAGGAAAATCAGCTACGCAAGTCTCTGTTCATGGAATGAGGTAGTCAGTACAGCTCTTTATAAATATAAACTCAAAATACATGCTATGTGACACACTGGTGGTCACCTGCAGAGAGCTGACTACTTAACATTGTGGTTTGCTTTGCTATAGACATTTAAAACACATTAATTACTTTCACAATATTAGCATTTTCAGTTAAGCAATTAGTGATATTGTCATATGGATGTTGTGATGATGATCTTTGAAATTACCTCTCTTATACAATATGGTCTCTCATAGGAAAAAAAATCTGAAAATTTCTGCTGTGCAGAATGTTTTCCTAGGCTCCGTGGGCTATATTTGAGTTGCCTGAATTCTATCAAAGTTCCTCTGGGTAATCAATAAAGAGAGATAGGAGCTTCCAGATGGGGAATAAGGAGTTGCCCAGCGCCAGTAAATAGGAAGCTTTATATACCTGAACTGAAGTGGAATTTAAGCTGTTGGGGTATTACCTCTAGTCTGTCCTCTGTTCTTCATCTGTTTATTTAATTGCCTTTCCATTTGTTCTCAAGTGGAAGATAGATTATTTGTTCCTTGATTCACCATATAGTCATTGTGTTTCAGTGGGCAAAGATTGTTCTGTCAATCTTCTCTCTTGCTGAATTGCTGATTTCAAAATTTATTACCTCATACTGCCACCTCTTCAAGTTTCAAGCAGACCATCTACAGTCTTCTACTTGTATGAGTATGACTTTATCCCATACCACGCAGCCATGCAAGGAATAGCGTTCCAGTCTGTGCTGATAACCATGGAAACAACTATGGCCAAACGGCACACCTTGTTCCTACAAATGATCCAACTTTGTGTTTATACATTTATTAAAAGATTCAGAAACAATAGCTTAGTTATGCTTGACAGCTTGTTTATGACCATCTCCTCCCTGGCTGTGTTAATACTTAGAGACCTATCACATTAGAGAAGACAGGAGAATACAAAATAGAATAACAGACGTGTCCCTGTTTATTAGCAGTTTTGCAGTTAGCCTTTTCCTGCTTACTGTTGTAAGCCTTGAAAGCAACAAATCAGTCCTGTATTGGATTCCTTTTATGTTTTTAAAGCATGTTAATGCAGTGACTTAAATTTTGAGAAACTAAAGAGTAAAACACTGAAATTTTGCACGCAATTTTATCTTCCGCCATTCACATTTTCCATTTCTGGAGAAAATTGTTTAACAATATCCATCCAGGTGGGCTTTTATTGTGGGCACGTTCTATAGAACTGTCTTTCAAAAGAAAATTTAGAAGAAACACTACTTATGTGATGACTTTTAGATCAAAGCGAGTTCAAACTTGGAACAAAGATAGGAGAAACCAGTCCCTGTCATTTGTAAAAACAGATGATCAAGTCTTAGTCCATTAATATCCTTTTGTGTCATTGAATGGTGCAAAATGAAATTAAAATTGCCTTTCTAGGACTGTTGAGTTCTGTTTCATGAAGGAATGTCTCCCTGGCACAGAGACAGCCTCTCTGGCTGGATGCCAATCCCCCTCTATGCCCTGGCAGAGGGAGATTTTCAGAGGAAGTCTCGACTGAAATGTGCTCCAGCATGATGGTCCCTTTGCATCGTAACACAATCCAAGAGCTTTGAATTGTGTTCCAAGTTGGGCTAGAGGTCATACTGAATTAGACTAATTCTTCTCCTCTGATCCTGAGGAGGATAATGGAAAACTATCTTTACTTCTTCCATGTGTGGAGTATACTGATTTGTCATATGGATCATTTAAATCAATGGGTACTTTGATGACTGTGATTTTGGTGTGTCTAACTGATGTATATTAGCAAGGGGCTTTCTTTTGGAATTGCCAATGCCTTCTAAAATTTGTCACTAGAAGTCTCAAGTAATTTTTAAGCTTTGTTCATATCCATTAGGTTAATTTGAAGACTAGCTACAAAAAAAAGATACTCTTAAAAATCTATCATTCTTCTTTTTCTCTGGCAACATTTTTTTTTTATATGGCGTAACAGAGAAAAAAAAAAAGGGCAGAAACAAGGGTGTGAAATCACTAGAAACAAAAATGATGAGGAAGAAATGTAGGAGGTTTTGAGAGAGGATTTAAAAGACAAAGAAGAGAGACTTCTGCAGCCAGGGGCAGAATTTAAGGGTAAGACCTAAGGGAGCAGAAGCATCAGAAACAGTCTGCTGATCTTTCAATGAGAAGTCTTTTTGGAGTATAACTTAAAATTGGTTAAAATAATCCAGAAGCAAAGATAAAAAGTAGATCCCTTCTAATCTGGTTCAGTATAGGCATCCATACTGGGGATATATCATGAATAGCTTTGCAGGAAGAGAGTGAAAGAAAATTAAAATCAGCCATATGTCCTTGCGTCTGTCAGACTGGCAAAAAATCTCCTCCTCACCAATATATACACCCACAATATTTGTAAATGGTAATAAAAGAAGGCAATTGAGCCAGAAAAATGTGAGGAGAGAGACTGAGAAAGCAAACAAAATACAATTAATAAGAATTAAGTTATTTTGTAAAAAAAGCTGAGTGGAAGCTCTCACAAATGCATAGGAAACTAGGAAGAAGAAGAGATGTGATAAATAAAAGAACTTGCACAGGTATGCCTGATGCATGAGCAGCTCTGAGAATGGTAAAAAATGTTGGAAGATCAATGTTACATGGTAATGCAGTATTGGGATGAAATATCAGAACAAGCATGTCAAGTTAATGGAAGAAGAGAATTAACCCATGTCTGTTACTCGACAAGAAGGTGACTGAACAGAAATAGAACCCCAGTTTGGTGTGTTCGGATACAAATACACAGATAGTTGGCTTTTAAAGTCTCAAATAATTAAAAAGTGTTTCATACTTTTTCTTTCAGTTTTTTAAACATCAGACTAAGGTTGCACACTCCACAATCCATGTGGTATTTGAAATATTCTTTATGCACTTAAATACTCTTTCAATAGCATGTGCACAATATTGTGCACATGCTATTGAAAGCCTTGGCTGATAGATGAGGAAAGTGCATTTGTAATACTTTCTTTGAAACTTTGAAATCCACTTTGAGCTTCATTTTTGTCTTTGCTATCCCAAGATCATCAAGTGGAACTGCATGTTTGTAACTGAAAGCAATACTGGACAGTAATTATACATTTTTCATCTCAACATCTAGAGGCACATTTTGCTTTATTCCTTTCTCCAGGTTCTGCTGAGTCCAAATGCCTGTTTATTTTTGAGAGTGGTGTTCACCCTGTTGTTATTACCAGGTCTTAGGCTATTTTTTTTTTATTTCCAGAAGCGCTTTTTGCTTTGTGGTTTTATCTCGTGTAGGATTCTGAGCTGATACCTGGGAATTTATAGAACCGTACTAGATGGTACAAGTGAAAGACCTGGTCCCTTAAAAGTGATTTTTTTTTGACAATGTGTTTGCATAAAATTATTAATTACTCGCATTATTCTTTGCAGCATCTACCAAGACAAAACATGCATGTTTTTCCAAATTTTTCACTCAGGGAGAGAAGCATCTTTTTTTTTTTTTTTTTTCCCCAGCAATTTCAGACATTTCAACAGGATGGAATTAACCATGTGAGTGCTTGGACTAGTACAATTGCTTATCCTACCTCTCTCAAATCAGATAGTCAAAGGGTGCCTTAAACAATCTATACAGCTATGTTTCATTAACTACTATGTGACTGAGCTTATTTCTTGTAATCAAGTTTCTTTCCTTTGCCCTTCTTCATTTTTTTTTAAACTTCATTTAAAAAGCATTTTTTAAGAGACACGAAAGTATGGCTTTGTGATTGCTGCCATTTACCCCAGTACATTGTATTCCTGATCCTTTGCTTTTGATGGCAATTATAGGGTTCAGAAGCTAATTTGTAGAAAAGATTCTTCCAGCACCAGCTGCATCTGGCTTCTTGGCAGACTTCTCAAGCAGTTGTATTGGTGGCTTTGGAGTTGCCTCTGGATTTGCTGGGGTAATGATGCTGATGGGCTTTCTGGGCTGTCTCGCACTCCTTGATGTCATTTTCTTTTTGATTACCCTTTCAATCTGAGTAATTTGTCCATTTTTTCCATTCACAAATAAGGTCCAGTGTAAGCCCTTTTCAAAAGCCTCAACCCATTTGTCATGGCAATACAGCATTTGTTTATGCCTGTCATAGACTGCTTTTCTACAAAATGCTCAATGTTAAAATCACAAATACCTATTAAACAGGTAATAAGTAATGTATATTTTCCTTTGTTACAGAAGAGAAATATGAGGGCCATTTGCTGCTGGCCTGGAAACACAGATTGTTTTGCATGCGTGTACATGTCTCTTCATTGTGAATAGGACCAAAGTGATTAAACAAGCACTCTTAATATGTTAATTTATAATTTTAATTACAACAATCTTGTATATATAGTCATTAGTGAATACTAATATAAATATTTTTCTACCTTTTTATTCATAATGCATAAACCAATCATCCAGTTACTTCTCGGCAGTTGCCTGTTTCCGTTTCATAATACAATCTTTGTTCTTAGTTATGAATGCATTTTGTTCGTTCCTGTCTTGAATAATCCCTCATTAAGCTAGTCACTTTCTGCTCCATGCTAAAAAGGAAAAATTATCATGCAAATGTGGCATGCCATATTAAAAAGCACATTACCAAACACTTTTGTTGCTGTCCTTCAATTAGTTTCCCTTCTTTGAATTTAATTTCATTTGTTGTTAAACTACTGACTTGATGTATGGACTCATGAATTTGAGGCTGCTGCCAAGAATGTAGCAGGAAAAAAAAAAAATCAAAGCCTCTTCAGAAAGCTGCAGAGGCAATGCTGTAATGAATTTGCTTCACCTTTGACAAGAACACTTGAGCAGCATTGGAATCCTCTGATGATTCAGCTTGGCTAATTATCCAATTATTTATTTCAAGAATAAAGACACTGTTTTACAATTAGAAAAGTGTAAAGTAATCTGAGAAATTTCATAATGACAGATGACTTAAATAACTTCTGAGATAAATAGTATCTGCTCAAACTTGTCTTGCCAAGTGTTCAAGCTGTAGTTAAACTGCTCTTTGAGTTTCAGGAAATTACTAGGGACTCAAAAGTTATTTGTTTCTTCTCCACTACGAACCACATATTATACTTCAGAAAATAGCTCAGTTTGTTCTTTTCCCCCTGTGTCAAATTTGCAAGGTTTTTAAGCTATGTTTAAGTTGCATTCCTCTTGATTAAAAGCTTTTGGTTCAAAGCAATACTTTTTAATTGCCTAATGATATAAGTCAGTTCTTAGGAAAGAACCGTGCATTTAGGAGTTCATTTGCAATATAACTGAAAAATTCATTGCATGGCAGTAAAACAATTTACTGTTAATTACAAGGAGAAGAATTTGCTGTACCATGCTCACAGATTGCCATGAATCATGCAGCACTCCTAGAGATTTATAACAGATGTGTAAGTGGGATGAATTAGCAGGGTTTAATAACAGAGACACAAATCATGCAGACTTCAAGGAGCTTTAATTGATATACTAGAATGTGACGGGCATGAATCACTCAGCCATTCAACAGCACTGTAACATATGGTCAGCTCAATATGCTGCATCTTAAATCGGTTGGTGAGTCGTTGGTTGTCCCATATGGTGGAAGCAATATATTTTTCATCATTTTTTAAAAATACGGTGTATTACATCTATTTTTAAAGAAATATGATTGTAACATACCCGTGTTATTAAATTCTCTTTTGATGTCCATTATGGGTGGGTTTTATTCTTTTTGGAGGAAGAGTCCAAAATGTACTCTAAAGAATCTTCTAAAAAGAAAAAATCAAAATACTGTCAGAAGATATAAGTGTTATTTGTTGACTCATTTACTGTTGAAATGACTGATACTATTGTGAAGCACAGAGAAAGAAAAGAATCATATCAGAAATGCTATGGCAATCTCAGGGTCCTCTGGACTAATAACTTGTAACAAAAATGTAATGGATCACCAATAGTGAGGGATGTAATTTTACCTGCAAGATAAACTCCAAGATGGAAAAAATAATATTTTCTTTAAGGTTTTGTCCTCAAATTTGTGGAACATTTCTGTTTTAATTTGTATGTATGCATTTTGAATTCAACTGAACAATAATTAAGAACTGTATACTTTTCGTTACTGTTACCTTCCTGAACTATTCAGAATGGCTATTTGAAGGCTTCTGTGGAAGGGTACGCAAATACCTACCTACAGTATACTGAGCAGTAGTTATTCAAACATATGTAAGCCTGTTAAATTTAGCCACAGCGTAAATATGTTATTCCTGGGACAAGAATCTGGCAGAGTATGGAAAAGCTTTAGCAGTTGTATTAGTAAACCTGACAGACTTGAGAAAGGAGCATTGTATCCTTAGAACCATGGCTGCCAGAATTTAATGTCAACAATTAAAATTTATTTTGATCCTTACCTAGCGTTTATTACTGTTTGTATACACAACAGACCTTACTAATACAGAGATGCACTATTAGATGGAATTACCATCTGTTCAGAGTGAAATGCTGGCATCTGTCTTCGAGTCTGAAACTAAAATGATATTATTTCAAACAAAACAAAATTAACTGCTCTTTACTTACCAACTTCATTTTTGTGTACATGTGTGTGCATACACACATGGGAAAGGCTTATTTGTAATGACCTGTGTAGCAACATCTATATTTAGATATATGACTTCAACATAAGCTGTATGGACCATCTGTCTTTATTGGTCTTTTTTGTGCCCTCTGCTACACAATGGCATGCAACAATCATGGGCTTTTAAATACTGTTTTAGCTTTATAATATATTAAATATGTATTATATAGCAAGACATTAAAAGTACATAATTAAAATACACAAAATGTGACTTTGAATCCACTAAAATGTATTACGCTCATTATTTTGACAGATGTGTCTTAACAGAACGTGACTAAAAAAAAATTAAATAGGTAAAATTATAGTCGATTCATCTTTCAGAAAGTAGCTACAGGTACCACAGTGACACCTTTAGGAAAATATATACTGTATCTTTTAGTCTTGAATATTTTTAATTTCACCATTTAGTACCCTGCTGGGCTAGTGCTACAGAGTTATTTTCAGGCCTGTCTGTTCCTGTGCAGAGTTAGGATTTCTGTGTTTTGGGTTGGTTTTTGTTTTTTTTTTAATTTATGTAACTTATTATGTACAGTCTTCCACTGTCTTGATGCACAAGAATTCTCAAGCGTCAACGAGACTGTAGTTCAATACTAATGTTATAGCAAGGATGTTACTTTCTGAAAGGGTGGGCTTCTGTTCCATATATCACAAAATAATAAATTGTGTCATGCCAGTGTTTAATGCGTGTACACAGTGCATTAACTGTAACTGTAGTACATTTATTTGTGCTAGAGGAGACTTGAAAATTATTAAAAAATCAATACTTCCCTGTCAGAGAAGCAAGTGTTACGATGCATTTAAGTAGTTAATTGCGTAAGCCCCATAAAAGCTTCAGGTTTGGGTATCAGAGATGCCATAATTATGGTCCAAGTAACTGCCGTTTATTAATACTAGACTTTAGAGGAAGATATAGTTATTGTCACGAGTGTTAGTTAGCTATATGTGTTTTAGAAATAATGAATTTTAGCATTTCTATTTTACCATTAGTAAGCTCAAATGGAGGGCTCAGCCTCTTATGTTCGCATTTAAAATGCTGACGTACACCAGTTCCCTCCAAAGGTGAAGTTTTGATTGTTGAGCCATGTTTTCTATTTAAACTTGTGCATTAATACCACAATTCATTAGTACTGTGCCCTACTTATGCAGGAAAGCTTATGACCTCATGCTGCATTACTTCAATTTTGACATTGTAAATTTCTACCATAGCGTGAAATACTAATTAGATTGTGAAGTCATAAATGATGCCTAAGCAGGAATTTACAGCACATAGTGTCATTGGCAGTTTCCCAGTTCCCCCACTCCCTGCTTTCTCCAAGAAGAATATTTATCAAGTTAGAGGGAGGCAAAGAAAAAGAAAGAAAGAAAAAAAGAGAAAAGTAGCAACATGCTACAGGCAAATATGAAAAATGAAAAATACGTTAATGATCTTGGAAATGAGCGAATGTTTAAAAGGATGTTATTAATTCATTCTAAATGAAGCATTCTCTCCTTCTCTAAAGAACTCGCACTATGTACAATGCTGGGCTGTGAAGTAATATGTCAGCTTTCAAAGGCCCATATTTTAATTCAGGTTTTATTGTTCTTGAAAGGCGTTTATTGCTCTTTACTGTGTCATTATGGGAACAAGTAATTTTTACAAGTTGTCATTGTATTTCACTTCCTGGGTACAAATGAAGTTTCTGTTGTTAAATCCTTTTCTTTATCAGGGAAAGATGGGGAAGAAAAAAAGTCAAGGCAAGATGGTTATAGGTTCTATAGGTAGTAGAGTGTTCTTCTACTTCTCTAGATGATGTCTTTTATTGTTTCAGTGATGGTCCATTTCTTTCCCACCTGTATGGCCATCATGCCATTATCCAAACAGGTCATGCTGCCCTCCAGTGGCTTACTGTACAGTATTTTTTTTTTTTTAAATTTGCTCATAAGTCAGCTATAGAGTGACTAACACTATCAGAATGTTTAAAAGTATCAGAGTATTGGTTTTAATGGTAGGAGGGTCATTGTAATAACATAAAACTATCTTATGCTGATACCTTCGTGGAAACAATCTTGTATGGCGTCTTACTGTGTACCAGTGTTGGTGGAGAAAAGTCAGAGAGGATCATTTTCTTGAACTGAATAATTATCTGAACATATGTTAATGTCTTGTGTGCACACCGTGAGGAAAACAACCTGGTGGGCCTTCAGTATAGTGGACGGATAGCTGTTCTGCTCCTGTTGGTGAGGATAAGTTCAGTGATGAAAGACTCATGTTGTCATGTACCATACTGCTGAGATGTAGCAATAGTTAATTAACTGTGCAGATACTCCTTTGGTCTTTTACTCAAATCCAATGCTGAAAGTCACATGCTCACAGTGAGTATGGCATGAGAGGCTAATCAAGGAAGGAATACAAATATACCTTTTATGAAGACACCGATTCAGATTCTTAAAGACTATGAAAAAAATATTTTGGATATAATATTAGAGACATTTATCCAAAGCCTGAAAAAAAACAAATAGGGTGTTTCTTGTGGAATTGAAAGCAAGTTCCTATAAAGATTAAGAATGTCTTGTGGTGGGTGTTTTTTTTTTTTCTAATTAAGCTTTTATGGATATCTGTGTTTATTCTTAAGATGATCAGAAACTGAAGCAGGATGTTTTGTAAAAATTATGTTATATGCAATAAATAATTTCCCAAGTATTATGGACAAAGATACCTAGATATTTTTTTTTTATTATTCACAGCTCCAAGAAAACTTAGTGCCCCTCGTGTTGAAGGAATAAACAGCACAACGGTAAAGATAAATTGGAATGAACCTGAAGAACTTAATGGGCCTTCTCCCATCTACCAGGTGGAAAGGCTGGATTCATCATTAGCTACATTGACTACAGAAGTAATGAAAGGGATCCGTTTCCCAGGAAATGGATATTACAGATTCGCTAGTACCACTCTCCCCGCCAATACTTACTTTACAGGTAAATGAATTTAAATGACTTACAAAATGTACCAGTTGTACTCTATTTTTTTACCATTTGTTATCATCTTCTATATAATTTTCATGGTACAATCCATAGTTTTTAATTTATGAGCATAATGTGATTGTTAGTGATGCATGGGCTATTTCGATTTTCACATAAAAAACCTGTGGAAAACATTATTGGCCAGGTGGGATTTGTATTCCCTTGCCTTTGGACATAGAGATGTACATGATTGGTGAACGTTGCTGCATATTTGACTCATTTCCTAGTGGTAAATATAAGATGGATTTTATTTATTCTTCTGGGATAAAAACTTTTTGATGAATTTGCTGTGAATACTAAGGCATGTTTTCTTTGGTATCTTTTTGAGGATTCATGAGGTTGCATGAGTACTCAAAAAGCGCTTTCTTCTGTGTTCAGAACGTTTGTGTTGTGGTCCTGTTTGTTTTATCAAGGAAAGAAAAAAGACTGCCAATCTGACAGAAGTCTGCTGTTTCTGGGCCACTGGATATTATCTTCGCTCTTTTTTTTGATTAGTTGTTTATTTTGGAACTAGGCATTTTTCAGATTGAAGCAGACCAATTACCCTGTGTTCTGTGATCCTCATAATTTGCTGATGTCTTCACTTCTTGGATAAAGCAAAGATATAGACAGTGTGTTTTTTTGGAAAATATCTAGATGAACCTGGTTGCATGTTTGAGATGTTGTAGAGGTCTGTAAGTGAAATGTTACATTGGTGTGCACGAAGTATTAATTTTTAAAAGTACAAGAAGAAATGGCAGAGCTGAAAGTTTAAAAAAATTAAGGTGTAGGAAAGGGGTGTGTGTCTGTGTGTGTGTATATATATCAAGTCATGAGACTGATAGCAGCAAGGAGAAATCCAAAAGGAATCTAGGTAACGGTGAGGGTAAGCGTTAGATGGCATGCTGGTAGCGCAAAGGCCACATCACAGTGTGGTACAACTTAACGTGGTACTGAGCCTTGTTTGTTAAGACAGATAAGGGCTGCAAAAAGCATGCTGCATTGTTGACACAAAAGAATGCCAGAGATTTGAAAAGGACTGAGTAGCTGACACCCTTTGTCTTCTGGGTCATCACAGGTAATTCTGGCAAGAATATGTGAGCACAGATACCTTGGTACTTGCAAGTATGTGTGTGTGCCAATTCAGGTTTTGTACAAAACAAAAATCACCTTCCCGTCTCCCTATGATCACCCAGTGAACCTGATTTTTAAAAAAAGAAGTTGAAGATCGCTTCCATTTTTTTTTTTCTTGCTAGGTGTTTACTTGACTGATAGTCAAATAATAATAACAAGTGATAATGTGTTAGTTAAATATTGACACCATGTTGACTTGCAAAACCTGTCTCTGCGCAGGAATCTGTAGGAACAGCTGTTGGACTCCTTTTCTCATCCAAATTGCTCGATGCTTTTCCTGATACCAGAGTTTGCACCCCTTACTGTATATTTAGTAAAGAAAAATCTTTGATGTATTTCTTCTGTTGTCAGTTGTGATGATCTGAACACCAGAGGAATTGTGAGCTGCAGTTTTTCTCACTGGAGCTCCAGTCAGCCCCATCACTGCGTTTTAGTTAAATAGTTTAATCAGACAGGTAGAGAATTAGGAGTATCACTGAATTTCCCTCTCATCAGAAGTCCCGACAGTGTTGGGGAAGAGGATGTTGCACTACTGGAATTGTTAACATGCCTGTCTATTTGTAACTAGACAAGCCCAACACTCATCTACTCAAGCGCCGATTCAGTCTGGGGTTCAGTTATGCTCCGCAAGCTGAGATTGCGGCCTTGAATAAGGTTTATTGAGATGACTGAGGTAATTTGAGAGAATTTGGACAGACAGGTTGGGAGAAGATGTTAAAATTAACCTCCCTTCATATTGGCACCTGATGGCTGATAATGCTGTGTGGATAAATATAACTTATTATTGCTTTGGATTGTGTTCTTTCTTTTCGACCAGCTATTAGTCTGAGTACCTGGACACAACCTAGAACCAAAACATTCTAGGCAATTTGTCCAGACATCTGCTGGTAATGACTAACAATCAGGTTAAATCAGCCTGGTTTAGTACCTAAAAATGTGTAGTTCAGGTACTTGGCAACTCAATAAAGTTTTTGAAAAATATAAATCCAGGTTTTTCTAAGTAGATCATCAATCCTTCTTCCAAAACATGATGGAGGGAAAATTATAGCAAATCCAGGAGAGTTTAGAAGGACACTTAAGGGAATGAAAAATATTCTTGAACTGTACTCTGCACTTGTCTTGTTGTTGAGACCCTCTCTTATTATCCATCTCTGAAGACAAGCAGTTGGCAATTGTGCTTTATAGATGGAACAGCTTTAGTGTGTATGCAGCTGGGTACTTTTTTGACACAAAAGTGTGCCAGCTTGTATATGTCAGTCAGCAGACAGATACTTCTTAACACGTCTGGGATCTCCCACTGCTAATCCAGAAAAAGATATATCAGTTTATTCATTGTTAATAAATACAGTTGTCTTCACTACCTCCCCGACCGGTGTTACGCTTCGAGGTGCAAGTAATAGAGGCAGATGTATTATCTGGGAAATTTTCCAAATTAATCTTAAAAAAAAAAAAAAGTTAGGTAATAAACACTGGCTACACTAAGCAGCACCCTTCTGTCTGTAACAAAGCCTCCAGCTGTACAGGAAGATGTTCTCTGAGTACACGTTAGATGAGAGGAAGTCAGGTAAAGAAAAGGATTGTTTCTGCCAGAACTGTCCACATGCAACTTCTCAGCTCTTCAAACTGTGAAGAAGTGTTTTAGGCATCTGTAGTATCGTTTCCCAAAAGATGCAGACTTGATTTTTAATATTTATTCGTATCCCTTGAAGTTCTTAGATACAACAGCATTCATTATATCTATCAAAATACCACCAGGCAAAGGAACTGTAAGTGTTCTTGTTTTAACTAAGGAACTCATCCATCTCCCATCACTCTGAAGATTAGGGTATTCAAGTGTTTATCTTCATATCTTCCCCATAAGACAGCAAAGTGCTATCATTCTGATTTAATAGATCGGGAGCTGAAGTTCAGGTTCTACTTAGTGCAGGAGTTTTACTTAAAAGGCCCTCTAGAAATGGCTAGAAGGTTTTACAAGTTAGTTATTTTGTCTGGTTTGCTTTATCAGTACAGCTTGTGTGGTGCCGCTGTTGGTCTGGAGTCAGAATGCTGCAGTAACGCTGTTGTGCTTGTCTTTCTGGTTCTCTAGTAGTCAAGGGAGGTACTGTCTATTTTATACAGGGTGTAGACAGGCAAGGTTGGAGTTCAAAGAACTGTAAATAGCCGAGTGTCTGAATATCTTTTAAATTCAAATTATACTTGTATTATCTCTTTAATGACTGAGTCTAATGGCTAGGTCCAAAAAAAAGCCCAAGGATGAGGGTAATGTCATGTTAACCTGGCTTTTACTGCTAACAAATGGGTGAGAACAGTTTGCTCTGCAGGGAAGTTAGGGTCTTCATGTACTTTCTAGCAGAGGCGTATCAAGGCTTACAAGTAAGATCCTTCAAGATCATTGAATAAAATCCATGGAAAATACCATGCTGAACTGCTGAAGTGTGTGTGTGAAAATCAACAACAAGCCAACAGATATATTTATGAAAAGAGTTTTTCCTCAATTCTTTTTTGCTCCTTGGCTGTGGGTTAGGACTTGGGGTGCCTGAATGGATGAAACAAAAACTAATGTATGAATTTTGACCTGTGTAAACGATCCCTGCTTAGGATCAAGTTTGATTCTAATTTGAGGCACTACCTTCTTTTCAGGATCCATAACTTATAAATATCTCCTGAGGGTTAGGCAGCTTTACCTTTTTGTTTTACAGAGAGTGGGGGATCACATTTTTCTTTGAAAACATGACTCCCCGAGAAAGCACATGTGCGCCCTATTGAGTATATTGGTGGATACTATACCTTCACATAGAAACAGTGCCACTGTTTAAACTTTGTAGAAAATCCTGTCAAAAAGCTGTGCAATAGTTTTCTCTAGAGCAAGAGTACTGGATTAAGCTCCTAAGGACAGATAAAGGGAAGTTTAGTTTTCAGGTTTTATTGAGCAAATAGATACCAAACTACTGAGTTCTTTCAAAAGGGAACTTCTGGCCCGGAGAGCAACTGGTTGAACATTGAGCCCTGAATGTCTCTGAGATACAATGACATCTGAGCTAGGAGTTTCAGGACTGAAATTTAGTTGACTAAAGTACAGTCATGGGTTACACAAATCAAAATGAATCGTTCCTCTAATCCATTGCCAGACAGAAGGTCTGTGACAGAGCTGATGGGATAGGGCCTATTGTAGTTAGAAAGGATAGAAATTGCCATCATTTGGACACAAGAATGAATGAGAAAGCTCCTTGACTCCATGCTATGGAGATATAGTTGGGCTCCATGAAGAGAAACTCAGCGTATCTGTAGGGGTATGTAAGAACTGCTCACTGTGTAAAGAGTAACTCCATTGCTACAAAAGAAAGAAATCTGAGTAGCAAGATGGTTGTGTGGAAGGCTACGTTGCTCCTGAGCTCTCAGAATAAGACTACTTTTCAAATATAACATTGAACATAAACTGGCAGTTCTGTGGCATTGTAGTGGGTTTTGTAAATAATATACGTATTCTTTCTATGAAATGGAGAAAAACATATCCTCCAAGCGTGCTTTATGCATTGCTTAAAATACAAGTTGAGCTTGATGTCAGGAGTTACAATTATACATCCATGTGAAAAGGGAGGCCTTTAGTTATTTAGTGATAAAATAGTTAGTTTTTTCAGGTGGGTGAAAGATTCTTTGTGATATTTTAAAAACAGTTGAATTAGCTATTACTATTTTAATGTGATTCCTGTTGGATGCTACTTGTTTAAAAGTAAAATTATTCATGTAATATTGGTCAAAATGCAGTCCACTCAAAAAACTTTTGTGTTTGGCCTTGCTTTGAATCCAAGTTTTCTGGAATAGGGTACTACACTTAAAAAGAAGTGGGTCTTGCCTGGAATATGTACTCTTTGCCAACCTCTACATGATGCGAATTCATCTCTGTAATAATTAGGAAATAACTGTATGAGGTAAGATGTTCATATATTCAGCATTACAAATAGAGCTTTTTTACAATGACACTTTTAGTGTCGTAAAGTGGTCTTAAAAACCTGTATTTTTAAAAAAATATATCTGTGCTAGCGTTTTTACTGCCAAATTCTGACTCAGATACACACACATTTCTCAGAGTGGAGAATCTTTCCAGTAACGATGTTTCTTAATGAGTTTGCCATGGAACACTGCACAAGCATCATTCACATTTGTTCTGACCAGAAGTGCTGAGAATGGCTGTGGTCATTCAGTGTTGGATCTCGCCATAGCTCTTCATCCCAGTGAACTCGCTTTGCAGTCATGTAAAACAAATTCCACTCCATATAGTCTTGAGCAAACATTTCATAGTTAGTAGAAGGCGCAAATATTTTCATTAGTGTATGGAGCCAAATAAACAGGCCTTTTCCAGTATCCCAACAGAAATTTATGGAATGCATTATGACTGAATACCAAGAGAATGAACACAATTGGAGGTCTAAAAACAAGGTAAGAGGAAAGGCTGAAAAAATGTGGTAGTTTAGAAAAATGAAGACTAAAAGGAGACATGATAATGATGTTAAAGTATATAAAAATGTGTAGTTTAAAAGAAGAGAATGAACTTTTTCCATGTCCACTGTGAGTAAAGCAGCAATGCACTCATAATAAGCTTAAAATATAGCAAGGTAGATTGTCTTCTCACAAGACTTTTTTTTTTCTGAAAGATTCAGGCTACTTGAGCAAAGGAATACATTGTTGTGAGAAAAAAATGAAAACTCTGACACTGCAGATTTTAAAGAACAGTTGGATGAACATTTGTCAGGAATAACCTAGATAAAATTGATTCTGCTTTGGAGTAAGTGGATTGATTCTGTGACCTCTAAGAATGTTTTCCAAACATATATCCTATTATAAACTCAGATTAACCAGGTGAAACTGAGAAAGATGTTCATTTCAGCAAAGAACTTTTAGAAGGAAAGATCTGCCTTTTTTTTTTGTTGTTGCTGGGAACTTTGCATAGAGTTCTGATTGACAATTTTCTATAAAGAGAGAAGGTTGCATGAGTTGGACAAGTTTTGCTTCTATTTTGTTTTTTCTCCTCTATATATTTTCCAGTATTTCTTTTTATGACTACTGATAAGATTTGAGATGGTTAGAAATTATTTTTAGTCATTAAATCAGAATAATATAGTAGTTTAGGTTGGAAGAGAAGTCATCTAGTCCAACCTCCTGCTCATAGTGAGTCCAGCTAGACCTGTTTAGCCTTTGTCTAGTTGAGTTTTACGTCCATATGCAGTTAAGTGTATTTCCAAGTGCTGTTCCAGTTTCCAATCTGAGCAGCCTTTTGGTAATCTTTTCCCACTTATATCTGTACAGATTTTTCTGTATTTGAACTTGTGTCCATTGCCTCTTGTTCTGTCACTATATAGCTCCAAGAAAGTGTGGCTCCATCTTCTTTATACCCTTCTGTGAGGTAACTGGAGAAGGCAAGATCATCTCTTCCATCCTTCCATGCTTAAGACTGAACAAACCCTGTTCTCTCAGCCTCTTCTTATATCTCATGTGCTTTGGCCCTCTGACTATCTTGCTGCCTCTCTGCTGGATTCATTCCAGTGTGCCAGTATCTTTTGTTACGGAAGAGTACCTGAAACTGCATTGCAGGACTTGCATTTGCCTTTGTTGAATTTCACAAGGTTTCTGTCATCCCATTCCTTCAGCCTGTCAAGATTTCTCTGCGTTGCATTGTATCCACTGCAACCCTCAATTTTTTTCATTGTCTGCAAACTTTTTGGTAGTACACTCCATCCCATTGCCCAAGATTCTTTTTAATGAATAAAACTGTTAACAGAATTGGTCCCAGTACCAGTTCCTTGTAAATGCTGCCCACTGGGCTTTGTGCCACTTGCCACAAGCCTTTGAGTCCTGCTGTTCAGCCAGTTTTTTACCCGCTTTTATAGTCCACACGTGGTCCATCTATTTCTCCAGCCTGATGGCAAGGATCCTATGGGAAAACATGTTGAAGCCCTTGCTGAAGCCAAGGTACACAACACTGGTTGCTTTCCCCTTTGGCAAGTGAGAGAGTCCTTTCATCATAGAAAGCAATCAGGTTGGTCGGGCAAAATTTGCACGTAATAAATCCATGTTGACTGTTCCAAATCATCTTCTTGTCCTTCCTGTGCCTGAATATGGCCTCCTGCATAGTGTCCCTGGAGACAAAGGTTAGACTGCTCAGTCTGTAGTTTCCTTAATCTACAGACACAACTTCAGAGCAAATGCTATTAATTTTGTTTGCTTCAGCCTTACCCTAAAAAGATGAAGAGAACTGGAACAGAAGGAGAGAAATCTGACCTTTTGCTTAGTTTGGCTTTATGTATTCTTTGTGTCTCTGATGGCATTTTTTCCTTCATAGCTTTTTAAGAATCATCCTGTTTTATTTCATTACGTTGAACTGAAGAAGGTATGAAGATTTTTTTTTTTTGAGGGAAAAACTATTACAAAATAAATTCTTACATCAAGCTTTCTAATACTGAGAGAGAAAGGAAGAGAGCGCATTTTTTTAGCTGACTTGGAGAACACACGTTGTATCTCAGGGAACTTTTGATAGTGCCATTTATTTTTCAGACTTTTATATTAAATTATACACTAAAGAGCTCTTGGAGAACTCTTATCGTGTCCTTTCTGTCTAGGTTGCTGCCACAGGACTTCCCCTTAGAAATTCTTTTAATATTTATGCCAACTTCTTACATTTTCTCCTCTTGTCCTCACAAAAGAACAATTTGAACCCACATCTTCATCTTCCGTGAAAGAAAGATAAAGATCTTTTATATCACCGTCAAGTGGCTGGCTTCAGTAAGAAGGGGAACCATCCTTTTTTCTGCCCAAGAACTGTTTGCACAGACATTTTAGTTAAAATTTTGTCCTAGTACTTAAAATGAATTCATAGTTTCATCTTGAAAACCACATTCCTTTCTTCCTTCTTTCCGAATCCCAAGAAGCCTAAAGAGAGGGAGTGAGAGAGGAGCTACGTATAGAGAAGGAGTGATCCACCAAAACAAAGTGAACTGTGCTGCTTTATGAACAAAACAAAACATTTTCGAACATGCACAACAGGGACTTAGGCAGCAAATAAGCCAAGCTGATGCTGACCTTGCCCGTGCTATAGGGGTAATATTTTCACTAAGATGAGCTGGTTTTGTTAGGCACAGAAATAATTTGTATGAGTATGAAGTATCTGCTTTTTTTTCCATCTTTGTAGAAAAGATTTATTGCCCACTATGAGGAGGGGGTAAGATTTTCCCCTTCTGTATTATTTCTGATATTTACCTCTTGCGCTTCAACAGATCAACTATGCAGCACTAGCTTTAGCATGCAATTGCAATTTGGTTTTTGCATCTTGGCTTTAGTGCCAAAGTACTTTTTTACCAGTGTTGTGTGACATTCTGCACTGCATGGTTAAACCCAATTTTTTCTGCTTCTCCATGGGAACTTTCAGAGCACGTAGTAGTCCCACTGTGGAAGTTGTAAAAGCAGTAGCTTTCCTATTGTTACATCAAGCTGCCAGTGGAAAAGCCCTTTCCCAGACTAGATAGTAGTTAGTTTCAGCTGTCTGCTTGTGCAAAACCAGGTACAGAATTCGGTCTTTTGATTATAATAAATATACCACATGACCTGTACTCCGTAAAACAGCAGTTCTTCCCCTTTTGTCACAACTCTAGTTGTGCTTCTGTTAACTTTGTGCAAACATGATTCTGTTTTGAAATGTAGTGGACATTCTGTCTGTAGGTGACAAACCTAAGAATTAGCAGAAGAAAAGGTTTTTATCGATTATTTCAAAGCACATGTGTTTAGTCAAGGGTAATAAAAGTTACTCTCTACCAAGTTTGTATTTTTTTTATAAACTAATCTGAGTGTAACCACTTATGTACCAAGCTATTTTATACAAGACTAATTTCCACCAGTAAAGCATACCTGTATATTTGGTGTTTCTTTTTCTTGCTTGTCTCTTAACAAAGTGCTGATAGGATTTCATGTAGGAACTCTGTATAGGAATCTGCACAAAGAATACTCATTGAACATAATGAGAGTGACTGTGGGAAAAAATATTTTTTTGTTTTAGTATCTAGTCTGACCTTTGTTCAATAACAATGGAGTTCAGCTCACTGAAGAAGCCAAAAGTGGGATTATTCTGTGTTTACAAGGGCAAAGAAGGGGGAGGAGAGAGTTCAAGGAGACTTTCTGTTCTTTGTGCCTCTTCTGTGTGCTGCAAGGATAGTGGGGACCCTCATATATGCCTCTGAAAATAAACCGTTATGGAAGCACTGTGTTTTGCTTCAGGCAGGACATCTTCTGGGATTCCTTTTGTGCTTGTGCACTGCTAAGAAAAGGTGCGAGATGGAGGGACTTGTTGGGAGGGAGATTTAGGGAAATAAAAGTTGCTGAAAATTACAAACATGAAGAAAAAACTAGAAGGTAGACACTGCACAAATACATGAAGTTTATTTAATAAAAACAGAAATAAAAGGAGGCAGGGGAAGCTGCCAAGCATCTCTTGGAAGTTTTCCATGTGTGAGATCCATGTACTGTGTGTTAAATGGAGGTTCATTTCATAGAATCATAGAATCACAGAATGGTTTGGGTTGGAAGGGACCCTAAAGATCATCTAGTTCCAACCCCCCTGCCACAGGCAGGGACACCTTTCCACTAGACCAGGTTGCTCAAAGCCCCATCCAATCTGGCCTTAAACACTGCCAGGGAAGGGGCATCCACAGCTTCTCTGGGTAACCTGTTACAGTGTCTCACTACCCTCACAGTCAAGAATTTCTTCCTAATATCTAATCTAAATCTACCCTCTTTCAGTTTAAAACCGTTCCCCCTCGTCCTGTCACTACTTGCCCTTGTAAAAAGTCCAGCTTTCCTGTAGGCCCCCTTCAGGTACTGGAAGGCTGCTATGAGGTCTCTCCAGAGCCTTCTCTTCTCCAGGCTGAAGAGCCCCAACTCTCTCAGCTTGTCTTCATAGGAGAGGTGCTTCAGCCCTCTGATCATCTTCGTGGCCCTCCTCTGGACTTGTTCCAACAACTCCATGTCCTTCTTATGTTGGGGCCCCCAGAGCTGGATGCAGTACTGCAGGTGGGGTCTCACGAGAGTGGAGTAGAGGGCCAGAATCATCTCCCTTGACCTGCTGGCCACGCTGCTTTTGATGCAGCCCAGGATACGGTTGGCTTTCTGGGCTGCAAGTGCACATTGCCAGCTCATGTTGAGCTTCTTATCAACCATGACCCCCAAGTCCTTCTCCTCCAGGCAGCTCTCAATCCATTCTCCGCCCAGCCTGTTTGTGCTTGGGATTGCCCGGACCCACATGCAGGACCTTGCGCTTGGCCTTGTTGAACTTCATGCGGTTCGCACAGGCCCACCTCTCAAGCCTGTCAGGGTTCCTCTGGATGTGGCATCCCTTCCCTCCAGGGTGTTGACCGCACCACACAGCTTGGTGTCGTTGGCAAACTTTCTGAGGGTGCACTCAATCCCACTGTCCATGTTGCCGACAAAGATGTTAAACAGCACTGGTCCCAGTACCGACCCCTGAGGCCTCTACTTGGACATTGAGCCATTGACCGTAAGTCTTTAAGTGCGACCATCCAGCCAATTCCTTATCCACTGAGTGGTCCATCCGTCAAGTCCATGTCTCTCCAATTTAGAGACAAGGATGTCATGCGGGACAGTGTCAAATGCTTTGCACAAGTCCAGGTAGATGACATCGGTCGCTCTTCCCCTATCCACCAGTGCTCTAACCCTGTCATAGAAGGCCACCAAATTTGTCAGGCATGATTTGCCCTTAGTGAAGCCGTGTTGGCTGTCACCAGTCACCTCCTTGATTTCATTTAACTATGACTATATAGTTAAAGCAAGGACTGAAATGATACAGGTCAAAGAAAGAACTTGAAGAAGGTTTAAGCATAGAAAACAGTAGTTCAATGGATGTTCATCTTTTAGAGTGAATGTATGAATTCTTCTAGAAATTCTCAGACTCAAACACCTGGTGGCACAGAGATAGGTGAAAGAAAACTGACTATTTCCAATGCTTTTCATTTGCTATTGCAATTGTGGGTCTTCCACACCAGTACTTCAGTAGTTTGTAAAATTTTTTGTAGGATTCTTATGTGCTGATATAATTGAACTCGAAACCCAAAGCAGTTTTAAAGAGAGGGATTTGATGAGAAGTCATAGACAAGAAGGAATATTCCTGTAGCTTTGACTTTAATAAATGTCAAATTTTTGATGTCTTTTATTTCTGAACTCTTACGTTTTTAGTTTGTAATAGAGCTAGAAGGCAGTAACAATGACATTTGGTCAAGATTTTCATCTAGACTAATCATGCTAAATCCTCCTCTTGTGTTTTTTGCAGTTATACTGCATCTGCTTGGAAAATATTGGCTTGTCCAAGGCACGATGGCAGTAATTCTATAATTTTTGATGCTGTCTCTCTCTTCAAAGTTCTTCCTTAATTCCAGATTATACATAAATCTTGTCCATTTTTTTCCTCACCTTTTAAAGTGCCATTACATTGAAGAAAAACCTGTTTCTTAACCCATTTAAGAAATGTTCCTGTATATGGATAAAAGGATCCTAATTCACAGAGGATACTCAGAGTGATGTGAAGGGATGCAGCATGCCAAGCTCTTGTATGTATTAGATTATTTACTTATTTGTTTTGAGGAGCAGTTTGTGGACAGGCACAGGAAGGATGTTATCTGTTCCTCGTATTCTTGGATTCTATGGAGAGTTTTCAGCAAGGATGAAGCAAAGAGAGGTTTAGTTCTCTGTTGCCTGGTGAGATCCTTCATGTGAAATTAATGCTTTCTCAGTCATGTTTGGCCTTTATTTAGATTATTTCTATAAAGGGCTATTTAGTCCAATAACTTGAGGGATCCATTGCATTTAACTAATACCAAGCCTTTAAATTATGCCCTCTTTTAACATACAAATTCCTTCCCATATTGTGTTTTTAAATGGTGAAGATGTAACTACTGAATTATGTATTGACTGAAAGTGTATTAAGAGTCATGCATTGATTATGATTGCATTGTGAATTTGATCAGGAAATTTTCATAATAATAATATAAGGAAGCTTTTCACCTTCTAATTGATTTTCAGGGCGATTAAATTAAGACCTTGTCTAAGTACAACTGTCCTTATCAATTACTGGCAGAATAGAGAAATTAAAGGATTAAAAATTTATGTGTGTTAAGATTCAGTATTTAAGGTCTGAAATCAATCAGACCATAGACTGAATAATTCCATTATGACAAAACTATCATTCAGGATTAGACTGTGGTAATTTGGAGAAAAAAAGGCTGTCTGCACTAGTACATATGGGAAAAATTAAGATTGTAAAATTAAGCACCTAGAATTTATGAAATGGAGTTCAAATAAGCAGCGTGAACTTAATTCAACCTTGTTATTTTTATGTGTTATTATGCCATGTAATCAACTGATTAAAAACTAGCCTATCCATAGGTTCTGTGTATGGTATGGACCATCTGTTGCCTTTTAAAAATTCTTACTGTGTTCTGTATATGGCTTGATGTCTGTCTTACTATATGTATCTAATTCTTAAGACAATGCAGATTTTTTTTTTTCCCTGTGCTATTTTCACTAGAGTATCTGAGTACTTTGTAATCGTTGATACTCACTTTTACAACACTTATTAGTTTCATTTTATGAATGGGGACTTTGGGTAAGGAAAAAAGAGGACTCAATGCTGATTTTGAGTGCTCAGCTTTATACAGGTAGAACCTGAGTTTTCAAAGGAGTTCATGTGTTTAGAGTTTCCACTGACCTCTGTTCGATTAGGAACACTTAACGCTTTCACAGATCTCTGTGGGGTGTTTAAATGCAAGCACTCAAGAAAATGAAGAGTGCATAACAAGTTCTGCAAAGTTTACCTTAAGTGGTTTGCCTTGCACTGTGTAAGAACTTTGTGGCAGAGGTAGGGACAGATTTCTCCAGAGTGACATTGAACTGCACTAGCAATGAAACTGTCCGTTCACTTTTCATAGTCCCCTTCCTCTTTCATTAAACATCTGCAGAGCACTACATCAAATAAGACAAGCTTCTGTGCACAAAATCCTTATTTGCTACATGAATTCTGTTTTAGTTGCTGAGCATCATAAAATCCTTGAGGCAGATATCTTATGGGAAATCTGTGTTTGTATAATTGTAGACCACATCATTATTCATCCTCTATGTATGCATTAATTTTTTGCAGACAATTTTGGTTTTGCATTTCCTAAATGTTGAGAGTTTACTTTTACAGACCTAGTGTGGTCTATATAGTTATTCTGAATAGTAATTAAAAAAAACCCTCAATGTCATAGGAGAATCCCAGACGTATCCATAATGTGGAACATTGCTGACTAATACAGATGTCAATGGGTAAAAATCTTTAATATTCATGAAATCTCTTTCTGATCTGATCTATTAGAGACACTGACTGCTGCACTAGATGATCATCTGTACGTGAAGAATAGACTACATGCTTTTCCACTGTATTCTGTGTTTATTAGCAACATATATTTTCAACTGAATTTGTAAGGAGAGTTTTTACTAGTGGTTATAGGTTCTTCTGTTTTTCTATTTAATTTCCTTTTTTCCCCCTGTTTCTCTTGCTTTTTCATCCTTTTCTTGTTTTGAATACTATCCATGGTTTGTTTCTTGCTCCCTCCTCCCCTTCTTTTTTTTCTTTTTTTCCCCCTGCTGGTTTGGCCATTATAATGTCTTTGATCATCTTCCTTTCATGTTCTTCATACTGTTGTCATCTTTTTCTTCATACTGCCAGGCACCCAGTGGTAGAAATTCAGAGGCCAAGAGAAAGACTTCTTGCCTTCCTTTCTAGTGTCTAGCCCACCATCAGAATTTGTTGGCCAGGACCAATTTCATGAAAGAGCCTTCTTAGCCCCTACATTTCTAAGATGCAAAGTCTTCATGGAAATGTAATTTTCCTTTGAGAATTTCACTACCATCCTCTACCTAACCATCCTGCAAAGAGCTATTTCCTGACATGGATAAATCTAGACTTCCATTTTTTTTTTACCTCAGGATAACTGCACTCTGACAAATTTGTATCTCTGATCCACAGAAAGAAGGAACCAAAACACTTTTGTGTTAAAAGAGTGATTTAAATTACTTCTTCAAAGTAATAATGAAAAAGTATTTGGCATGAAGCAAATATGGTTATAAAAGATTTTTTTTTTTTTTTTTTTTTAAGATAGAATATTTTAGAAAAGCTCTATGCAACAATGGTGTCAAGCACCTGGGAGGTAAATTTAGCAGTAAGTGCTGCTGCCATTCCAGTTTGCAGACCTTGAGGAGGAAGTACCTTCTGTATCTGTTAGTGATTTGTTTAATCAATGCACTGACTTAAAAAGTATGTTGAAGTTGCAGCATTTTAACTTGACTAAATCTTTGTTAGTTATTGTATGTATGTAAAGAGTTTCCAAAGATTGTAGTAAGCTTTGTCACAGGATGAGATCTTCAGGAAACAGCACACGATGCTTTTGACGCTAGAATGACATGCTTTCTCACGAATTACTTGCTGGTGTTTTTCTTCAGTAAGTGTATATTTAAAAGAAAAATGAACTGAAGAGTATAACATGTATTTAATTAGATAGTGCTTATAAGTTTGTTATTTTGACTTGTGAAGTGTGATCCCTTTCCTTGTTATTTGGGCTATACAATGCTGTCTTTTTTCAACTATGAAAACAAATACATCTAAACTGAATTATTTTTCAAGATACTTATCCAGAATGAGATGGGATTCCACATTTCTTTTCCAGAGTTCCTATCTTTTCCTCAAGCTGTTCATACTTTCCATGAAATGCACTGGACTTAATAGACTATCCATAAAGCAAACATTGATGGACAAAATTGTAACCTTAGATCATAGTGCAGTATAGTGACTGAGAATTCAGAAAGCAACTGTTAGCATAACTATTAGAATTGAAAACAGAAACCTGCCAAGTAATGTTGTTCTGGTACAAGGACCATTTAATATGGTGACAGAAATATCATATACTAAATTACTGGAGGATTCTTTGAGCTCGATAGTGAATTGTTGCACGACTTTTTTTTTTTTTTTTAATTTAAAGACATTCTAGAGAATGATATACTGTATTGTTGAAAAAATCTCAAAAAGTAACTATACTCTATCTCTGAATATACCCCAAATGAGATTTTATTGAAAGTAGTTAGATCTGTGCTTACTGACTTAAGATCTATAATACCTTAAGATTAATTGGGAGCATAAATGGAGAAGCTGACAACCTGGAACCTTGACTTCTTAAAATTGCTGACCTGATTACTGCTAAGCCCTTTGCTGACATGTTAATATGTCTCTTTAAACTGGTAAATCACCACCATTTCTGTGTATGCTAGAGTTGGTCCATTGGATGAAGGAAGATGTAAGTTTAATTTAAATAATTATTGACCTATTATGACCTTTTCATTTCACTTGTACTGCTTCTCTCAAGGTAAGCAATTATATTTTTATAGCGTTAGAAGGTAATCAATGTACAGGAGCTATCGTTATTGATTTAAGTAAGGCCTTTGATCTGGTAATCACCAACTTTTGCTATCTAGGCTGGCCTTTAACTATATTGGATATTACTGTGGTTATTTGGTTTTAAAATATGCAGAATTCAGAATTTTATTAAGATGTTGCAAGCAAAGTAAAAAAAATTTGAAAATCCATAAGATTCCACTTCATATTCTTCATTGGAAATTGGAAACAGATTATTTTATACAATATTATATTATACAATTTTTTAACTTATAATTAGTTTTAGGTCAGCAACCTGATTTTTTTTTATATCAAGCAGATGATCTTTTTGGGGTCAGTTTTACTTAGTGGGGAAAGCCTGGCTTTTCTTTATTTTTTTGAATTTGCTACTCACATTGGATATTTTTGGGAGGAAGTTTAGTTCATTGGTTGTTTTTTTAAGTGTGTTTTATACTGTGAATCAGTTTCTTCTGCTCTTCCATTTGGACTTGGAAACAGATCTGAAATTCTTATTCTTACATTTTTTTACCAATGTGCACTTTTTGCTCATGCATTTTGTGCGTTTTTTTAACCAATATTCATATCAATGTATTAGGTAAAAATAGTAATTGAAATATTGGACCTTTATCATAGTTTGTAGGTGGTACCTGAGTATTTTCCAAAGTGTAGTCATACTCACAAATAATTAATTCTCATCTTTTTCCTTACTCCTCATGCATCTACTTCATTTTTACCTCTTCCCTAGTGTTCTTCTCTGGACATGTTTTTCTTTTCGCCCTGCCTGCCCACCCGCCTTTTTTTAACGGATGACTTTGGAAAGCCTGAGTAGATACGGGTTTAAACTGTCTTTAGAAAGCTTGTGAAATTTGTGATCATTTTGATCTGCTCCTCCAATGAGTTCCAGGACCCCTATCCTTCTTGCAAAGGGAGCTCAATCTTCTCTGGTGAGCCTTGAAACAAACAGCAGTTGTTCAGAGAGGTCACCGACATAATGAGAAGGGCACTCTTGAGATATCTTGAACCACTTCCATGGATGGCCATGAAGATTAATATTGGGACCTTACATTTGACCTAATATTCTATGGAGAGTCCATGTAGTGAGCAGAGCAAATGGGATGATGTGCTCGTGGCAGAGAGTGTAAATAAAGCTACTGCATTCTGGATTTTTTGGATTTTTTTTTTTAAGCTGAGTTAAAATACTGCATCTTGTTCTTGTTTTAAGGTCATGAAGGTGTGAGTTGTTATGACCGGGTTCATGCCTGAGAAGCAGTGACATAACCTTCTTGCTAGTAGTAGGTGGAAGAAGGCAGGTTTTTGTATGCTGCTGTCTCTGCCAGCCTGTGCTGAAATGACTGGAACTTGGTGTTTTGAACCATGTTCATGAAGAAGTTGATGATAAGGTAGAACTGCTAATTAAGCACAGCAGTGTTCTTTCGGTCTCCACATTTTGTGATTTCATTACCTGTAAGACCTGTAAAACTCTTATTTTGAAATAATTTGTTCTTTCTTTGTTTGCCTGTTGAAAAGGCATTTTATTCTTTCATTTCATATTTGTGCTGTTTTGGGTTTACAACCCATTCGTTGTAATTTCAGTATTCTTCTGTCAGTCAGTGTTCTATATTTATTCTTGCTTCATATTGCTAATAGGTTTAATTGTGCAAGCACCCAGTACTGCAGTTAGCTTAATCCCAGCCTTGTTGTTCAGTCATGCACACTATTTTTTTCAGTCCGTTGGTCAAAGGTTAAATGAGATGGTATGTAAAGGCTGGGACTGATCAGCAGACTTGAAAGTTTTACCTTAAGCCTTACCATGATCCCATTTCAGGGCTACAGGAGTTTAGAGTGGAGTGGCAGATATATGCATGTGTGTTTTTTTTATCTCTAAATGCCTATAGTAGGAGCATATTCCAATATAGCATTTGATTTTAAAATAATGTAGATACTAAAGTAAATAGAATCCCCATCGGCCAACAAGGCTAAGAAATAAAAATAAAAATGACTCAACACTGGGACAGCTAATCTTATATTGGGTAAAATTATAATTTTTTTTTTTTTCCTCTGTGGACAAAAAAAAGTTAAATTCCTTGGAATATGATAATCCTTGAAGTCATAAAGGACAGTTACTTGTCTTTTGTGCTGCTACTAAGGTTTTTTTTAACTTTCTGTCTGGGGAACCTGCCAGACAGAGGTCTCTTTCCCCATCAGGAGAATTTTTTATCCTGCTCAACGTCTTCTCTCTATGCTATTCCACCTTCTTTGCGAGTACTCCGCCAAAGCAAAAGACAATATAAAAGCTTTAAATATTTTCCTCATAGCAATAACTTCACACTGGTTTTTCACACAGCTGAAAATGTTGTATCAGATTCTTTCTTAAAACTTTTTGTATTAAACAGCTATATGGGCAAAGTATTAATTCATTTCACCCAGTTATGCTGTAAATATATAATGTGAAACAACATGTTCTTCTGAACAACCCTCACCCTAAACATGCTCCCTTGGCCCCCCATTGTACCACATGGTATTTTTCAGATTGCAGGAGGGAGTTGAGATAAAAGTGATGTCATTTGGTTTCGGTACAACACTGGGTATATGACAATATTTAATATTGGTGATAAGAAAAACAAGCTGCCATGTTTCAGATTAAAGCTATTGAACCAGGTCATATCCTGGACATATATGCTCTTAGGACTGTACTTGCTGATCTGAATTTCTCTCTTCCCACAAAAGTTCATCCAGCTCTCATAGGGTATCAGTTTATTAACCGTTCCCTAATACACATTGTAGATGGCAGGTGTTAGAGTCTTTGTCATTGTGCCCCAAGGCTAAGGCACTCTGCCTGAAGATATTAGATCAGCCAATTTTATCTATGTTTATAAAACTGGCATTTCTATTTTCTCAAGTCTTCCAGGTAGCCAGAGTGAGCTCTGTAATTCTTTTTTTTTCCCAGAGACTCATGGGGTATTAATCATATGAAGTTATTTTAGAGGTTTATATTACGTTGCAAATATTTTTAAACTGATCATATACAGGGTGCAGGGAAAAGGGGAAGCACAAGCAAAAAAAAAAAAAAATCTCTTCATCCATTGGGTAAATTTTTGGTACAATATATGAGCATTTAGCCACACAAGTCCCATTAATGTTAATGGTCCCAAGCTTTCTTTTATTCATCACAGCACCCATTGCACTTGGTCAGCTCTTTATCAGTTTGAAATATTGACAGTAGGAGGAGGCGTTCCCTTAGCCAGGCCTGACTGTTGCCGTGCTCTTTTAACTTAGTCATCCTGCAAATGCTCCTGTAATGGAATTATTTCAGCAGATCCAAAATACATCAGCTGGATCATCGTACCCTGCTGCTAGCCCCTTTGCATTGGCTCCAATTTGCAAGAGCATTGATTTTAAACACTGATCATTACTTATAAAGCACTCTGTAGTTTTGCTCTGTCTTATTTATTAAACTAACTTGTTACCTGTGCTGCTGCTAAAGTCCTATCTTTATTGTGTTAAGAAGTGATTATTTGCTCTCTGTGGTTCTGATTATGATTTAGATTATAAAACAAGGCTATTCCCTGAAAATATGTTCGCTGCAATAAATCAAGATTTCTAAAGTATCTGCTGTGCAGCTCCACTTTTCCTTTAGTGGTCTATATGTCTACTTCAAAATTCTTTCAGTGCCTTCTGCAAATGATATTGTGCTTACTGTAGTTATTGCAAAGAGATTTTTCTTTTTTGATCGTATTCTTATGGAGTACTTTGTTTTGTTTTATTTGTTGGAAAAACAGGCTTTACTTTGTTTTAATTGTGGCTTTCAGAGATCATGCCTTCTGCTTTCTGAATATTTTTTAAGGTGTCTTTCTCTACTGTCCTATAAAATGTATGCAATGTTGTACAAGCGAGTAGTTGTAGCATGAAATATTTCCCTATGCTAAGCAAGGGGGGCAACTACAGAAATATATTGTTGTTTTATTCTTTAATTCAGAGAGTCATTGTAACTTATACCGATTGCACTGCTCGGTGCAATATGGAATTATATTTTTGGAGAATTCAGAAAGGAACACACTATCTACTTCATGGAGGAAAAAAAGAAAAGAAAAAAAAAAAGAAAAAGTAATCCAAATTTGACCTGATACTTTGTATCTAAGCCTGTCTGTTTAAAATTCTTTGTTCTGACCATGCTTACATGGATGTAAATTGGGATTAGTGTTGTTATTCTAAGGTAGAGTTATAACAGCTGATGCTTAGAGTGGAGTGTCCCCTCATATTTTCTTCTGAGTAAAGAAAAAAATTGGTTAAATAGTAAATAGTGTCACATTTTTATACAGACCATTTTTTCAGGCTTGGTAATTAATAGTGCTCTTTTATTCTGGTTTACTTTAAAAGTTTCTTGTTTTACTGGAAATGAAACTTCACCAGCAGAAGTGCCACTACCAACAAAATGAATTCTCTTTCTTCTGTAGTAAATATTGGGAATTCTGGTGTAGTGAAGTTTTAGCCCTTGGGGGATTTTATTTTATGCATTTTCAAGTCCTTCAGTGACTTGCTGCAGTGACAAGGAGGGAGGAGGGGGAATCTATTTACACAAATTACAGTCTTTGTTCCCATCAACCTTCATAATTGGATGACCAAAACGAAGGCTAGACTGGCAGGTACAACTATCCCAGGTAGTATCTTTTGAGTCAGAAACAAGTTATTAAGTGAATTGTGGAACTAGGGCAAAACCTTGTTGGGAAGATTCAAGGAGGGGGTGAGAGAGAAGTGTTTTTGGGAATGTCTACCATTGGGAAGGCTTACTGCATTGTAGAAGGAAAAGAGAGTTTTATCTTGGGATGAAAGTCATCCTTTCCATGAAAGTTTTGGCACTATTCAGAGCAAGTTCCTTTACAAACTGTGCATTATGTTTTGGAGGTGTTTTGTTCAGTATTTTTAAAAGATGAAATGTATTATAAAGACACTGCCTCTGCACTCTAGCTTTCAAATCTAGGTTCTTCTCCCATTTATTTTCCTCCTTTAGGATTCTTTAATCTTTCTTCAGTCTTTTGTATTTTTCTCTCCCAAATTGTTCCAATTCAGTGATCAAAATATGCCAGTTTGAGCTACTTATTCCAAATGCATGTTAGATTGACACATTAACATCATTAATTTTCAAAAAATGACGATATTCTTGTGTAAACTTTGTTACGCTACTGAGCTGCATGTACTAAGGGGGAAAAACGAGCTGAATGGGGATCCTGGGTGAAGCAAAGACTGCATAATTGGTTTTATGCCAGACCTTCTGCCTTTCACATAGGCAGGAAAGGGCCAGGGAAATGTCAGAGGTGGAAATCAGGGCAACGCAGTACTCCTGCAGAATTACAAAGTACCTGCCAGCTGCAGCCAGCCTGAGAAATGGCCAGTGCTCAAGGTTGCTTTAAGACAGCAATGCCCAGTTCTTCTTCCTTTTAAGCCAGGGACTGAAATCTTCCTACACCTCAGCGTCTCAGCATACCTAGGGCATGTTATGGTGCAAAACGTGTTAAGAGTTCACAAGCAGTCCCTCCCCAGAGCTTTACTATGGGACAGGGCTGAGCTGGGTATAAGGTTTCGGGGTACTCTGGAGTCAGCCTTGAGAGTCCAATATTTCTTTCTACAGCGGTTTGGGATTCGGATTAACTGGCAGCCCCTGTGCCTGAAAGCCCTGCTGTCAGCCACTTGATGCAGCGGCACCGTTCCTGCACCAACGCAGCTGAGAGTCCCGAGCACTTCAAGAGCCATGGGACAGAGTTCCTCTAAGGCTATGCCGGTTTACACTAGACATGCCTTGCTGCTGCAATTACACAGTTCACCTTTTTAATAGCAAGACACTTTTTAGATCGATTTTTTCTTTTTGGTGGAGACTTTTTTATTTAGTGTTTTTGAGTGCATCTATAAATAAGGTTTTCTCATTTTTAAGGATGAGGTGAGTAATCTTTTCCCCTTTCCCTTGCACTGAGCTAGCATCACAAGCAAAACTTCAAAATAATCAGTGGGAGTTAAATAAGCTGGCTGTCATTTGAACCCTCAGGCAACACAAAGGAAGAGGGAAAAAAGGTGACTTGGAGCCATTGTTACAGCACATAGGCAAAGATTGTTGCTTTTCTTTTGTTTTGAATATAGGTGTCTTTCTATGAGACATTATGAGTGGTAAAGATACAAAAATGGTCACATTGGAAACAAAAGAATATAGAGTCTTGTACTTCTTAGTAATGTTGTGTATCCAATCACCCACTTTTACTTTCTATTACAATATTGTAATCAATCATGATTTTCTGTGTTGCAGAAAGCCTCATACTTTGAGAGAAAGGGAGAGGGAGAAGAAAGAAAAAATTATCAGTGAATTTAGCAGAAGAAGAGGAGAAATTTCCTTGTTGCCATCATTCAGAATTAGTCAGTCATGTATTCTGTAATCACTCATGTTTTAAGCAATAATGTAAAAATCAACACAAAGGCAGGCTACAGCAAAGTGGTCTTTAATTCAAGAATCCCATAAGGAATAAAAATTGTGAAAAGATGACATAGGATCAATCAATAACTGCCTGAAAATATCACAGTATATGGAGGTTAAATGACATCATGCTATGTGAAAGAAATTGTTAAGGAAAGTGTTTTCAGTATTGGCCTTATCTCTTTTTATTTAGATTAATAAAATTAATTGAATGTTAAATCTTTACATGTCTCTTTTGTGTTAGATACAAAAAGTTGACAGTGTCTGCCCTAAGCAGTTTACAGTCCAAGTGTAAGACAAGATCAACTACACATACCCAGAAGGCAGCAAAGGGAAATTTTATGGAAGTTATTTTTTTAATCCTTGTGCTTTGGCAGTTTAATTTATTCCTTATTTAGTGTTGCAATTTAACTTACATTGGGCAAACAGAATTAGGTATTTAGTAAATGTTATGTGCTATATCAGTTAATTTCCTGTTATTATAGTTTTCTATATTCCTTGCTTTCTTGTTTGCCTCGTTGGATCTTTGTGTAAATTGTGGCCTTTATTTAAGCCCTTACAGGTTGAGTTACATGGCTATTCATACCATTGAAATGTCTTTAGTCATGCTTATTTCTGGATCATCTTTTCTACTGTTTGCACTAACAGATGTAGTTCAGAATTTAGAGATATACTTAGTTTCCTCCAAGTATTGATTAGAGTCATGAGAAAATCATGAACTCCTTATCATACATGGAAAAGCACTGAAACACCGACAGATATCACTGCTGGTGCTGCTTTGTGTATCAGTTGGCTTACTACTTTATTTGCATCTGGACACACAGGGAAAATCTCAGCTGGAATCCTCAGCTGAGGAGCAGCTAGCACACCTTGGTAGGAGGAATGCATTACCTCTGCTTTCCACTACCGCCAGCATTATTATGTACCATCCTAGTTGCCCAGGTAGGTGACTGCACACAGGAGCTAGCATAGTATCTGGCTATGTCTATCCCCTGCACAGTGTATTTGTCACGTTAGCTGTATTACTGGATGCGGTACAGGAGTTTTTCCGTGTCCACCGCATACCACTGCACTGCTTTCTTAAAAACCAGAGAAGGGGGAGGGTTTGGGTTGTATTTGTCACTCAGAAGTATTTCCTAGTGTGTGATTATTCAGCTGATAGATAAATGCTATTTCATTACCATGCTAGTTTTGTTTTATGCTTCTGTATATGCTTAACCCTTACAGTGAGTGCAGGGGTTTGGATCTTGGGAATAAGCCAGACTACAAATTGATGATGCAACCTCCAAAGCTGGTTTACTGCACTGGGTCATGTTCTCTGTGGCACATTCTGTACAGAAGCTGGGCAGAGCAGAGCAGGTTGGTGAATCTGGTGAACAGGGCCTAATGTATGATAACTAACATGAAATCCCCTGTTTGATAGTTGGGCTGTATACTCACGGTGACACACCATGAAAGGAAAAGGAAATTATAACAGCAGCTGATGCTGAACAACTACTACAGGTGGTTCTCCTCTCCCTCCTCATTTCTGTTTTCAAAAGCATGAGAAAATCTTCCTCTCTGCTTTTGGAAACATTAGTGAGAGTAAGCAGGGATCATACATATGCTAAAGTAATTTCTAAGACAAAATTGCTAGAATTCTTAGCTCCCATGCAACACTTGCCTGTTTTCTCCATATTCTAGACTGTGCATAGTAGTTTACTTTTACAGAAACAGAGACAGCATGCTAGCTTTATCCTGTTGACTTTCAAGTCTCTAATCACATGGTCATTTAAAGATAGCAGGGCCAAGGCCATCTTTCAGGATTACAGCTAACCCTATACATCCAGTGCAGGAGAGGCTGGGTTGAGCTCTTCTATTTCCATTCTGTCCTGATCTGTAAAGGGTAATGCTTTCACTGGAACTGAACATGAGGTGTTGAAGATAGTGTTTCAGTAGCTGTGGATCACATTCTAAGTAAAATGTTCTGTGCAAGTGCTACGAAGTGTTTGGCTATGTTTTCAGTGAATGTTTCATGCCAAACCCCATAAAGCACTTAATTTACAGAGTGCGCAGTTCCTAGGTGCAGAGGCACATGGGTAAGAGAACAAAATGTAATGGAATATTATTAACTCTTTCAAAGCAGGACCTGCAGAACTTTCAAGGTGTAGTTCCTTTAGGTGGCAAACATCAGAAGACAATGAGTGAAACCTTACAATCATGTAAACTGATGGAGGTTGAGGAAATAATTGTTTGCTGTCAGCAAGTATGTTGTGGTATATCTAGCACACACTCCTGTAAATGTGAGAAAAGTGAGTTTGCTATCTATATATAAAACTTGCAGACAATTATTCCATTGAAATCCTTTTGTGAACTTAGTTCCTGCAAATAAAACCAGTTTTAGGCTTCCTCTGGAAAAGGTCATTATGTCAATGATAGGGGAAATACTGTCACAAATATTACTAGATGAAAATATTATATATTGCTTCCAGTTCTTAATTTGACAGTTTTGTTGCAGTTTATTGGTCTACCTTAAAACTTGGATATGTTGTTAGCTTTTTTGCAGCTCTACCATGAGTAGCGTTTGTTGCTGAGTTTGTAACTTGAAACTATGCTTTTTGCTGAGGGTTTGCTCTGTAGTGTTGTATTTCTGTCTAAAAGGGCTTTTTTTTTTCCTTCCTTGTTACATTTCCATTTTTGTCCTGGAGTATTCCTCAAGACACTCATTAGCTTATTTTAGTTATTCCTCTGTTCTGTACGTACTTTGTCTAATCAATAAGCTTCTTATCTTGCTGCAGGATTTCCACCTTATTGTGCTTCCAGCTTCTGTGATGCTGTGTGATGCGATTCTGCCTTGGCTAGTGCGCTGTTGTCTAAATTTGCTGTGTTTCAGATCATTACACTGACTTTAATTTTGATGTATTTGCATTTTACTCAGTTCTAGTCATACTCTTTTCCCTTAATCAATTAAATGACTCTCTGTGCAGTGTCACATTTGTACTACTGCTGGAAATACTAACTAAAGGCTTATAACTGAAGAGCTATTTACAACTACTGACCTCCAGCTCATTTCTGATTTCTCTGTGATGTTGACCTTTTATAGATTGCACTGTTGTAAATCTTTGAAGTGATTCTTCTTGTCATCATATTTCTAGTAATTATGATTTGCATTGCATTAACACCTAGAAGCCTCTCCCACCTTACCCTTGTTGCATAAGATGACCTTTTTTATGCACTAATTCACATACGGGTAACAGAATACAGTCCTTTCTCTAAAGAATTTATCCTGAAATGAAGATGAATGCTTGCCTCTATTTCCATACTTTAAATACCATAGTTTGAATTAATGAAATTGCTCATAAAAGATTCTTAGTCGTAGGAACTATCTTCTTCCTTTTCTGACAAAATCAGTCTGTTTACCTTCTTTCCAGCCTATGTAAAGATTAATAAATAAAAATAAAGATTACAGGTATTATTTGAGAGAGACCACATTTGAGTAAAATTTCCTCAGATTTTATTCAAGTTGAAAGAAAGCACGAGCTGAATACTGGGCTGATGTTTCCTCTTTGTTCATATTTCACTTCAGCATTAATAGCAACACAGAAGCAAGCTTGCAGCTGATCCTTACCCCAAGCAGGACCCGACTCCTAGAATTTCATGATTACAGTTATTATTTCTACTCTGATAGCTATGCTCTGAAAATATAATGCATGTTGAATATATGCTTGCTGTATACTGTCCCAATGTACACAAGTGGAAAACAGTTATGAATTGTGTTCCTACGCTTGCTTAATAAATTAATTCGAGTCAAGACACTAGTTTCTTTAGTGATTATATTGCTTTAAATATCCATGCAAACAACTGGATGTTGACTTTAATGGCAGAGGAAAGGTAATGGATAATGGTATGATCTGCATCTCCATATCAGGTTTCACCCTGATCTCTCATATATGTTTTTCTGAGGTCTTAATTAATTTCTTTGGATAAATCCAGGTAATCAGACTGTCCAGTTTCTTTTAGGTCTTGCTAAACTCTCAGATACTTCTTGTGTCAGTATTTTGCAGATTGTTGTAGTGATGTTTCTCTCTTCACTGGGAAGTTGTAAAGTGCCTGGGATAAGGTAGATCTTTGCTTTGAACTTCTTCCCTTTTACTTTCCTTGAATGCTCTCTTGTTTGTGTGTTGACCGTGTGTTGACCGTGTGTTGGGAAGCTTCTCTGCTCCCTATCTGCCTTTCCTAGACAATCTCATATGCTTGTATTGTGTCCTTTTCCTTGTGTACTAAGTGCAGCAATCCAGTCTTTTTCACTTTATCTTCATATGAGAGTATTCTCATGCCATGATCAATCTTGCTCTGAGCAGGTTTTTTTTTTTTAAGAACTACTTTGTATAAATATAAAGTCTTTAATGTATAAAGTATGGTTTATTTATTTTTTCCATGGTGTAAAGAACTGATTGGACATGTCTGGAATGGCTCAGTTAATTCTAAACTGCAACTATTGATGTACAAAGTAATATTAATATGGACTGAGGATCTGCTCTTTAGGGAAGTCTTGGGATGTTCTGCATAATATGCAATATTTGGAAAAGGTTAGACTAACACCCTGTTTGGCTATATTAGTATTTCTCAAATATCAGTAAATACCTAGTGTCTCAGTAATTTTTCTGAATGTATATGGGCATTTTGCTGATTTTATATGTTTAAGGCTGTGGAGAACAAAACAATAATGAATTTTTCAAACATTACAGAACCTTACACAAGTGATACGGGCCACCATTCTTCAAGAAGGAGTATGGAGGCAGGGGGTTTAAAGGATGGGTCTTGGGTGACATACCTCAGTCATTGGCTGGGTACAGACTCAAGGTCTCCTAATTGTGGATCTCATGATTTAGCTACCAGGTACTGCACTATTCCTGAAAAAGCATCACTCTGTAAGTGAGGGGATAAAGTGCTACTAATACATCAAATCTTATCAAATGACTTTAAACTTATCTTAGCTTTCTTTCACCAAGGTTTGCTGTAAATCTTTCTTAGTGGGGAGTAGCAGGACTTGTGTCCTTGCTAAAAGGAGAAGATTGATTTACTATATTCATATGGAACCAGCAGCTTCCTATGAGTATGCAATAATGAATTGGAATCCTATAGCTTTTACCCCTGTACAACAGTTCGAGAGACCTTAAAGACTGGAATATGTTACAGAAGTCCATTTGATAGAAACTTATAAATGCGTGTCTTCTGCATAGAATAACAGCATAACAAATCTTTTAGTATGTGCAATATTCTTATTCTTCAAATAGTCTAATTGATTGTTCATTGGGCTCAGTCAGCCAAAAGTGGAGAGAAACTTTGTACAGACATCATTAGTTTTTCTCCATTTAAAGATTAATCATGAAGAGCTCTGGCTCTTTAATTCTGTAATTTGTATATTTAATGGGCTGCTGCAGAATCTATGACAGTAATTAGCATAGCCTGAAAACTCATTAATACGCAACAACATGATTAATGCAGCATTAATGCAAACATGACTGAAGTTATTTGGGTTATGTAGTAAGAAGATTAAAGCTAAAATGTCCTGTTTGTTTTACCAGTAGTGGGTATAATGGGGTAGCAAGCAAAATAAGGAAAAAGAGGTATCAAATTAGTCATTTTAGTGTAAAAGAAATACTCGTTTCTCATCAAGATGATTTGGGGTTTTGCCTGATAGTTGGTTTCCACAAGAGGTTTTACATATTTCCCCCTTTCATTCACTCATATTCTGTTCAACCTTTTAGTTTGACTTAGCTTTTTGGCAGTTTGAGGTATTAAGAGTATATAAAAAAAAAAGTCTTCTAATTGTGTTAGTCTGAATAAAGTTACACCTTTTCAAAATATGGGGGTTTTGTACACTCTAATTTTAGAAACAATGGATTTTTAGGTTCTCCTGGTTTTACTATCACCGCAAAAGAAAAGGGCTGCTGACCTGCAATTGGACAATCCAGTTACAGTTTGGAAAAAGTTTGGGAAATTTTTTTTTGTGTGTTTGCATGTACAAATATATATATGTGTGTTTACATATGTATATGGACACATATATATGACTTTTAAGTATATATTTTAAATTTCTACTAAAAAACTAAAGCAACTTAAAAAATGAACAGCATTTACTTCATCAATGGCATTACTAACTTAGTGTAAAGTTAGTGATGATGAACTTCGAAAAAGTATTTTCAAACACATTAAGGTAGCGGTAAAAGATGGAAGCTGTTCTTGTACTAAAGACAACAAAAGATGTTGGACAGATTTGGGAAGAATACTTTCCATCTTCTCTCAACAAAAGCCAGAAAGCTATAGGCCATCACATAGTGTGAAGAACTTCTTGGATTCAGTAGAGGATCTTCATGAGTATGTCCAGGAAAGTGTCCTCTGACGTCCTTCTTTTCCTCTAATTCCACTGTCCACTATGTGAAAAAGCTTTAAATACTCATCCATTTTTGTGAAGTCTTCATTCTTATTTTTTTGAAAGGTGCATTTTCTTATTAAAAATACATTTTCAAATGTGTTTTAGCTATTTGTAATGACATGTAGCATGCAGAATCACTCTCACAGAGAGAATAACAACTAAATATTAATTCAATGGAAGTGTATAGTAACTGGGAGTTTTAGTCCCCATCTATCCCCTTCCCAGTTAAAAACAAATTTTGTTTTATAGTTTCTGTGGGAAAATGTCCTTTGATTAGGCAAAAACATATGTACACAGTCTTAATGTTAAGTAAATGCTTAACGTTTGTAATCCTGAAGGGACTGCTGAGAGCCTAATGCTGTAGTCAACATTTTAGAAACAATTTCTATTCATTTTAGTTGGCATTATGCAGAAATAAGGGCTTTAGTATACATAAAGGGATCGCTTGCTTTGCCAACAATTTTCTGTTCATTTGATCAGAATGTACAATTATATAATCATTTACCCTACTTTATATAACAATATAAGTAGAATGAAAATACAAATAGTGTTTGTACAATTGTACAATTCTGGGAGAAATTGCACTGAAAATGGATGTGCTTCACAAACTGTGCAAAATTAATTTCTAATAATGCTTTGTGATATTCCAGATATTAGGCAAGTGTGGGGTTTTTGGTTTGTTTTTTTTTTTTTCTAACAGGTATGTACACTGTTTTCCTTTTATGATTTCCTAAGTCCATGAAGAAAATGTCCATAATATGCTAGGGTGTCTACTTATTATTCTTACTTTTTAATCTTATGTGTATAAGTTGAAATTTGATGTATTTATGAAAATTAAACTAACACTATTCTTGCTGACAGCATCCAGGTTGGAAATACATTTATGTGGCTGTTTTTCATGCTCTTGGACAGGTTCATTCATGTGGTTATATACAGGTTTTGGTGAAGGGGCATGGGACTTTTGAGACTCATAGTAACATTTGTGCATTTAATGAGTATAATAACATATTTTTGTTGGCTGTTTTGACCTGGACTCTGAACATCCAGTTGTAGAGAAAGGTACTTTACAGGTGTTTTAGCTGAGTGTATGGGACAAAGAGATTAGTCTTAAGTAGGTCACTTTGCTGAAATCTCTCAGGTGTTACTGTAAAAGATAGCTTTGATTACCTTTCCCGTCTGCCTACATTCTCCCTTCAACTCCTCTCCTTCAAAACTTTAAAAAGTCAAAAGACATTTTTTGAGTACTTTGAATGTTTTTGTATTTTGAAATACAGGGTTTGGGTTTTTTTTAAACTAAACTCAATTCAGTTAAATTGGAAAGGTGTTTCACAGGAAGTAAAACCTCTTTGGTTTGGTGAATAAAGTTTCTCAGTCAAAAACCCCCTACTTTTAACTTTTTATTTTGCAAGAAAAAATGTTTAGTGTTAGTCAGAAGTAAATTTTATTGCTGTAATAATTATAAATTATTAGTATATATTATGTTAATCTGCTCTAATTTATTAATTTTTCCCCCTGACTACCAACTGGCTCTTCTAAACTCAAAATAATCCTATGTGCTTGTAAACTTGCTTTAAGCAAAAAAACACAGCCAGCCTTTCAAGAGCACATTCTTGCCTGTTAAATACTTTCTTTTGCAGATCTTGCGAGCTATATTGAATTGCACCAGAAGAATCTGTATCCAGATGTGAATCTGAGTCTGAATCTGAAATGTTGCTGAAGTTCTCAGACTTGCTAAACTTACATGAGAGGGGCAAAGCGGTGGTATAAAAATCACTCCATATTCATTTTCTGTGTTAGTCAAAAGCTGGGTTCTGACTCATCTGACATTATAGTAATATTATATCTTTTTAGTTTTATTATCAACCTCTTAATAGAAGGAACTCTCAAAACTGTGCACTGGCAGGATAGCACGCTGATATTGCTGCTCAGTTTAATGCCTTTAAAATGCCTGCTTTGGTCACTCACATCCTCATTCCTCTACTAACCTAGGTTATCCTATCTATGAAACTAGGATAAAAATCTGATCATAATCCACTACTGCTTAAGTTGAAACTATGTAGATCCTTATAGAAGGGTAGAGTCTGCCCTAACACACTTTGGGATACTTTAAAAGATTTATAATAATATTAGTAATTTATTCTACTTGTCCTTTTATTACTGTGTGTTCTTCTTTTTGTGTTTTATGTTCACTGTATACAATGCTTGTATTATGTTTTGTACAATGCCATTATAATTAAAGAAATTCAATTACAGAAATTGAAGAAATTTATTTATAATTATAGGAATTCTGACAGCTCTTCCAATTGCAGCTATAATTTGAAATGGAATTAAAGATTTTATTTGGATGACATGCATTAATGTTTAATTTGTAGTAGAATTTCCTGTTGTTTTTCACCCCAGAAATGATAACAGTTCCTTGTGGACCAATCATTTTTGTCACATAAACAGGCCTGTTTGTTAGGTGAATTCTTCAGTTGCAAATCAAGATTCAATTGATTAAAAGTACATTCGTACTAACCCCCACAGATGGTCATATTTTCCATCCAAGATTTAGTAGTCTCAGTAGTGTGGCTGAGATGTAGTTTCTGTATATGACAAATTACAGAAGTAATGGTAATGTCACTAATTTATTTATGTTTCTATTTATCTGTAACATTTAACATTGAAGTTAAGATTTTAGACACGCATACTGAAATAGTAGAATAGTAGACATAAGTCTCTGAGAAACTTTCTTGCAAAATCTTCCACCCTCCTCCCCACCCCCCAGAAAAAAAAGGAAAGTTTTTCTGGTGATCCAATGTGGTTTTCCAGTTCTGTGAAACTTTTCAGTTTTTCAAAGGAAAGGTTTCTGTTTTCAAGTTAAGCTGGATCCATTTTCCGTGCTCAGTGTCAATAAGGCAGAAAAATTACATATACCCGGCTGTTACAAATCTGAATAGGATTTCTGGCTATGTTTTGTTTTGACCATGAGGTCCAACCTGGACTTGAGAAATCTTTTCAGATTTTTTTTTTTTAATTAGTATATTACAGTGAAAAAATTATCTGTGGGGTAGAAGCTTGCTTAATATTTGGTCCCTCCATTGCACTCATTTCTGGAAATACAAGAAAATATTGAGGTATGAAAGTGCTTATTTAGAACTAGCTTATGCAAACTTCCTTATCTCATGAGAAACTCCAAAGATACATGATCTTAAGGGGGCAGAGTCCTTTTCTGAATTATGTAATAGGTGACAAATGAAGAATTTACTGTACGGGCTATGATTGAAAACGATGGTTCCTCACTCATCAATACTTTTTATGAAGCTACAGCAGCTCTACAGACAGGAATTAAGGTTTGTAAGCCTCGTCAATATCCAAAGAAGAAAGCAAGCTCCTGCGTAATGTTTGAAAACTTTTAGAATTACTGCAATATTACTGTTATGAACCATTTAATTTACATTTTCTAATGCAACATTAGAAAATAATGGTGTTTTTGCAGAAACCCTATTATTTTGTTTGTATTTGTCCTTCTGAATTAGGTGTGAGGAGGGATCCTCTGGTCTTCAGAAATGTCTTTTGGCAGCTTGATAAAAATACTGGCAGTTTGTTAAATTAACTGTGCTCCCCAGTGCTGGGATTAGATGCCATCAGTCTCAGTCTTTCCAGCAGATACTGCAGCTGGAAATACCTGGAACCTCAAAGTACAGCAATAGCGCTTATTTCTGAGCCAAAGCTATGCTTTTCCTTCAGTATGGACACCAAGTTTTTTACTTGCTGGGTGTTACTTATGTACAACTGCTTTTTGCAGGTATTTTAATAGCATGGCTGTTTTTCATCGCCTAGAAAATACGTTTCATATCTGTGAGCGCATCATATGACTTGCATGAAAACGTGATTAGGAAATAGGGTCAAAGGATATTTCTTATGTATATGGGTAATTAACAAGCATGATCTAGTATGAAGGTGCATCAGAATTATAATTCTTTATTTTTTTAAAATATGGATGCCATCTACAAGAAAAACTTTTGTCACTTATTGTTTTCTGCCTGACATAAGATAGTGAAAATATGTGTGAAAAGACTGATTAGTTTGAACAAATGATCCTGTTCTGTAAAAAGCATTTATGCAGAGATGTCATGGAAGCATGTAGTATTGGTAGATGTTGTGATTGCTGCCTTTGCATTTCCATTTGCAAAAAAATTAGTATAGTAAAGGCACGGCTCCACCATAGACTCAGCCTGCAATATCTGGATTTGCACGTTAGAAAAGTTGGGCAAAATTGGGTATACGGTTTTGTAATTTTCTTATTTGTTTCTGTAAGATGATGTTCCAGGAGATAGCTTAAAAGAAAGGCATTACAGTCATAAAAGATTGGTGGCTATCCAATTATCCAATTATTCATAATTATACTTCTTGAAACTGGATACATAATTTATGAATTGTTTCATTAATGTGTCCTTAGTTACTGAGTAAGTTTATACTATGGACAACAATATTCCAATATTTACAAGCCGTTTAATTAGCTTGTTGTTTTGATATTTGTGGTAAAAAGCAACATAAAAAAAACCTTACATTTTTTTGTCTTGTATGTCATTTGAATGACATTTCATGTACTGAGACAATATTTTATCAGAAGCCAAATGGAGGACTATTGATAATGATCTGGAAAGTTCTTAATTAAGCTTAGTTCATCAATTATTCCTTGAGACATGTCCAATTTTTGTTAAAACTTGTTCTTATTCAGGTGTTCTTTGTGCACTTGGAAATATGTATTTATAAAAGAATATGTATAAATGTGTGTGTGTGTATATATATCTATCTTTTGCAACCAAACCCCCACTACTTTTCATAGAAATCCTTCCATGCAGGAACCTCATTCCTGCTTTATGGGCAGAAAAGTTAAGGGACGGGTGAAAATCCACATGTAAAACATCAACTATTAGAATAGTATGCCAATATTTGAATTACAGTTTTTTAAGAAAGAAATTACTGAATAGCATAAGTCACAATTGCATACATTTTTTTTTTTACGGTTGTGTACGGGCTCTAAAATCACAGACATTTCTCTCAAAGGCTGATTCAGTCTGAATTAGTAACATTTCTCCTGCGATGATTGGCAGGGGTTTTAGGTGAACAAAACTTCCATGATTTTGGTTTGCCATTTTACTGCTGTTTTTAAAACAGCTTTTTGTTTGTAATTACACTGTTTGTTAGAATGCATAAGAACCATTTTTGGCATTAACCATCTGCTTACTTTTTCTAACCAGGTATTAAAGTGAAATTTAGAACCCAGGAACCTGATGGTTTGATTTTTTTCACTGCATCACCTGGGAATCAAGAGGAATACATCGCACTTCAACTGAGGAGTGGGCGTCCTTACTTTCTTTTTGATCCACAGGTACAACAAAAGACAGAATCCTATAAAAATAGCTTATATTATTTTTTTCAGTATTTCTTTACATACTTATCCTTTTTTTTATTATTATATGATTAATACAAGTTAACTGGCACTTCAGGACTGTTAGGTAACGGGACATTTTGGTGAGATAAACACTGAAATACTAAAGCTTTGCTAAATTTTTTATGTTTGCCACAATTCACGACTTTATTTTTGCATTTTTATGGATTGGGTTTTTTTTGTCAGTACCACCAAACACCACGACAGCATAAAGTACCAAAATTTCAAAGGTGGGCAGAACTAGTTTTTGAACTAGCAAGTAAAGGTTATATATTTTTAGTCAATTATTTTTAAACCTTTCATCTTGAAACTTTGTCTTTTCCTACTAAAATCAGCGTGTTGCCATTAATGTGATGAACGTAGTCTCTCACTTCTTTTAATAATGACCATAGCAAAGACATAAATAATGAAGGAAATATTATCAAATAAATTTCACAAAATTAAAAATAAGGCCCCATTCCTTGCATTTCTGTTTGGGTATTTTCCATTTTTTCTGCACCCCAAAACTGGATCTCTTTGTGGAATAAAAAAGCATTACAGACTCAGTTATATTTCATATATATGCAAGGAACTATAAGTAATTATCTGATTTTCTAATGATGTTGGCAGAATGTGGTACCATATGTATCCATATATGTTCATTCTTTTCATAAGTTTACCGCTGCCTCCATGTTGCTGGAAAGTGTGGTTGCTGTATCAGCCCTGTCTTCTGTCACGCCTCAGTGTCTAATTATGTGATTGGCATTGTGTCTACTGCTCTGGGGGGTTGAACAGAAATTCTTAATGGTATGAAATGATGCGGGTTTAGAGATTTGGCAATCCACTGTTAACCTTTGCTTCCTGAGCTCTGACATGGTCGGGGCACGGGTGCTCCGTGACCATGCAGAGGTGTTGTGAAGTTGTGAAACTCCTTCTCAGCTCTGGAGAATGTGTAGAGGAGGCATGGTGCTGCACAGAGGCTAGCGTGTATGCAATCCCCATGCTAGAAAACGTTAACTCTGCTTCTGGCCCCAAGATATAACTTTCTATTATTTCCATTGTGTTTACACGCGGGCAGTATCATCTTTTCCTTGTCGCAAACTGAATCAGTGTGTACGTCAATTTTTGGGACCTCCTTAACATTGTTGTTAATGTTGCCCTCATCCACATTTTAATAGATACTAGTTCTGTTTTGTCTCTTTTACACTTGTACCTTCACTTAACTGAAAAGGAATTTTTATTTCCTTTGCAAGATCTTTCTGCGTGTAATGGTTTCTTTTTTTTTTCTTTTGGTTGTTTTAATGGGAGTGGATATCTTTCAACTGGCATTTTAGTGCTTCAAATAGTATTCCTAGCCATCCTTGAAGATTTGCTCCTCTGAAGTACCTTTATGTCAGCTAGGTTGGACTCATTGCCTAGAAGATCTTGTATTTTTCTGGATTCACAGTATTTGGGTGATGGGGAGGAAGGTGGACAGGTGGGAGAGTGACTGGTTTGGGGTTTTCTTTTCTTCTTTTTTTTTCCCTTTTTTTCCCCTGTGTCTTTTAACTGTAAAAAATGCAGGTCTTGTCCATATTCAGTCTCTAGAGCTTCTCAGTTCAGCGATATTTTCAATAGTTACTGTCTTGAATTTTAACAAGGTACTTGTTTATGAATATTTCTTTGTTTATCTTTGTGTTTCATTTAAATCAGCTTGGGACAACTCTGTCCCATGCTGATTTTTATGACCATCACTTCCATATTGTTCCCTCCTCTTACAAAGTCTAAAATAGCCTATATGGCTGGTTCAGTGACTGTTTGTAGAGAAAAAAAAATCTTTCATTCAAAGCATTCAAGCATAGTGTAGGTCTTAACATTTGATGAACTAAATATATCTTGAAAGCTAATGCTTTCTAATTTCTCATTAATAATGTGGAAAAGATTCCTGTGCCTTCTCAGATTCAGAAGTAGGATGCTGTGGTCTACATCAATATAATTCTTTTAGTATCTTTTTCTAGAACTTTTACCTGTGAAAATTCAGTTACCAAAATTTTTCAGTCTTCTGTATCCTTAATATGCTACGCTACTTTACTATCCTTACCTTTGTTTCTGTTTTCTACAAGGTTTGTTTCTTTTTTCTCTTTGCCATTTTTTTGCTATTCCTATCCTATAATGTCAGGTATCATGTTCTGTAGCAACATTTCTTAATCCTTCATTTGTGTATCACAGTTGGCATTAGATGCAAATGCTTTAATTACTTCTTATTGACATCATAGTGTTTCTTAACCAGGTTATAGGCATTGATTTCTCTAATTATGGTCGTGGCATATATGATAAGCATTTATGGCCCTCTGCACTCTTCCCTTAAAAACTGCAAAAATTGTTTTTGCTGACAATTGTGACTCTGCTGCTTTTTATCTAGAGCAGCTTGGTTTAATATTCTGTGCTACCTTCCAGCTGTGTCCTGTTGCAGGTTAATTATTTTTACCCTTAGTCCCTTTCAGGATTCTGATATGTGTCTTTGCTCATGATCAGCAGTGCGTTTTCTCTTTGTTGTATCTGCTCTGGGGATAGTCCTGCCAAGTCGTCTTAGTGGGGAGTCTTCAGCAGCCTAACTTCTTCCTTCTCTAAGTGTGAATTTCAAATCCTTTTCTTCCTGTCCATTCATATTTTCTCAGCTTTATGTAGACCGCCATTCATCTAGCTGTTGTCTGACTGTCTCTTTTGTCTCCCTTTTGTGTTGTCTAGCTGATCTTTTTTCCTTCCTTATTGCTTCGCTGTCATTCTTTGCAGGTTTCTACTCATGGTCCAGGAAGCATGAGTTTTTTTGCCAACAGATGTCTTCCTCAGTCTTGTCTGCATAATCAAATTGTTCCATAGACCTTCCTCCAAACTCAGTGTGCCTGCAAACCTTCAGCTATCTGTGGAGTTTCTTTTCATGCCTTTACATCCACCCCTAAATTACACAATCAACTCTGGCTAAATTTATAGTTATCTTTCAGTGGCTACAGGTCATTTGTTCTATCTTTTTTCCAGGGGAGCACTGAATATTTTATACAAAGTGAAATTGCTAACAGTGGAAATTTAAGGCCAATCTGGAGCACCTTTTTCCTTAGTGATTAGGACAGTCTGAGGATAGAGTATTGGGATTCTTCTCACAATATGGAAGGAGTTGAATCCATCTCTTCCATTTTAGAAGATGATCCATTTACTAAACTTTACAGCAAATAGGAGGAGCACCAGATACTTTTCTTGTTGCCTGTGGTTCATGCAGAGACTGAAGTAGTAGGCACAGTCAGAGGGTGAGCTCTTACTCCCCAAAAAAAGGAAGACGGAGAATACCTAGGTATGAATCCCAACTATACCTTGCTGCTTGGCATTGGCAAAACTTCAGTAATTGTTCACCTTCTCAGTGGTAGGAGTTTGGGCATTGAAAGAACTTGACTGGGAGAAGTGTAGTTACATTCAGACTTTGACACCTAGACAGTATCTTTGAGGATCAAAATTTGTGATGTTTCTATGTATTTTCATGAATGTAAACACCAGCATGAAGAGCCACAGAGATTCAATTTACTTAATTATTACTGAGAGCTCCTAAAAATTAAGACTTATTGTATGGCTCAGCAAACTGATCCAGATTTGGTTCCCTATGTGTGATTTCCAAAATTCGGAACAAGCCATTTCACAACAGGATACTTGAATGTGATCGCAGTGTCACTCAGGTAGTTCTGGATAAAATGTCATCACAGAATCACAGAATGTTAGGGATTGGAAGGGACCTCGAAAGATCATCTAGTCCAATCCCCCTGCCGGAGCAGGATTGCTTAGACCATATCACACAGGAAAGCGTCCAGGCGTGTTTTGAATGTCTCCAGAGAAGGAGACTCCACAACCTCTCTGGGCAGCATGTTCCAGTGTTTGGTCACCCTCACCGTAAAGAAGTTTTTCCTCATATTTATGTGGAACCTCCTGTGTTCCAGCTTGCACCCATTGCCCCTTGTCCTGTCAAGGGATGTCACTGAGAAGAGCCTGGCTCCATCCTCATGACACTTGCCCTTTACATATTTATAAACATTAATGAGGTCACCCCTCAGTCTCCTCTTCTCTAAGCTAAAGAGACCCAGCTCCCTCAGCCTCTCCTCATAAGGGAGATGTTCCACTCCCTTAATCATCGTCGTGGCTCTGCGCTGGACTCTCTCTAGCAGTTCTCTGTCCTTCTTGAACTGAGGGGTCCAGAACTGGACACAATACTCCAGATGCGGCCTCACCAGGGCAGAGTAGAGGGGGAGGAGAACCTCCCTCGACCTGCTAACCACACCCCTTCTAATACACCCCAGGATGCCATTGGCCTTCTTGGCCACAAGGGCACACTGCTGGCTCATGGTCATCCTGTTGTCCACTAGGACCCCCAGGTCCCTTTCCCCTACGCTGCTCTCCAACAGCTCTGCCCCCAACTTGTACTGGTGCATGGGGTTGTTCTTGCCCAGATGCAGGACTCTACACTTGCCCTTGTTATATTTCATTAAATTTCTCCCCGCCCAACTCTCCAGCCTGTCTAGGTCCCTCTGAATGGCTGCGCAGCCTTCCGGTGCGTCAGCCACTCCTCCCAGTTTTGTGTCATCAGCGAACTTGCTGACAGTGCACTCTATTCCCTCATCCAAGTAATTAATGAATATATTGAATAGTGCTGGTCCCAGTACTGACCCTTGAGGGACTCCACTAGACACAGGCCTCCAACTGGACTCAGTCCCATTGACCACCACTCTCTGGCTTCTTTCCTTCAGCCAGTTCACAATCCACCTCACTACCCGATCATCCAGACCACACTTCCCCAGTTTAGCTGAGAGGATGCTGTGGGAGACCGTGTCAAACGCTTTACTGAAATCGAGATAGACCACATCCACAGCTTTACCATCATCTATCCACTGGGTGACGTCCTCATAAAAGGCTATCAAGTTGGTTAAGCATGACTTCCCCTTGGTGAAGCCATGCTGAGTGCCCCTAATGATCCCCCTGTCCTTGATGTGCCTAGAGACAGCATCGAGAACAAGTTGTTCCATCACCTTTCCGGGGATGGAGGTGAGGCTGACCGGTCTATAGTTCCCCAGGTCCTCCTTCTTGCCCTTTTTGAAGACTGGAGTGACATTCGCTTTCCTCCAGTCCTCAGGCACCTCTCCCGTTGCCCACGACTTAGCAAAGATGATGGAGAGTGGCCTAGCAAAGGCTTCCGCCAGCTCCCTCAGCACCTGCGGGTGCATCCCATCAGGGCCCATGGATTTATGGATGTCCAGATTGCTTAATTGGTCCCTGACCCAGCCCTCATCTACCAAGACAGATTCCTCCTCTATCCTGCCTTCTTCTGAGGCCTCAGGGGTCCGGGGCTCCTCAGGACAGCCTCCAGCAGTATAGACAGAGGCAAAGAAGGCATTCAGTAACTCCGCCTTCTTTTTATCCTCTGTCATACAGAGGCTTCCAACGCAGTGCATGCTGAACCCTGAACACTGTCTTATTTTTTTCTTTTTTTTTTTTTTCCCCTGAAATTAGGCACAGGTTAGCACATATGGTTGTGTGGTCCCAGATTGAATTGGTTAGAAATAAATGAGGTTTCTGATGTATAAAACTATTAATGCTCTAGACTGTTGCCAAACATAATATGAAGAAGCACTTATTTCAGGCACCTGATCTTTAGAATGCAGCATCGTTTGTAACAATTTTAACGCTAACTAAGTACACTTTGATGAGACAGCATTTAATAAAATGCTCATTAATTTCATCATTAGCAAGGGTATGCTAAGAAGTAAGCCAGTTTCTTATGTCACGCCCAATTAGCATCCCATGCTAGTAATCCCATTAGTATTGTTGAATTCACTAATGGAAAAACTAATGGGCATGCTACCAGGGCACATTAATTGGGCATGACACCAGTTCTGGTTTTAATTATTAAACTACGATAATGAAATGTGTGTTTGTAAAATATTAAAATGTTGAAATAGGAGAGAAGACAATAAAAAATAGTATATGAAAAAGTGCACATTAGTGTGTAAGGATATATAGCTTTGTATTGTTATCATGGGACAGAGGACTGCTGTACAAACTGCCTCAGCACCAAGATGTTGGCTGAATGGAGTAGGAAACATGCTGTGAATGTTCATGGAAAAGTTTTTTCTGGAATTGTGTACATATGTACACATCCTATATATTTTCATACATAGGATACACAATGACAGTTCCCAATTCAAAATGTACTGTAAAATGTATAGTGTGTTTATAAATCTATATACTGACAAGTAATTTCTAATAGATTTACATCACTAAGGGCAGAATACTAAATTTTAACATGAGGTTTTTAGTATTAATCACAATAGATTGTCATTTTTATCAACAGGTTTTCTTCATGTGCATAACTCTAAGGTCCTTGAGCCAGAAAGAGTACTAGAAGATCTGGAAAAAAAAGAATTCTGAACTGTCTGGGTACTACTGCAAAGTAACAAGCTAGACCCTCAAATTTTAAGGAACCTTTTATTTTTCTTCTATGTATTATTCGGAAATTGTTTTTTTGAAGGCTGTCTTAAGCCATAAAGTAACTGCAGAGGTCATGATTCTTTACTATTAGGTAGTGCCTATGCAAAGAAATGTTTTTCCGTTCAGTAGTTGCCTGCTACATAGGACAATTCTGTTTTGTGAATTCAACAGAATTACTTCGATGGTTCAAGTAATGTGCAAAGTCCTGAGACAATATTGCAGCAATTATTGGGAAGTTAAAAGACTATTTGGATATAAATCCCAGGAATATTCTTGAAATACATTAATTTTATTTTTATTGCATCATTATATGAATTTATTTGGTGTTTTGTTTCATTGTTTACAGTCTTGAGATTTGGTTTGGGAACGGCGTCTGTTATATTCCTCTTACTCAGCAATTCAGAAAAGAGTTCTCTGCATTTTGTCATGGATATCTCTAAATTCACCCCCTCATATCGTTATTTTTTTTTTGTTTTAATAAAACCAGGTAAAAATTCTAGTTAAATTTAAAAACATTTTTACAAGCATCCCTTGTACTGCACAACCATCCTCAATAACTACCTTATATTTTTTTTTTTCCTGATTCTCTTGGTGTATGACCTTTTCCTTCATAAATGTATTATACTCTCTCACCTAAAAATTCAAGCCCCTTTGATACCAGGTTAGCAGGGACAGAACATGCATCTTCATACTGTCCTACAAATATGCCTTTTTCTGGGTCCCTTTCTGTAGACAGGCATTGCAGTCAACAATCCTTATATGCAATTGCTTTCTGTGGATGGCACATTGAATCATGGCCATCAATCTTTACAACTACAGCAATCCATGAAGTAGTTAAATAGAGACTTCATTAAAAAAATAAATAAAAAATAAAAAATCTGAGTGTCATGACCCTCAATAATTTGTGCCTCATCCCCATCTTTATTAGAGGAACTACACAGGGTTTTCTATTTTTTATAGAAACTGAACTGGATCCTTGATCCCTCATTTATTATTTGAGAAGGTTAATTTTGTGGGGAAATCAGTCCTAAACATCATTCAGTATTCCAAAAGAAGTTAAACAGAGGACTTCTGTCTTTATTTTTAGATGTTACATACCACAGAGTGGTATAAAGAGTAAGGTATAATTCTAAATCTTACCTTCATAATATTCTAAATCAGATTCTTCTGTTAATAAAAAGGGATCTGCGGTAGCAGTCACTCCAACTAATGATGGTGGAAAAGAGTACAACGATAACAGTTGGCACCAAATAATTGCTACAAGAATTCAAGCTCTGGGAAACATCACAGTGGATGGGCAGTACACAGGTAATCAATCCAGTTACATTTCGCTTTATTATTTTGCTAGTACTCAGAGTGTTGCTCACTTGCTTACTTTTCCACTGCCTGTCTTCATCCATACAGCAAAAAAATTCACTCAATTTTCTGACAAAATCACTATTGTTTTGTTTGCACATCTGTGGTATTTGTGTATTGTGCATCTTTGATAATTTAATACTAAGTGGGAGGAGTTTATCTTTTTGTGCACGTGACTCTATGATTGTGTTAATATTCTTTTGTAAAATAGAGCTGTAAATATTTCTAGAATATGTAAGGGAAAGTATTAGGATATTGTGTTACTTTAGCTTCTTTTCTCAAATGTCAGTATTCTGTTATTGAGTTCGAAATCTGTTGAAAGCATTGAACACAAGAATAATGACCTATTTTGTTCAGGTTCTTCCTTAGCAACTAGTGGCAGTACCATTATTGGAGAGAACACAGGAGTTTTTGTTGGAGGACTTCCACAGGGTTATACTATTGTAAGAAAGGATGTAGGTGAGTATGATTGTGGTATAACAAATCCTATACAGTGGCACTGACTTAACTGCTTTTCCAGTGCTGTAGGCTGTATTGACATTGTGTCAGAAACATGAGGACAGTACTTAATTTGCAAAATTATTTACATAATTGTTTTAATAAAAATAAGTCTGTACAGTTTCTCGAATTTCATCTTTTGGGATAGATTGAAATATCTATATAGCTGATTTCACCATCAGTAAAGCAGTATATGAGGTCTGTGTACATTTTAATGAATTTTATACACAGAACTGGTATGCATGTGAAACTTATGGGTATGTTTTACATTCTAGATTCCCAAATTCTTTTCCAAAGTACACATACAAATTGGTTTTGTTAGCTTAAGCACAGGGTTATGCATCCCATCTGGATGCATGGCAAGAACATGCTGGCCATTTTTGGTGTGAGTTTGGATCCTTCAGGGCTTGTTGCATTGAACTCAGTGGTGTATGAATACATCTGTATTCTACAGCTATATTTACGTGGAGCTGGATTGTTGCTGGCTTCCAGAAGAATCAATAAACATATTTCTTCATATATAAACTTGGTATGTATATTCCACCAGCAGATAACAGAGAGGTGACTGCATACAAAACCAGTATACAATCAGCTCTTCTCAGTGGATTCATATCCAGGCTTTTGTTTTTCTCATATTAACCTGAAAGCCAAATTGTTTGTATTAAGTTTGTATTCCCAACACTGATAAGAATGTGAAATCTAGTTGATGACTTGGTGTGAAGTATACTAGAGCACAACTTCCTCTATCCTTCTTTGTGTCATTTTACTAAAACCAGAAATACATGCATGTGTTCTTCTAAGACTTTGGTTCATAAAGTAATCCAGGATGCCTCCCTCAAAAACCTCAGCTAAATAATCAAAATGAGATCGACTATCAATACGACTCAAGAGAAGGCCATCTATAAAACCTGCTTTGTATTTTTGTCCCCAGTAAAGAAAAAGAGATAGTATCCATGAATCACTATTTTTTTATCCAAACAAGGGAAGAAAATCTTCCTGATGAAGCTTCTAAACATGTATTCATCTGCCTTAGCTCTTGCAACACTGTTTTTTCCTATTCAGCAGATGCATGCCTTTCTTCACAATTATTGTTTTGTTTAAAGAGGGTAAACCTGAAAACTTCCCTTGGAATCTTCAGGGAGTAGATTTACGCTGTTGATTTGAAAGTACCTGTATGCAAAATCTCAAAAAGTTTAATATTTTCCAGCTATATAGCAGTAGCTGCTCTCTGTAGTGACTAGACCCATTCAAAAATCTGGATTTAGCTTGGAGACCAGCTTTATGAAGTGATTGATGGCTGGTTATCAATGCACACATGGACATATATGATAGCGTGCATAAAACATATAAATTAATCCCTGTTTTAGTTGCAGGTGATTGGCTTAAAAAATTATTTTCCTTTTTTGCAGGGATGAAGATGGTAGTCCAGAAAGGATTTGTGGGGTGTCTCAGCGACGTATTTTTAAAAAAAGTGCATACTCCCTATGAAAACTGGGAATCTTTGAACTGGCAGGATGCTGAAGAGCAAAACAGTGTCTATCATATCTGGGAAGGATGCCCCAATGTCCTCTCAGAAGGAGCACATTTTCTTGGCAAAGGTAGTTTGCTGTACTATTGCACTAGCCAAGTATGTTATTGATACATAAAAGGTGATAGTATCAAAAATATTGTAGTGATGTGCTTTTCAAAGTAGTTTTAGTTATACAGGATTATTTCTGAATGGTTTAAAATTTGGTTTCTGGGTTTACAGAAGACTACCGCATGAAAGAGGAATTGCATTCACAGACAGGTGCTGCTGCTGTAACTATGCAGATTTGATATGCATGTAAGGTGAAGTTTCACTTTTGAGGAGAGAGAGGTGCCTATAATGTATCAAAAAAATGCCAGTTTGGTTTGTTGCAGTACCTTATGGATAACTGTCCTTTACAAAGCTGAGTGATAAAGTTGTAAACCTTAGTCTTGAGACTTTGGAGTTCTTCATGTCAAAGTAGAAAGTAGCACCTAGATGTTTGCTTTTGGTTTCTTGAACCTTTTTCTTTATGTTTTTGATTAACTTATGCATGTATTCACTTTCTTTCAAGGGTTCCTGGAACTGCATTCAGGTGTTTTCAGTGGTGGACTGGAATTTGAGATCTCATTCGAATTTAGAACAGATCAACTGAATGGGTTGCTTTTGTTTGTTTACAATAAAGATGGCCCAGATTATCTTGCAGTAAGTTCAGAAGCACAAATAACTATATTCAGAAATGACCTGTGAGTTTAGTCTAGTAAGATACATACAGCACTTAAAGAAATTTCAAACCATAAGTTATTTTTGTGTTTTACTTGTTTTGAAATGCTGTGCACAGCAAAGTGTAAGGGGAGCAAAAAGCCTCCCAACAAATGCTCAGAATAAGTTACCTGTGTTATATATATAATAAATAAGAAAGATACCAATATATGAAAAGCAGAATTACTCTCTTTGCTGGATTAGAAGTGATTAGAAAAGAGAATAAAAGACGTGTATTAGAAGCTTTCGCTTCATTCCTGGGGAAGTATAGGGTTACCCAATTTCCCAGTTCTCATACTCATAGACCAAAATCAATTAAATTGTAAATCAGGAAGTTCATGACGGAAATTGTCTGGTATCCCAATAAAGCTTTATCTTTAAGGTATATATATTTTTTTATAATTAATACGATTTCTTCAACTTGATTTGAAACATATAGACAGAAATTAGTGGTCCAGCTTAATCCCATCTTGTCCCTGTCACTGTTTTCCCAACACTGCAGAGGAAGCTGCACAAATCCTGTATTAGGCAAATTTGTGAGATAATGCCTATGAACTTTCTTTTTCGTGTCTATTAAATAAGACTGTTTTACGCTCAAAAGTACTTGTATTTCCATCTTTTCCATGATTTTGTTTAAAGTTGAATGAGTTTGTTGCAGTTTTCTGAGTTTTTTATTAGTTACATAGCTCTGGATTTTTATATTTTTCTTCCCCCAAGGATTTTGAATGTAATTAGACTGTGGTCATCCTTGCTTAGTGGGTCAACTATGCTACAACTTGCACCAACTAGTAGGTATTACATTGAAAGTAATATATCTTTTTAGTTGGTCCAATAAGCGATCATTTACATTGAGAGATTTTTGAGGGTATTGTTACTCTTTATGACCTAATCTGCCCTTTCTTCATTTTTATTGAATTTAATTTATTTGTTTATTTATTATAATGCAGCTGTTTTGCTAATGGCTGTCATGTCACAACCTGTTTTGTTGCATGGCATTACATCTAATCTGCCTTTTCTTTTAAACTTCTGACCTAAACCATATAAATATATTTTTCTCCTTTTCAGGTCGACTATAACTTACTCTCTATTTACTTTTTATATTACTGACTTTTCTGGCAGATAATTTTTTCCTGGATTTTGTATTCTGCTAGACCTGGTTGCTTCCTCTTTTTCAAGCAGCCTTAGTTCAAAAATTATAATGAGTTCCAATAACAAGACTTGCTAATTACATGCTATTACTTTAGTTTTGTCCTCAAGTAATGACCAAGATCATGAGCTAATAGCATAAGATGCTATACACACACTACTGTCCCACCCTAAAGAAACTTATACACGTGTAATTCACAGTACAGGGGTACTATTTATGTGAATGGTATTCACAGGGACAAACATGGGGCTTGGGTTCTGCTGGAGATTCTTGTGGTATGTGATCCTCGTTTCCTTTCTATTGATCTGTGAGAGAGTAGCAAATATGAGAAAATAGCTTCTGACTATAAAGTAAAAATAGGACTTACTACATTGAAAGTACAGCCAAAAGCACAAAGTAGTTAGACAAAACATTTTCCTTCTCTACTCATACTTCCAGATTTTTGGCAGTTTTATATTTATATTATATTCAGCACTGCAAACTGTGATTAGATAATTTTCTTAGCATTTACCCTAAGTCAAGTAAATTTTTTTTAATCTACCTTTACTCTTGACCTCAACATCTCCATAGCCTTAAAACAAGGAATTTTAGAGAGGATGAGTATATGCATGCTTTTCCAACTCTTGCAGCTTTGTGTTCTACACATACATAATGATGACAGGTTTTTCCGTACACTTGAGCTCACAAAAAAAAAGGTTAATAGAAAGTGAAAATGAGGTGTGTAGCATGTTGTGCATGAGCTACGATGTCTTTGTTAGGAGCTATGGTCAGGAGACATTTGCACTGCAAAACAGATTAGAAGCTATACCACTTATCCTGAGTGCCAGTGTAAGATGGTATTCCCTGACCCTTCCCTTTGCATAGGTCACAGCTCTCTTATTAGCTTTATAGTTGTGGAATGACTAAACTAGACACATGGCTGACCAAATGGCCAAAGACTCTGTCTTGTCTTCTGCCCAAGACAAAATTTTGTCCTAGAAGGGTGCTCTGTGTAAAGGTCACCTCTGCCATGACTTCCATGCCCTGAGAATTAAGTCAAGCTAGAGAGGTCAACCTGATTCTCTCTTTGGATCCAGGCACAATAATTATGAGCAAACTGTGACCAGATAAGCTAGTACGAATCACTAGCTCTCACTCTGGCATGTGTTTCTTCATGAGTTTGTGATTGAAAGAAGGTTCTGTGACTGCTGATAGAGTGGTCAGCATTACTGATTTTGATGCTGACCACATTAACAGCAGCGAAAGCCTAAGCACTTCCAATCTTATGTGTGACAGTGGAACCAGCTCCCAAGAGATTGTAGCTGATGAAGGCTGATGTTGAATACAAGAGCTGATTTGCTTCTGCAAAGCTACAAAGCAAGAAAGAAGTTCTGCGTGAACTTTTTCAAAAGGATTGCACTTAAGTAGCTGCATGAAGTCCAATAACCAGTGTCCGAGATGAAAGTGTTACATGTGATGGAGCTAAGGAGAGGTGTGAAATAAGTGTTTTGGGGACTCAAAAATCTTTTTATTAGCGAAGAAGTGACTGGTACTCATGCGGGACTTGTGAAGCTGATATTCCTACTGGTCACTGGTGATTTCTCTCTCTCTGGTGTGAGGAACAGATTCCTGTTCCCTTTCCATTAAAGAATGACTGATTCTGAGAAGGCTATTGAGGGGTCTGTGTTTGGGCCTCTACCCTCTGACTGGCCATTCTGAACAGGGCTGGTACCAGTACAGAACATCTCTTTAACCTTATTGATTTTTGAACTGGGAAGACCGGTTCAACATCAGCATCAGTACCATGCACTTTTTCTTTCAAAGGGCTCACAGACTGACTGTCATTGCCAAGTTCTTTCTAAGTTCTTTCAAGTCTGTTGCTTGTCTCTGCTGATATTCCTGAACCTCAGGATGACTTCCTGCTTCAAAGGAGATGAAGCCATAATCAGTCTTGTAGCTCAACATTGGTAGAGACCATTGTGGATGAAAGGTTTAACAAAGTGTTATTCAGCCTCCAATGCAGCCCCTATCCTGTCTGAGTTTTGTTTCTCAGAGCTATGGCTGGATATTCCTTTCAGCTTCAAAATCATATTTTTATAAGCAAATTGAGTGAGGTAGTGACTGGTCCCTGCAGAGAAGGAAAATACAGAAGCACAAAATAATTTAGGTTGAAGGGACCTTTTGAAGTAATTTATTCCAAATATCCACTAAAAGCAGGGCCAATTTAGTTAGATAATGTTGCTCAGGCATTTTATGTTTGAGTATTGTGCATCTCTTTATGAATGGACAGTCCACAGCTGCTCAAAATCTACAGCCTGTTCCAATCTTTGACCAATCATTATAGAAAAACAAAAAAATAATCTTGATATCTGTGATTTCTCTTGTCATAATTTGTCTTTTGCCTCTCATCCTTTCACTGTGCACCTCTGAGGAGAGTCTGCGTCTGTCTTCTCTATATCCTCCCATAAGGTAGTTGTACAGTTAAGTTCTCTTCCTGCTTACTCTTAACACTGAACAAACCCTGTTCTCAGCTTCAACTCATATGTTAGGTACTCCAACCCCTGACCAGCTTGATGCCCCTCCACTGGATTCACTCTGGTGTGCCAGTATCTTTCATATACTGGAGTGTCCACAACTGGATACAGTAGTCCAGATGTGGTGTTATACATGATGAATAGAGGGGAAGAATCATCTACTTGGACCCACTGCCTACCTTATTTCTAACACAGCACAGTGCATGTCGGTCTTCATTGTTTCAAGGGTACATTGGTGACCAGTGTTCGATTTGTAATCCGTCTTGATCCTCAGTCCTTTTCTTCAAAGCTGCTTTCTATGTCTAGAATACCAGTGGCAGCCCCCTTTGCTATCAGCTGCAAACTTGCTGAGAGCATACCACATCCTATTGCCCAGGTCATTAATAACATTTTTAATCAGGATCAGTCCCTGTATCAATCTTGGAGAGATGCCACAACCTACCAGTGGGTCTGTAGAAGTTCTTCTTGCCCCTCATGTCTTCCAGACTCAGGCTAAGCTTTGACTTTCCTAATTCCAACCTTACATGCTCGGGTATATCAAAATAAGAATTGTGTGCACAGAGAACTGCATTAATAAAATTTTGCAGTGGTGCTTAACATTGTACCCCAAATTCTGAAAAACAAGTATACTTTTAAGCATTAAACTGAGAACCTGTTCAGGTTTAGAGCTCCTGTTCTGTTGAGAGATGGTAACTGAGATGTCTGGCAGAATAAGATGATCTTCATGCATTTTTGGTTTAAAGTAATAATATATTTTCTAAGGACAGATTAACAATCAAGCATTTTTTTTTTTAAAGTGGTCCCAGAATTTTATCCAAAGAAACAATTTATCTATTGTTTTTCTGAACCTAGGCTTAGTACCAGAGAATGCTAGATCTATGCAGGACTTTCCTTTTTTTTATGTTCACCATGCAGAACAGTTCAAAGTTAATGGTGGTCCTCTATCTTTAGCTGCACTTGGGCATTCTAAATGTCAGTCCAGGTTAACAAAAAAAGCACGAGCATCATTCACTGCCTGCTTTAAGATTATACCAAGGTGAGTAATTTGAAGAGGGATGAAGAGGTAATTTGAAGAGTGACCCTACGTCAAATACCATGCCCTCTCTCCGGCTTCCAGGTCTGGTAGACTTGTTGGCATACTACTGTAGTCATGCAGCTGAAATGTTTTCTTCACACCAGCACAGTGTGCCCCGTATTAATTCTAATTAGTGAAGAAAAACAGTGACTTGTCCAATGGACTGCTTTTTCAAGCTATAGTAATCAGTGTTGATGCCATGATCTGTCCTTCACTTGTATTGTAGAGTCCTTAGCTATGATGGGCTATGAACTCATGAAAATAGGAAAAGTTGTGGTCCCAAAGAAACAAAGAAACAAAATCCCTCTGTCTCGTAAGCAAACAGTCAGTATACACTCTGGAATAGGACCTGTATTGCCTGTGACATCTCAGTTACTGAGTTCTTTCTTCAGTAGGGGTCCCTGTTAAGGAATTACAATCCAGTTACAAATACTGCAATATTAATATTATCAATAACCTAAATGTGTCTGTTTGTCAATACTGGTGATAAGCATTTATATTAAATCTATAGGCTTTATTTCACTTAATAAGATTTTGGCATGGGAACAATAATGCCTTTTTGTGAATGTATCCATATTTTTCAACCACCAGTTCTTCACCTAAGTGTTTAGTGCTCTATACCTGCCAACTTAGTCTCAGTCTACTTGTGTTCCATTCAGTTAGGATAAAGGGTCTTGCTGTAAAGCATTTGGAAACTTCTGCAGTGTAAAATTTAAGTAAAATGTATTTCTATTAGAGAATTGGCTCATTAATCTCTAAAAGCACATAGAAAAACAATTATTTTCTTACAAGATTTAGAAGAATAAGGATGAAATACAGAATCAATATATGCTGGAAAAATTAGAAATTGAGTTCACCAGCCAATTAAAAAGACCTTAATCAGGCCTGACATTTCATTTCCTTATTATCTTGTTATGTTCTTCTAAAAAATGAATTGATAGATAAAATACTGTTTTCTCATTCTCAAAAAAAAAGCGAAACAGTCCTGGTTCATTGTCTTTGTTACTTAGTTACATCAGTGCCGAAGTCAGTTGTTAAAAAGTCAGAATATATTTTCCTACATTCTGAATTAACTGATACACTGTATTTAGCATGTTTTTGTAAACAATATTGTTGTAATTTCTGCTATCTTGAAGATAAAAATGTCATGTTCATTTATGTTGTTCATTGACTCCCATGATTATTTTTTTAAAATAACTGTGTCCATTGTTGCTGTGTATGTGATGTCTCTTTCAAAATCTTTTTTTTTTCTGTTTTAAAATATATAGATTGAACTGAAAAGTGGAGTACTGAATATCTTCTTAAAAACTGGCATTGTCTTTACACAAGTGGATCTCTGGTTAGGACTGTCGTATTGTGATGGAAAATGGAACAAAGTCACCGTGAATAAGGAGGGCTCTATGGTTTCAGCAAGTATGAATGAATTGAGAGAGCAGAGACTCGAACCCCGTGTTCAGCAGCTGAAAGTAAACTCACCCATCTACGTAGGAGGAATCCCACCTGAGATTCAGAACTTTTATAAAGAACTGGGGTTAGAACAAGGTAAGGTGACACCAAGAAGAGCATATGTTTTTTAAAAACTGGTGTCATGCACAAGGTGGACATTCTGCTGCTGGTAGTGTAAATTCATGAATATGTAACATGAGTTTTTCCTCCCACCCATTATTGCTTTAACTACCAGTTATTCCTACCCATCTAGCTTTACTTAGTCACAGAATCACAGAATCAATCAGGTTGGAAGAGACCTCTGGGATCATCGAGTCCAACCATTGCCCTGACACCACCATGTCAACTAGACCATGGCACTAAGTGCCATGTCCAGTCTTGTCTCAAACACATCCAGAGATAGTGACTCCACCACCTCCCTGGGCAGCCCATTCCAAAGTCTAATGACACCTTCTGAGAAGAAATGCTTCCTAATGTCTAACCCGAACCTCCCCTGGCGAAGCTTGAGGCTATGTCCTCTTGTCCTATCGCTAGTTGCCTGGGAGAAGAGGCCAACTCCCACTTCACTACAGCCTCCCTTCAGGTAGTTGTAGACTGCAATAAGGTCACCTCTGAGCCTCCTCTTCTCCAGGCTAAACAACCCCAGCTCCCTCAGCCGTTCCTCATAGGTCATACCCTCCGGACCCTTCACCAGCTTGGTCGCCCTCCTCTGGACTCTCTCCAACACCTCAACATCTTTCTTGAAGTGTGGGGCCCAGAACTGGACACAGTATTCAAGGTGCGGCCTCACCAGTGCCGAGAAGAGAGGGACGATCACTTCCCTAGACCAGCTGGCTACACTATTCCTAATAGAGGCCAGGATGCCATTGGCCTTCTTGGCCACCTGGGCACACTGCTGGCTCATGTTTAGCCGGCTGTCGATCAGCACCCCCAGGTCTCTTTCCACTGGGCCGCTTTCTAACCACTCTTCCCCCAGCCTGTAGCGCTGCATGGGGTTGTTGTGGCCGAAGTGTAAGACCCGGCACTTGTTCTTGTTGAACCTCATGCCGTTGGTCTCGGCCCATCTATCTAACCTGTCCAGATCCCTCTGTAGGGTCTTCCTACCCTCCAGCAGATGGACACTCCCACCCAGCTTGGTGTCATCTGCAAATTTGCTGAGGGTGCACTCAATCCCTACGTCTAGATCATCTATAAAGATAGTCCTGATCCTTTTGTAATGCTATAAAAATTCTTTGAACCCAGTGATATCTGAAGCAATCTAACTCATAGGAGAGGAACTAGAGAGTAGCAAATGGTAATCGGAGATGCCCAACCGGAAAATCTCAAATCTTTGTCAGAGAAAGCCATTTCAGATAACTTGTTTCACTTGATCAACTTGTGTCTCTCACAGATCTGGAGTACAAAACTAATGAAGATAGTAAACATAGCTTAAATCACTGTAATGAGGCTGGATGCTGCCACGTGGAAGAATTGTTGAGTTTATTAGTCCTTTTTTAGGCAATACTGATTCTGGTCTAAAAAATTAATAAATACAGATGGCAAAATAAGATGACGGCTGTGAGTTTTTATTCAGGGCATCTGAAGATGATAAAATTCTTGTGTGCTCCTAAATGTAGATTTGGATGAGCAAGGTTAGGCATTACAGCTTTGAAACATACTTTTATTTAGGACTGTAATGATGTAATGGTATGAAAATAGAATATGGAGACCTTCCCAGTTTAATAAATATTTAGAAAAGGTTTTCTCAATTCATGGCTGCTTGGTAGTTAATTTTGAATAAAGGAATATTGGTTTACTCACAGCAAATAAGGGATAAATATCCTTCTCCTCCCACTCCACCTCCATGTCAGTTACAACTTTATTTTAAGAAATTTCAGCTGGAGTCTGTGGGCCTTTGCATGACCCATCACACATCCTCCTGAGAGGTCAAGATGGAGGGGAGTTAGCAGGAATGTTGTACTGTCATTTCTTCTTCTGCAGCTACATGAGACTGAACAAAATTACTTGGTTGACATCAGTCAGAAATCTTCAAATAGTGATAAATGCATCTGAAAAGATACTAAAAGTAATGTATTAAAATAGGTTATAAAGTATGCATCTCATTGCAAATTAAACAACTTTTAGTTTGTCTGATGATTAAGATGCCAGTGCAGACAGGGACTAATTCTTTCCTGTGCCACGGACTGCCTAAGAAACTGAGTGGATCACTGTGGAGTAGGAGTTGAGCTTAAATTAGGATGTATTCATTTTAAGGAGCAGTTTGTCTAAATTCCTAGCGTTGTGGAGGGAGGAGGTATTTTAAAGGATGATTCAAAATGGTTGTCCACCTTCAGTGCCCCTTTCTTTTTGCAGGAGCTATGTATGGATGTTAGATTCTCAGTTCAGGTGGCTAAGTACAAATACTATGACCTGCCATCTTGCAGTAATAAAGGCAATAGATGTACATAAGACATAAATAGAACGCTTTCACAAAGCTAAAAAAGAGCTCTGATCTGTGAGAGGCTGATTTTTAATTTACAAAGTTAATTCTTCAATGAACTGAAGTCTTCAGTTTGGTTACTCTTTACTTTGGTTTTATGCTAAACACCAATCACTGTACTTTATTCCAGTCTGAGAACTATTTTGTATCAATTTATTAATTTCTCTGTAAATTAAGTCATAGAACTATATAGAAATTTAACAACTGCCTCCTGAAGTTCTGTAGTGATGCTTTTACTGCAAGTAACTAATTTAACATATTTGTAATGTTGATTTGTAATGATAATGTTACACACACACAGAAATACATATATGTATATATAGAAATAAATATAAAATGAGGTTACTTCTTTTCTCATAAATGAACAGTTTGCAATTATCTTTCTAAATTATTTTTGTAAACTGCATACCACCTATATCCCCATTAGGGTAAACTGATATACCTCTGTGATCTCCTGAAATGAATTATAAATTTAATCTACATGTTCTTCTCAGTTTGAGGAAGAACAAAATACTAGCAAGCAGCAGAAAGCTGATTTTCAAATTCAAAATCACTTTTATGGTAATAATTTTAAAGAGAGAAGTGACAGAAGAGAAAACAGAAAGCTATTTCCTCATGGGATGGGATTGATAACAATGAAAGTATAGTTCAGTAAGGCAGGAACTCAACACTAGAATACCAGGAATTTTTACCAGCTTAGTATCTTGAAGGGGGGACTGAATGTCATGTTGGAAGTTAACATACTCACATTACAGTCTTTAATGCTGAAAATGTAGAATTGAAAGGAACAAAAGTGATTCTTAATTAATGACTGAAGCTCTTTATGTGATACTAATCCCTTATTGTTTGCTAGGTTTCGGTGGTTGCATGAAGGATGTTAAATTTACACGAGGTGCTGTCGTTAACTTGGCATCTGTGTCCAGCAGTGCTGTCAGAGTCAATCTGGATGGTTGCCTATCAACTGACAGTGCTGTTAACTGCAGGGGAAATGACTCCATCCTAGTATACCGAGGAAAAGAGCAGAGTGTTTATGAGAGTGGTCTACAACCATTTACAGGTAACACGTTGCTTCCTTAAATGAAATACATAATTTTTATTTCATTCTGTATTAATGTATTACTGTGTTCAGTGTTTGTTTTTTGTTTTGTTTTGTTTTGTTTTTTTTCTCCTCTATCCTTCTCTGTGTTCTTTGAAGAATACCTTTATAGGGTGGTTGCCTCAAATGAAGCAGGATCAGTATCTAGTGTATGGACCCATGTTCGTACAAGAGAATCAGGTAAATATAATTTTAAGGCTTACTTATTCCCATTTTTCATTAGCTATCTAATGTCAGGTTGGAAAAAAATCCCACCACAACAATTTTGATCCATGTAAGTTGCATAGTGTTTCTGAAGGAGCAAAACTGCTTAATGTTTTGCATAGGTACCAAATTACTGTCTTCAGCTATAAAGTGTTCAAGCAAGTGTTTTCCACACATAATTGAAGGTCTTTTCCAAATATATATTAGATTATGTAATTGTATGAGAGAAAAAAATGTGAAAGGATTGAACTGCATTGAACAGCCATGCATCTAGGTACGTTCATACACACACACCTAAACTCACGCTACCTGCGTCTGCTGCAGTAAGTCAATCTGCATTTTCCTATGTATAACTTAGTGATGCAAAATCAAGTGTAGAGAGAGATACTGGGACAGCAGGCACAAGCTGTGGGAGATAGGAGGCCATGTAGTTGTTAAGGCGAAGAGGGTCTTGTGAAAAGTTTTTCTTTACATTGCCTGCAGATGGGTATGACGCTCAGTGCTGCTGGATGAGGATTCTTTTAACAAGTAGCCCATAGACTGTGTGTGAAAATGTGGTAATTCACAGAAAAGCAGCACATGGCTTGTGGGAGTGGGTTTCAAAGTAGGAACATAATACCTGTTGAGCATTAAAGATCAAATTTTTCTTATATTTTATTGAAGAAAATTTAAAGGACCTTTCCTTTTCTGTTCGATGTTTCTGCAAACTTTATTGAGCCAGCAAGTTTTTGAAGATTTACAGTTCTGCATGGTTTATTTAACCAACTTTCCTTCTTCTGTAAATTGAAGCCTAATCGCATTCCATCAATGCAGAGAATTCTTTTAATGCAAGATACTCAATGTATGATCTCAAAAAATACAATACCTGCGTAAATATTGGACTTGTAAAAGCATTCTTCTACAACATACTGTCATTATTTTGTGTACCACCCAGAAGAGAGAAAATACATGCATATTTTCACATGAACTTTCTGATGACTGTAAGGTTTACCGTAAATTTGTGTTTGCAAGCTGACCACAGCATTGAGCAGCTACATGTTCCCCAGGGTGGGAGAATAATTGCACTATTTAATTATTTTTGAGTTGGTTTTGTTATGTCCCTTATGAGAAGACCATCTGCTATACAGTACCTTACCTTGCCCTGTGATACACTTCAGAACCAATATATTACTGTAGTAACTGAAGCTTTCATAGAGTATCGCATTCTTTCTTTACACAAGAATCACAACTTCCAGGTATTTTTATATTTTGCATTCTGGTACGCTTCTTATAAAAAACAAGGCTGCATTCATATTTAGTAAGGATAAACAATAAAATTACAAAAAAGAGATTATTTGATGATGAGAAAAGCGAATGATCATCAGCAGGGCTAGGAAGTCCACATGCATTTACAGCAAGCTCGTCATCCATCATCCTGCCATAGTGTTCCTTGGGCTTTTCCTCTGCATCCCTTGTGCAGTCATCTGTGATGAAGTTGTTACTGGCCAGACCTTTACTTGGTATAGTAATATCTAATAAATAGTTAAAGGTTATGGGAAATAGGATGATTTTTTTTTTATCAGCCACTGTATGCATATATGAGGTTTTAAACATCTTCATTTTCCTTTTTTTTTTTTCTTTTTTTCTTTTTATAATATGGAATGATCAAAAGGAAAGGATTTTGCAAAAAGGCCTTACAAATCTCTGCTTTGCCCTGAGGCAGTTGTATGGCATTGTGAAAATATGAAAATAAATGGAAGAGCTTAAATTTTTTGAAGTACTTTTGTAAATGAGAATGGACGTTTTTAGAAATATTTCATAGTTGTGACATTCTGTAGCTTAGATATCCAACAGATAAATATCAGACTCCCCTCTGTTGCAATACTGTCTTGCTTCATTCGGTTGTTTGATTATAATGCCTGAACTTGTTAGCTACATACAATCCACCTCCTCTCTTTGTGAGTGATGCTTAAATATGTTTGATACATTAAATGTTTTTGGAATATCAGAACAAGACAAGAAGGAATGTTATGTAGATGGAGTTTTGATGGTTTTGAAATATAGCTTAAGCTGAATAGCTCAAGATGTGCAGTTGTATTAAATCAATGCTGAAAAGTTACAACTCTAATAAATTGTATTTATGCTAATGGTTGAGTCTGATTTACTGCAGCCATTAAAAGTGAAGAATAGGGGCAATAGTCTCCTTAGAACTGCCATTTTCTCTATTTTCTATTTTATCCTTCTACAGTTCCACAAAATGTGCCAACTCCCTCAAGAGTTCACAGTATAAATGGTTACAGCATTGAGGTCACCTGGGACAAACCTGCTGGGGTCATAGGTGTAATTGAGAAGTACATTTTGAAAGCATATGAAGAGGATGGTCCCAATGTACCCATCACTAGTGCTGAGCTTGCTGACACTAGTATGCTCACAGGTAAATGTTGTTAAGTACCATTTTTTAGGCACATCTAGTAACACAGGATGCTTATACCTTGTTTTGTTGAGCTATAACATATTACTTGTCTATTTTTGAGTATACACAGCATATATAATGTTTGGAAGGGTAGTATTTGGTGTCAGCATCCACATACATAGCAATGTACTGACTTCAAAGAACAACAGAAATTAAGATACAACTCAAATACTAAAAAGCAGCTTTAAGGTATTCCTTCCCAACCTATTGAGGCTTTGGGGGAGAATGCTTTTTGTTCGTTTTTGCTTAGTATATGTCATTTTTTTCCCCTCCCCTGTTGTTACATCCAGTTCACGTAACTGAACTCTACACATGGGTCCCATAAGATACTATTTGACCTGATGTGTGAAAGCACATGATATACTTGCCTAATAAACCTAACTGATTTCAGTGGGAACTAGTATGCTTTTGTGTTAATCAGATGCTTTGCTTGATACCACTGGCATGTGGAGGTGGGTTATTATGGAATGAAGGAATTTGGGGCCTTGGGTTTATGGGGTTTGGTCACTGTTGAGCTGTGGGTTGTGGACAGGAGCTGTAGGAACCATTGCACATGAGAAGTTTTCTGGACTCTTGATCTTTTTACCCATAGGAGACAGATGTTTTTAGGCAGAAACACTGGACTCTTTCTGCTACATAGAGGACATTTTGGGACCTCTCTTTCTGTCAGGATAGCGTGGATTTGGCTTTCTGCTCTCTATTAACAGAAAGCCTTTGCTGGCTGCTACCAAGTTGCCTGGGAAGGGAGCACATTACAGACAACAGTCTGAATTATGTTATGTGATGACTAAATAAGGCAATGGTACAAAATCTTACTTTCATTGTAACAAACTGTGACCAGTAGATTTGTTTATGTACTCTGTAAAAATTAATTATATAGTTCATAACAATTAAAAAAATGCTAACAACATAATGCTCAAAGTTGATGCTTTGGTGTGGCTCAGCTTTGAGCAATGTAACAACCCTAGAATGCCTCTAACCCTCAGGCAGTATGTAATTGCTGCTTTCCTGAAGCCCAGTTAATACGTGCTGTATGTGTTGTGCTGTTTCTCTGGCATAACGTGTATACATTTTCAAAAGCAAACATGCACATATTTTATTTTCCTCAGTTTGAAATCTCTTGACTATTTGTGAGTAATGTGCTTACAATACCAAAACTGCATGGGCTTTTTATTCTTACTGTGATTTATTTAATGAACTTACCGATCGAATCCTCTTTATCTATGCTGTAAAGTAATACAAATTATGTTAGTCAAAATTAAAGAACATATTAGAAACATATGGGTTAGATATGGGTTAGATACCTTATTCACAGCTGATGGTCAGAAACAAAATTTTGTTTAAATTTGTTGGCTTGTGCCATGATTATGTGTCAGGGTTATGGAAAAGTCTACACTAGGCTGGACAGGTAAGAGGTTATCTGCATGCAGCTTTCAGGAGGCAGAAGAATAAGATATTCCGTTATATTACATGGAGACTGTAAATGGATCCCAGTTCTTTAGTCTGTTAGAGCAGATAGCTGTTGAATACTGCAAAATAAAATGACCCTAAGAACTTAAGAACGGCTGTGTTCACCCATTGACCTGTCTGACAATGTCAGGTTGTAGATGCTTAGGCAGAAAAAGTAAGAAATGTGTGAAGCATAGAGTGAGTCTTCCATTAATACAAATTCAGCTGGTAGTTTGTGGAATTCCTGAGCTGAAAGTTGCATCTGGACCACCATCGTGCTTAATGGTCTGTGGTAGAATTGTCTTTCTTTTTTTAATATGTTTATGCTTTTGGCTTCTGTAACTTACTATGGCAGTAAGATTTCCAATTCAGTTTTGTGCGTGTGGAAGGAGTGCTTCCTTTTGTTATTTATAACTGCTGCCCAAAAGTTTAGTTTTGTATTTTCTACTTTTGGCACTATATGAAATATGTAATTCATGTCCTCATGGTGAGGTCAGAGCCGAGACAAGTGAAAAATTAAATCACTGATCTTGAAACTATTTTACCTTCAGCCCCTTAATTTCAGTGAAGCCTACACAGATGGGCTAGTCTGTGGACATTGAGAAATGGTTACCCACAAATGTGAGACTCCCAAGAAAAGGTGTGGCTTTCCCTGCTGAATCATCTTTCCTGGTTAATCAAAAGTTAACATAAACACAGAATCCCACCAGAAGATGCTGTCTTTGCTTACTTTTCCTTTGAGTTTGCTGAGAAGGGAAATTTTGCTTATTTTCTCCCTAATTTTAGGGAAATTTCTTTAGAAATCCTTTGTTGAATTCCATAAGATGCTACAGTAACTCTGACAGCCAGACTTGCTAATGCAACAGGAGAGAGGAAAGCACTACAGCTCTCAGTGGGATCGCTGATGGAGAAACTCTGGTATTTTACCACTCCCTCCTTCAAATTTTCATTCACTGTTAAGCCTAGGCACCACTTAATCTGCTGCTTGCAAATGTATCTGAGGGCACTGACAACCCCCTTTATCTTATTTTTTTTCCTTGCATCTTTTTATACCCCTCTGTTGTTTTTTGTTTTATAGTTAGACTTTAGACTGTAAATTCTTTTTGAACAATTACCATGTTCTGTGCAGTAGGGTCCTGAGTCATAACTGGAGCACAGTAACAAAAAACTATTAATAGTATTACCCATTTCCCAGAAGACTGTCCTGTATGTGTCAAATTCAGGAGAACCTGTTGTCCCCTTGTCAAGAAGAAAAGCTGAGCTAAATATTTAAGGTAAAATAGGTCTTTAAATGAGCATAATCCAATAGTCTCAAATGACTATTTCTGACTCCTCAGAAACCAAAATCCTTCAAAATCTGACCCTTCTAATCTTAAAAATGTCAAACTATTTTTTCACTTACATACAAGAAAGGAATATTCAGCAGATTAAATCCTTAAAATGAGGTTCTGACTGTTGAACCAGGAGTTTATTGGATAAGGTAATATATTTCAACGTGGTGTTCAGGATCTGTATCATAGGATAAGAGTATAAAGTTAGAGTGTAAATTGTTTGGTTTCAAGGAATACTGTGCTAGCCCATCTTGCCTTCAAAGAAACATGTAATAACATTCATACACTTTGGATACAGCCAGAGTCAGCAGAGTGATAAAGGAAGTACAAGGTCATCACATCAAAGAATTTTTTTCCTAAGGGCTGGGTTGCTTTATTCTGTATTCTAGTGCATTCCACATGCCATTACTATGCTGCCATCAAAATCTGGAATATAAATTAGAATCAGTGTTTAAACTCTGAAGTAGCTTTAGAACACACTGTTTCAGTGTGGTTTGTGAGCAGCTTTTGCTTCTACTTTCCTTTGGAATCCGGAAGATCACAGAATCACAGGATCATTGGGGTTGGTAGGGACCTCTTGAGATCATCCATTTTATCCCCCCCAGCTCAAGCAAGGTCAGCTGCTTTCCTAGGACCATGTCCAGTCAAGTTTTGAATACCTCCACAGATGGAGATATTCCTCTATGGGAAGCGTGTTCCAGTGTTTGACCACCCTTACAGCAAAAAAGTGGTTTCTTGTGTCCAGGTGGAATTTCATGTATTTTAATTGACTCTTGCCCTGTCACTGGGCACTACTGAGAAGAGTCTGGCTCCTTCTTCTTTGTTCCCTCCCATCAGGTATTTATACACATTGATAGATCATCCTGAGCCTTCTCTTTTCTGGACTGATTAGTCCTAGCTTTCTCAGCCCCTCCTCATAAGAGACATGCTCCAGTGCCTTTATCATCTTAGTGGCCCTTTTGTATCATAGAATCATAGAATGTTAGGGGTTGGAAGGGACCTCTGGAGATCATGGAGTCCACCACAAACTTGCTGAGGGTGCACACTTCCCCCATCATCAAGGTCGTTAATGAAGATGTTGAACAGTATTGGCCCCAGTATCAACCCCTGGGCACCACAGCTGTATTGCCTCTAACCAGATTTTGTGCCACTGATCACAATCCTCTGATGCTTCTCTTGTCAAGCACATAAGAGAAAAACATTTTATAATCCAGATTGCTCTCATTGTAGAATTAAGGAGATCCACAAGCCTCTAAATTTTACCAGCTCCCAATTACGGGCAGTGAAGAATGCTAGCAAAAGCTGCAAATAATATTTAAATAAAATATCCTGCAACAGAATTCACAAATTTCTGGTATTCCTATTACAGACTCTTCTTTTAATTTTGTATTTTTTTCTGCAATTCATCCTGCCTGTGTCATTGCCTCAACAGCCAAGTGCTGAAGTTGTGGCTGCACACGTGATAACAAGAAAACTGTTGTTGGCGGCTTCCCCTCTGAATGCCCACGGTTGCCGTTCCCTCCTTCCCTTGACTCGTGTTTATAATTACTTTTCACCTTTTAGTCTTTTCTGCTTGGCAGATGAATATCTCAGGAAAAGTTAATTTAATGATTTAATATGTTTAATCAAAGTGACTCGGCTGCGCTTCAGCTTTGAAAGCGCTCTAGCTGGGGAGTCTCTCAGAAGAGGAGACGGGGCCTCCTGCCAGTGACTGATAGGCCCGGGCTCGCCGGCGGGGCCGCCAGGCTGGGGGAAGCTCGCTGCCTGTGACTGGCAAACGCGCCGTGCTCAGAGAAACGCCGCCGGCTGAGAGGTTCTCCCTCTTGGGGAGAGCTCTGCCGGGCCCAAGCAGGCCCTGCCAAAGCAGCCTGCGGTGCTGTGACCGGCCTCTGCGCCCTGACCACTGCCTCCGTCGGGGCTTGGGAGTCACAGGCCCGCGGGGGCAGCCCCAGAGCCAGGCCCCACAGTGCCGCTCCAGGCCCTACAAGGCCTGGGGCAACAGGCAGGGGCAGCAGGGGCCGGCTGCTGCCCGCAGGCTGGGAGCCAAGGATGGCCATGTCAGGAGCCAGGGAGTGCCTGCACAGACTGGGTGAGCCTAAAATGAGAGTTTGCTGTCTGTCGTGGCTCTTAGAAAATGCTGTTTTCTTCAGGGTGCTTTGATCTACATGGGACCTGTAAGCAGTTTACCACAGCCAGGTAGCTTGCCACGTGCCGTTAGTGAATTACTTGGATGTTACTTTACTTTCATGGACTTGAAATTACTTGAAAGCTCTTGGTTTGGACAAATATTTTACACTCAAAACACTCCTATGCTGCAGTTAATGAGATTTTTGTAAATTTGGAGAAAAGGTTTGCAAATCAACTAATGTAAATTTATGATGGGCCAGAGCACTAGGAGGTCTCCCAAGTCAGTACTCCAAGTCAGGACAAATTTCTGATGTTCTAAAACATTTCATGAAGATACAGTCACAACGTACTAACCGGGTTTGGTATATTTAGCTTATATTTGCTTACGACTAAACTGTGACAGAATGTTTAAAGTAATAAAAATATGGTTTTCAAGAGCTGTTTCATCAGGTGCTTGAACCACACTTAAATACAAGGATGGTTGTCATTTTCAGCTATATTCTTTCTCTTTATCCTAATTTTGTGGAAGTAACCTTTGGTCAGAAGCACAGATAGATGACAGAAAACATCTAAATATTTCCCATAGCCAGAAGAACGGCAGTATGCACTTCACAGTGCCATGCCACAGTGTGAGAGATGTGGAAGGCTGTGTGCACCTGTCCCACACGAAGGAGTATCCTGTACCTGTGTAATGATTAGGGCTGCGATGCTGTTGTTCACCTGTTTGTCCCTGTGGGTGTTTTAAGGAGATTTGATCTCTCCATATCTCTCAGCCATGTGTACGTACACCCCTCTTGATGGAAGGAGCTGCAGGAGTATACCAGATGCTGCACTTCAGCCCCTGCTCAGATCCCAGTTTGATTGCGGTAGCTAATGCAGCATAGGGTAGCCAATAGATCTGTCTATGCCCTTTAGGTTTCTGTGAGTTGTCAGGTAGTGCTTGAGCTCCTTATGACTCTGAGTTAGAGTGGCAGAATGTATGTTCGTATCTCCTTTCATTTAGCTGGCTTTAGCAGACCAGCAGCGTATTTTTCAATATATGCATTTCAGAACATAAATGATATTAATATTCTGCAATATTAAGGTTTTAACTCAATTAAGTTTAGACCTAAATGAATCTTGTTTACAGTCCAATGCTGTTGTATAAATTTATTCATATGAAATATAAATTGTCTGATTAAATAAAACTGAATATTTTATCAAAATCACATCAACTCTTAGCTACATACCAATATTCTTATTAATAAAAAGGAATCAACTTCTTAATGTTTGTGAGGACAGAAACGAATATTAACATGTTTATTATAGACATACTCAAGAAAGTTTGCAAAAAAGTTAACGGTCTGTCTTTCTCTCTCTGCAAACTTTCAAAACTAATCATCCTGCAGAAGATAAGTCCAAAGAAGGGTAATGAATCTGGTGAAGGGTCTAGAGCACAAGGCTTATGAGGAGCAGCTGAGGGAACTGGAGTTGTTTCATCTGGATAAAAGGAGGCTCAGGGGAGACCTTATCATTCTCTACAACTACCTGAAAGGAGGTTGTAGCAAGGAGGGTGTTGGTCTCTTCTCCCAAGTAACAAATGATAGGACAAGAGGAAATGGCCTCAAGTTGTGCCAGGGGAGATTTAGATTGGATATCAGGAAAAAATTCTTCACTGAAAGGGTTATCAAACATTGGGACAGGCTGCCCAGGGAAGTGGTGGAGTCACAGTCCCTGGAGGTATTTAAAAGACTTGTAGATGTGGTGCTTAGGGACATTGTTTAGTGGTGGACTTGGCAGTGCTAGGTTAACAGTTGGACTCAATGATCTTAAAGGTCCTTTCCAACCAAAACGATTCTATGATTCTATAAACAATGACAAAGTTATCTGGAAGGATCAAAAATAACAGAGTGATAGATATTACAGAACCAATACTCTCTGTGGTTAATTAAATCTTGGTGCAAAATTGGACCATTGGGCTAAGGTTTTCTGCAAATGAAAGCACCAGAGAGTTGCCCTGTGCTATAGGGAATGTAACAGGCTTCCTTGAACCACTGCAACCTGAATTGCATCTTCAAGACCAGTGGAGCTTGTGTATGGTTGTACATGAAATATTTCTGTTGGGGAAAAAAGGGTCTTCCAAGCCACAGAAATCCAGTAACTAAAGTAACCTTTTTTTGTTCTTATAAGGCAAAGCGTTGGAACAGGTGCCCTCTTTTTCAATAATTCTTCAAAATTTTATGATTCATACTATGCTTATGGTAGAAGATGCTTTAAAAATGCAGATGTATGCGACAGATTGATGTGCACAGGCTTTCAGTCCAGAAATGCATATGTAGAAGATGCATGCACTTAAACAGTTTTTCCTACAATCTGTTGAAAACACAGTCAGTTGAGGACTTCCTTTTCTGGTCAGTGGACTGTGATTAAGTATACTGTGGCAATGATGCATCTCGACACACAAGTGACTTTGTTAGATGCTGTACAACCTCAGGCCTTCAAGTTGGCTAAATAGTCTTTAGGTTTGGGGAGGTTTGGTAATTTTTTTTTTAAGAGCTTAAACAAGAATTAAGATAAATCTATAAGGTCAAATGTTGTTTCAATTGCAATATATGTACTTCAAAATAGGTCCTTATGAAGTAGAGTATTAAGGACAAAACAAAAATCTGGCAAGGAAAAGTCCCTTTGGCAAAAAAATAGGCTCAGCTTGTGAAACAAATGGAACTTGTGTGGGTAAGCTCTGTGGTTGACTTTGAAAATCTTGATATTCAGTAACAGAGCTGAGTTTTCAGGCTGCATAAGAAAGTAGTACCTGGCTATGATTAAAATTAGCTAAATTTATCTGTAAAAAAAAAAATGAGCTAGCCTTGCAAAATAGTCCTCTTCGACTGTCTTAGCTGCATTTTTTTTGTGGAAGTAAGGAAAAGAACTTTAGTATTTGTGTTACATCTGTAAGATTAAATAGCTTTCTTGTGTGAGTTGTTTGTGGGTGAGAGCATTTAGTTTTGTTTTTATGGGAAGGCTCCTTCAGTAAATTTAGCTTAAAAAGTTCATCTCAGCTTATATTTGTTTCACCAATTCATTATGCAGAGTAAAAGCCATGTAAGTTACTGTAAAGAAATGTGTCTTTTCATTTCTGAAGACCTGGAGTTTTGAAGCAACTATCTGAAAAAGCAGGATGACAGATTGGAACAGTAAAGCAGCTGCTTTCATAGAAGTCTTTTAACTGAATGAGGAAATTGCTAAAATACTATAATTGCCTTTTGAATCTATTTTTCAGTGTTTCTGAACAGAATATTAGCCCTTGTACCTTAGTGGTAAAACAATCTTTTCCCTTGATGAAAAATACTAGTTTTCCATTCAAAGTCTACCAGAATACTGTGGAATCTGGCTGAGATACCTAAATAGGCAAGACCTCCCTTTTAGATGTACTGAACAAAAGAAATGTCTGTTTTATGGAGAAGTATACATTAGAATGATGAATGGAGTGGATATAAAGATGCAACTAACTCTGACTAGTCCATGCACCCGTTTTACCGCAAATTCATTGTTGACCCTTTTCTTCTGTCCATGTCACTGTTTTATCCCTTATCTGCAAGAATGAGCCTAGCGTTTTCTCTCCCAACACAACTCTAAACCTCGACTTTAAATATTGCAAATAATTAAAGATCATTTAAATAAAAGTATAGAAAATTAAATACTAGTTTTGCATATAAAGTGGGCTTAATGTTCTAGGTGTGATTCCAGATCAGTCTTTTAGACTGTTAACTTTACATTCGTATTTAACAAATGACATTATTCAGTTTCATGGGGTCACTGTGTCAAAATGTCTGTGTTAGAACTTTAATTTATTTCCAAAGGTTCTTTGAGTGGGCAGATAGGAGTGGTGTGTTAGAATGATTTACCGTCTCTGATTCCGCATGTGGATTTTAAGGCTTGGAACATAGTCTATGATGTAAATTTTAAGTCTAGATGGATTCAGCTGCTCTGTAGTGGCAGGCTGAATGAATGGGACTCATATCCCAAATGTGGGAGGCTGACCCTCTTCTTAAACATTGATGGTGCCTCTAATTCTATCTCCTGTTCAAAGTGATGATTGATCTACCTCTCTCCTATTAGCATTAATAGAATATGTGCAAGTGTGGTTGCGGCCAAATTTTGCTTTGTTAGCATCCCATCATGGAATGCCTGATGGACTCTTATCAGATCAGCAATTTTTTGGTATAGACAAGAGATGCCAATCTGAGAGTGTGATAATTAAGGAGTTAGGGAAAGTTTTTTAAAGCTGTCAGCCAACTGCATTGGGTCGTAGGCTATTTTTTATTGCAAAATTATTTTTCTGTGATATAAATTAATTCACGTGTATCAGTGATGATCTTTGCTATGGGACTGCTGACTTTGTACTCTGAGATAGTCAGGCACTGAGTGTAAATTTCACTGACTGACTAAAAGTGCAGAGGAAATGAGTGGGTAATGAGAGCAGAGCAGCCCGTTCTTTAATTGAATTAAAAGCTGGGTGACACCAATGCAGACACCTGTCCAATTACAGACAGGCCAAGGTGTTTACCATTGCTGTACAAGTGATTTGAAGATGACAGAAATCTTTCCACCCACAGATTAACATAATGAAGGAGAACAGATTACAGTGGATGCTGGCCAAACAGATAGGTTGGCAGCTGAGAAAAAAAGTAGTTTGCTGAAGTATGTAAATAAAATCTGTGCACTTGCTATTGCCTGCCTGTGCAACACATCTGTTTCTTGTTGAAAGAGAATAGTGCAAGAGTTCATGTGAAGGAATAATATCAATTAGGAAATGATCAAATTATTTTTTAAGTTGCTGCCTTTGCTGAATAAATTTTTGTAACACGAACCTCCTGTTGCAAAAGGGTTTATTTGTGTTTTTTTTTTTTCCGAATTCTCACTGCCCTTCACAAACCTACCTGTGCAGTGTACACTCCGTTGCACTGGAGGTGCTTTATATAAAACCTTTCTACTTTGTCAAAAGTAAACCAAACAGCCCAATCTGAACCTTCTACAGCTACAGGCATCTTTCTGGATATGTGCTACTGCAGCTCTCAGTGCCTGAAGCCGTTGGTGACCCCACAGAACGTCTTCCATCAGGAAATGCAAGGAGCATTAATTCTCTGCTTCATAAGAAAAGAATGCTACAAGTGCTAAATGTACAAATAAAACTAAACTGCTTCCTAAAGCACAGCAGGATGAAGAGAGGTGGCATATACACTATACCATGCTCCTCTTAACCAAGAACTTGCAAGTGTCACAGTTAGAGGATTTGGCTTCTGCATGTGTTTATTTGCTGAAGGTAATTCCAATAGTACCTTTTATACTTTCCTGTGTTTAACCCTCTGTGAGCTGGAAATAAGTGCTTTGTACTAAGTCTAATGCAAAAAGATGTTTTTTTGACTATGAAATTTCTGTGCTGAAGAATTTACAGTAGATTTCAATTCGTAATGCTTTAAAACATCATTATTTTATATTTTCTGCTTTTTTGAACGCTCTTAAAAATATTTGTCTTCCATCACAGGAAGGTTACAGGCACATTTGCTTGCATAGTGGCTGACATAACGTTCTTTTTATTTCCTGTCGCGTTTATATTAGATAGTAAGATGGCAGCACAGCTTTCCACTGTTAACTGGGGATTTGCAAAATCAAAGCTATAACCAGAGAGAGTGGATTCTGATCAACTGCTTTTAATTTAGCACTACTCTGAAGTGAAAGTGATTATTTGTATCTCTTTGTGTGTATGAGTAGAACTGGACCTCAGAGAATTCAAATAGAAAGATCATTGCGATGCCAATCTTTGAAGTTTTTGGATTAATTACAAGAAAAGACACAAACGTTACTAATTCAGTGAAAGCTAATCTCATAGTTTCCGTGTGAACACACCTATTAGTAAACACAATATAAGCACAACATCACAGACTTACTTTGATTGTCCCACTCAGAAAATAATATATTTATACTGTAACTGTTAACTTCCAGCATCAAATTCTCCAGGCCTTTTTTGTGAGTATAAAGGACTTATGTGGGGAAAAAGATGTTTTTTAATGAAACCCAAAGTTATGTTGTGTTCTATGTAGTAATTCAATGAAGGGTAATAATAAGGACTAGTTTCTTCTGCCTGTTTGTGTACATGTAATGCTGTGGGGGTTTGCAGTCTTATTGTACTGTGGGAGGTTTGGCCAGGAATTATGGTTCTCTGAGGTACTGTTGTTTTTGAAACTGCTTTGCAAAATCCCAGTGCAGTGTCAGTTCCAAAATAACATAGTTTGCTATTTTTTTTTTAATGAAAACACCCTATTGATTTTACTAAAAGCTGTGAGAGTCGAGGTGAGAACTCGGTTTGAAATAAAACTTGACACGAATTGGCCTTCTTTTAATTACTACTGCATTTTCATTCTGTATTACTTTATTGTCAGACCTACTTTGCAATAGGAACTGCTTATGTTTCTGAAAATGACTGTAAACCACATTTTCTTCTGTGTAGTCCTTCTGTGTATTGCTGTTCAAAATATTATGTAACTTCCTGAAGTGGTAAGCAGTGATTTGTTGCATTTGCTGCAAGAAGTAACTGATCGATATGTGGGAATCTAGCAACTTGTCTTCACTCACATAAGCAGGGCCTGAAAAAGCATAAGATTACAGATCTTTTTTTCTTGTAAACCCCTGGGTACTGTGTCACCTGAATTATGTTACTGTAGTAGTATAGCAAATATATGGTCTATATGCTGCCACTGAAGTAATGGAAAACAAGTGGAACGTTTCATACAAAAAAGAGGTTTCAGTTTATGGATGAATAAGGGCAACATTGGAGGGGAAGCATTAAACAAATTTTGTTCTGGGAGGCAATGAAAATTCACTGGAAAAACAAAATGCGTAACTGAAAAAACTTTGTGAGGCAGGGACTAAGAAAAAAACTCCTTTATTGTCATTGTTATGTTAAAATATACACCTCAATCTTGAAGTAGTATCTGTTATAGTGAGCATAACTAAAGAAACTTAGCTGCGTCATTAGTATTAAGAATGGAATGAAATACCATTTACTCTTAATTTATTTTGCAAAATTTAAGTCGTGGCATAATAGGAATGAAACCTTAAAATAATTTTTCTTTTCTGCCTGAACAGTAGAAGCCTGTAACAGAAAACTTTAATTTTTTTACTTCTCTCTGTGTATGTATGTAATCAGTCTGTACTCTGTACATGCATAACACCTTGCTTTCTTCTGTTGCAGGCATATTGACAGGCTTGCATCCCTTCACAAACTATGCTGTAACCCTAACTGCTTGCACTTTGGTTGGCTGTACTGAGAGCTTGCATGCATTGAACATCTCCACTCCACAAGAAGGTAAAGTAATTTCAAAGGTCTTGACTTCCACATTTCAGTCATGAATAATAAAACAGGAGAAGAGCTAAATGCTGCAAAGCCATTTGCTGGAAAACCCCAACCTAATTTGATGACAAAGTGCATTGCCAGACCATAATTGCTCCATTTTTTGGGGGGGTGCGAAAATGAATCAAACTCCATACCCTTTAATGACATGCATCTTTAATAGCTGTAATGCAGATTAATGGGCTTTTTAATTGCTGTTACATTGTTCATGCAAGAGCCTTGTCATTAATATGAAGCATCTGAAAGATTAATGAAAGCTTCCTCATTTTACTATGGCTCAGAAGTAAATCTAGAGACAGTCTGACTAAAAAGAATTGATTGTATGGCACAGTATGAAATTGAGAATCAAATGGTTGATTTCCATGGTTTCTTTTAACTGCTAAACACCAGCAATAGGCCACAATTATTTCAGTGTGATGAAACCCCCAAATGCCAATTGAGTTATTTATTAATCACTGTTCAGATTTTCCCTTTTTTTTCTAAACGCTTTCGCATGTTGTTCTCAAACTTATAGGTTCTGAGTGTAAATTAATGTTTTCTATGCTTACATTAAGAACTAGAACAGGAAGGAAGAGAAAACACGTTACAGTTCTGACTTTAGAGACAAGGCTGATAAGTAATATACATCAATTACTGGAGCAAATGCTCCCAAAATATCTGTGACATATCTAACTCGGTTCTCAATTAGACATAAAGTCCACATCTTCTGGTTTTATCATCCTAAAGCCATGTTAATCCAGTTAAAATCATCAGTTACTCCAAATTTACACCAGTAGAATAATGAAGACTTTGACATGTATTTATAGGATGGTAGTTAATCTTCCATGATGTGGTGTAGTTTTCAAAATTCCCTCACTCCCACAGTTCTTTGTTTTATCTTCTCATGTAAACTAGGTAGTAGTACAGTACCAATAAAACAAATAAAATTTTAGCATGAAGTTATGTGAATTACAACCATAATGATTAAAAGAATGCTAGATTTTTGAACTGCTGCCAAAGGATGTAGTCATGCAAGGCATTGTCCTGATGAGGACAGTCCTGAACATTGCAGTCTAATATTGCTGGAACAGCATTTTGATGTGAATGTGTTAGCAACTGCCAGCAGCACCAATCAAATCAAAACCCAATTATTGCCTCTTAGAAGTTCTAAATAAACTGACTGAGTTTGTCTGGTGGCATTATCCATGAACAAGTATAGCCTCTGACAGCCAAACAGTTAATGGACCCTGTGACGTAAACATGAAATACAGAATTGTATATTTCTTTCTGGTGTAATATAGTAATCAAAAAATAAATTGTTTATGTCTTACTTTCTCAGCTTAGTGAATAAAGCAGGAATTCTTACATGTGTTTGAGAAAAACATCCACGGTTTTCAGATGTGCTGGGATTCTGTGATTCTGTCATATTGGGAAGGTTTAGGGAAGAATAGATTTTTATCCCCCCCTCCAGAGATCAGATAAAGCCATGGGGAACATGTGTTTTATCCCTCAGAAGAACTGAACAAAAAGTCAATGTGTGGAGTTTCTATTTTTGGACGCTCTTGTTGCATGCTTAGTAACAATAAATTGATGATACAGAAGACAGACACCATATCACACCCTCCAGCTATCCCTGTTTCCCCATTGAAACATTCATTACTTTATATTGTTTTCACATTGCCAGCCACTGCTAGTACAGAGCTTGTAAATTACAAGATACTCCTCCCAGACTAAGGCCTCAGTTTTGCTCCCCGTGTGATATTCAGTGGGATTGCTTGTGCTTCTAGCATATAACTCATTGGAACAGTGAGAGAACTCAGCTTTTAAATTATTATCCTTTGCCAACTTCCAGTATATTATATTCATAAAATCTATGCTAAACAAACATTACTAAGTGTATTGAATTATGAAAAGCCTGAAATAAGGGGTAGTGCCTAAGAATACAGCATCTGCATTTGTGATTACAAAGAATGATCAATTTGTAGTTAGGAATAAAAAGCATGAAGGAAGAGAAAATCATATTAAAAAAAGGACTGTACTAAAATCATGTACCCCTCCCCTTGCTCTGTGTTATCAAGTTGGAAAGATAAAGTTATATAAGCATAATTATTTTTCTAAAAAGCAGAGAGTATATCCTCGTCTTTCCTAGAAGTTTCTGTTTTGCTATGAAACCTCACATGTAATAGGAAAGTTCTCAAAATGCTGGTATGTTGTAAGCATAAAATATCTTCTGAAATTCCAACTTTACCAAGAATCATTCTGGTAGTAGCTGCTCACTGAAATTATTTATTATTTGTGGAAATATAATATAATATAATATAATATGTTATTATATTTTTTCACCAGCCCCTGAAGATGTGCAACCACCCACAGCAATATCCTTTCCCATGTCCTTGCTGATGAGTTGGAGTCCACCAAAAACACCAAATGGTATTATTACACAATATACTTTATATATGAATGGAGTACCAATTTACTGTGGAAATGAAACCAAGTATGTTGTAAAAGGTGAGTTCTGTGCCAGGTAGCATGTCAGACGGGTATCTTATAGTTGCTATGAATAATTGTGTGACTGACCCCTTCTTATTTCAGAGGAAAAGAAAATAAACTTAAAATGAACTGGAAGCACTTTAAACCCTGAGGGGTTCCATTTTTTAAAGAATCCTTCATAGAACTCTCTCTTGTGACTCTCAGAAATTGATGTTGCCATGGTGTAGCTAAATCTTGTGCTGTGGTGTCCTCTTTCACAAGACCTGAGTCATTTTTTTAATGGTTTTATAACTTTTTGATCTTGTAGCATCCAGCTCTCAAAACAAGTAAACTGTAAGCTGTTGAAGACAGGATATGATCTACAGGTTTAATGGTTTTTCCTACTGTCTTCCTTAGGTATTATGAATTAGAGAGCAACTGTGTTGCTTTCCTGAATAGCCCATGTTTAATTTGTTTGTTAAAAGCATAAACTAATAATCCATTTTCTTCTGATAACGGTTATGCAATGTGTCAATAACCAAGTTATATCAGTACTCTTAAACTATTACATAGAAGCTAAATGACTGTTATTTGGCAGTGCAGTGAAGCATGGTAATCTGACTTCCTATTTTAATGTAATTGGTGTAGTTTAATGAAGTATCCAAGTTATTTGTTCAGTGATTATCCAAACAACAACAACAACAAAAAAGCAAAATAAAAAACAAAATATTGATCTAGAAGTATCATAGCACAACATAAGCACTATTCTGGACCCATCAGAATTTCTATATGGTAGTAGGTACAATTGAAAATAAAGCATTTTATATCAGACAACTTGGGGGAAAAGGGTATCAAGACCCTACTTTCTTTTTAATATAAGGCCTTAAAATTCAGAGCCATTTCTGCATCTTGAGTTAGTATAAAACATATTTAAAAATTCATATAGTTCAAATTTCTTCGCCTTGCACAGGCCATAAGCTACTGGTGTGGTGGGTCAGTTTTGACACTGAAAAATGAATCCAGTTAGAGAACCTCCTGAAGGCTGTTGATGATCGCTATAATAAATAGTGCACACTTTAAGTCAAACTTTTTCATTCTGTATTCAAAGGTAATGGATTTTTCGTAACCATAGTAACCTTAGTGTATTTCTGGATAAATACATGAGTTATATACATTCTGGTTTTATTTTTGAATATAAACTACCACATTATGTATTACTAATAATATGAAAAATAGGATATAGGTTAGCATAATGACAGCTCAAACAAGTGTGCATTTTTCTTCTGCAAAAAAATAAATATTTATCAAAAGTATAGGTTCAATTAATTTCTCCCCCATCCCCCCCAGTTTCTGGTATTCTTGTAGTGCCATTTATCTTTTTTGCAAGTTCTCCATTAATCTCTTATTGCCATACCATAACAATATTCTTAAGAATTTTGAAGTGGAAATAGTTGTGCTTCCAATCTTATTAAAATCATTACCAAATGTTCATCACTGGTAGTTTTACTGATGTGTTCATCTGCAATGTGACACTGCAGCCTTTACAATGACAAGCAATGTAAAATGTTTGAGGAAACGTTGACCATAACATATTTGGTTTGGTTGGTTTTAGATTCATGTGTGATTGTATTCTGACTTATAGCCAAAATGAATGCTTATTGGTAGAAATTGTGGTCAAGTAACTTTTGTGATTTTCTTTGAAAAATATAGAAAAGGATAAATTAAAGAGGATCAGGACTTGATTCCTCATGTTCTACCTCTAAATCTTGAATGATACATCAGAATACATTCATCTAGGGAAAAGTCATCTGGTTCATAAGCTTCCTAGAGGAGCTCTTGTTGCTTTTATTTAGGATTTATTTGTTTATATTTTTCTAGAAATTTTGATATTTTTGGTCCTATTGAGCATTTCGTAACTTTGATTTAAATTAATTTTTCGGGCAGACATAAGATATAAAGAGAACAGAGAATCCTGCATATTCAAAAGAGAAGGCTGGTGAATCAGATTGTGTTTCTCTGTGCGTTACAGCACAAGAGCCACTCTTGTCTACCATTCTGAACATGGAGTGGAGATCAGTCGTTTACTTTGGATCCATTTTATTTAGCTGCCAGTTTCTAACTCTGCCTGAGGGGGAAGAGGCAATCTGAGCCACCAGGCTGGGATTTGGGTCACTAGAAATCCCAGTCATTCTGCATCAGGTTTATTCAAGATTTTGCTTAGATCTGCATATCTTTAATTTGACCTGGTTTTGCTTCCTTTCGGAGCCCAAGATTTTCTTCTTTGTAGGCTAGAGGTATAACATAATATTTTCTTTTTTTTTTTTTTTTTTTTTTTTGCAAGGCTCATGGTTTTACAGTGAAAGGTTGCAGCTTTTGACTTTCCAGTGTTATATACGTCTCTTTCCTACATTTTTGGCTTTTCCCATATTAGTATCCTTTTCCTTTCAGCATTTATGCTAGTGATGTTGGTGACTTATTGCCTCAACATAATATGTTATTGACCTTAAACAGAGAGACAAAGTTCATTGTTTCTGACATCTGTTTCCTATTCATTCACCAAAATGATTTTTCTAATTTAATAACTATCCGACTGAGTTCCTGACTAGTAGTCTATATCAGAAAGTCATAGATTCTCTCTGTGTTTTTTGAAGTGCTGTATCTATTGAAATGTGTTTTTTAAACCTTTCTTTTTAGGGAGGCATCAGTTCTGTCTAGAAATTAGTACTTCACTGACTTTCACTTCAGACCATGGAAAGTGCAATCAGTTTAGGCCCATACTAATTAATCCATAACTTGAGGAGGGATATGTTTTCTCAACACCATAATTGCAGATGTATTGTTAACTTAGTTTCTGATCTTGACAGTTGTTGAAGGCTTGAAATACTCATTGATTTTCATGGAAATTCAAGTGTTTTTTGCCTCTAGGGGTTGAGCTGTAATTAAAAAGGAAACCCTTTAAAAGCACATACGGCAAATGTACACTTTACCACATTGAAAAGGGAGACCCATTAGGCATCCATCATCCATTAGTGCCTTTAAATATTTTCTCTATATTGACAAATTTGATTTCTGTGCTGTGAGTAATAAAGCACTGAAATGAAGCCAGCCGCTGTACCGCAACACCTTTGTTAGCTGTCTGACTGCGATTTTTCTACTTCTCACCTTTATGTATTTGCCTTATGTGGTACTACTTCCTCATGCAGTCTGGGTGCTATTTCACATCCTGAACTCCAGTGAAAGCCTAGTGACTCCAATGGATAGGGACAAGCCAAGAGGAAATAGTCCATGATCCCAAGTGCATTTTAGACTGTGTGAATCCATGCCATCTTGATGCTTTCAGTTCCTCTATGCGAGAGTGCAGAAGCTCCTGTAACCAAGACCAACAGCTGCAGCTCAGGAAAGCAATTGCTATAGGGTTCTCCTCTCCAAACCTCCTTATCTTGCTGTTCTGTAGAGATGACTAGCAGCTGTGAGGAGATGGAGAGTCTTGTAGGGTTATCTTCAAAACTCTTAACACATACAGACTGATCTTACAAATGCTTTTGATTTTAGGAAAGGTTGAGTTTCCTGTGGAGACGAAAGTATGCTTCTCTCACCCATCCAAACACTTACAGGCAAAACTGAAGCTTCTGTTTTAAAGTGTGGAGTTTTCTTAATATAATTCTTTTTTTTTTGTGTTTTTAAATATAGGCAAGGTATTCATTCTTATTTTCTCCTTTCTTTAAGTTAGTTTCAAAAATTTCCTACCTGCCTTAGATGAAAGAGAAAACAGGGTGGGTTTTACACTGAAAAGTATTTGACTGCAGTGGCCTGAGCTGGTGGTGCCAATACCACCAGCAGAAAGGTGGTCTAATAAATGCAGAAAGGTATAATATTAGCAGAGACAGTAATGATCAGCTGTGACCCAACTGCCAAATTTTGTTTTGGTGGAAACTTTAGGAAAAAAAAATAGAGCAAGATATTCCTCTATTCTTAAACGCTGAGCATTTGATGGACGAAGAAAAGGTGTTAGCTACGTAACATGTTTACAAAGGGAAATGACTTTGTAGATATCTTTAGAAAACAAAAAATGTGTAACTCTATCTTTGCACTGGGCTTGGCATTGAGGATGTACATCTGCATTTTCTGCAGCACTACATACTTGACAATGGTAACAAATTGTGTTCATATAATTTCCCTAGCAGAATCTAATGATTCTCATCATGAATCTTTAAAAGGAAGATATTCTTATTTAGTCTCAGCTGTATGAAACTTATTTTTCTCTGCCAACCTAAAAGAAGTGTTTCCAGTTTTTCAGGAAAAAGATCCTGTCAACTATGCTACAAGGGCAGATCCTCAACTGAGTTAGAGTATAGAGTTATTCTAAATTACATGCCGAAGAGTTTAAAAAACTGACAGACTGCTTTGTACTAGGTTTCTGGGCAAAATATTAAGGAGAGCCTTGGAAAAGGTGAGAAAGAGCTGCTTTCACAATTTTGTCTAAGAACATGGCTTATTCAAATTGTTATTTGACCTGACTGTGGAAAAGGCTGATCCTACAAAACCAGGATAGAATGGGAGCCTTATTTTTCTGTGAGGAAGCACCACATGTTTGACATCTGTGCAAACAGAGCTTAGCATATCTGAACTTAAAAAATGGGAGAGCCCCAAATTAGTACCTGTATTTTTTTAAATGTTGCTGTAAACCAGTAGTAATTACAGTACACACTATGCACAGCCATGCACAGTTATTACATTTTAGTGAAAAATTGTCAAAGGTTTTTGTTCTTTTTATCCCTATGACTACTACTGCTTGTTTTAAATGATAGATCCTGATAATAAAAGCAAAATCCATCATAATATCAATATTGTACTAATTGCCAAGTGAAATAATTTGAGCAAGAAAATGCACAGAATTGTACGTAGAGGATAATTGCAATAAGATGTATCACTGCAAGAAGCTAAATCACTGAGGAGGAAATACTTATTCTGTTAGGTTTCAGATGTGTAGTTCTCATGATTACTTTTCATACAGTTTTTAGTTATAGCCGTGTTTAAAAACACCAACTTCCAACCCTAAGGATTTGTGTTCCTTTGTTTTAGGTCCTACTTAAAGGTGACAGGCAGCTTTTTCCTCAAAGGACAAACAATAGAAAAATTCTGTAGCCCTCTGGTATGAGGTTATTTCCCATCTTCCAGGTTGCAGTGAAATACATATAAATACCAAATGAACCCAGTCTGTTCTTTCACTAGGGTGTTTTGGAAAGAGCGGTTTGCTATCCAATACAATGTTAGTGCTAGATTTATGTATATTATAACTCTGAATGTCACAATTCCTCTTTTTTTTTGTGAAGAAGAGACTTATTTAACACCATTGTGAGCAATGAAAAGTTAGTCTTCATCCCTTTGCAGTTAGAATTGGTTATCTGAAATGTCTTGCGTGTGACCCAATGAAATATGCCCCTGTGCCTTTTTCTTATTATAGGGTCTTGCAATACCATGCTACAGTTCCAGGTCCACTCCTTATATTTGGATTAGAATATACCCAGCTGATAAGGCATACAGGAAAATAACATGTTTTCCAGGATGGTGTATAAAGAACACCTGCTGCTTCAGGCTTTATTCTGGCCTGAGTATGCATTTAAGTAAACATATGTTGGTGCACCTGGCACTAGAGGGCAGAGTGCACCATTCTTACAGGAGAAGCTGCCTTCCTCTAAGAAATGTAGGCACATAAGAAAGCACATTTGATACACCTGAACTGGCAACACTGACATTGCCAGTGACCGGTACTATCGTAATTAATTCTGCAGACCCAGAATGCAGATTCAGCAGGCACAAAACCAAAGGGCAAATGGGCTGTCTGAGTCTGGCATTCCTGTATTTCAGCTTCAGACAGAAAGATCTGGTGCACTCATTGGACTTAATAATACAGATGTGGGGAATTTAGAAGGGAGAGGGGTGAGGTAAGGGTAAAAGCATTATATTTATTTGTAGCAGCTCTGTTGTATCTTTTGCTCTTGCAGTGCATTAGTGCAGTGTTAAATAAAATCTGCTTATTTAAAATCCTTTTAAATAGTGTTTAAATATTTCCTGCTGATACAATCTGCTAAAGTAGTTATCCTTGCTGCAGATTTCAGTTAACCTTGTCACAGATATTAAGCCTGAAGCTACACAGACTTTTAGGGACCTTGATTATAGAGCAAAACCTAATGGTGTCATTATAAAACCACAGCTGGACAAGCTTCTGGAGTCCTTGTCCTTTGATCAGATTTGGGTAACACAGCAAGCCAGGAGAGAACTCACGCTAACCCTGCTGGAATTGCTGAGCTCTCAGGTTGCTTGAGTACCGCTTTCTAAAAATTAAAATGCAACACAAATTATAAAATGAGGGTGATTGGTACCTCCCAATCTTCTTTATGTACCAATGCAAACTGGAGCAAATAGCTTCTCCAGAGGTAATAGCTGTAGAACAGGGAGAGTCCTTTTTTTTTTGTCCTTTCCCTTCTGGCAGCCCAGGAAATATTTTGGCTCTGGGCGCTGTTTTTTAAACAAAGAGAAGAAAAACATTGATTTCCAGTCTTGTCTAAATTCCATGACGAATTAAAACCACTAAAAAATGTAAAACTCCCAGATTGTTTTGTCCTGTGATCTTACTTCAAAATTAGTTGCCAGAATTAGATATATATAGGCTTCTAGTTCTTTATTTTCTCCTTCACAGATATCTAGATTGATCAGCAGACTTAAAGATGTTGAGATCTCTTCAAAAGACAGCGTGTACTGAGGAGGACAGATTCAAATCAAGTGTTCATTGAGTTTCATTTGTTTAATTTAAATATAGCCTTTTTTTAATCTTTTTTTTTTCAAGCGGCAGAGCTTACTGTCCACACATTATCATCTTGGAGGTGTTCTGCACCATCATGGGGATTTGCAGGTCTTCTCGAAGACAGTGCCACTGCAGTTAGACAGCAGCAAATTATTATTTTGCCGCTTTCTGAGATCAGTTTGTTGTAATGTTGCCTGTGTGAACCTCTCTTGGGCAAGCTGGCCCAATCTTGCACATCTTGTCTACCTCCTCTGTGATTTCTGAAGGGCGTAATCTGTTTCTCTCCATTTTGTCTTTCATCAGTGAGAACTTCATATAGGGCCCTATCAAGTGATATCATTTCTCTTTGTGAGCAGTTGTCACATGGTGACCACTGTTTGCTATTAAACATTGAGAGGTGTTCTTAGATTTATAAGAACTAGAATATGCTTTCTTGGCCATGTTGTGCTCATAGCCTGAAATACTTTTTGTGGGATCTTATTTTCAGCAGTATGTCTGGTAATTGTGGTTTGCCTGAAGCTAGTAAGGCAAAGTGGTGGGTTCTGTTCTGGTTTTAATTTTGCTAATAAAACAGACGCATGAGCTTATAGTTTAAGTCAAGATTTCGTTGAATCACACTTTTGTTAAGTACTTTAGAAAACATCAGAAACTGTGCAAGGTTTTATGTTCAACTTATAAATCATATGTTTATAGATAAAGAAAAGTATCTCCGCTTTCCTGAGAGATTTTTTTTTGCAGGATCATTTTGAAATGCTTGGTAAATGATTTATGCTTAGTTTCAGGTAATGCTGAACTCATGTAAATAAAGATATGATGCCTCTTGCCCAGATGGACTAAGGCCAAACCTATTGCTTCTGTTTTAATCTCTTGATATCCATTCATATGGATATACCTCACTTAGCTCTAATTTAACAAGCTTGGGAAGAGTGGGGCAGCCTTCTCGATATAATGCAAGCTGCATAATGAAGCTTCTCCCTGAGATTTTCCTTATGCCCTGGAAAACACATTCATGTTTCTCCTTACTCATTTAGGACTATTTGGTCTCCTGAACTGCCAAACACTTGATGTATATTTAATTTAAGATAGATATTTACTTCCATGCTACTATTACAAATTGTGTTGGTTTATCAGCTGTGATAATTACTCTGACTGAGCAGTACATGCGTTCCTGTTTGGCTTGCACTAGACACAGACCCTTCTCTCTATACCTGATATGTCCCAGCCTTCCTTTAACACTAGTGGAATATTAATAAATGCTGACAATGTACAGGCAGGTAACACCACAGTAATAATTCTGGACGGTTCCCAACCGGAGGTTCCCTTTTTCCTTGATTTTACTAAATGCATGGCCATGAGGGTGTTGAGTCATTAACCGTTACTTAAATATCTTCAGTATTTTGTTTGTTGAAAAAACAGAAAGCTATAATGAGACAAATTTATGAAAAGGGGAATCTTTGATGTTTGCACATGTTTCAGGCTCGTTATTTCAATAAATCTGAGCAACTTCATTACAAATTGCATTTCTAAAATGCTTCATCAATTAATGTCTTTCTGTTACTGTAAGTCAAGGCCTTCCTGAGTATTTTTCATCTTTCACAAATCTTGTCTTGTGTGTGAACAATACAAGCCTGAATATTACAAGGCCATAAAATACTTGGATATAAGTTTGATTTAAAAAATATTTGATGGTTTATATGATTGGAAGAGGATTCCTGTATCCTCAAAATCTGTTTCCCTGTCCTCCTAAGTTCTGTGAAAACATATGCAAGGCATAAACCATGTCACAAAAAGCATGAAAGGCATTCTAGGATACTTTCTAGATCACTGCCAGAAATCTAACCTAGGTTTCTACACTGATTGCCTAAATTTTTCACATAAAGCTTAATAGCCTTTTAGTCAGTACTGAACTCCATCATGCTTTCCACTAGTCTTCCATGAAATATTGTATTTTTATGACAATCTATTTCTGATTGAAACATTTTACATAAGTTGTAGTTGGACTTTGAAAGCTGCTGAGGGTTTTCTCTTTTTTTCTTTCGTTCTTTTTCTACACCTTAAAGTGACATGTTACTGGGAAATTAACTAGTGCTTGGGAAAAAATGTTTAAGTGAACATAAAACTAAACATGTAAGAACGACATCAAATTAGTGTGCTTTAAGTAAGGCTTAGACTCATGGTCTTAAGATGTATGGAAAGGTAGATGAGGAACATTGTTATTGTTTCTGTGATGGCTGATTTGGATATACCATGTTCCTTTATTTCAGAGGCACATTTAAGTCATATTTTCAGTATGCATATCTTGATTTCTTTTTCTGCAAATCTGGGTATGTTTATGGCTACATGTAAAAAAGCATCTGGATTTCTGATTTGAATGGTGCTGTTCAATCATTTGTGTGAGGAGTGGCACTGCACAAGGTCTGCACATGTAAAAGAATAAGTGATCAGGTGGGAAAGTGAATTTTACACTGGTGATAATACTGCCTGTGTTCTGTATCTGGAAATATATCATTAGCAATTTCTAATTCTAAATTAATGATTTAATTTATTCAGTCAATATGTTTCTGTGTTATTTTTGTGACCATACATAGTTTCCATCAACAGACGTGCATAAAATTTTATACAAATATCTTGGGGGACATTTATAATACTTTTATTTTGAATTTTTTCTAGTTGGTATAAATTGGAGTTGGAATCAGTGCTGAGTAGATAGTAGGGGCAGCTAAAACAGCTCTGCCAACAGCTGAAAGCTTTCTTGTTAGGAGAGTGAGTGAATAGCTTTGCATCCCCTCTGTTAGTCAGTGGAAAAGATTATTTAGAGGTGACTAGAGAATCTGGCTTATTAAAACTTTCTGACTCCTCATTGCTTACCTTTCCAAGATCATTGGCTAGACTGGGTGAGTTCATACAAAGGATGCATAAGTGGTGAAAATTTCCACAGTCTGTTCTAGGAGAAATGTAGAAAATGAAGGAAATTATCAATAGTGGAAATTAACCCATGTTGGTACAGTATGACAGTAGCTTCGTTTTGAAAGTTGAATTTCATACAGACTTCAACTTTGGAGCTATTTGTGATCACTTAATTTTAGTATTGTTAGTCATTTGTTTTCTGATCAAGGAACAATAATTTAATCCAATTGACAAGAACTGACATGTTCTCATGAGCTGGAGTGATAGCATTTTTATCAGCTCAAGGATAAGAATGCTCTCCTACATATCAAAATAATTGTGGTGCCTTTTGCTATTCTTAAAAGTTAGGGTAAAAGTATTATTTCCATTTCAACTAATGTGTTTTGAAATTTTGAGATACGGCTCTTTGGATTTGATACCATTGTTGCAATGCCACATAACAATTTTTAAGCTGTTACATTGTGCTGAGAACTAAAATACATGCATAATTGAAGTTTTTCTCATAAGTTTACAGGCAGAGATAAAGTACATAGAAAGCTAGTCAAGGAAAACACAAACTAAAGTGAGGTATACTGAAAAAATTAAAAGATTAAATATATATATAAATTAATGTTACCAGAAAAAGAGAGGTACAAGTCTTAGCATAACTATGAAAAGCAGTCACATGGCAGAGATTGAGGCAGAATAAACAAATGGTAGTTAGAACTAGAACATAATTTAAAATATTTGCACACAGGACAAAGGAAAATCCAGGGAACTAAATAAACTAAGTTCAAAACAGTTGAGAGAAATTACAAGGTGACTTCTTCTACCAAAGAGCCTGTCCCTAGTGATGCCTCTTTGGGAGGTGCATTAATCAACACTGTAGTGCTCCAGCCAGAGAACCAAAAAACATTAAAGCAACTAGACTAAAATCATTCCTTGTTCCTACACCTTATCACCAGGTAACAGAGTGCTTCTTAGAGGTAGAGATGCTGTGGGGTAAAGCCACAGGTTCTGCAAAATCTGTGGCCTTCATGTGCCATCATATAAATTGTGGTCACAACAGGTATTAGTTTACAGGCTTCAGCAGAGAAACTGAGGACATGAATGGGCATAGAGATTAGTCTGCTCCTCCAGGAGATCCAACTAGAGGAGCAGTACTTCACGCTAGCTATGAAGTGTAAGGAAGTTTCAATTGCAAGTTCTGCGTTCTCTTCATAAGGTAGGTAGAGGACTTTCTGGCACCTGCTGAAAGCACTGCCATTTAACATCTGCCTCTTACAGTCATGTCCCTGAGTATCACAAGAAAATTCAGAAAGATGGCACGAAACTGTAACATAAAGCAGAGACATTCCCAACAATGACTACTAACATATAGTTGCTTTTCGGCAAGAAAAAAGAAGGAGTGATTATGAAATCTAAACTATCTAGCTGGAAAAAAAAAATTGTGGAGCAGTGGGACTGAAAAATATACTGTGTTCTACATAAACGAGATTGGATGGGGGAGAGGGTTGGGGTGAAATACAGAAGCCTCTTAAGGGTTTGCCACTTTTGAATTATGCATCTCACTCTCACTAGTAGGCGTAAATGCATAATTCTAATCTGTTCTTATTACTTATTTATAACATCGAGTAGAATGTAAATTCTATGCCTCCTTTGTACAAGCTTAACATGCCAGTTAAGGTATGCAGATATTTTCGGGAGCCTACATAAGCAACTTTCTTGGCATAGCACACTGTTGCTAATTAAAGGGCATAAACTTCAAACAATAAATTAAACTGACTCTCCGTACCCCCCCCCCCCGCCATTTACAGAAGGAATATAGACAGGATGTAAGAAATAAGGGAGAGAATCAACAGATAAGAAGAGCATTCATCTTGAAATAAAATACTCTGCGTTATTATTATTTATGATAGTTACTGTTATTAATAAAGTACATGTGGGATAGAGAAAAAGCCTGCAATAACCACTAAATTTATGAGGCTGGGGACAGGTGCATGCTCTTTCTTTTCTATCGCTGGCACTGATCGATTTGTATTTTTCCCTGATGATGGTTTATGCCATTATAACTGTTTGGTGGCTCCTTACTATTGAGTTATGGTTGCAAAGCACTTCACAAACGAGAACAAGCCTCTGAACATTATATCCTAATCTGCACATCCTATAGATATGCCATAATACAGAGCAGCTGACTGCACCACCTGTGATCTCTCTACCCACAAACATGATTTATTCTGGTAATCCCAGTTTAGTGCATCACATCAGATTGTGGCAGTTATGTTATCTGATGACATTACTGACACTACATGACATAACTGGGTAGTGCAACATGTCAAGTTGAAAAAAAACTTCGGGCTTTTCAGGGTTTTCGGTATTTTTTTTGGAGTGTGTGTTTTGAAAATAAATATAAAGCAAGCAAACTTCAAAAAAGAAACAACGAAAGGAGAAAGAAATCCCAATAATTTTCCCCAACCACATGTTGACCATATTAATGACTCAACAGCTGGGGCTGATTGTTCTGGAAAGGACAGAGGAGATCCAGTGGAAGCACAGTGTATTTTACTATCCTACTAATTCTGTGGCCGGCTGAAAACTAGATCAGCTTTTGTAGTCTTGCAACAGATTTAACTTGCTATAAATTCTGTTGTTTAGGAATGGTGCTCAGAAGCCGAGTCCTCCCACTATCCTCATTCCAGCACTACAGTAATGTTTTAGTAAACCCCTTTATTCTCTGACTATAATTCAGATATACAGACCTCTTCTGGTCCTGGAAAGGTGATAGAATCTCTTCTACAGAAACTCTTAAATCACATGATGCCTTGCATGGATGGTGAGAGTTGTTCTCTAATCATCTTGCATGCTAGGCACTATAGAAAATAGTGTAACAAGTTACCCATAATGGATGCAAAATACATATATAGCTAAATAAAACTCATAACCTGTAAACCACCAACCAATCTGTAATTTCCAGTTGATACCAATTCAAACAGCCGTTGTTATATTGTTCTTGTTTGGATTCTAATTTCTAGTCTGAATGTGCTGTCTCAAGTTTCTGCTTGCTTGATGAATTTTTTTTTGGTGTTGAATATTTTGTTGATTAAAACAATTGTTTTGGGGTTAAAATGGTATTTTGAAATTTAGTATGCATATTCAATTTTAATAAGTAAAAATCTATGAGTAAAATTGTTTACTTTTTATCAAAGAAAATATTTTTTCTGGAAAGTAATTTCCTTCATCCCATCCCTCTTTTTCTCTCCCTAGGCAGGAAAACTTAAAAAATTAAATAAAATACAGTGTTGCAGAGTTCTAAGTAATCTCAGATAAGAGAGAGAAGCATAGAAATCCTGCAGGACTCTGTTCCACAGATTTGCATATTACAATGATACTTATAAAAATAATTTTAAAAACATGATGCTGATATTTAGTGTTTCTCCCCCAGAATTTGATTTATAAAGATAAACCTGAATCTTCTTGTCATCAGTAGATGTTCCATGATTTTGGGTGGGGTGAGTTTCTCTGAAAATTCCACTTTCTAAATTTATTGGATGTTCTTTTTTTCACTGTATTATTGAAAGGGAGTTCATGGGAACACAGGGTCCTAATTGCTTTTCTGTGTAGCACTTATTATCTTATATACCTGTATGGTGTGTCATCTTCTTTGTTTCCTTTTCTCAGGTTGTTTTTTCTGCCTCTCTTCTTAAGAGAGTGTTTGTAAGCCTGTGCTTTCTCACTGCCATTTTCCAGACAGGCTATTTCTACACTCTGTAATATATGCTATGCCAGATAAGACTGCACTATTGATTTATATAAAATGGATAGTAATAGTTGCTGTATTACTTACCATATATTCTTATATAACTTAACATCTTACTGGCTTCTCTTACTACAGCGGCACATTCATATGTGCTCTTCACTGGGTTATAAAAGTGGCAGTCATGCACTTTTCTTGACCTGATAAAATTAACTCAGCACCAAATGTAAGGTGAATCTGAATTTTGTTTTTCCCACTGCAGCAAGATCAAAATTACTTGGGAATACAGGATGTACTTCTGTTAGTGAGCCAAGGGGTTCTTGGTCATACTAATGTGAATCCAGAGTAGTTCCAGTTTTATAGCAGCAGGTATCTGAGATTCAAATTTGCAACATAGTTGCCTAGTGCAAATATATTTTCCAGATGTGAACATAAAGCTGAAGTAATACAGAGGTAAAATGTTAAAAACTTTTTTTTTCCTTTTTCACTTTTTTGGGCTTGACATTGACTAGGAGATCATGATTCTTATGATGTGTACTAAAACTTCCCTCTCTTTAAGCTGATAGCAGTATAGTGACTGGACTTGAAAGCCTTCATGAGTGGAAATTTTCATTTGAATCTTAAAATATGGCTGTGTCAGACCATATGATGTGCAAAGAAATGACAAAGAGATAAATAAAACTAAGGTAGTGATATTGATATGACCACAATTACTTCTCTTCATGTGCCTGGTAAAAATTAATGTGCTCTGTCCTCTTTCTGCTTTCTCCCCCTCTGACCTTCAAACTCACCTTATTTGTCCAACTGTTATAATTGAAGTCAACTAGGAAGGCAGTGCATGGTTTAATTCTAGTAAATAAAGAAGTAACTTGAAAGTTCATTAGGTTCATTTGATGCTGAATGTTTGCACTGACTAGCTATGTGTTGTTTTGGCAGCAAGAGAACTCTTTAAAAAAAAACCCAGAATGCCTCTATATTTTTCTGATGGTGGCTAATGATGATGGGCCAGGAGAACTGTTTAGGGACGTTAGGGGAGGAAGTGTTCCAAGGATCTTCACACATGCACCGTGATTCTTCTGTGGTCAGTGCCATGAGATGTCTTTACAGTCACACAAGAAATCGGGTAGATTAATTGGAGGTAAAGGATTGGAAGAGAAATTTAAATGTCCTTCTTTGATGTTTCCCTTCAGTTTTTCTAAGCAATGTGGTATGTGGCACTCCACATGATTTGAGTTCTCTTCAGCTGAGCACCTTTAGGATTTCAGGCTAGTGTGTCCTAACTGGAGGATGAGAACAGTTTGGAAAATGTACCCACAATAGCTATCTCAGGGACATGGCTTTAAAATAAAAGACTGGAATCCTTGTAGTCCAGCTTTTGCAATGGAAAAGGAATAATATGCTTGTTTTTAATTAAAAAGACATGTACCTTGCTTGGATAAGGTTAAAACTAATAGTTTTACCAAAAAAAAAAAAAAAAAGGGAAAAAGTAACACAATAATCAGGAATGGAAGCTGATGTGGCCTTTTGAATTGGCCAGGATGAAGCATAACATTTGAGGGATGAGTTTGTGCTCAAAGAAGTACATGAGTTTAGGCTGTTTTCCTTAAAACAGTTAAGGGTTATAAGAGCGTAACTGTTACTAAATGTGAAAACAAATAGACATTCTAATCTTTGCTGTTAAAACATAATTATATTTAAAAGCATTTAAGTATTTTGAAGAGACCAGTTTTCCAAAAGCAGAACTGTAGTTCTACCACATGCATGTAATAATTTAATTAGTTGTGTGAAATTATTGCAACCTGAAATGATTAAAGATCCTTTTGTTTCGCATTTGTGCCAAAGGGGTTTTCTTCTTGAATATAACTTTTAAACTTTTTTTCCACAGTCCAACACAACTGTCATGTTTTTGGTTCTCCTGTATGATACAAAACCATGAGCACAGGTTTTGTCCTATGCTCTTTAATTCCTCAGAGGGGACCTGGAAGCTGTGCCTTTCCTGAACTCTTCTGAAGCGTATAAACCTCAGATGGAATGAGGATTTTCTCCTTTATGAGTAATTTGGAAACCCAGCAATATTTACTGCTGAGCAAATAGCTTCTAAAAAGCATCAGCATTTGTTGGCCATCTAGAAGCAAAGTTGTTTAATCCATATGCCATTGTGTCAGTGTCTTTGCTGGTTAGAGAGCAGAACAACAACTTATGGTGTTCCTGAAAATAATTATTTGTGACCCTGAGTTTATTTATCTTCCTTTCTTTATTTCTTGCCCATGTTTTTAGTGGTTTCACAAAATTCTTTTAATTCTCACTCTGGAACATTCTTAATTATAATGAATATCCAGCAGAAGTTGCTGGTATCTTGGAGGATAGCTGTTTTCTTCAATTAATGGCCTAGTTCCACATGTGAAAGGCCATTCATTGCTAGGTTATAGAATTAGGTACGTGCACACACTGTTTTCTTGGGCTTGATTGAGTTGCCTGAAGTAGGCAAGTGGTGTCATTTGTGATGCCCTGTTTTTCCTGAAATATTTTCAAGGTATGAGTATGGCATCGGTTTTATAGGAAGTCTGTGAAAAAGATGCAGCATTAGTATACCATCTTCCCAGAGAAGGTTGTACATTAGTGATGGTTCTTTGAGGGTCGATATAATTAAGTGATTGGTGCTTTATAAATACAGGATATACTGTACTAAAAGTTACATATGAGTTGTTGCTTGCTTTCAGAAAATTATGGAAGGAAAAGAACTGCTAGTGATGTCTGATGGAACAAGCCTGATAATACAATTTTGGCACCACCTTTATGAATTTGATTTTTTTTTTGGTAGTGTATAAAAATCAGATGGGGACATCGTTGTATTTATGGTCCCAAGGAGTTTACCTTCTAATTAAATATTAAGTTACTGTGAGTTAATTTAACAAACTACGAGAAAGAAGATGAGAGAACAGAATAAGGATGTGAGTAATGAGCTGAAGCAGTCGTACAATCTACCTCCATAAACATCATGGTGATTGGAATTCTTTGGAAGTTTTTCATCTTCATACTCTCTCAGCAGGTTTTCTTTGTTGTGCTGCTAACAATCCCTTGCTACAGTGCTGCTGTATTATTTTCCTTTGAATATAGCAATGGGATAGCTATTGTCTCAATTATTTTCCTGAGAGAAACTATGTGCAGTTCCTTACACAAGTCCCATTTCAACTGAGCACTCACCAGGACAGGAGGTTGCCATTTCTGGTCCTTAGAATAGCTGCCTGAAACCAGGGAGACTGGAAATAGGGTAGAAGAGGGGAGGAAAGAAGAGTGTGTGATTCTCTTGCTGTAAACTTGAATACAAAATACTGCATGTTACAGATAAATTAAAACGTTGTAGACACTACTGTGTTAATTTTGAACTGTCATGTACTCTGACATCTTGACCGGCGTTTTGAGTCAAGTTCTTAAATCTCTATTCTCGGGTTGGGTTTTTTTTTTTAAACTAACTATGTTTTCCTTCTCTATCTTAGTAGCATCTCTCAAATTCCATGCTAAAAGTAGCACTGCAGTGTTGCATATTATCTTTCAATGACTACCCATTAAATTTGATCAAAGCAAAGTGAGTGTTCTTATTGACCATGCAAACAGGGTCATTCTTTATTCTTTCTGTCTCATGCATTGATTGTGCTATCAGGACTTATGCTGGGGGTTATTAGAAACTGGGTCTATACCGACCACTATAGTTAGATTTACCATATTTAAGATAGTTGTCTTGGTTAGTGTGGGAAGTTCCACATATATAATAAATGTAGTGGTATGCAAATGTCGATTTTCATGATAGCCACTGTAGTTAGCAATTCTCTTGCTGACATATGAGTTAGAATAAGAATTTAGTTTGTTTGTCTTGCCTCTGAGGTCAAAGAGATGAAAAGGCAGGTTGATCCTTTCTCTCCCTGCCCTTCCCCTCCCTCCCCCCTCACTTTTTCTTTGGTGGAAATAAGTAATGTTTTTAAAACAGATATGTGGGTGTTTATTTTAGTTTATTCTTTTGTTCCGTTTTTGACGTGAAAAATGCAGAATTATTTTTCTGGCTACTTGCTACTTTAACAGGATGATTCGAGAGAATCCCATACCCCCAAGAAAGTATCTTTTTCTCTTTGCTCTTTGGTGCTCTTTGACCTTTTGAGTCCAGAAATGAGTACAAGACCAATCCTGAATTTAGATTTTTCTCAGTAAACCTCTATAATTTTAAAGTTTAGCTTTGTGTTGTTAACAAATAAGTGATTTAATAGAGTAGTTATTGTAAAGTTGCAATAAGAATCATTTGATATTATTTTAAAGTAACACAGGGGACTGGAATTGTGGAACACATGGGAATAAAACCTAATCAAGCAAATGTGTAAAAAAAAAAGAATTGGTTTTTGCTGTGAGTTAAAAAGAAAATAATTTTCTGCTTATTGTGTTCATTTTGTAAATTGAGATCAATGAAATTCTTCCAGCAACAGCATGAAATCAATTGTAAAATAACATATAATTCATGCCCTATATTGTAAATTACAGTTCGTTTGACATTAATCACTGAGTTTTCTATGCACTGGGATGCATTTTCTTGTAACACATTTCTGGATAATACTTGTGGATCCATTTCTAATGTGCTTGAGAGTGATCTGTTTTTCATGTCCACAATTGCCTACACTTGATCTTATGCAAATCATGCAATCAAGCAAATGGAAAACAAGGCGTTGTTGCTAGAGGACATTGACAAACAGTGGCTTTGTAGTTTTAAGAACCTCCTCCCTCCTCATTCAGATTCATGTTTGTATCTGTAGTTGTCTGAATCCATTGATCCATTATGAAACACTTTGAACTTTAAATAGGAAAATAACTGCCAAATCAGACTGTGACAAATAATTGCACCAATTATGATGTAATATGATTTTTATTGTTCAGTTTGTCAGTTTCTGGTTCTAAGCTTTTAGAAATACTTCCTACACTATATTTGCAGGCTCATCCAAAACTTGATGAAGTTGGAATTTTCATTGACTGCAAAGCTCATGCTTTGAGTGACATTCCTTAGTATCTAGTTTCTGGATTTTCTTCTCCTGCTCCTACTAATTTCATTTTTCTTTTTAGCCTTTATCCCACCAAAATCTTTCAGATTCCATTGAAACTTTCTATTCAGCATTTATTAGTCAAAATACATTGACATTATTAAATCCAGAGGAGGAATAAAAATTTCCTTTGATCCTGGTGACATGTTGCTTTTTTCCATATTTTATCTTTCTACTTTTTTTTTTAACCTCTCCTGTCCTTCCTTCCCCTCTCAGTATGCTTATCAGTTGATCCTAAAGGATCTTGCTGCTCATATGTCCTGTGTTTCCATTCCTTGTTATTCCTGTTCTTTTAAACTTTGCCTGTTTCCCCATCTTGGCTTTTTGCTTTTTTCCATTCCAGGCGCTGAGACACGCATGGTAATTTATAGTCACTTGTTTTTATCAGGGAGGGAAATAAAACATTTTTCCATCTTTCATTCTTTTCATCCTTGACAAAGTTCCTCCCTCTTCAAATTTAACTGGGTGTTTCCAGAAACTCTTATGCATGCAGGTAGTCTCATCAGCTACAATGTGCATCAAATCAGGATTTCAATACAAGCTACTTTTTTTAAAAAAAAAAAAAGCAGTGCCTTGATGAGGAATTTTCCTTAAAGGAGAGAAAAATACCCCTTCCCAACCCTCATCCCAAATCTGTGTACAAGGAAAACAATGATCTACCATAAAAAAATAGAAAAGGAGAAATTCACTTTTTCTTTTTCTCTTCTCCTTTACCATGTGTTGTATTCACTCTGCTAAGTGAAGCCCCACAATACAGTTTCAACTTAGAGAGAAGAATGTGTATTCACTTTTTACAAGGATATGAATTAAATAGGTGCCATGGATTGCTTTCAGCTGTTCATTTTAGGATTGCTAAAAAGTAAAATCCTTCTGGTCACTTATTTGCCCAACCAGAATATGGAGTATCTGATACTTGTCTCACAGACTTCCACTTCCATCTGTATTTTTTGTCTTCTCTTATGGCAGCTGCAAGGAACAAGGGATCCAGGAAGGTGTACACTAATGAGGGCAATACAGTCAGTGCAGTATGTGGAGTTTACTTTCTCTGCTTGCTGAGCCAGCTGGAGCACCTGCTCTGGAGTGTGCTTTTCCCCTCTCACCCACATTAGCACTGCTTAACCCTGGTAGAATCAGCCCCATTATGTTGATTAAACATGCCATTGTGTTACAGGCATTCACTTGATGATTTTTTTTTAGTTATGGCATTTTTTTTTTAACTCGCACTTTGCCATGTGCTCCATAGAACAATACCACTGAGTGATGCTGCGTTTTCAATAAAAATGCACGAGTTCACTCTCTCCTTACACACAGTGGAGTAAAACAGAAGGAATTCCACTGCAGCAGGGACATTATATGAGGGGGAAACTAATGAGAAAGGAGTTGGGTCTCCAACATTTCTGCTTCAGTGAAGTCTTTGTCATCCAGTTGCAATTTTTGAATTTGTGCTCACAAATATTTTTGTACAAAATGGTAGTTTGAGACTATTTGGCTCTGAAAACACTAGCTTTTGTTATGTCTTGCAAAAACCCAGAACTTTTCTGGCATACTAAAAATGTGTATCTATGAGATATGCATTTTACTTGTGTACCTTATACTGTTGCCAAAACCTCGATTGTAAATTCCTTCTTAAAGGATTTGTTCATGAAAATCTGTGATTTGTATTTTAATAAAAAAATGAAAAAGGTTAGAAAATTATGTCTGTATTACTTTCCTGCTATAATTTTTCTGACAAACATTCCTTTATTAGTACCAGGAAGAATATATGAAACTAAAGATCTTTTAGAATATTTATTCAGCAAAGATGTTACATTTTATTCAGAGTAATTGAACCTCAAGATAGCTTCATAATATATAATTATTTAACAGTTGTTTTGCTATAGCATTAGACAGGTTGTCTTTACTGAAATATATTTTACAAATGTTTGACGTTCATGCAGCTGAAGACAAACAGGCAAAGAGAGAACAGACCAGTATGAGCGGTGGCAACAATGAGCTTCCTTTGTGTACATGCTTATAGTGAAATCTGCATGGAGTGAATCATTGTATGTATCGATGCTTGACATTCATATATCATATAGCACATTTGAAAAAAAATAATCTGGCCGTGTTAATGAACCTGTACATGTTTTTGCATTAATTTTGTTTGATTTAATAATCTTGAAGTTGCGCATTTGCCACTGTAGCAAATTGATACAGTATGTAGCACCTAAGAGGCTAACATCTTTGTTTTGTTTGGGTGGTGTACATTCTAGTGTAAATGTACTATACAATGGTGTCATCTCAACCAAAGCGTGCTCTTTAGATCTATTAGTAGTCAAAATTTACAGCTATTTGCTATTAAACAACCAACACCTATTCACTCCTCTGGGACAAATCTGAAACATTTAAGAGGTACAGGTCCCTCTTCCTCTTGATTTTCTGTATTCACTACCCTCTGAAAGTTACAGAAAAACAAAGTAAAATTAATATACAAAGTAAATTCATATTCCTTTTTTGCCCTAGATTTAGCAGTTTTTACGCCACACCAGTTTCTGCTCACTGCATGCACGCTTGCTGGCTGTACAAACAGTTCCCAGGTCACCTTGTTTACAGCACAGCTGCCACCATCTCGTGTAGATGCCCCAGTCCTGACGGTTTTGGATTCTAGAACGATATATGTACAGTAAGTAAGGATTTCTTCTTTCCTGACAACACAATAGTGCATCAGTTTATTCAAGAATTCCAGTGAGTTCAATCAGGGGAAGGGTTTGTGACATAAAATTAAATTTATTATGATTAAATGCATAGAAGTGATTAGTTTAGTGGTTCTGTGAACCTTCTGATTATCACTTGCCAACTTAATTTCCATTTTGTCTTTACGCAATCAGTATAACCTACATATGGGCATAGCCTCTGCAAACTTCAGTGCAGGAAATGTTCTGGTGATATGCCCATTTTGTAGCCCCTGTGTTGTGTGTTACTGTAATAATTTATCTGTAGAGTACAAATACTGTATTAGAGGTATGCCTTAGATTTATTTTTATGGTTGCACAACTATGTTTTCAAATTCTTAAAATAAACCCCACAAAGTCCCCTAAACAAAGCCTTACATTTTTCAGTACGGTCCAAACTTTTGCTGGTCTTAATCATATTTTGCTTTTATTTGCAGATGGAAAGAACCAGTAGAAATGAATGGAATCCTAGATCGCTATGTAATTTATATTGCCAACAATGAGCAGAATTTTACAAAGTGGAATGTAATCTATAACAGCACAGAACTTTTTCTGGATTTTACTATTGAGCAGCTTTTCCCGGGTACTGAATACCTCATAAAACTAGCTGTAAGTTTTAAAGATGTGTAGTAGAGGTGTAAAACGGTGAAAATGATTCTGATTTTGTTAACATCTTAAATACTTAATGGTTCACGTGTCCACTTTGTTTAACCTTCTCTTTCTGAAACTAAGGTAGATGAGCCATCCTGAACAATAGCAGGTGTTTTGTTTCGAAACAGGCACTCAAAAAATGTGTATGTAACTTAAATACAGATTTTCTTCAAGGATAAATTGGATGATGACTCATAGAGAATTGACCAGAAATATATGAAAGACTTAAAAAACATCTCCTGCCCCCAACTTATAAGAAAACGTTGAATGTATTTGAAAATGTGAGAATTTCATATTTTCTACCATGATAATTTGCTCTTTCTTCATAAAATCTGTATGTAGAAGGAAATAGAGAGGAAAAGAGTTCAACGTAAAGTAGCACTTTATTTATTCAACACATTTTAAAAGACCTTGGTGTTTTCATTGCATTTCTTTATCATTGGTTTTATTTTGTGATGAAATAGAACAGCTTCAGCTCACTAACAAACCTGAAAATATGTGCATAAAAGCATGGGATTGTCCCTTGTTTTAAGCACACTGTTCATTTTATAACAATACCTATATAAGGATATTTGCTTTGATAAATGCCATAGAAAAGTATTCTGCTCTTGATTATGAATAAATTTACATTTATGTACACTGGGTATGCATTCATTTTTTCTTAACATGCTCTTGAATGTTCTAAATAGTATACCACAAAAAATAAACTACCTTCAGGTAATGATAAGGATCTGACTTGAACTTGAAAAAAGCAAGGATATTCGGTCTAATTAAAGCTTAGATTCATGTTAAAATTAATTCATTTGTGCCTAGATATTTCAGCATAGTAAATTGTATAGCATGTAAAATAGCACATTGTCCAAAACTAAGGCAGAACTTCAACAAGAATTTTATGCCTTTATAAGCAAGTGGGACTATCAAAAGAATTCATGCTGTCCTTCACTGTGCCACAGCTCTTCTCTGCTCCTGCCCAGCTCCTGTGCATGGTGAGACAAGGAGGGAGGATCAGGGCAGAATTAACAGTTACAACCTAGAGAGCAACTGGGACTGCTTCTTTTGGTGGGTCTGCCTTGGGATATGGTTAAAACAGAGAAGTGTTGTGTGGACTTTGTTTTTATTTCATCAGTGTGTACAGCTTTTCTAGAAGTTACTGAATATATTTTTAGGAACCTTTGATCTTTATATTTTATTTCTAATTTCTTTGGGCTTTTTTAATATTTGCATTGCATCAGTGGTAACCAGAAAGTAAGAAAAGATAATTTCTTCTGGTGATGAAGATAACCAGTTTTACCTGGATAAAACGCAATCGTCTGTGATAGGCAGGTTAGAAGATCTACATGTCCTTGCAGCTTTGAAAATGGCAAGTAAAAAAAGTGCATGAAATGGCCAATATCTCTGAGGTGTGATAGCTTGCTTAAAACATTTGAACCCATTGTATTTAGAACTTGTCAGACTAGTTTGAGAAGAATGTAATATTAGAGATTTACAAGCTATGAAGCTTAAACGTGGCCAAAGGTTAGACTTGAAAGAAAAACAAACCAAAAAAAACCCCAAAAAACCCAAATCAAACACACACACCTGGAAAGAAATTGAAATACTTAGTGTTTCACATATAATTTAATCTGAATTTCAAAAAAACTTTTAAAGTAAAAAGAACAATAGAATACCTTCAACACTGGAAAATTAACTAAATGCTTCCTTTGTTTTTTTTGTTAGAATGAAATATTTCTATTAGCTAGAACCTTTTTCTTTTCCTTGCTTCACAGGTAATATTAATTTTCTTTTGTATCCATGCAAAAACTGGTTTTGGTTTATGTGGGAAGTTGAAAGTTGAGTTATCAAAAGTTGCAGCTTTGAACACAAGAATCAGGATCCTCCTCAGCAGAACTTTTAGCACCTCACAGGCTGCTGGGTTTAACTTTTGTATGACAGGTTAATATAAGTGCATTAAATCAAGTTAACAAAATGTTTATCTTTATATGCTGTTACCAGTTTTCACAATTGATAACTGCCATTTAATATGTAGCAATTGTAGTTGTAAATGAGTGCAACAGCTTTTATAAGCAAATCTAATGTTTCTTTCCAAAAGTCAGCTGAGAAGTCTTAAGGTCATGTCTCCATAGAGTAGTGCAAAGGAACTTGCTTTTGCTCTGTTCATGCTCTAAACTGGATGGATGTGAGCCAGGCCAATCTGAAAGCACATGAAAAGCTGAAAGGGGCTGCATTTTAGTAGCTGAGGTGGCACACCCATTTATATGACTTGAGTGCTTTTGTGATTTAACTGTTAAGTTAATATCTCCTCATGGCTGTGTTGTGTGGGTAAGCTAGCTCAGGTGCTAGCTGGAGGATCACGTTGTGGTGTCTTGTTATGTGGTTTGTATCTGTCCCTTGGCTCTCTAGATACTTTGGTATATTTGCAAATTTTACCTCAGGTCTGTTTCTCAGTGAAGTTCAGAACAGCACAATGGAGCTCCATCTAGGTGTAGAATTTCATGGCTTTGGGCATTACTGGATGTGATTGCCAGAGTCCCAGCAATGTCCAGTCCATTTGGATACACTGATCTGAAATACCACTATTTAAAATGTAGATGAGCTTTCTTTTACTGGTTTTCATTGGAGGAATCGTAAACTTCATACCCCAGCAAGTTTCAGAGATACAAATATTGAGCTTCATGAAATTCAAGAAATAAATGACTGGGAAGGCTGCTGTTAGTGAGCCCTTGAATGAAAAAGCCCTCCACGGCTGAGGAAGGCTCAGTGGAACTTGTTTAGCAAGGCTGTAAGGAATGTATGAGAAAGAGGTCTTCCAGAGCTGATCTTTTTGGCTTCTTTATGAAGCCAGTAAAAGTGAAATCATTTGAAGAATAGTTTGCCTTTGCTGGAAGGATGATGTTCTTAAATATTTTCCTTATCAAAATGCTAACAGTTATCTAAGCATCTGTCGAAGCTGACTCATTTATTTTTTTTTTAAAACACTATCATGTTTAAAGTAAATGCTATTTTCAGATGTTCCCAAAACTGAGGTTGCATTCTTTCATCTTTATTTGATAACCCAAACTGAACACAGAGAGTCATTCTGTAGTTGTGCTGGGAGTGTAATTTCCAGTCAAATCAAAACCATTTCGGTGTGTAAAATAGCCTCTCATTTACAAACAATTCTGGCTTTTACCCATGGGGCTAGTGTACACTTTTGGAGCAGGGTAGGAAATATGTTGACTGCTGTATGATTTGAAACACACTGGGAAATTGGAAATTGAAGCTAATCCTTTCAAATAAAATATACTTTATTGAGAGAAACATTTTATTCCTGGTGATCTGGACAGCCAGATTATTTTTTCTTTGTGTGCTCATGATCCAGAGCAGGCTACTTGTCCGCTGCAGCACATGGGCAACTCTTAAAAACACAGGTGATTCCATAAGTTTTAATTAAGAGTGTGTCTGAATCTGAATCTTTGTTGAATTCAGGTTTTGATTTCTTTTATTGCTAAGTAAAATTAAAAATAAACAATAAGCTAAACCAAAAATCTTTAAATCCAGTACAGGGTTTATATAATATTGTATATATTTTTTTTTAACTTCTCTAAGAACTCCTGTCTCTTGTCATTGATCTTAGTGCAAGTAATTGGAAAACCACCACACATGAGGACCATAGCTGTGTAGTCTTATGTTTGTGCATGTAAAACTTTAAAAGCCTGTTATATGGGGTGATATGCACATTTTCTTGCACATTGTATTTTTTTATAATCAAGTAAAATGTAAAAATCATGTAATCAATCTTTTCTTCTCTCATAACTGAAATACAAATGATTTGACTTTGTTATCCATAAACATGTAATAATAACTGTTACATATTGATTTATAATAGAGTGTTTTTTCCCTATTTTAATTGCATCTGCACACCAGTCTGTGCTGTCGTGAAGTGCAGGTCTGTCTGAATGGCAGGTTTTTTTTCTGAATGACTATTCATTGAGATAATCTTTTAAGTGCGTTGCGAGTTGGTCAGTATATTCTGTGTCTGGAACTTGTAAGAGCTTTTTAGTCAATTCCAGAAGAGTTTTGCACTGTAAATGATATATATTGTACTGTAATTTTCTTTAACTGCGGCTGCAAAAGCAGTGGAAAACTAATTGTGATTATGATTCACAGTCAAATGCAAAATGCAGCGAGTCATAATATAGCTAAAGGTTTTAGCTATATTATACTCAAAAATTAAGTATCATGAGTAGTACATCTTGTTATTTAAGAAAAGAGATAAACAAATCTATGCTAAGAAAAGGATCTTCTATGAAAAGCACCGACTTACTAAGTTTAGATACATGAAAGTTATAAAACTTTACAAAAAATCATTGCTAAAATTATTTGCATTACCTTGAAATATGTTTATTTGTTTTGCTTCATATTTTAAGGCTTGCACTGGAGGAGGATGTTCAATAAGTGAAGCTAGCACAGCTGTAACAGATGAGAGTACACCAGAAGGTGTTCCTGCTCCAAAAACCCAGTCATATTCATCTGACTCCTTTAACATCTCGTGGACTAAGCCTGAGTATCCGAATGGTAAGTGAACTCTTTTAGCCTCAAGTTAAAAAGATGATTAGTAAAGGTAAATTAATATTCTAAATGGCAGCTTATATGTGGTGCTTAATTTTTAATGATCATTTTAGCACATAAAATACCTGAGATAGTATCATTGTCTGCAGCTAGGAGATTGTGGTTTTCAGCCTATCATATGGTTTCAGTGGCTCAAAAGTGCTCCCTTTTGATAGTTCTTGTGTACTGCATCTCATTGTTTAACGTTTTCCAGGACAACTGAGCTGAGGAATAGGCATTCTTGGAGAATATCAGTCTAGGATGTTCATTTCACCCTCCAATAAAACATTAATTTCTTTTACATTAGTTGATAAGTAATAATCATTAGATTTGTGTTCTACATAGTCATCTTGAAGGTATACATTTCCATGGCTGTGGAAGTTAAATAATATACTTTCTTTTGTTTAGAAATGTTTTCCATTGTGACATATCAGTGTGTAAAACTTTTGGACAAATTTTACATTTCTAGTGGTATTGCACAGTATCATATGGCTTTGGAATTCACCTTGATTTTATTATCATGCGTGTAACAGTTTAAATCACAGCAGAGGAAGCTATGCAGAATTCACTGAATTTAAAGCAACAGAAATGTTTTTCTTCATTGGCTTATCATATAGATATATATAAATTATTTCTCACAGTGGTTTCACGTGAGTTTCATTTTTCCCCTGCAAGTTTGTCCTCACTTTCAATTTTGGTAGAGCACATCCTGCTTGTACAACTTCACTACAAGGCACTTTAAATGATTCCCCAAAAATTGGTGATTGTAAAGATACGTATATGTAATATTCTGTAAGGTCTTATGTTACTTTTAGAAAGAAATAAGAGTATGACATCTGCTGATAATAATGTATTTGATAATCTATGGTTCTTTGTGTCGGAGTCATATTGAAAGATTTTCCCTTCTAGCCCCTTAGAAACCCTCAAACCCTGTATCTAAAATCCCATCAGCGTATGTGGCAAAGGCTTAGAGGAAGGCAAGGAGGAAGGAAAAAAGAGGGGGGGAGGGAAGGGGAAAGGAAGGCAGGAAGGCCATATATGTGGCTTAGTGGCTAAAGTCTGAATAATTTTCAATGAAATGGGCATCTTTTACAGTAATAGTTCATGTCAGGACCTGATCCTGTTAACTTTGCATTGTGGGAAAAAATCCAAATACTTTAGAAAGTGGTTTAACTAATCAAATAAATATAAATATATACATACATATATTTATATATGCATATCAACAGCACAGGATAAAGACCTATAGTTTCACAGAATCACACAGAATCACAGAATGTTAGGGATTGGAAGGGACCTCGAAAGATCATCTAGTCCAATCCCCCTGCCGGGGCAGGATTGCCTAGACCATATCACACAGGAACGCGTCCAGGCGGGTTTTGAATGTCTCCGGAGAAGGAGACTCCACAACCTCTCTGGGCAGCCTGTTCCAGTGTTCGGTCACCCTCACCGTAAAGAAGTTTTTCCTCATATTTAAGTGGAACCTCCTGTGTTCCAGCTTGCACCCATTGCCCCTTGTCCTGTCAAGGGATGTCACTGAGAAGAGCCTGGCTCCATCCTCTTGACACTTGCCCTTTACATATTTATAAACATTAATGAGGTCACCCCTCAGTCTCCTCTTCTCTAAGCTAAAGAGACCCAGCTCCCTCAGCCTCTCCTCATAAGGGAGATGTTCCACTCCCTTAATCATCTTCGTGGCTCTGCGCTGGACTCTCTCTAGCAGTTCTCTGTCCTTCTTGAACTGAGGGGCCCAGAACTGGACACAATACTCCAGATGCGGCCTCACCAGGGCAGAGTAGAGGGGGAGGAGAACCTCTCTTGACCTGCTGACCACACCCCTTCTAATACACCCCAGGATGCCATTGGCCTTCTTGGCCACAAGGGCACACTGCTGGCTCATGGTCATCCTGCTGTCCACTAGGACCCCCAGGTCCCTTTCCCCTACGCTGCTCTCCAACAGGTCTGCCCCCAATTTGTACTGGTACATGGGGTTGTTCTTGCCCAGATGCAGGACTCTACACTTGCCCTTGTTATATTTCATTAAATTTCTCCCCGCCCAACTCTCCAGCCTGTCCAGGTCCCTCTGAATGGCTGCGCAGCCTTCCGTTGTGTCAGCCACTCCTCCCAGTTTTGTGTCATCAGCGCACTTGCTGACAGCGCACTCTAATCCCTCATCCAAGTCATTAATGAATATATTGAATAGAACTGGTCCCAGTACCGACCCTTGCGGGACTCCGCTAGACACAGACCTCCAACTGGACTCTGTCCCACTGACCACTACTCTCTGGCTTCTTTCCTTCAGCCAGTTCACAATCCACCTCACTACCCGATCATCCAGACCACACTTCCCCAGTTTAGCTGCGAGGATGCTGTGGGAGACCGTGTCAAACGCTTTACTGAAATCGAGATAGACCACATCCACAGCTTTACCATCATCTATCCACCGGGTAACATCCTCATAAAAGGCTATCAAGTTGGTTGAGCAAGACTTCCCATTGGTGAAGCCATGCTGAGTGCCCCTAATGATCCCCCTATCCTTGATGTGCCTAGAGACAGCACCAAGAACAAGTTGCTCCATCACCTTTCCAGGGATGGAGGTGAGGCTGACCTGTCTATAGTTACCCGGGTCCTCCTTCTTGCCCTTTTTGAAGACTGGAGTGACATTCGCTTTCCTCCCATCCTCAGGCACCTCTCCCGTTGCCCACGACTTAGCAAAGATGATGGAGAGTGGCCTAGCAATGACTTCCGCCAGCTCCCTCAGCACCCGTGGGTGCATCCCATCAGGGCCCATGGATTTATGGACGTCCACATTGCTTAATTGGTCCCTGACCCAGCCCTCATCAACCAAGACAGATTCCTCCTCTATCCTGCCTTCTTCTGAGGCCTCAGGGGTCCGGGGCTCCTCAGGACAGCCTCCACCAGTATAGACAGAGGCAAAGAAGGCATTCAGTAACTCCGCCTTCTTTTTATCCTCTGTCTCCAGGGCCCCCACCTCATTCATCAGTGGGCCTACATTGCCTCTAGTGTTGGCTTTACCTGCAATGTATTTGAAGAAGCCCTTTCTGTTGTCCTTGACCTCTCTTGCAAGGTTTAATTCCAAGGAGGCCTTAGCTTTCCTAGTTGCCTCCCTACATCCTCTGACAGCAGACTTATATTCCTCCCAAGTGGCCAGCCCCTCCTTCCATGATCTGTACACTCTCTTCTTCCACTTGAGTTTGCCCAGCAGTTCCCTGTTTAACCATGCAGGTCTCCTGGTACCCTTCCTCGACTTCCTACCTGTTGGGATGCTCTGATCTTGAGCTCGGAAGAAGCAGTCCTTGAATGCTAACCAACTATTTGGGCCCCTTTACCTTCTAGTACCCTGTCCCATGGGATTTCCCCTAGCAATTGCTTGAAAAGGCCAAAGTTGGCCCTCCTGAAGTTCAGGGTTGTGATTCTGCTAGCTATTCTGTTCCTGCCACATGAGATCCTGAACTCTACCATCTCATGGTCACTACAACCAAGGCTGCCCTCAACCTTCACCTCTTCAACCAGACCCTCCTTGTTAGTGAGGATCAGATCCAGCAGCGCTCCTCTCCTAGTTGGCTCATCCACCATTTGCATCAGAAAGTTATCATCAATGCACTGGAGGAACCTCCTGGACTGGGGATGGCTGGCTGAGTAGGCCTCCCAGCAAATATCAGGGTAGTTGAAATCCCCCACAACAACCAGGCCCTGTAATTGAGAGACTGCTCTCAGCTGCCTGTAGAAGGCCTCATCACCGTCCTCATCCTGATCTGGTGGCCTGTAATAGACACCCACAACAGTATCACCGCTGCCAGCCTGCCCCTTAATTCGCACCCACAAACTCTCAACTTGCTCCTGATCCGCCTCTGGACAGAACTCAATACATTCTAGCTGCTCACTCACATAAAGAGCAACTCCACCACCTCTCCTTAGCAGCCTGTCTTTCCTGAACAGGACATAGCCATCCATGACCACATTCCAGTCATGTGAGGCATCCCACCAAGTCTCTGTGATTGCCACTAGATCATAGCCCCCCGACCGAACACGGATTTCTAACTCCTCCTGCTTATTCCCCATGCTGCGTGCATTGGTGTACAGGCATTTCAGGGAGCGAGCTGGGCACACCGATTTCATCCCAGATTCACCCCCTGATTTCACCCCAGGGGGATGGGAGGCCTCCTGGTCTACCTCAACACTAGAGCGTTGCCCCAGTGGTGCAAGCCCAGCTACCACCCCATCCCCCTTCGAATCTAGTTTAAAGCTCTCCGAATGAGCCCTGCTAATTCCTGTCCCAGAACCCTTTTGCCCCTACGACATAAACCTTTCCCATGTATCACTGTCACGCCTGTTGTCTTATAAAACCAGCCATTATCAAAGAACCCAAAGCCCTGCCTGTAGCACCAGTCTCGTAGCCAGGCGTTAATAGAGAGAATCCTACTGTTCCATCCCACGTCATCACCTGAAAATGGAAGGAGGGAGGAGAAAACAACTTGTGCTCCAGACTCTTTCACCAACCGTCCTAGGGCCTTGTAGTCTTTCTTCATCCCCCTCAGACTACGGGATGCAGCTTCTTCCCCACCTGTCTGGAAGATCAGCAGGGGAAGTTTGATAAATAAATTTCCACAAGCTTTCTTTAAAACATCTAAAAGTTGGGAATAAATGACTAAATTTACACATTGTATCTTGTTGTTAATACAGCATTTACTACATACAGCTTGGCTCTCCTTGTAAATACAATAAATAGGATGTTAGGAAACAACTGAGGGCTTTAGTGCATCCTCAGTAAGTTTGCAGATGACACCAAGGTGGGCGGGAGTGTTGATCTGCTTGAGGGTAGGAAGGCTCTGCAGAGGCATCTGGACAGGCTGGATTGATGGGCTGAGGCCATCTGTATGAGGTTCAACAAGGCTAAATGCTGGGTCCTGCGCCTGAGTCACAACAACCCCATGCACCACTACAGGGTTGGGGAAGAGTGGCTAGAAAGCTGCCTGGGAGAAAAGGACCTGGGGATATTGGTCAACAGCTGGCTAAATATGATCCATCAGTGTGCCCAGGTGGCCAAGAAGGCCAACAGCATCCTGGCTTGTATCAGAAATAGTGTGGCTAGCAGGACTAAGAAAGTGATTGTCCCCCTGTACTCAGCACTGGTGAGGCTGCACCTCTAATACTGTGTTCAGTTTTGGGCTCGTCACTACATGAAAGACATTGAGGTGCTGAAGCGAGTCCAAAGAAGGGCAATGAAGCTGGTGAAGGGTCTTATGAGGAGCAGCTGAAGGAACTGCGGTTGTTTAGTCTGGAGAAAGGAGGCTCAGGGGAGACCTCACTTTCTACAACTACCTGAAAGGAGGTTGTAGCAAGGTGGATGTTGGTCTCTTCTCCCAAGTAACAACTGATAGGACAAGAGGAAACTGCCTCAAGTTGTGCCAGGGGAGGTTTAGATTGGACATTAGGAAAAAATTCTTCACTGAAAGGGTTGTCAAGCATTGGAACAGGCTGCCCAGGGAAGTGGTGGCGTCACCATCCCTGGAGGTATTTAAAAGACGTGTAGATGTGGTACTTAGGAATGTGGTTTAGTGGTGGACTTGGCAGTGTTAGGTTAATGGTTGGACTCAATGATCTTAAAGCTCCTTTCCAACCTAAATGATTCTATGAAATGCGATAAATATCTTGTTAGGAAAGCTGTGAATCTGAAACTGGATGAGCAACAGATATGGTAAGAATCAGGGGAGCTTTATAAAAGAAATTATATTCTTTTGTCCCTTGTCCATCCACGGAAACTGGAGGTTTCAACAGGCTCGATGACAACACTGTTCACCTCTATGCTGGTGTTTTGAACAATGCATTTAGGTAATTACCAAATTTGCCATATGGCCTGCTCCTCTGTAATCCCGAATACACCCTGTGTAGGCCTCCTATGTGTATTTCTCCCCTTTAAAAATATTCTCTGGTATTTTCACATCTTCTCACTATATGAAGTGCATAGAAGACTTTTCGCTTGGGACTGTTGTTTCTTGGTAATATGTGCATACCATGTATATTGCTGTTAGAGGGTTTTCCTTAAGGTCAGAACTCATGGAAGAGATTCAGTGAAGTTGGCTGCTGCCGTCCTGCCTTGCAGGGGAAGGCTGCTGCTTTTCACCTGTGAGCTCTTACTGAGCGGTTAAGAGCAGAAGAATTGCGCTCTCATGAGCATTTGGCAGCCGGGCATTAGAGGAGCAGGGACTTTGTTTTTTCACCATAACATGCTTACACTTGGACAATGGTCAAGAAGAGATATGCAAATTTTCTGTCACTTTTCTTCTCCGCTATTTTTTTGGGAGTTTCAAAAAGATCATATAACTAATAACACATTTTCCCATTCTCCTATTTCTTACTTTCCAATTTCCTATTGCCATCCCTTTCCTTATCTCATAAAAAGAATTAAAAAAAAAAAAAAAGAATAAGCTCTCAAACTTTTCTACTGAGCAACTGCTTAATGCGGAAAGGTTGCATTGTTCAATGACTTTTTGTTCATTCTCAGCATATTTTTTGGGCTGCCTAGTGGCCACATCATTTATAATCGCTTTCTGTGTCAGTATTTTAAAACTGTGCAAGAGACTGAGAAATGTCATAGTTGAGAAGACTGAAAAACGAGAAAGACCAGAAGAAGGGACTTTCCCTTAAGTTTTCTTACTTCAGCATTTTACTGGTGTATTCTCATAGTCAGAAGTTCTAATATAGCTTTTTTTTTTTGCAAAAAGATAGAAACTGTTTCCCACTTTTGACTTAGTTGGTTCAAACTTAGTGAGTTTTAGTCTACTAGGTGTAAGTAGTGCTTTTTGATATTACCAGACTTCTCTTTGTTTCAGGTGGAAACCTCAGAATTGCAAAGGTTTGTATATCACAAATTGTAAGCTCTTTAGTAGGTCCAAGGGGCCATTCCTTTATCTCCCTCCTCCTTTCTTCTGATACTGTGTGACAGAAGTTACTGTTTATTTCCATGGGTTGAGGAAGCTTAGTAGCTGTTGCTGATGTTGAATGGGTGTGTAGGCTGACTGGGGTTTGGACAGCATAGACGTTACTATGCTCTCTTGATATATATGGAGTCCAGCTGCTTGCCACCAATTAAAAAAAGTTAAGGGGGATTCATATGCTGCCCTTGAGGCCAAAGGTGGCAAATAGGATTACAGGTTATTTGGCTTCTTCATAAAGATCGTGCAATGGGGGGAGTCAAGCTTTGGGATAAGAGACCATCTAGAGGTCAAAGGCTAATGTTATCCAAACATGGATATTGAATTTCTGGGCTCAATTTTGGTGAATTAAGGCCAATTTACATTATTTTGTGAAAAATTTTCATTTCTTACAAAATGGGAAATGATGCACCTAATTCTTTGTTGAAAGTTGCTCCAGAAATGTAATTTATGTATCAAGTGTAGAAAAAGATATTTGGAAGATTATATGCTGAATATATTCGTAATATATCCATTTTCTTTTGTCTTATTTTCAAACCAACAATAAAATGGTTGATGGGACATGGCCCAGAGGTATGTCACTTTACAGCAGAACCCTCCTCTGTTTCTATCACATACATGTCACATGCAGATAGTTTAATATAAATAATACTGACCATTTAGCTGAGGGTAAGATATGGAGTGGCTTGTGAAATGACACATGGCATCAAATATTCTGTTTTGAGCATTTACTATTCTAGTGGCCTCAATGAAGAATCATGTTCTTCAGAACATATCCATTATAGTCTTGCCATATAGTTTGAGGTCTGCTGTTTTAAAATTCATTCACATAAAAAAGTAACCTTGTCTCTTTTCACCATTGAAAATTTTCCTTAGATGGTCACTTCTCAGAAACTTCACTTTACTTGTGTACAGGTCATAGATAAAATCAAGTTTTGATCTGGACTGTATCTTCCAAGGCTATATGGAATTTGTATGGGAAATATTAGGTATAGTAAAAACTGATTTATAAAATTATTCAGTGAACTAATCCAGTACTTGTTCCTACAAATCCTTTTGCTTGTGAGAGACTACTTGTGTTTGTAGTCAGTTAAACTGATGTAGTTAAAAGTACGTTTGCTTAAGATTTGACCTCTAGATTGTACCTTAAGAGTAAAATGCTTGTAGCACTTTAGATTCAAAACCTCTTTTCATCTTTAATGTCTGGAATATCATTGATAGATTATATGGCCTTACCTAGGGAGGGGAGAGGAGGAAGAAAAAGGGAAGAGTGTGTAACTTGCTTCAGTTTAAGCTTAATTTGCATTGTTTGGTTTCTTTTCAAAGGTGAAACATAATTGTACTATAGTCAATAGAGATTTTGTCTTCAGTGAAAACAAGATTTAATCTAGCTACCTAGACTTAATAATTGTGAATAAACTGCATCTTTTCATGGTGACCATGTGTCGATCACAAAGCCTTGTAAATCACAAAAATGTGCTATACTCTTCAATATTTCATGGATGGTAAACTTCAGGAATGTCTAGCAAGTCTTGAGAAGTAAGTAAACTTTGGGCCAACTTTGAACTTTTTCTCAGTATGCTTTGGAAACATATACTGGTGAAATAGAGAGGCTAAGTTATTTATCCCTGGTTAAAAAGAATTATTGCCTAATTTAGAAAAATGGCTTCACATCTCAAAGTCAGACTACTAGCTCTTTTATCCTGAAATGTACTTTTTTTCCTTTCTTTTCATTCTGTAATTTTCTCCATCAGAGCCGTATAATGCAAAGGCAAAAGTAAAATCAAGAGATAATGTATCAGCTTATTAGAGACGATTGTTCTCTGACAGTACTGGGAGGACTAACAAAAGTTCAGTTTTGGCCAGCAAGATGCTTCTCAGAGTGTAGATGATGCACAGTGCTGTGGTTGCAGGAACACTTTAAAATAATGGTCTGGTTAAATAATACTGAATTACAGTGGGGATCCCATAGAGGTACATATGACACCCACATTAATATCAAATGATATCATTATGATTCATGCTGTTACCATAAATATCAAAGGAATTAATAACAATTAGTCTGTTACTTTAAAGGGTTAGTGCGACTGGTATAGGTACTTAAAGTACTTCAATGGGGTCTTTTTCCCCTGTAAAACACATCTTTAAACCAGCATTCACATTTAGGAATGCCCTTATCAGTCCGTATTTAAGTGTGTTTCCTCTGAGATAAATATAATTTTTTTTTATATATGTATATAATTTCTTTATTTAATGTAGGGCAAATATCAGCCATTAACAGTTTACAAGCAAACAGACGTGGAACCCCAAGGGATTTTTGCTTTAGGAAGCCTGTCAAATGCGGTAGGATTGATAGTGTGAGATTTACCAGGGCTTCCACACGCACATCTCTGCTGCCTACTTAAGTTTAGCTTCTTGCTTTTCTAGAAGAGAAAAAAATCGAGGAGTCTGTGAATCACTTCACCATACTCAGCTCTGCATTGCTTTAGCATATAAATCTTTTGAAGTATAACTCCTCAAAGCTCAGCTGAAACAGTTGTGTATACACTTTTATTTACAAAGCATTTCTCCATTCAGTAAAGGGGAAAATCTCAATTTCAAACAGAATCTTCCTCGATGTAGTTTCAAACAATTCAGTTTTAAGGTGTTGAGGTTTAACCCCATCCAGCAACTAAGGCCCCCACAGCCTCTTGCCCACTCCCCCCCGGTGGGATGCGGGAGAGAATCGGAGGGTAAAAGGGAGAAAACTCGTGGGTTGAGATAAAGGCAGTTTAATAGGTAAAGCAAAAGCCATGGACACAAGCAAAGCAAAACAAGGAATTCTTTCACTACTCCCCATGGGCAGGCAGATGTTCAGCCATCTCCAGGAAAGCAGGACTCCATCACGCATAACAGTTACTTGGGAAGACAAATGCCATAACTCCAAACGCCCCCCCTTTCCTCCTTCTTCCCCCAGCTTTATATGCTGAGCATGATGTCATATGGTATGGAATATCCCTTTGGTCAGTTGGGGTCACCTGTCCCAGCTGTGTCCCCTCCCAACTCCTTGTATACCCTGCTTGTGGGGTGGTGTGAGAAGCAGAAAAGGCCTTGGCTCTGTGCAAGTACTGCTCAGCAATAACGACAACATCCCTGTGTTATCAACACTGTTTCCAGCACAAATCCAAACCATGGCCCCATACCAGCTGCTATGAAGAAAATTAACTCTGTCCCAGCCCAAACGAGCACACAAAGGAAGGAAAGCTGAACTGAGCTATATTTTTACAATACAAATATGTTTTCTATAATGGGAAGATTAGTTGGCATCATCTGAACTGAACTCCCTTCTAAAGAATCCTATAGCTTTGCATTTATTGGTCTTAATATTTCCCACTTAAATAGCTTTTAAAAAAAGGAGAATATTCAGAAGTGAGAAAGATGGAGGAATGGCCCTGTGAACAAGGATTCCTTTGCAAGCTCAGCTGCAAAAGTCTAAGCAAATCTGTAAAATTCAGCCTTTAGTTTATTAAATTCAAAACACTGTGTATGTATAGTCTGTATGGGATTCATGTTATCCCATCATGCACCTTTGGAAGAACAGAGATTTAGATTTCCTTATGAGATAAGCAATCAATCACCTGCAATTTTTGAGCTAATATTAGCCAATTACACCAGAAGGACCATTCTCTTCTCTATATAAAAGTCTCGCTAATGTTTGTTTTGAGTTTGCAAACATGTTTTCTTTCTTTAAATGGAACAGGTAAGGAACCATTTACTTGAGGACTTTTCCTACAGCATACTGAGAAGAAAACAGCAATCCATACTATTTTGTGGTTTTGTTTAGAAAAGTGGGTAAAACTGTTTTCAAAAAAAAAAAAGAATTAATGAAGTATCTAATTTGTTGGCAAAATGCAGAAAATCTGAGATAATTATCAACAAGAATGAGTATCAATAAGGTGTTTTGTGTGACAACATTATTTGTTACCGCTTTATTGTAGTTATAGCACTGGCCTGAGTTGTCCTTCAATATTTTAATTATATTGTAGATCACTACTTTGTTCTAAATCTAAATTGTTAAAATGTGAGAAGATTTTGTGTGTCTTTCCAGTTCTTGTTTCGATAGACATATTGCAGAGAGGGCTGTGAAACAGAATTGCCTCAGTTTTCCTGATTCCAAGGGGATGTTAGCTGCTATTCAGAAACAAGTTTGTTAAGGGGTAATCTTTGGAACTGTGTAATTGTTTTCAAAAGATGCGATCCACTTGCAAGATTTTCAACAGTTAAAAACGGGAGAGTCTGTTTCTTCTAAGTGCTACATACACAGTCCTGCTAAACACCTGTTTAACTGTAAACTATTTGAAATACTACTACTACCACCCTAGTGTCTATAGCATTAGTTTTCTTCTAAACTCTGTAGCTCTTTAGATATTGAGTGTTATTACATTGTTTTATAGGTGTTATTACTAGCTATGGATTGTATATGGATGGTGTCCTGATGCAAAATTCATCACAGCTAAGTTGTTATGCTTATGGACTGGCTCCTTGGAGTCTGCATTCCTTCAGAGTCCAGGCATGTACTGCAAAAGGTTGTGCTTTGGGTCCGTTGGTGAGTACCTTAATTTGCATTCTGGGAGTGTAATAAATGTCAGATGGCAGTGAATATTGGAGTAAATGGTGATGATTCACTCTGGTCAGTACTAACCCATCTGGCAAAATGTGACATTTAAAAAAAAACCCTGTTTAAGAGCTGCTAAAGATTTGATAGGTCATTGTTAGGCACCGTTCCAAAGTAGAACATAGGTAGAGTGAAGAAAGGTAAAATTTGAGGCTGAAACACACATTATTGAAATTAAATAGAGTTAATATATTTGAAAGGTGCAGATGTGCTTTAGCCAGATTTATAAGGACGTATATAAAGAAAGAGTTACTGTTCCAATAATGAGCAAATTTCTAGCTGCCTGATTGAAAGGACTGAAGTTAATTTGAGAATTGCAGAAGCCAGAAGTGTCAGGGAAAATATGGTGATTCGTAAATATCTCTTGAATGCAAATATGTGATTGAAATATTATACTGGACATATTTTAACAGTCTTGTACAATACCCCATTTTTTTGGGATTTCAGAATACAAGAATATTAAATTTGACATGTGAAAAACAAGCCTTCTGAGGCTTTTTCATTTTGTTAAAGGTTTTTAGACGTATAACTGAACGGAAAAATCCAGTATTATTTCATAGTCCTGTAGCTGATGAAAAACTGGAATAATATATACTATGCTTGGTTTTGTTTTCAAGCATAGCTGAGAAAGAAACCTGTGTTAATTCTGAGATTTTATTTTTTGTTTAATTCAGCTTTATGTGTGCATGTTTAATTTTGCTAACAAGAAAAGGAAGAAAAAAAGAAAAAAGGAAGATTTGGGAGTTTTTCACGTCGTTCTGTTTGTTTTTCCATCATAATTTATAATATCATTATATTGTGCTCTGGAAAGAAATTCCAGGTTTTATTTTTAGGATATAATTCATTAGTCACATTTCCAATATTCTTTCCAAGATTACTTTCTTTCAAATGCTGGTAACATCATCTATGTGTAGAAGATGACTAGACTTTATAACCATTAAGCATTTTATAGCTTGCTCTCCTTTGAAGGATATTTACTCTTAAAAGCTTGAATGGCTTATTGCCAGTTTTTCTTGTACGTTTTTTACAACTTCCCATATACCCCAAAAGCAAACCTTGTTTTAAGGTATTCGATGTGCAATAACCTACTCCATTGTGTTAGTAGTGATGTTTAAGACAAGTCGTCACCAGACTTAGCATACAGATGAAATATGTATGTTTTCAGTACTTCTGTCCTATCAAATGTGCATCAAAAGGACAGAACAGAAGGGCAGTAGTTAGGGTTTTAAAAAATATTTTTAGTAGCCTTTTTTCACATCTCCACTGAACTGCAGTCTAGTAACTTGACTTTTGAAACAATTCAAAGTAGGGTCGCTGTAGCTGATACTCATCTGCATCCCATGATCGGTACACAAACTGTTTTCCAAAGCCAGTGATCCGTCTCTAATCACAGGAACTGAAGTACAACATCTTTATTTAGGCTCACCTAAGTGCTGCCAGGAAGTTAAAGCACTGCATCTTCATTTGACTTTTTGAAAGATTTTTATATCAATTACAGACTAAATCCAAGACTTAACAAAAAAAGAAAACTCAAATGTTTTGCTCTCCTCTAAATAGTATGGGAAACATCTCCCAGCAGTAAACTGATATGCTTCCAGCTATTTTCGTTGCTGATCTTGTGCTTAATGTGCCCTAATCGATGAATGAATGCTATGTGACTATCTGAAATATGGGATTTCTCCAGTTTATGTTTCTGAAGGTGGCTCTGAAGATCTTAATCAGTTATGACAGCATTAGCAGTTACTGTGTTTCAATAACTTTTTTATTTGGGTTAGATAGTTTTTGTTTAAGTTTTTTTTTTTTTTCAGTGACTATGATTTATTTTCAAGTGAGATGCAAATTGGTAACATATAAATTAAAAAATGCTAAATTTCAATTTCTTTCTAGTAAAGCCAAGATATTGCTTTTGTGTCTGTTCTAATTGGGTTTTGTTGCTTAAAAAAAATAAAAATATGGATTATCAAGAAATAGTGTAACCTCGAATAGATTGTTTAGAGGAATTCAGGAGATTTGAAATCCTACTAGTTTTGAAATTTGTTAGCTCTTGTAAATATAGATAAATGGAAATGGTCAATACTGAATATTTGTCATCTCAACCCACTGCTATTAAACTTAAATTTCAGGTTTTTAGCTTATGTGTATGCTAGTACTTTCTTTAAACTTAGATGGGTGACACTGTTCTCCCAATGTCATTATTATTCCTGTCCTATGATGTAGTGTTACTTATATGATAGCAGAGTATTTTTTATTAAATTATTAATAAACAACTGAAAATATCATAGAATCGTGTATAAAGTAATGTTTAGAAAAAGAAATATGAAACAGGTTGTCTGTGCCATATGTTTATATACAGAATGTACATTTTTACACAAAATATTATTTTCAAAGTACACTGCAGAGGTGTAGCTGCACAGGATACTACATGTACTGATTCTAAACAGTGTTTCAATATTTTTCATACTGAAAAGAATAGTAGGTTATAAAGAAAAGGCTTTGTACTACTGTAAGGATTTTCTGAGAAGCAGTCACAGGCTAAAGGCACAATACAGCTTTTGCAACTGTTCAGGATGTGGTACAGATTGCTACAAATTCATAGTTTTAAGAATATCTTAATTCTTTTCAGTAGAAAAATAGTTGATATTCATTTCTCCCTGTTTCTGGTGTGGTGAGACTGGAGTATACTTGCATTTAGCAGCACAACTTTACAGGAAATTATTTTAGTTTAGAAAACACAGTTTAGTCAAATTCTTCCATAAGAATGTTTTTGACTGAAATATCCAAATAATCAATGTGGCACTGATCCAATAAATCCGTGTTTATCTTTAAGCATGTGCTTTATCCTGTAGACTTTACTGAAACTGCTCACCTATTTTAAATGCAATAGAGTGTATGAATATAGAAGCACATGTAGAGATATTGATGCACATCAAAGGTATAGCCTGGTACTTGTAAACAATAAGCTTCCATTTTACATGCTAAAAAGTAAAACATTTATGTTTCAAGGACAGAGAAAGTGTGTTTGGTTATTTTGATGACAGAGCAGGTGAGGCAGATTAAAAATAGCGTTTATCAGCACTGCCATGAACTTGCAGCTGAGAGGCACTTAGAAAGGTGTGAAACCATCTTATACCTTAGAAAACACCAAATAAGTAATGTATGAGAAACAAACATGTTGCCATATATAACGTAAAGATAAATTATTTTGTTCCATAGCACTGAATTTTTACTACAAGATGTGAAATGTAAACAATATATTTCTATAATATTGAATGAGTATTTATTAGTATAAAAAAAACTTTCATACTTATTACATTTTCCAGCTATCTTATCATATTCTGTTTTCTCTTAAAGTTCTACTTTTTATTGCAACTTTAATTTGTTAGGTGAAAGTAGAAGTTAATTCAGGGAGCAACCAATATTCCACAAAGGATATTTTTTCCCTATCAAATATCTATAGTAATTTACTACAGCGTTTAAATGCATGTTCCTTACAGGTGTCTTTTAAAATGTAGAAACTCAAAAACCTGTGGTCTTCTATTGCTGCTTCGTCCCCTAATGCTAAGCTGAGATCATTCATCCACATGAGGTGCAACAGTGTTTTCAAGAAATTAATCTTTCATTCTTTTCCAGTATTTATTTCTTGTTCCTTACAGGGGTTGCTGTGCAAAGTACGTTAGTTGCTGGACAGCTTCAATTAAATGTAGGTGAAAGGAAACTAAAATGCTTAAAAATTAGGACACCTGCAGTGTTAGTTACTTTTTGTCCTAAAGATATAACTTTTCTTAAAATTTTGCATTTCACATTCCTTGTCTGTTTCTAAACTATGGCAAAAAACCCCTATCTCATGGCTGAACGTTACAGGCAGAAGCTCGGACCATGGAGGGTCCCCCTGAGGGAACAGTTGATGTATTTGCTACTGTTGATGGGTCCAAAGAAGTTCAATTAAAATGGCTTGCCCCAAATAAACCTAATGGAAAATTGACCTACACAGTCCTTGTCACTGGTCTCTTCTATGCTGATCAAGGTATGCTTTTACCTTTATAATAAGACTAATGATAGCATTGATGTTCCATTTCAATTTTTAAAAAAACTCCTTTAGCACTAAATTTTTCTGCTTTTTTTACCACTCCATTGATTATTTTAGAATTATCAATTTTATTCTTAAAGAACTGCTGCTTTGATTTATGGTGCTTTACATTTGTACAAACACATAAACTGGCAAATAAAGATAAGCCCTCTGCACTCATTTAGTCCCTAGATATACACATGGAGTCTTATCTCACAACCTTCACTCAGATAAGGAAGCTATAGTCAGAAAATTTCAGTTGGTTTGCTTATATAAGTAGGAGACATTCATGAGAGCTGTTCGTAATATGGTTGATTGTGGGTATATTTGAAATTAATATAAGTTGCGGTAAAGAAGTAAGGCTTACAAACAGCCAGCTACCTAAAAAAGTGTGCAATGAAATCAGATAATTATTCATAAAAAGAAGAAAGGAAAAGAAAAATGGCTCTTTATTTCCATATAACAGACTCACCATACGATACAAAAGCCTGAAAAGTAACAGTTATCTGCTAAACCTTATTGTATCATGGGCTGCTGTTTTGTTTCCACTGGTTTATGTTGTGAGTTGTTTCTTTTTTTTTCTTGTGTCTTTTAAACCTAAACATAGCAATGTGGTCTTGGGTGAAAATGTTGCTAAATTGAAGAAGTAGAGTTAGACAGTGATGTTGCCCTTGCATAAAAGACTATACAAGGCACTAAAGAATGTAAATGGTCATTTTTTCCAAATGTATTACACAAAGTGTGTATTTTTCAGTTGTAAGAAAGATGCTGTGTACTCTAATTATTACAAAAATGTAAAATACTTGGGCAGTGAATAAAAATGAATGTTCACAAAATGCATGTGAGCATTTAATATGTCAATTTGAGCTATTAAGCATGCTCTAAGGTATAATAAATAATAAAATATTGTACACAAATAATGTTTATGAATTATACCTAACAATGTTGTCATTAATTTTTAGTGCACTTTAAATAGCATGATTGACATCGGGCAATTATAACAATGTTTTCTTGTGAGTATAATACAAAATTGTAGTTGAAAATAATGTTTGGATGACATTTAATCCTTCTATGTACTGTACGCAAATTTAATCAGTACTGTAAATGTAGTAACAGATAGAGAATTGAATCACTGATGGCTTCATAACTTGCCTTTTTTTTCTGCTCAGAATGAGAACGATATGTTGTTTCCAGTATCGGTGCTAAAGAGAACATACACGCTGCAATTGCTGTCCTCTATGAAGCAGTATATAAATGAAGTTGTTTGTGTGCTGTTTGGAGAAACACATTCATTGAAGAGTGTAATGTGTGGTAGGCAGTCTCAGCTGACCCCTCACAAAGGCTGTTGTGTCCCTTTTTTATGCAATGAAGTCTTTGATGTATTCTGCTGTGAAGCACTTGTAAGATTATGAGGAGAAGGAGTGATGATCAATTTGAAAAAAAGGAGCAACATTTTGGCTGGACCTGTGACAGCACAGCCATTTCCGCCAAGGCAGCAGGGTGAATAATGCAAAAGCCATATTCCCCTTGTGTTTAATCTTGCATTGTTTTTGCAGAGAAAATTTCTGCTTGCTTTCTAAGTCATGTCATCCTCGGTTGTCATCGCGTCTCTCAAACCATCAAAATGGTATTAAATGTTGCAAAGCTGTGCAGCTAGAGAACTTTCAAAAGTCAGAACCCATTTGCAGAGCAGCCCTTGTAGAAAATGTATTCTGTTCTCGGCAGAATTTTCCTTCAGTTCTTTCCACTGAGAAGTTTACTGATTTCTCCCAGTGGAATCTGCTGGAATTTATCGGTTCATGGTTGGCAGTCACAGATTAAGGTAAATGTCGATCCGTAATGACCCTCTACATGTTAGTATTGCAGTAAAGCTGGGCTTTTATGTCAAAGATATCGGAGAGGGAGCTATTACACATGACAGGGGTGATCAAGGGACTCCAGACCAAGGCAAGCATTATTAAATATTGACTAGTTCTGTGATTTATGTAGAGCTGGAGGAAAAAAGTGACTTTTTAACCATTATATATTCTTCAGCAACGAAAACCAGCCATTTATCTCCTGCTGGTAATAAAGAACAGAGTGCCTGCATATTTTAGTGGAGGGAAAACCTGGCCTTATAAATGAGATGGACTCTTTCATGATAACATTTCAGTTTGCTAATTGCCAAAAGCAAAACAGGCAAATTGGAAGCAATTATAAGAGTTGACTTAAAGAGGCTGCTATGTTAGTTCAACTCAGGAGAGCCAGGTGGTGGTGAAAGAATCATTAGGGAATGGAACCCAGAAAATTTCATTACGTTTGTTCACTGTTGCTGAAACTTTGCTTTGCAATGCTAAATAAATAAAGAGTGTATCCCCCCAGAAGTCAGAGCTCTAGCAATTGACATTTATGCTGGCTGGTTTGGGGGTGTGCAGGAAGGAAATTAAGCATTAATTCATCAAACTTATATAAGACATCATCTGTTCACTAGATTTACACAAAGCTTTTTGAATTGTCTGATGGCTAATGAGTATTTTCTTGACATAATGAACAACTGTATTTCATCAGCGTCTGTTAAAGAGGCAGGGATTAAAAGGTAAAAATTGGAGGTGGAATTCACCTAGAAGGGCTGCATTATAAACATCAAAATAGTTGCACCCATCACTTGAACTGGTGGCCCACTGAGCAGTACATTAAGCTGTCAGTTTGGGAAACTTGGGAAACAGGTTTTAGATCTTGGATCTGAAATGTCGCGTAAGTGAATAGGTTTTGAAGATAATTGCCTAACAAGAGTTTGTTGCAGTGACCGCACTGATATTTTTGGAATTTCTCTGTATACAGCTCTCAGTTGAAAAATCTTTATTTAAATTCATTATTATAAATAAAATGTCAAGCTTCTGGTAGGAATATGAGTCTTTAACAGACAAACATATAATTTCCAAACAGTGCAGTCACCTTCTCTTATTAAGAAGTTTAACTATGTTCTGTTGCAAAGCACTTCAAAGATTACTAGATGTCAAAATAATGTCTATTATGAAGGAAGGGGAGATGGGGGAGACTTTGCTTCACTGTCTGTCTGTCTGAGTCATTTCAGCCATGACCTGTTTTTATTTGAAAGTAGGGTTACTCAATTACATAATGCCAAGAACTGCTTAAAAATAGCCCATCAGATATAAAGAGTATTATGAAAAAAATTTCACAGATTTTGGCAACACTTCGATACAAATGTAGTATTTATTTACTTTACTTAGTTAGATATCTGTTTCTAAATGAAGTAGAATTAGAGAGAATTGAAGCTAAAGAAACCTGAATAAATATTTAAGCGTGTCCGGGCATATTGCAGAGGTATCTATAATTTGATAATGTGGGGGTTATTTTGTTTGATCAAAGAGTTGGATTCATTATATCAATATCTTTTTCATCTGTAACTTAACAACATAGGACCTGAAAGGTCTACATTCGAACCTGGCATATCTCCGTGGCGTTTTTTTCTTTTTTTTTTTAAGAAAGAGATGTTACACGTCAGAAGGATGCACTCGTGAGATAGATGCACGCTTTCTGAAGCGCAGAAATCCTTCTGCATAAGTATAGCCCCTGTACAGGGCAAAGGATACCACTATGAGAGCGAGCGATTTTTTTCGAGTGCATGTTGTATTTCTGTATTTTTACACCGCCACCCCTAATGTATGTTGTGAAACTCTGCTTGATGTGTTGTTACCTTATCAGTGGCCTACTATAGCATATGGTATGTTGCGATAGCAGGTTGATGACATGGAAAGTGTTTAAACAACATGTAACTTAACACTTTCTCTGTCATGAACTTGTTATTCCAACACTTTAGAGACACCAGTTGATCTAATGCTGAATACCGTATAGATGTCCCCAGGCTTAGCTCCTTTTTTGTCCTGTTCCAAATCTTTCAAATTTCACATATGTATGTCTCTATCTGACTGTCTTAATATTTTATATACACTGTTTTTCCACCAAATGGGTCTGCCATTCATTGTATTTGTTTAAGATGTCTTATAACTTTCCATCCAGCTGTTTTTACAAATATGCATACCTCATAGGAATTAAAGTGAACAGCCTGAGAGCTTATTGGTTATTTCCTTGTTATAATAAGTCGTATTTAATTCTAGACTGTTTTCTAGTGGGGCCGGGTCATCTTAAATATTTTACAAAAGATTTAAAGTTGTTGTGGGTTTTTTTTGGGGTGGGGAATATTTATCCTCTTACAGTGAAAACAACAATACATCAGTAAAGACTACATTGTAATACATAAAAGCAAGAGAGAATGTTCTAATTGTACAGACTTCTTAAAATTCCTGACTTTAGAATCCAATATAAATGTTTCTTAATGCATGTCCTGGATTTTCATTGCTGTTTAGTTCTGATACTGCCGATGATAATTATTTTTGGATTTTTAGATACTAGCATGGCAAGGTCTTGGTAAATACTGTGCGCCTAGTCAACGTTTATCAATAGCCAAATTGGAAGAGAAGGAAATACTATCATAAACTGATTTAAAAGCCCACCGTGGAATTGCAAGTGTGAAATGTAGATCAGCAGGACATAGTCTGGATTTTCTGTGAATAGAGGAGGATATAGATAATGGATTTTTCCATAGTTTGACCATACTTTAACAATGTATGCAAGAGGAATATCTGTTTCAATTAGCCTTCATTTTCTAGTTCAACTGTTTATTTTTCTGACAATCTTTCTCTTTGAAAGGACTTGTTAAGATACAGGAAGGAGCTTACCAGATCACAAGCAGCTTTTCTCTCTTTAAGAGGAGCTAAAGTTCTTGTTATTATCTGATACACTTCCAGTTCTCAGAGGACTTGAGGTGGAAACAAAGGTGACAGAGTCAGGCTTATTTTCCTCAAGTAGTTTCCTCATTCAGCCCTATTTACTCTCAGGGTGGTTTAGATTAAGTACAGGGTCATTTTTAATTGCATCTGGATATCTCAAGTTAAGTTCTAGTACAGGTAGAATCAGATATTACCTCTTTTCCAGAGGAGTGAGTTGGAGGAAATTCTTATCTTCCTACCTGTGTCAGATGACTGCATTAGCACAAAATGAATCCAAATCTGCAGTCCCCTGGATGTTGTGATGCATTTGAATGCAAGTTTTACATAAAGAGAATCCTTAGTTAACTATATGTCCTTAGGCTTCACAGCACGAAGTTGCAGGGTCATACTTGGAACTCGTTGCTCCTGAATGTAGCAATCAATGTACTTTTTTTTCAGTTTGTTTTTTTTTTGGTGTTTTTTTTTGTTTTGTTTTGTTTTTTACTTTTTGTAACTTCTGTTGTTGATGTATCATCCAAGGTTCTTACTTTTCAGCAATGTAGTTCATCTGGTATTTTTGTAAAGGGAAAATTATTCATTTGGTAACTCTGCTTATTTGGAGATACTGTACAGAAAGCTTCCTTGCAGCCTACTTATTCTCTTGGCCAACAGAAGAATTCTGACAACAGAATGTAGCATTTTCTGGTAAAATTAAAAAAAAAAAAAAAGATGGCCCAAGGAATGTAGAGATCCTTGACCTTAAAAGAAGAGTAAAGTTTTCAAAAGGAATGTCAATCTGAGAAATTGTGGTGATATTAATGATATTGATAATTTACCAGTTACCTTTGTAATATATAAAGAAATATTTAATATTTAATCCGTTTCAGTTTGTTGCACTGCTATGATGTTGCACAGTGTGGGTTAGTAAGGTACCTTAGTGCCTTAATGTTACTAAAGCTAAGGACCCTGAAGCTGCTGAGGCAGTGTTTTCCAGAGCCTCTCTGGAATTATTTTCTGCTATAGTTCTCATGCTGTTATTCTTGGATTATTTTTCTCATGGCCTTGCACCTGCAAACCTCAATAGTGTTGTTACAGCAGATCTTTATGGGAACAGCTATGATGGTGTGAGAATTGCCTCTCCTCACCAGGTCTTTACCTCTCAAAACCTAGTTCACAACAAAGTTGATAAGAATAATTTAATGCTTGGTAAGTATTATTCATTAATATATGTACGCAGATGTTTAGTGACCAATCAGTGTACAGCACTTGCACCATGTTAACATGTTCCCTGCAGCACAAATAGCATCATAAATGGGAACAATCAACAGGGAGTTTGAGCAGTTCCCCATGGAAAGTATATAGTGGTAGAGGGACAGCATGACAAAAATCATTATCCTCACCGTGAGCAACAGCATTGGCTTATACATCATTGCCACCTGCTGCACCAGGGAGACACCCTCCCCACTCCCAAAGAAAGATGCTTTTGTGGGAGCCCTTAGCTGCTTTTCCACATCAGCCATTAAGGAGATTTTTCATATTTCATCCCCTTCCTCCCTCATTTTGTCTATCTCCTTAGTTTTAGCTACAGACCTCACTAATAAAGCTCACTAGTCCTAAAGATGTTTGAGGGGGGAAAAAAAAGGGATGCGTGATCCGTTTTCAAATAGTCATGTTTAATCTGTTTACTAGAGCAGGACTTAGGGGTATTTTGGCACTGAGTAATGTGCCATTTAAAGTTTGCTTTGCATGGCTAGAAAACTCATAGTTTTGCGTGCACTTTAGGTTGATTATTGGGTAACGTTTAGTCAAGCTTCAGTAGATTTTGAACAGCTTCACAATACACCATCCACTAGCATGATTTCCTTCAGCACCAGATATGCTTTGCTTTTCTATTCCTTGGTACCGGTGTCTCAGGGGAAAGCAAAATGAAAGCAGTCTCTCTCTAATTTCTACATTGGACTGTTTCTTTGGCAAAAACTCTAGCATCAGACTGCAGATAGTGTTTTAATTGAACTTCTTCATCTATCATCTGTTCACATAGTTATGTTTTTGTCACACATACACTGGTCTGTTTCTGTATCGTACAGTGTAATTTATTGGCTTTTATGTTCTAAAGCAGATACGTAAGACTGAACCCCATTTCTGTGAGGAACGTATTATCAGTTCTTACAGGCTGAAATTCCTAGCGACTGCCAATAGCAGGATAGTCTATGAGACCATGCCTGCTCCCTTGGAATAGCCTGGGGAATAATAGCAATCTTCTGGAGATGGCCCTGGTAAACAGTATTGAGTAAAAGGGAATTTGCCAATCAGTTCTCCTATGAAAACAATATTTTAGTTAATGAATGTCTTTTAGAGTTTTTAACCCACATGAAGGCTGAGGAGGCTACATTGACAGTGCTTATGTATCTATGGTAAATCTTAAATGCAAAAATACAATTTATGACATTGGACACAAAATTATTACTGTCAACAATGTAAATACATGACCCAAACAAAATATATATAATCTGACTAGAGTTTCTGCAGGTGACAAGATTGCACTTGGATACTTGTATGTGTTGGTGTCAAACAAGTATGCTTCTCTTTAGAGACTAATGTAAAACCTATCTGTTTTCTCAGGTAGAGAAAGGATGATGAAAATCGGGATTTGACAAGCTTTGATGAAGTTTTTATTTGAACTGTATAAAAGCGATCAAATTAGATTTTGACAATGTAACTTTCTAGAGTTATGCCAGAAAGATCAAGATATTATGATAGGTCATCCTTTCATGTGCAGTTGATATGGCTGTTTATGTTACTCTACATGTTTTTGCCCTGAATAGGCTGGAGGGAGCTACTCTATAAGTAAGTACAACAAACATTCACCTGAGTGATGCTGTGGTTCTTTCAATCTACAAGTGCATCATTTATGATGCCTCATGTAAGGTGACTGGAAAAGCCAAAAGAATGTCTTATGTCAAATAAAAATCCTAGATCAAGTATAGAGCTTCATTCCTTCCAAAATATTACAGCTAAGTATAATGGCATTTGACCGTATTGACATTTTTTTATATGACTTCTTTTGGCTAACTCAGCATTCTGAAAAAATAAATAGTGTTCTCCCTTTGTGATTGAAAGGGTTAAATAGTACCAATTCATTACCACTCACAAAAGGATTTATTTTGTTCTCATAAATCAGTTTTATTCCACATTTTTATTATTCCCTTGGGTCAGCTGCTCCAATTGAAATCAATACAAGTGCAAGTGACACAATCAATCTAGATATTTGATTATGGATTTGAGACTCCCAGTTCTGCTCTGTGTGTTTAGCTAGTCTCCTTCTGGTAGTGTCCCTGAAGAATGGAAAATTCTTATTGGCATCCATGAATTATGGGCATAGATTCAGAAACCAGATACTGTGATAATCTCCATTTATGTACTGCTGCAGCTAGAGGAAGAATGTTCTGACCATGGAAAGACAAACTTGAAGATTTTAAAGCTAACTGTTTCTGTTTTTTTTTTTTAAAAAAACTTTATTGAAAGTCTCATAATTTGTTTCTAAAACCCCTCAAAATGGATTAATTCAATAATTATATGCTCTATCATCAGCTTAACATCACAGTACAGCAAACACTTTTGCTACTTGATGCCTTCTGGTCATTTATATACAATGCAATGTTATGACACTTGAGATACTAAACTGTTCTGGGACGCTTTCTCCTGTTCATGTTGGGATAAGAGCACCTGGAAGCCTGTGTGAAATTCACATAAGTTGAATCTACTCATAGAATGCTTTCCAGGGCTGGGGGGCCTCACCCTATGTTATGATTTCTTTAGTCCATGGACTGAGTTCTTACAGTGTGTCCCTACAACACTTAGTACAGTGTGCAGGGGGGTCCAGGACTAATGCCCCTTGGTGCTGTTGTAGCAAAGTGAGTTACAATACAGATATATACTTACAGCAGAGACTTAACACTGAGTACACTGTTTTACCTGGAATGTCTAAATACAGCAGACTCAATTGCAAGACTCGTTGGACATTTCTATGTTTATGAAAGAATAATGGGAAAACCTAAACCAGTAATTAAAATAAGAAAGTTTCTTCCTGACAGTTTTGTCTACAAATACAGAGTTTTTAAGTTGAAAGCCTCGCGGCAGTGAACCGGAAGCTCAAAAGGGTAGATGAGACCACACAACAAACATTCTTCTCTGCTTGCCATCATGACAGAGCCTAATCTTGGCTGCAGTCATTAACTGTCCATGGAGTCTGTGCTAACTTTCTTATATGAGCTCACCCGTCAATCTGTGGCCTTTATTCGTATTTCAGTCCGTAGAATTAATGAGCATATAAATGCACATTCCTTTGTGTTTAACACTAATGATCACTTATTTCTACTGACAGGAACAGGCTTTCATCGTAACGATTACCCCTGCTTTGCCTTAGGGTTCTTGAAGTATTCTGCAAATTTTCATAGAGTCATAGAACAGCTGAGGTCAGAGAGCACCTCTAGAGATCATCTAGTCCAACTCTCCTTCTCCAAGCAGGGTCAGTTGGAGCACATTGCCCAGGACAGTGTCCAGTTGGATTTTGAATATCACCAAGGATAGAAACTCCACACCTTTCTGGGCAACTTGTTCCACTGTTTGACCAACCTCAATGAAAAAAGCATTTTCTTAGGTTTAAACAGAATTTCTTGTATTTTCTGTATGTACCCATTGCCTCTTGTTCTGTTACTATATACTGCTGAGAAGTGTCTCGCTTCTTTACACATTGATAAGATCCTCGCCCCTCCAGACCTTCTCTTCTGGAGGCTAAACACCCTCAGTTCTCTCAAACTCTCTTTGTGTGACAGATGCTTTAAGCCCTTAGTCTTTGCATGGACTCCACTCCAGTAAGTCCATATCTGTCTTGTGCTGGGGAGCCCAAAACAGGATGAGCACTCCAGATGTGTCTCACCAGGGCTGAGTACAGAGGAGGGATCCCTTCCCTTGACCTGCTTGCAATGCTTCTCCTAATGCAGCCCACAAGGCTGTTCGCCTTCTCTGTTGCAAGGACTCATTGCTGGCTCATGTTCAACTTGTTGTCCACCAGGACCTCCGTGTCTTTTTCAAAGCACAAAAAGCTTTCCAGCGTCAGCCTGCAGCCTGTACTGAGGGCCAGCTCAGAGTGATGGACAGAATGTTCAGCATATGCATTCTGTATGTGTCAAGACCATCTAAGATAGCTGTACCAAATTTAAGTCTGTGAAAAGTCACAGAAGGTGCCTTTGCCTGTTTTACAGCGAGGGAAACTGAGCTGTCGAAGAAACAACTTGAGTAGTTCAGCCAGAAACTACATCTGGGTCTTTGAGCTCTCAGATTTCTGCTGTATGTGACCATAAGGACTTTCATCTTATTCTTTAAATATTTTCTATTTTTCAGTCTGAAATCTAAAGGCTTCTTTAATTACCAGGGAAAAAGGAAAAAGCTAAGGTTTTTCAATGCAGATAATGGGAACTGTTCATTATTTACAGGAAAATTAATATTTGGGATTCCTAATTTTGCCAGTTTGCCACAGTGCTTTTAAATTACCCATCTTGCCTCATCCAACAACTCCCCCTAGCCCATGAGAATGAAGGTTTCCTGTGATAAGATAGACTTTAAATTTTGGACTCAGTTTGATGGACTGAGACCATGATATGTCCTTAGGAACAATACATCTGTCAACTCAGGAGCAGGGGAACAAATAGTGGTTCAGGAGATTGAGGTGCAAAATCAGCAGTGTAGTCTTCTGGAAAAAAACAAAACAAAAACCCCAAACCAAAAATACCCCAGCGCAAAACACAAAAAAACCCCCAACGCTTTGTTGAAAAGAGGGGTATGGTGTCAAAGCACAGGAAACTACTTCATAATATCAGTATAACAATTGGGATGACAGTTGGAAAACAGTTCATTATTACAGTTCTTAGGAACTAAGACAGTCACCAGTAATGTCGGGGGAAGATTTTTAGCTGTTTTTTTATTGGGATAATTGAACTCTAATGGCAAGTCATGGTTTCTATTATGAATACTGCACTAGAAACAGTGCAAAAGGGAGAGAGGGAGAGAAGAATCTTATCTGGGAGGAAAGGAGTAGCTTGTGTGGAAGTTAATGAGGCTGAAGAATAGGCAAAATTAATGAACAGAAGAATGAACTTACTGAAGAGGAAGCTTACAGAAATTCACTGAATTTGCCCCAGAAAGACTTGGTGCCAGAGAGCCAGGAACCACGACAGGGACAGAAACTGGTGCTCAGTGAAGATGAGACAAATGGAAGGATGGGGAGATGGGGGAACAAGGGAGTTCTTGTTTCATTTTTGTTTTGCTGTTCTGACATTAACTTTTTCTGCGGCTTAATATGCAATGCTTAACCTATGTATGCTCACACACACATAAAGCAGGCATAAAAGTAATTGTAAGTTTTTGTGCTAGTTAGCTAAGTAATCTTTGTATAATTCTTTAGATCCTCATATGAACTGTTCCTTTTTGTGGATTTTTGCTACCTTTATTCCTTGAGTAGTCTTCTACAGTGGGAATAGTTCTGCTTCTGTCTGTTTGAATACTGTGGAGCAACGTGCTCTCTAATGTAAAAGTGGTTATTAGGACCTGTATGTACATAATGGAAACAGTATATAGATTGGTAACAATATTTCAGAGCATAACACAAAGCCTTAAAATCTCCCCAAAAATACCTTTTGCCGTGTAGTAGCACACAATATATAGTGTAATTTGTGGTTGAAGCCTCATATTATTTTGAAATAGTGAACTTGAAAGGAAATATTAGCTCATTAAATATTTGTGATGATACAACTTAAGTGTTTCAGGCTTAAGTACCTTTTGGGTGGAAATATCTCTTCATTTCACAAATTATGGTCCTGTGATATCATTTAAGTTCAGACAAATCTGAGGGTAAGATGAGAAGTCAGCCAGTTTCTAGGACACCGCAAATAGGAAGAGGTAGAAATCTGTTTTACAAAGGCAGCTCACTTCATAGAATCATAGAATGTCCTGAGTTGGAAGGGACACACAAGGATGATCGAGTCCAACTCCTGTCCCAGCATAGGACAACCCCAGAATTCACAACGTGTGTCTGAGGGCAATGTCCAAATGCTTCTTGAATGCTGTCAGGCTTGGCACCATAACTGCTTCCCTGGGGAGCATGTTCCAGTGCTCCACCACCCTCTGGGTGAAGAACCTTTACCTAATATCCAACCTAAACCTCCCCTGGCATATCTTCCTGCCATTCCCTCGAATTCTGTCACTGGTCACCAGGGTGAAGAGGTCAACACCTACTCCTCCACTTCCCCTTGTGAGGAAGTTGTAGACCGCAATGAGGTCTCCCCTCAGTCTTCTCTTCTCCAAGCTGAACAGACCTAGTGACTTCAGCCGCTCCTTGTATTGCTTCCCCTCTAAACCCTCCACCATCTTTGTGGCTCTCTTCTGGACACTCTCTGGTATCTTCATATCCTTTTTATACTGTGGTGCCCAAAACTGCACACAGTACTCAAGGTGAGGCTGCACCAATGCAGAGTAGAGTGGGACAATCACTTCCCTCAACCGGCTAGCAATACTACGCTTGATGCACCCCAGGACACGGTTGGCCCTCTTGACTGCCAGGGCACACTGTTGGTTCATGTTCAACTTGCCATTGACCAGAACCCCCAGATCCCTTTCTGCGGGGCTGCTCTCTAGCCTCTCGTTCCCCAGTCTGTGTGTACCTCTAGGATTGCGATGTCCCAGGTGCAAAATCCAGCACTTTCCCTTGTTAAACTTCATGCAGTTGGTGATGGCCCACCTTTCTAATTTATCTAGGTCTCTCTGCAGGGCCTCTCTGCACTCTAGAGTGTCAACAGCTCCTCCAAATTTTGTGTCATCAGCGAACTTGTATAATAGTCCTTCAAGTCTCACGTCCAAATCATTAATGAAGATATTGAAGAGCACTCGCCCCAAGATGGATCCCTGAGGAACCCCACTAGTGACCAGTTGCCAGCCCGATGTAACCCCATTTACTATAACTCTTTGAGCCCTAAGAATGCAGACAGAAAAAATATAAGGAAGGTGATTTTTAACCAATATCTTCTGTATAATGACAGCTAGCTCTTGATGATTAAGGAAAGAAAAGCACGTGAGTGCACAGTAATATTTTTCACTAGCATGGCCTCCATACTTCCAGCAGCATGGTTATGTCAGTGTGTTTGTGATACTAACACATTAGACTGGTTATGTTTAAACTTACTACTTTAGTAATCAAAAATGCAATGGTAGTAATAAAAGTATTTGGTAATTTGGAAAAGATTGCCCACACATATGAAACATGAGTTTTTACTGTTTGATACATAGAAAGGCAACATCTCAATTTATTAACTTTTTCCTTAAAAGCATTAATTTTGATCCAGATGGGAAAAGTACCTTTAAATGTGGCAAATTCTGGGAAAAAAACAGTTTTTAAATGGGAGATGAATGCATTTAGTTTGTATTATTTCCTTTTTCCGTTGCAGTCTTTGTCATGAGAGCAGTTTTGTGTTGTACCATTTCCTGCACTCCTTACAACCTTTGTCACATGAATAAGATATCAGAACGCTAATGGCTAATATACAGTATTCTGTGTCTGCTGATACTATACTGTACTACTGACCTTTGCAATATTATGTATTCTGATTGGCTGTCCATTTCACCTCTTCCCCACAAGTTAATAAGGCTGTAAAAAGAAGAGAACTTGGAATGGCCAGCCAGTCAAATTACAGAATATTGAAAAGGTCAGAGCAGTACAGCACACAGAAAAAAATTATGGAATATATGAGGCATTAAAATTCTTGTGACAATGATTATAACAAGAATGGAAAAGGATACCCATTTATGTTATTTCAATCTAGTGAACCCCATAGGATGATGGACCCAGGACAGCAGTAATTTACGCACCACCGACCCACAGGAGCTTTATTCACCTATTAACAGGGGTGCTCAGTAACAGGAATGCACGTCTGCTTGGGAGCCCCCTCCGAAGTGTCCACTCAAAAACATAGGGAACCTTCAAACACAAACACTCACCAGCTAGGGTGCTGGGTGAAGCTTAGCACTTTTAAACAATGATTTTTGAATGGAATATGTATTTCTGTATCTTTTCCACGTAAGCATGTTTTATTACTTGACTATCTTCAAGTATAGTTTTTAAGTAGGTATATGGATATTCTTTAGCCCTAATTTCTTCATTTGGATAATAATTTCCTGAAAAACTGAGATACGTTGATCTGGTATAAACTAGGAATAAACTGGGAACAGCACAGCTTTGTCTTAAATACCAGACTTAGCCAAAGAAGTCCCTCAAAAATATTAAGGGAAATATGGAGAGCCTTATGAGCAGGAAGGCTAGTAAAAGAACAAAACCATCATGATTCAAATTATGGAAACATTAAGGAGCATGGGGAAGCCTTTCATGTCTGCAAAGGGTTAATCTTTTTTTTTGAGATGTTATAGGAGATGGTGGCTCTGAGGCCCCTTCCATCTGAATTCATCTTTTGGTTAAGGGTACTTGCGTGTCTAAGTGTTGAAGGACTGGTGAGCCTGTTCTAGGAGTTTGTTTTCTGCCTCCTTGGTTAGGTTGTTCATGTTAGCTGTGTCTTAAGGGGATCTTGCTCGTTAGAGCACTGCTGACTGTTCACGGTAGGAGTTACGAGACAGAAATGTGCAGGAACAAGAAGGTATTCTGGTAGAAACTGCTCATCTGAAGTAAAACAATGTCTCAGGATTTTACCAGTGTCTGAGGCAGCTGCTGTTTAGGTCTGTGGCAGACTTGCTGGTAGGCTACAGCTGGACCTGTGAGCAGAACAGAGACAGAAAACACACATGAAAAATGGAGAAAGAGAGGCCTCATCCACTTAGACTCACAAATAGGGTCCACACTGAAGCAGTCTAGGCAGGAATAGCACAGAGCGATATGACAGGGTTATCGCTGTATCGCTTTCTGTCAGGCTGAACCTATGTGTCTGCATTTTCCAGCCCACTGAAAGCAAAGTTTAAGCAGTGAGAAGTGGCAAAGCTGCATATTGCAAGTCATCCCCAGCAAGACCTGCATTTTAAAAATGTTCTTCTAATATTTTACTTGCCAGTAGCAGTAAGTTGCTTGGCTGGCAACTAGGATTAAACACCTTTTGTCTGTGTAAAATTCAGGTTAGGAAATTGCCAGCACTCCTCAGCTTTTTATTAGAAGCAATGAAAAATTTTGAACTGCTATGTTATCTAACTCATTGTAAATTTGCAAGTTCATTTTTGAGCTGAATAAAATGGTTATGTAATTACATACTTCTCCTAATTATTGAGTAATTATATACTTCTTATAATTGCCGAGTAATCACTCTGCTATAACTAGAATTTAATGTTACAACTAATTGTATAATTACTGTATATTAATGTTGTTATCCAGGCAACTTGGAATAGAGTGTTATCCTTTTAATTCCTTTTCTGTTACTCAAACCTGTGTTTTTAAAAATATAGTATAGTTAGCCATTGGAAGAAAGATGAATAGTGGAATAAAAGTACCAGCAGAGGAACTACATGCTTTCATTCTGGGCTCAGGTGGATGAGAATAAAAATATTAACATCTTAAAACTGTACTGTAGATAGAAAAAGTTGAATTTTCTCATTAATTGGTCACATAAATTGCTGTTAGGGACCTTACTTTTATGCTTGAGGTTTGAATCTGTCCTATGTGCCTTGATCTGTCGACATGGGATTTTTAAACTTTCCTACACATTGTAGGTGAAACATTTTAAAAAGACACCTCTTGTCACAGCCAGCTGAGTCCTTAAATATTTCACGTCACTAGGACCTTAAGAATGTATATGTCAATGGCCATTTCTAATGGCTTTATTGTTGTTAATAAAACAATAGATGCATGTAACAGTCACATATTGTTGGGTGGGCGTCGCAAGTAGTAAGTCGCAGACTGCCTGGTGGTGCACAGAAAAACTGTGATAGATAATGGGCGAAATGTCCTTTGTTGGATTGTATCTACTTCCAAATCACACACAAGGACAGTTTCACAAAGATGCAGAAGGAGGGTTTGATGTACAGTTTCAGAGCTGAGATCAAGTAATGCAGATGCATTTTTCTAGTGCTGGCTGAGTAGCCGGGGTACATAAAAGTAATGTCAGATAAAATAACTTTGCTTCTGCAGAATTGGTAGGTCTCTATGTGGAATGTGTAAAATGTGATTATTCTTGCATGATAAGAAGCTTTGCCTCCACCGTTGTTTGTAAAACGGGGTCTCTCAAGCTAATGTAGAATTCAGTGAAATCCAAATAAATCCATCAGGTTTCATGAAATTATTCTACATTTACATGCTGTAGTCTGTTTGGGCAGTTTGGTGCTATGGCGTGGTGTAATCCAGGTAGAATTTGAGCAATGAGGAATTAGACTACAAGGCAGATTTATTAAAAGAGTTTTATAAAACTCTCCCCCTCCGCAAAAACTCAGAAAGTAAGTTTACCGTATGTTACCAGCAGAATAACTGAAAACACCATTTGTGCAGCTCTGTGAACATCAAAATAATGGAATGGTTTGGACTTGTACCATAAGTGAATCACAGATTGTTTATAGGAATCCCAAAATTAGAGGAAAGTCCAGATTACTCATTCATGGTAAAATGTAATGTGAGCATGACTGAAATGTACTGCATCTGTGCATGTTAGTGCACATCATAGAAATATGCAATATTTGAAAAACTGATTCAGGTTTAATAACACTTCAGTTTTAAGAGTTCATTTGAAAATTGCATAAAAATGAGTAAAACAAATGATTTTCACTTAAAAAATTAATTAAAAGAGAGTTTCTAGGGTTTTTAAAGTTGTATCTTATTTAGATTTTGTAGAGAACACAGACTGAATATTCAATCTGTGACAATGCCTTAATTAATTTAAGATATTTTTAATGGCTTTATTCTGTTTAATCTCCTTGTCATACCTGTGGTCTCAGACTTATGTGATTCTGCTGTTGTTTGTAATGCAGAATGTCCATCGACTTCAATGCGAGATCTCTCCGTGGAATGATGGATAGTAGTAATAATACTAATCATTTGTATAGCACTTTATATGTACAAAATATTGGATAATCTTTAAATGAGCTCAGCTTTGCTCTCAGATATGTGAGTGAAATTCTCATTGATTCAAAAAAAATTGTTACTTGACATACATTTTTTTAATTTTCTAGTCTTACTCATCAAGTACTTTTGAAAGGCATATTTTGTTATTTTTGTGGGGTAGAATATTGTCTTATCTTAAGTTTGAGATCTTAAAAGGGTTGTAAATGACATGTAGGTTGCTGTGGTGTCCTCTGATGATTTCAACTGATAAACCAAATACTTCAAATCCTTGTTTTATCTTTGAGAAAACTGCAAGCCATGCCGGAAAGCACGTGTTTCTTACTACATCTGACTAATTCTTATGTATGCAATGGAGTTAGCTTATAAACTCCTAAGGTAAGTGTTTTTCTAGTGAATTCAAGAAGTTTTACCAGTCTTTCATAGGCATAAGAATTAACCTTAATGTTTTGAATTTGCAGCTACCACACAACTGTTCTAGAACATGAGTAATTTCTGAAAACTGGCTTCTGTGTGCAGTGTAATGCAGTCAGCTTTGCAACTGCGTGGTTGATTCATTTATTTTTCAGGTTTTATAAGTACCACAAACTGTTGTCAAAAGGAGGAGAAAATGCTGAATAATATTTTTTCTTCCACATAGGCCATTTTTCAGTGTTATTGGTATCAATGGCAACTTTTCATTTTAGTAGAAGTAAGACTTGGTTCATAAAGACAGCAAACTGTAGGAGATGCAAGGTCTAACAACTGTTCTTCTCCCCACCTCCCCCTTTTTTTTTTCATAACAGCTAATGCTAATTATTCTATTGTAAATGGTACTCGGATGTTATGCAGCAACAACGAATCCAATGTATGGGTATCTATTAAAGGACTGATTCCATTTTCTAACTACACAGTACAAGTGAATGCTTCCAACAGCCAGGGCAGCTTGATAAGTGATGCTATAACAATAGTCATGCCTCCAGGAGGTAAGTATGAAAAAGTGCTTTTTCTGTGCATGTAACAATTACACAAATACTCTCTTGAACAAAATGTTATTTATTATTGCAACTGAGGACTGGAAGTTCAGAAGAATATGTTTGCATTGGTAGTTCTTACTAACAAAATTGTTCTTTTCAGCTTCTGATTTGTCACGTTGCTCAATTTAAGAACTAGAGAATGAAAACAGGTAGTTGTATAGATAATATATCATGTAGGTGAGAAGTGCATTATATACTTAAATTTTTTTCTGTGGATGGTGTTGTATTCTATCATGGACGGGTGATCTGATCTAAGAATATAGAGAGTCACCTTCATTTTGTAGTCTGTTTTAGAATAAAAGTTGTAAGTGCTGACAAAGAGCACTTACTGGATAGACTTAGATAATTTGTTTAATAATAGCAATATAAACCATTGGTAATATATTGAGCCAGAATTCACCAACTGGTGTAGCTGTAAGAAAGTCATTTACAATGTGCTGATTTACAGGGAATGAGGCTCTAAGCCACTTTGGATGTTATCTTCATAAAAATTTGAAATAAGAGAACTGAGCAAATAATCCCTAAACACTGTGCATGTATTTTATACTTTTTTAAAATGAAAGCTTAAACTTACAACTGATGTATGTGTGTTCCTTTTGCATTCTGTTTTCATGGAGATCCTATTGAATTAGCTTTTGTTGAATAAATACCAGTGGAAACAATGAATTTAAGGCAATTCTAAAGTGAGAGCCCAATAAAACTTGATCTTGAGAGATGTATAGGTGTAGCTGATAAGCAGGAATAGTGTAGAGTGACATACATATAATTTGAAAGTACAAAAAAAAAAGAAAAAGAAAAACAAACCAAAAAATCCCTTAAACCTTACAGCTCAAAAATACAATTACATTTGGAACAGTTTGCTTGCAAACAGATAGATTGGTTTTGGGGCCAAACCCACAGAAAGACTTCTAAAAAATGAATAAATAAAATGTAGAGTTTGTATGAGAGTTTACTGAGCAAGGAGGAAAAGGTAAATTCCCAGCACATTTTATACTTTTCCAATCTGATAGCCAAATTATACCTTTATTAACAAATATACATTGTCATATAACAATAAAACCTCATCTGAGTTTTACTGCTCACTTAAGACTGAGCAGTAAGACACTGACATTTCTAACACAGCGTCACACTTAAATTTTGCATGTAGATATAACAAAATTTGGTAGTGAAAATTTTACCAAATGAGAAGGTAAAGGATCTTTAAAGATAGGCAAGGATGTGCATAAGTTTATGACAGCCATTAAGATGCACTTTCTTTCATCATTAGATTGTTGTTGATTACAATTAGAAAACTTATAGCTTTGAAATTATCTTTTTTATGACCTTGTGGTAGTTTAAAAGTAATACCTCATTGATTAAATAGGTTTTAGTTCATGCTTCCTTTTAGTTAATGATCTGAAAACATATTATCCTGATTTACACATAAAATCATGCTGAAAAGCATGTGGCATTCACTAGGATATGTGTGTTTAAGTAGAATTAAATTAGCAGTGAGAGTTATTAAAGATATCTTCCATACTATTGTCCAGTGGACTGTGATCTGTAGTGAAATGAATAACAAATGAAGCAGTGCACTTGAGAGAAGTACTCTCACACACACTATATTCTCACTGTATGTGTACACACATACAGACACGTGTAAGTTTAGGACAATGTGTGTTTATGACGGTGTTTATTACAATGACTCTTTTAATGGCATACAATTCCATTGCATGCTAAATTATGAGTATAATGGTAATTTTACACTGTGCTGTATTCAGTGCCTTCACTTACAAACACTTTCTAAATCATCGAATGAAATCTAGATCCTACTAAAATTGGAAGGAATTTTATTTTTCACTTCAGTGGCCAAGATTTCACTTTCACGGAAGTTTTGTTTGATCAAAAAGTGAAAGAGGTCTCATTATGTACAAAATCACCACCTTTTAATGAGTGTTAAAATGTATCATTCTCTTTTCAAGGATAACAAAAAAAGCTGTTTCGAAAATTTGCATTGTGGGGAGTACTTTATGGAGCTTGATGGAAGATTGTATGAAAGGGAGGGTGATAGAGGACAAAGGAGAATTCCATTTTGAATTTACTGCAGATCACTCTTTTTCAATTATGATACAAATTCTTCCAACATGCATTTCTTTTGTTTCATTTTTTCTTAAAGTGTATTGCATATAATATAAAGCACACCAAATCTATAGTGTTACCTGATTGAATATATCTTAATTTCTCATCAAGCTGATTTGCCATGCTTAAAGTCAACACTTAAAAAAAATATCTTAGAAATAAGGAATATATTTTATCTAAGCTCTTGACTAAAATTGCAGTGCAGGTTCAAGAGTTCTTGGAAAGATTAAAAAAATAAAAACTGAATCCAAATGTTAATCCATAAATATGAAACTTTCTTTTGACCCTTACCCTGTAGTGGTCTGGAGTTACTAATGGGGTTAGGATTTCAAGTCTTAATGGGACTTGGTGCATTAGTGTTTTGTATGCATGGAATTCAGCATTCAGTTTAATAAGTGGTTGACATTGGTGATGTCCCTTAATTTGCTTAAATCTAATTGGCTCTTTTATCAGTCAAACCTGTATGGATTGGCAATTGATCAGAAAGGGTCAGCCATGACTGTGCATGTACTTAAATGCTGGAACCACCAGTTAAAGTGACTGTTGCATAATAAGAAGCTGAAACCATGAGAACAAATGATCTTCAGAGTCGGAAGGCAAAAGAAAGCGGAGAAGTTTTTCAGGATGTTCAAGTTCAGAACAAAGGCATTATGGAGTATATAAATTTTAAATACACTGCTTTTTGCCTCAAGACTTAAAGCTTTTTTTTTTCCAGATTAACTGAAATCTTGTCTGAAACTGTCTTTGTTACATCAAAGAACTGCATAGAAAGCTAAAAGAGATGGAAGAAGCATAAAAGGGCATAGTTTAAAATGATTAGTGACAAATTTCATACTGCAGAGGTAGAAGTAAATTTTTTTGAGTTTTATATTTTTTTCCAAAAAGAATAAATTTTTTCTATTTATCTTGTCCTAAACTGCTTTGCTAGAAGTTGTAAAATATAATATACTAGCCAGTGCTTCACATTAATTTGACGATGCCAGCCAGTAAAAGATCTGGAGAACAAATTGGTTTAGAATTAATTTAATTAGGTAAATGAATTGAAATGATACAGTGATGTAAAACTGCAAAAAATCTGGGAGAAAATCTTCTGTATGGAGTCCTTGGTTATATATTTTTCTTCTTAATGAGTGCTGTTTCTGATGTAGTGGCACATAGAGGACCCCATTAATTTAGGATTGCTTTGTAATAAGTGATGATAAGCTAACAGAAAAGAAAGTTACAGTCACTACTAGTAATAGCTTATACTCTAGTTAAATCCATTTGTTCCCTGCCTTTGACCACAAAAGCCCTAGTATGGAAGGGAATGTGAAGTCCTGTAAGACTGTAAGAAAGGAACAAGATAGATTATGTTGAAAAATGGGTGCAAAGAGAGATAAGAGACAGGCTGCTGATCCGATAGGAAGCAGGAAGGTGGAGGCTCAATCGTCACCTCCAAAGCACAGAAAAGGACTGGATTCCCAAGCAATGACAAGAGGTATGAACTTTGTTGTGGATGGTAATTCTGTATCACATTGCAGAGTTGTCTCTGTGTGGTTACTTGTGTTGGGGATTACAAACCACTAACTTGGTTCTGATTTATCTATAGAAAAGAGCCTCAAAGAATTTATATATATTCCCTATGTAATACATAAAAGGGAAGATACTCTGGAAAAAAAAAATTACCTAAGCAGTAAAGTGTCTCTTTAGTCTGCCATAATTTATGAAGTATGTTGTTCTTTTACATTCTCTGTGTTTTGCACAACATACAAATGTCTAGCTGTGAAAGCTGTCAGATTTTGCCTTGGACTCAAGCACCTGCCCTTTGCTAGTCCCTTGTTGTGTTTTGGATGCTGCATGCCTCTGCCTACAAGGTAGGGCTAGTTCTCAGCAGCAAAAAGTGAGCCTGCATACTTGTAGCTGTTGATGTTTGTTCAACGTCTATAGAGGATGGTGTCCTGCAGCCAGAGGATTTCAGCCACTGTTGGTTTAGGTAGCAACATCTCTGAGACTGGATATTGAACCACATCATAGGATCATTGATCTAATTATGCAAACAAATAAGAACCACGTCATACAACTTACATTCACATCTGAAAGCATTTGCTTATGCAAGTTGATCACTGAAGCCAATGAGCCTCCTCAGATGAATGAATATTCAGTAAACAAAGCAAACTGATGCTGTTAGGCCAGAATTATTTAGGAAGAAAAATCAAACCTGAATATGCTAGAATGTTTGCTAGAATGTTTTTCCATGATGCTCAGTATCACATTAAGAGTCATACCATAAAACTTGTTTTAAGAGAATTTCCTTTACTTCAAATTTCAGGTATTTCTGAGACATGAGTTGTTTTTCTCATTTCTCTCCTTTTTCCTATTCTTTCTTTAGTTTTTTTTCCCTGTAGACTTAGACTAAAATCCAGCAGGATTCTTTTTGTTCCACATCTGTATTTTTTTCGTTTTTCTTCTCTTGCATTCTCTTATGTCACTTCTTGTAAAGCTATTTAAAAATGACAGAAAATAAATTAAAATAGTTTAGAAAAAAAAGCTTCTGGCATCATTCTGTTTTACTCATTGTGAAAAAAATGTATTAAAAAAAGTCCAAATTCTCAAACATTTGCATGATATCTCTATAACTTCAGAATAATGTAATCTCCGATTTTGATGAAGAACAGGAAATGTTTTAAACAAAATTTTTGCAAACGATTCAACAGGGGTGGGGTGGGGAGTGTTAACAGAAATTTCTTAATGAAAAATTGTGTTCATATCTTTTCTAGAGGTAGTTTAAAGAGAGATCAGGATAGAGTAGGGAGGGGGAAAGAGGTCTCCAACACCTCTCATCAATGACCTAGATAATTAAAGTGTGTCAGTGGCAAGCTGTGTAAATTGTCCATTCCAGTTTCTTTTGTCCAGAAAGGTGATTTCATGGGGATATAAGGGTACGATTGCAAAAGTGCTTGTGTGGAAAACTGGGAGTTGTTCTAATGAAATAATAATTCTTCTCTAACCTCTGCAGTATTGAACTGATTGTCATTTTCATTAGTTCTACTTTCTTCTTTAATTCCCCTCTTTCAGTCTGTTCAGCACATCTTTCAGTGAGCTTATACTGTGTCTGTTCTTGGGTTTGGGTGATTGTTTTGGGTGGCAAGAGAAGAGAGAAGTAAGTCTCATTCCTGAAAGGTTGTGTCTTCAGACTGGCAATGGGAGGCACAGAGGTGCCCACTTTACTGCTCACTTTCCTAAATTGCAGCCAGTTGGGGCTCAGCCTAACTCCACACATCATAAAGGACCGCCTCAAGGTTGCTTTCAACTGAACCTCAGTGTAAGTCCGTACTCATAAAACTGGAGAGTGCCAGAAGGCAATGACACTCCAATTGTGTTTTTTTTTTCCTTCTGATTGCCTCCTTCCCTTTGCCCCTGTACCCTCTCCTTTTGGGGCTAGACAGATCTCCCATAGTTACAGCTCTGCTGTTTCCATGCTCCAGACATAGGACACCTGTATTTATCAGCTCTTAGGTTGCTTTCTGTCTTCTGGAGCTGTATGAAACCATTAGGGCAAGATCAAAGCTGCAATTTTAGTTGGCTAGAAGAACATGGATGTTTTTACTTGCTTCGGGAGTGCCAGATGAGAAAGGGAGAACTGTGCAGCAGCTTGAAATAGCCAATTGATCATCTATAAGCAGGCAATTAACCTCATTGTAGAGGTCTCACTCCAGGTCTTTCCAAAACCTTAGCCTTAGCATGAGATCCAGGTGGTACTTAAGATCTCTTGGAAGAAATCTGTGGTAGAGCAGATTTCACGCCAGAAAACTACAGCATGATTGTACTTCTGAAAAACAGAAGTATATATAAAAGTGGGAAAAATCTGCTGCTGTGGAATTTAGCAGCAGGTCATTATTTAAAATGATTACCTACCATCACATAAACCTATTTCAGACCAATTTCAATTGTAAGTAAAAAAGGACACAATTTAGATGAAGTATGCAATTTTTATATAATATTAAGCCTATTCATGGTTGGTTTTTTTTTCCTTCTGTGTAAATCTGAACTAGACTGTTCAGTACTCTAATTAAAGTCAACATTCTTTATGAATGAAATTAGGTTCTTGTGTTGAAGGAATTCTGCAATAAAATTACATTGAAATTCCTGGTGAAAACATACAGAAGATATTTGAAAAATCACACCATGAATTTTGTCTTTTGAACCGTTTTCCAGATATATGCAAGTATTAGGAATTGTATCAATTTTTATGTTACTTTGCTACTATGATTTGCACTGCTTTTCTAAAAAAGCTCACTTTTATTATATTTATTTTTGACAACTTCTGCCCCTATAGTTTACAGAATAAAATGGCATTTTCATTAACTATGAGCAAAGGCAAATGTCTGTGAGTTTGGGTTTTGGTTTTTTTTTTTTTTTGTAATTTCATTCTGTATTTTCTGCACTTGAAGCATCTAGATTATGGAAGTTAGCCTGCTGATCATGAAGCACTTGAGTAAAGTGGGAAAGTTTTTTTTGAGCTACTTTGCCCAGTTGAGGAAGCTTTGAAGTTCCTCTGTTTGCAAAGAACTCTGTAAGCCTCCAGCAAAGTTCTGTCACTCTGTTACATATTCATCACCTTTCCATATTGGGGAAAAAAAAAAAAAAAGCTTAAGGTGGGGGAAATTAAGGGTCTCTTAAGATCTTGCTGAGGGTGAAATGTAGAGGGAATCAAATCACTACTCTTTTCATCTCTTTAGCTGGGAAAAAAAACAGAGATGATCTTTCTTAAACATCATGGCCATAAAAGTGCTTTTGCTTTTTTTGCTGGTTTCCTTTATGGTTAAAAAATAACTCCTATTAATGCCTATTTGGGAGTTTTCTGTGTAGTTTGGAAACAGATCTGAAATTGAATTTAAAAAATCTTAAAATTTGTATCTGAATTTTTAAAACACTTTGCAGAATTATTTTTTTTTTTCTCCATATAGTTAACTATTTGTTCTGGTGGTGTTTTAAGTTTGACTTTTACCTACTTTTTCCTAGTGTAGTGCTCCTCATTATGTCACATCTATGTCATTATCTTTGGGCTAGTTGACGAGTACCTAAGGAGAAATAAGCTTCTCTATAAAGAGAGGAAGGAAGAGAAAAGGGAAGTTGAGTGAGACTCAGTCATTAGAGTCACCATTTTTCTTCTGGTGTCCCAAAATGCAGTGCTGTTGTATGCTACCCTCTTTCTTACAACAAAGGCAACTACGAGTCTATAGTCTTTAGTGATTCCTAACATTTGACTGTTTTTCCTCACTGTGCTTTTCTTTCTGAACATTTATTTCTGTGTCTGCATGCATATGCAGGTGCACACTCACAAATATGTATATGATATATTAGTATATGCATGTTCATGCATACATGCTGAATTTTGGTCTTTTTTTCTTTGGATCTGTATGCAGGTCTTATTTATTCTTCTGACAGAGAAATATTATACTCTTAGATTAATTCCAGGTTAGTAAAATAAGAGAGAAAAGGAATTAAAGTATTTCATGTTACAGTGGGATGCACCCAGTATTGAATTGTATTAATACTTACTATTTGTATACTGACATATTTACTTCTGTGTTTTTTACAAATATTTACTAATTCAGCTTTCCAGTAGGCTTCTGAAGTGACTGAGGATTGTTATTCCCGTTTTACAGATAGATAGACAAACAGGCAAGGAAAGGTAAAAAGATATTTTTATATTCATCCATGTGCTGAAAAGTATAATATACATGTCAGAAAGTTTGTCAGCCTCTCTTCTTGTCCCTCAGCTTAGATTGGGGGATTGCATCTCCATGAAGGGTGTCACCACAATTGAATGCGGCCACTGTGTACATAGAAAATACATGAATTCAGGTTGACTGACTTTAGATTATCTAATCAGCTCTAATAGAACATGTAGAAAGAAAAGTTGAATGAGTAAAGAGATGGCATTATATACAGACAGAATTCTTCTCTTTTCTCTATTTTATTCCTTCTATCGAAGTTGTGAGTGCTCTTACATACTAAGAATCCTATTTGAGAGGGTTATTCGTAAGAAATTGATAGTGCTGTCCAAAAAAATTCAACAGGATGTTCCTGATGGTTGTAATCTGAATTAAGCAGCTGCAGACTTTCTGTGATAAAGATTTAGCCTTTTCAGTTTATGTCTGAAAAACGAACAAAGAGGAGGAAGTTTAGCCTGCCTCTTTACTCTTTGTCAAAAGGTTGAAGAAAATATGTATTGTAGAGAGTGAGTATTGCTGAGGTATTTCCTTTACCTCAACATATGGTGACTTGTATGTGCAAATTGGAGTAAATGCTGTGACATGTCTTGTGGCATATAAGGCAAAACACAGTCAGCCTGGTTTGGGTTTGAATAAAATGTGATGGTGTTTCTAAGACTTTTAATCGATTAGGCTGCTCGATTTCGAACAATACATTATATAAATATGTCACGGTTTAAAGCTGGGCTGGCGATTAAACCTGTGGCAGATGCCCTCTGTTATCCCCCCCCCCCTCCCCCCAGAGGGAAAGGGAAAGGGAAAAGGGAGAGAGACTTCTGGGTTGGAAAATTAAAACAGTTTTAATAAACTATAATAATGAAAAAAAAAGTATAATAATAATAATAGAAATAATCAAATATATACAAATATATATACAAAACCAAGATTGAGCTCCCCTGAAGTCAGCCACGTCACCACCGGCACTGCAGGGCAGGCTCCGGGAAGGCCCAGCCTGGGCCTAGCGATGGTCGAGAGCTGGATTCAGGAACGCACGGATCGGGATCGGGGGCAGCAGGAAAACAGACGGAGTCCTCCCTGGACACCGGCCATAGCAGAAAGAGAGCGAGACCCTCGTGATCCCCCCACTTTATACCGAGAATGACGTGTATGGGATGGAATACCCTCGTTGGTCAATTTTGGGTCACCTGCCCTGTCTGCTCCCCACTGCAGCTGCGACCCCCCTTCGGCTCTTCACTCGTAAGCAATGAGGAATTCAGCAGTGACCTTGGTTTCTCTCAAGAATAAGTACAGCAAGAGCCTTTCTGCACAACATCCCTACCGGTGCCTCAGTGATAACTACAAACTTCGAGCGTTATCAGTCCTGGAAGCAGACACTGTCTGCAAAAACATGCAGTTAGTTAGAGGAGACTTAGCTGAAAGTAAAAATCACTGAAAGGAAAATCGGCCTGGTTTAGGCCAAACCAGGACATTCCACCCCTTATTCCATACCATTCACGTCATACTCAGATCACCACTAACTTTTCATTTTAAAATATATACAGATAACATTAGTTTATGATTCATCTCTATACAAAAAAAAAGTTCATCAAGTTCATTTAGTTCAGGATTGTGGGTTTTCCATCTGGCTAGGAGTCTCCCAGGGTAGGAGAGATGATATGAGCTTTGTCACAGTTCGTGCCCACGGGTTGCAGGTTAAAGATGTCAGTCTCGAGGAGGTTACTGGACGCCACTTGCAGCTAGCTCCGGTCTCATCACCACTGCTTCAACCTAAAAGACACTTATGAACACTGTTAGTATTATGCAGCAATTAACATCATGCAGTTCAGAATTAAGTATTCTCACCCAAGATCAGATCACCTTCAGGGACACATCGGACTCCACCATCCTGCAGCATCACCCACCAAGTACATCCAGGTCCTTGAGCAAAAGCAATCCCACGAATGGGTTTACCTTTGCCCGTAGCAGGAAGAACCCAGACAGTTTTTCCCAACAGATTCCTTTCATGCACCACAGGGACTTTATCCCCTTCTATTGTATGTAAAAGGTCTGACTGAGCAGGGCCAGCTCGGTTGATAGATCCTCTGGTGTTAACTAGCCAGGTAGCTTGTGCCAAATGCTTATCCCAGTTTTTAAAGGTTCCACCCCCCATTGCTTTTAGGGTAGTTTTTAACAGCCCATTATACCGTTCAACTTTCCCAGAGGCTGGTGCATGATAGGGGATGTGATATACCCATTCGATGCCATGCTCTTTGGCCCAGTTATCTATGAGACTGTTTTTGAAATGAGTACCGTTGTCCGACTCAATTCTCTCTGGTGTGCCGTGTCGCCACAAGATTTGCTTTTCGAGGCCCAGGATAGTGTTCCGGGCAGTGGCATGGGGCACAGAGTATGTTTCCAGCCATCCGGTGGTCACCTCCACCATGGTAAGTACATAACGTTTACCCTGGCGGGTCTGAGGGAGTGTGATGTAGTCAATTTGCCAGGCCTCCCCATATTTATATTTCAACCACCGCCCCCCATACCACAAAGGTTTTAACCGTTTGGCTTGCTTAATTGCGGCGCATGTTTCACAATCATGGATAACCTGTGCAATAGAGTCCATAGTTAAGTCCACCCCTCGGTCACGAGCCCATCTGTATGTTGCATCTCTCCCTTGATGACCTGAAGTGTCATGAGCCCACCGAGCTAAAAATAGTTCACCTTTATGTTCCCAGTCCAAATCTATTTGGAACACTTTAGCAGCCTGATCTGCTTGTTGGTTGTTTCGATGTTCCTCAGTTGCCCGACTTTTAGGTACGTGAGCATCTACATGACGTACCTTCACGACTAGTTTCTCTAGCCGAGCAGCAATATCTTGCCACAGTTCAACAGCCCAAATAGGTTTACCTTTACGCTGCCAGTTGCTTCGCTTCCACTGCTTTAACCACCCCCACAAGGCATTTGCCACCATCCATGAGTCAGTATAAAGATACAGCCTCGGCCACTTTTCTCGTTCAGCAATGTCTAAAGCCAGCTGGATGGCTTTTACCTCTGCAAATTGACTTGATTCACCTTGTCCTTCTGTGGCTTCTGTGACTCGTCGTATAGGACTCCATACAGCAGCTTTCCACTTCCGATGCTTTCCTACAAGACGGCAGGATCCATCGGTGAACAGGGCATACTGCTTCTCATCCTCTGGTAGTTCATTATACGGTGGGGCTTCTTCAGCACGTGTCACCTCCTTTTCTGGTGGCATTCCGAAGTCTTTGCCTTCTGGCCAGTCCATGATCACTTCTAAGATTCCTGGGCGATTAGGGTTTCCTATTCGAGCCCTCTGTGTAATTAATGCAATCCATTTACTCCATGTAGCATCAGTTGCATGATGAGTAGTAGGAACCTTACCCTTGAACATCCAGCCTAGTACTGGTAATCGGGGTGCCAGGAGAAGTTGTGCTTCAGTACCAATTACCTCTGAGGCAGCTCTAACTCCTTCATATGCTGCCAGTATCTCTTTTTCAGTTGGGGTGTAATTGGCCTCAGAGCCCTTGTATCCTCGACTCCAAAATCCTAGGGGTCGACCTCGAGTCTCCCCTGGCACTTTCTGCCAGAGGCTCCAGGTAGGACCATTGTCCCCAGCTGAGGTGTAGAGCACATTTTTAACATCTTGTCCCATACGGACTGGTCCAAGGGCTACTGCATGCACAATTTCTTGTTTAATCTGTTCAAAAGCCTGTTGTTGTTCAGGGCCCCACTGAAAATCATTTTTCTTTCTGGTCACCTGATAAAGAGGGCGTACAATCTGGCTGTAATCTGGAATATGCATTCTCCAGAAACCCACAACGCCTAAGAAGGCTTGTGTTTCCTTTTTGTTAGCTGGTGGGGACATAGCTGTTATTTTGTTGATCACCTCTATCGGGATCTGGCGACGCCCATCTTGCCATTTAATCCCTAAAAACTGGATCTCCCGGGCAGGCCCCTTGACCTTGCCTCTTTTTATGGCAAAACCAGCTTGCAGAAGAATTTGAATTATTTTCTCCCCTTTGTCAAAAACTTCTGCTGCTGTATCACCCCATACAAAGATGTCATCAATATATTGCAAATGTTCTGGAGCTCCACCCTCTTCTAGTGCAGTCTGAATCAGTCCGTGGCAAATAGTAGGACTGTGTTTCCACCCCTGGGGCAGTCGATTCCAGGTATACTGGATACCTCTCCAGGTAAAAGCAAACTGTGGCCTGCACTTTGGTGCCAAGGGAATAGAGAAAAATGCATTAGCAATGTCTATAGTGGCGTACCACTTGGCTGCCTTTGACTCCAGTTCGTATTGAAGTTCTAGCATGTCTGGCACGGCAGCACTCAATGGTGGCGTAACTTCATTTAGGCCACGATAGTCCACAGTTAATCTCCATTCTCCATTAGACTTTTGCACTGGCCATATAGGACTATTAAAGGGTGAGCGAGTCTTGCTAATCACTCCTTGATTTTCTAATTGTCTAATCAGTTTATGAATGGGGATCAGGGAGTCTCGATTGGTGCGATATTGTCGTCGGTGCACCGTGGCAGTAGCAATTGGCACCTGTTGTTCTTCAACTTTCAGCAACCCCACAACAGAAGGATCCTCTGAGAGGCCAGGCAAGGTAGACAGCTGTTTAATGTCCTCAGTCTCTACAGCTGCTACACCAAAGGCCCATCTATACCCTTTTGGGTCCTTAAAATACCCTTTCTTAAGGTAGTCTATGCCAAGGATGCACGGAGCATCTGGACCAGTCACAATGGGGTGCTTTTTCCATTCATTTTCAGTTAGGCTCACTTCGGCCTCCAATACAGATAACTCTTGAGATCCCCCTGTTATTCCCGAAATACTGACAGATTCTGTCCCTTTATGATTCGATGGCATGAGGGTGCACTGTGCACCAGTGTCTACCAGGGCTCGATACTTTTGTGGTTCTAATGTGCCAGGCCATCGAATCCACACAGTCCAATAAATCCAGTTATCCCTCTCCTCCTCCTGGCTAGAGGCAGGGCCCCTCTAATTAAAGATTGGATTCGTGCTGCTCACGGGGATTGGACCTTCATTTCCCCTATTCACTCTTGGAAAAAAAGGATTTGAGGCCCATCTACCCTGACTGGAGTCCTGCTCATTGGTAACTGGAGCAGCCATCCTCCTAGAAAAATTCTCTCTGGTATTTCTGTTAGCTTGCAACTCACGTACTCGTGCCTGTAGGGTACTGGTAGGTTGTCCATGCCATCTATTCATGTCCTCCCCATAATCACGCAGGGTAAACCACAGGATACCTCGTGACGTGTTCCGTTTCCTTTGAGCCGGTCCAGTAGGAGGGTGTTGCCTCCTAAAGGCTGCAACGCGGGCCTGTGTAGGTAGAGAGTCAAGTTTATTCTCGATCCTGGACAGTTTGTCTGACAGTTGTTTCAATGAGTCTTTGTTTTCCTTAGTCAGTTTTTCCACAGCCGAGACACGGGCCTGCAGTGGGGAAGAAATACTATCTTCATACTGTCGCATATAGTTAGCCATTTCGCCCACACTAGGTCGTGCCATAGCATCTTCTCCCCAGACTAATATTGACAATGTAGGGGCATGTGTTGGTGGAGCACTCTTCACAACCTTCCGGAACATGGATCGGTTGCGTTCCACTTCATCAGGATTTACAGGATCTACAATGTCCTGAGGGTGTTTATAAATGATCTCTTGCACAGCTAGTTCTCTAAGGTAGTTAATACCTTTTTCTATAGTGGTCCATCTGCTTAGGTGGCTCATAACATCATCTTTATAGGGATACCTGCTCTTTACAGCTGACAAGAGTCGCCTCCAGAGACTGATACTGTTCGACCTTCTTGGAAGCATCTTATCAATACCACCATCTCTGGACAGGGATCCCAACTGTCTGGCTTCTCTGCCATCCAATTCTATGCTATCTGCCCCATTATCCCAGCATCGGAGCAACCAGGTAATTATTGGCTCACCGTCATAACGACTAAAATCTTTTCTTATATTTCGCAGTTCTTTCAGGGATAAGGAGTGGTAGGTTATCTCTACTTCCGAGTCCGAGTCCTCCTGTGATTGTTCTGCTTTAGAAGGACCTTTCTTGTCCTTCTTGTGTAATGGGCCTTCTTTAAAAAGACGATCAAGGAAACCCCCCTCTGTGTCAGGCCCTGACTCTGACTGAGAAGGGCCCTCACCTGGGTCCCGTGCTGGCTCTGCCTTAGAAGCCTCTGAGTCATCATCCTTCACTTTACTAGCTGATTTCTTTCGGTGTTTTCTCCTGGTTACAGGGGCAGCATGATACCTCCCGCTGTTGCTGCACTGACATCTAATCACATAGCACACCAGTAATGCATTCAGGACACACGAAAATAACGACATGCCCTGTTCGAATTTTGCAGGAATCAGCTTGGCAAAAAAGGAGCAGATACTATCAAAATCAGTTAAAAGACGCCCGGTGTGCGCAGCTACGGATTCGCGATTAAAGCTGCCCATCATTGTATCATAGAGATAAGAGATCGGAATAATAACTGCCCGGTTTATCATGACATAAATCAGTATCAAAACCCATACCAAAAAGACACATTTCGACCAGCACGCCCTGTTAAACCACATGAAAGCACTAACACACAGCGCATACGGCAAGTAAGGTATCATTACACATAACTCTAAAACAAGCTTTATAAAGAAAAGAGGTAACACAAGGCTCACAAATAACATTATCATCTTAGCTATCTGTTTTAATTTCCAACCCCTCGTAAATCTCAAAGGAAGAAATCTGATACTCTCTTGGCTGAGCTCTCCGGGTCTCCTCCCACTGGAGCTGGGATTCGACTTATCAGAGCAACCTGTCGGAGCTTCTCTCGAGCCCCACGTTGGGCACCAATAAATCTGTCACGGTTTAAAGCTGGGCTGGCGATTAAACCTGTGGCAGATGCCCTCTGTTATCCCCCCCCCCCCTCCCCCCAGAGGGAAAGGGAAAGGGAAAAGGGAGAGAGACTTCTGGGTTGGAAAATTAAAACAGTTTTAATAAACTATAATAATGAAAAAAAAGTATAATAATAATAATAGAAATAATCAAATATATACAAATATATATACAAAACCAAGATTGAACTCCCCTGAAGTCAGCCACGTCACCACCGGCACTGCAGGGCAGGCTCCGGGAAGGCCCAGCCTGGGCCTAGCGATGGTCGAGAGCTGGATTCAGGAACGCACGGATCGGGATCGGGGGCAGCAGGAAAACAGACGGAGTCCTCCCTGGACACCGGCCATAGCAGAAAGAGAGCGAGACCCTCGTGATCCCTCCACTTTATACCGAGAATGACGTGTATGGGATGGAATACCCTCGTTGGTCAATTTTGGGTCACCTGCCCTGTCTGCTCCCCACTGCAGCTGCGACCCCCCTTCGGCTCTTCACTCGTAAGCAATGAGGAATTCAGCAGTGACCTTGGTTTCTCTCAAGAATAAGTACAGCAAGAGCCTTTCTGCACAACATCCCTACCGGTGCCTCAGTGATAACTACAAACTTCGAGCGTTATCAGTCCTGGAAGCAGACACTGTCTGCAAAAACATGCAGTTAGTTAGAGGAGACTTAGCTGAAAGTAAAAATCACTGAAAGGAAAATCGGCCTGGTTTAGGCCAAACCAGGACAACATTATATAAATATAATAACCAGGTCTTTTCAGTAAAAATACTTGGGAACAGATCATTCATTGTTCTATGTTGACACACTTCCATCACTTCTAGTAGATTTATGCGTTCAGCATTACCTGAGGAAATGAAGCCGAGAGTTAATTCATATAAATGGTTTATTTGTTAAAAGTATCTAGAACGGGACATTAACTGATGAGTAGCTACTTAATAATGCTGTACGAACATTCCTGTGTGGACGGGTTAGGTATAAAAGGTTGTAATCCTTTTACCCTATTCATCAGATAAGTCAGCTGTATGTTTTGCATGGATTATTTCCATGTGTGAATAGGCTTGTCTGAATTGCTTTTTATTCACCTTAAATATTAAATATTTTGCTTCAGTGGATAAAACCTGGATCATATTTCTGTCAATTGAAGTGCTATTTTTAGTAGGTGGCCAATCCATAAAAGCAGTTAGGGATTTTCACCACAGTTATGTGGAACGGAGGTGTCACCTTTCATATTCTGTCATAGCTAATCTCTGTTAAACCACTGGCTGAATAAAGGAGATCTGGATTATTCATCCTAAAGTGACTAACATTCCCATCTCCCACTTGCTGGGCAGCATACTAATCTCTGGGTTCGTAAGCAAGGAGGGCTGAATACTGCCCATCTATCCTGTTGAAACTCTACTACTGTGGAAAAATAATAAAAAATAAAAATACTTATTCACTGGGGGAGAAGACAGAGCAGGCACTATTGTAACCCAGGACTAAAGACACTTCTCTGGTCAGGGTGAGGCAGCGTCCATGTCAGCAGCAAAGGAGGCAAGAGGCACAGGTCCTGAGTTCTGGGCATTTGTGGATCTGGACGTATGTTGTTCATCAGTGCTGATACTCAGCATGAGCATCAGAATGTGATCCTATTGCTGTTTTCTAATACAGCTTAATTTATTGATGCTGCAGCTGTTGAACCAGACTGTAACATGAAGTGACAGCCATAGTGTTACAGTTGACAATTTTGAGAAGTGGTAAGAATTCTTGGTTACTCTATAAATGTGATAGTTCAGATTTGTCGGCCTCGGCCTTGTGTGTTACATAAAAGAATAATATGCAGTGTTTTGTTGTTATTTTCCTAATTATAATAGTTTTATTTCCAGAACTAATTTTTTGATTCTGCTCTTTGCCATTGTGCAGATTACCCCCCTGAGAGTTTTGCATGTTGATCAATGGCAGGATTTGGTTATATAGGAAAAAACACTCCATACTGTTAATGATGACAGATACAATTAAATTCTCTGCCGTCTCTTTTGATGTACACAGATTTTCCCCATTAATATTGACGGATTTTAGAGTCACAAGCACATGTTGGGACGGGAGCAAGCCTCTGAATGTTGTATTTTGCTCTTTGTTGAGCTGACTATAACACTTTATGTCTAAATGTAAGGAAAGCTGCTGACAGTTTTGATATATTAAATTATAACTGAGAACTAATTCAAGGATCAAAGATGCTCTTTGGGAGAGATCACTTTACTGGTAGGAAAAATCATTACCTTTTTTCCCAGTCTCATATATTTGTACTGTATGTCTTGGAAATATCATTCCCTACAGTTTCTGAATCTTGATGTTTAATTTAACACAAAGGTCTTTGAGCAGCACGATGGGAGGGGGGATTCTGCTAGTAAAGCCTCATAGAAGGAAATTGAAATGTACATGTTTTTTCTCATTTATCAAAGAAGTGCAAAAATCTAAACTGACATTTTATATCAAATGAATTATGAACTGTGTACTTTGTACCTAAGGGAACAACAACTAAATTAGACTTCTGTTAGAAAGAGAGAGAGGAAAAAATAGGCTTTTAATAAAATATACAGTCATTTTTGGTATTTTGTCTGAACCTGATATATGCTGTACTTTGCAGAAAAAAACTAGGGAGAATAGGCTATTTCAAAGGCTATATGCTTTGAATGCCTTAGAGTGAATTGAGAAGCAGGTTAAGATAACACACAAACCAGAGTTTCTACTTAGTAAGTATTGTTGCTTTGATATTTTTGTTATCAGCTTTGTCCAACTCAGGTGAACAGGAAAAGATAATATGATTTTTAATAGCTTGAGTATTGGAGCAAAGTAGTAAATTATATGTTTTTTAAACTTCCATTTGTGAGAGTATGGTTGCTACTGCAAAAGACTTCTAGGGAGCAAAATTTTAGAAGACAGTTGATTGAACTATAAGAGGTAAATTTTCAAAGAATTATCTCCTCAGAATTTTAAGGGCACGACTTCCATTGTCTTTAGGTGGACAACACTTCTTGCAAGCAAAAAGGAGAATCCCAGTCCATAAAGTTAGAGTTTGTAATGTTTATGAGATTTTGTACACTCCCAATTTCTGAATTTCCTTCGTGACTTTCAGTGGGAATATATTTATTTCAGTGCATTGACATAGAAGACACTTTGATATTGTTGCGATAAGCATGTACACCTTAGAGAAAATGGGAAATGGGAAGATAAAATTCCATGGTTTCTTTGACAACATATTCCCTAGTGCACTCCTGTGGTGCTTTTTGATATATGAACAACATATCCAAGAACTAGTTACTTTTCTCATATGTCATATACATATATTTCATAAAGATATATTTCAGAAGATTAGGTAAGTTAGAATACACAAAATCCTTCAGAAACTGCAAGCTTCTTGCAGAAAACAATGGTGTATGAACAGCGATTGTGGGAATATCATACTATGAACACATCACAGAATCAGAAATCCAATGAGACCAGCTATGTTTGTAGCTTTAGTATTGTTTTATATCAGTACCATCAGGAGACTAGAACCAAAACCAAAGCTGTAATGGGATGTATAAATGATGGCACATCCTCAGCTGAGATATCCAAATATACTCATGCCCAAGGAGGGGGTACCTTTGTCTTTGGAACCTTGCAATTCCCAGTAATGATAAAGTCATCTGATCCTTTAATATGTGAGTCTGCTGTGACAAATGGTTTATTTATTGGTATAAACAATGGGTATTTGTACTTAAAAGTAAGGTGATTGTTTTTCCTCATTTATAACTAAGATTTTACTTTTAGTATTCAACAGTACTGATTTTCTAAATGTTCTCTATATTTATAAATCATAGTACTATATAGTATTTGTTTCAAAACAACATGTAAATGCAACTGGAAATGTGGCAGTGTAAATGCACATTTTTCTGTTACAGAAAGGGAAGGAGAAGAGGTGGCAGCTTGAAGGGGTGCAGTGGTTTGGCAGAGCCATGGCAGAGAACTGGTCCCCTCCAGGCATGCCGGAGGGTCAGAATTTCTGCTTGTGCTGTCTGTGGAGGAGATGAGAGGGATGGGGACAACCACTGTAGGTGGGAATAATCACTTTCTTCTTTCTCAACAGCTGTCTCCCATTTTCCCTGTAAAAAGATGTTGACAATGAGACAAGGGTTTTTTGTGATTACCACATATGGCATAAAGAAGTTAATTAGCAGCTGCAAACCAAATCCAGTTCTGTATTGCCTGGATTACTAGGAGCAGAAAGTTTGAGGAAACCTCTTTTCCTCCTCTTTTTGCAAATAAGGAAAGAATTTGAGGGGCGAAATGTCTGTCATGGCTTCAGTTTTTTCATGGCCAAAAGGTGGTCCAGTGACCTGGATCTCACAGATACCTGTAGGACATTCAAAATATAAGAAAACTGTACCACCCACTGTGCATAGTGGCTCCCTAACACCAGCTAATCTGTCATCTTCTCAGATCCGTTTTCTATTTATGGACACTCTCAAGCTTGGATTCCATCAAAAATCGTAGTATTTCACACCATCCTCTGCGTACTTCAGAGAAATTTATGGATTAAAAATAACTACAGGTAATCTTATTGCAGATCTATTATTTGCTAACCTGCATTGTTCTTCAGTCTGTCCATTTAGGCATATATAAAGTGATGCTTCTGTCAAAATACGCATCAACTGGTAACACTTTAGTGGTCTGCCAGTGGGGTAGACAGTTCTGTGAGTAACAGTCCACTGGCACATTCATACTGCAGGAGTGCACATAATGCTAGCATTTGAACCAGGAGACTTCTTATTTAATGAGAACATTCTCATCTTTTCTAAGAGCTCGCTGTCTTTAGCATTCAGTTAGATTGCTATATTTTCTTGGTGTCTTTTGCCACATTGAATGGAGATGTAGCAACAATTATTTGCAGAAACCACATCTACTTGTTCAAGTAGAATGCTGCTTTCTGGTTTTGAATATCCTGTTATCCTTTTGCTTTCAGTCATAGAATAAAACAATATTAAAAATTCATTTTCAACATATTATGCTTTACTGGGGCACATGCTTCTTGTAACATCATCACCTCTATGTCTTTTCCTTTTTGTTCCTTCTTCATCTTCTGTCGTGTTAGAGTCCCCTTCATTGAATTATTAGGCTGAAAAAGAGTTCATCAGGAAATCATCTCGTGCATCTTCTTTCCTCAAAACCATAAGTTGTCTTATTTCTGGTAAAACATTTTTTTAGTCTGATGGAGATTTGAAATCTTTCTTGCAGCAGTTTAATCCCATTATTGTATGCCCTGTTTCCCAGGACACAGAGATTATCTTTGTCTTTGCAAAACTTCTGTGAAGTTGAAGATTCCCATACATCTATCCCTTTGCTCTTCTATTATTCTTTAAGCTTTATAGATTTAAAGTTTTTTCCCTGGTCTTTTTCCAACCATCAGTGATATAATTTGCTTTTATTGTTGCTTTCGGGAATCTCCTATTTCCAGAGGTATCCAAGAACTCTTCAGTTTCAAACATGAAGTAAAAAGCTTAAAAGCCAGCCTGTGGTTCTTTGAAATTCTACCATCAACATTAAGAAAGAAACTTCAGTTTAGCCACGTGTATCCTCACCAGCCGTCTACGAGACTCTCACCAGAGATGTTTCCATCGATGTGGAAGCTTGCATACCTGCCTCTGGTCATAGCTCTCTGCCTGCAGATATCAATTGTAAGGGAAGCTGCAAGATTTTGAAGATGATGTCAAATTCTTTTACCTTCTTCCTTTCCAAGCAAACAAACAAACAAAAAGTCCTGAAATTCATCTCTAAAGCTTCTTCATGCAGGAAGCTGAAGCTATTGCATGAAGATAGACAGGATCTTGTTCCCTCTTCTCTTGCCACATCTGTTCCTCTAAGTAAAAAGAGGCAGATCTGATAGTTTCTCAAAGATACTTCACAGAGATATTTCATTTTCCAGTAACCAGAGTCATGATTAACCCACAGAAGCTATTTGTTTAATTGTGGTTTCTGCCTGATTTTGTAATACCAATCCTTATGTTTTTTCCTCATAGTATTTTTTCTTCATTAGTGGGCAATGTAGGCCCACTGATGAATGAGGTGGGGGCCCTGGAGACAGAGGATAAAAAGAAGGCGGAGTTACTGAATGCCTTCTTTGCCTCTGTCTATACTGCTGGAGGCTGTCCTGAGGAGCCCCAGACCCCTGAGGCCCCAGAAGAAGTCAGGATAGAGGAGGAATCTGTCTTGGTAGATGAGGGCTGGGTCAGGGACCAATTAAGCAATGTGGACGTCCATAAATCCATGGGCCCTGATGGGATGCACCCGCGGGTGCTGAGGGAGCTGGTGGAAGTCATTGCTAGGCCACTCTCCATCATCTTTGCTAAGTCGTGGGCAACGGGAGAGGTGCCTGAGGACTGGTGAAAAGCGAATGTCACTCCAGTCTTCAAAAAGGGCAAGAAGGAGGACCCGGGTAACTATAGACCGGTCAGCCTCACCTCGTTCCCCGGAAAGGTGATGGAACAACTTGTTCTTGGTGCTGTCTCTAGGCACATCAAGGATAGGGGGATCATTAGGGGCACTCAGCATGGCTTCACCAAGGGGAAGTCATGCTTAACCAACTTGATAGCCTTTTATGAGGACGTAACCAGGTGGACAGATGGTGGTAAAGCTGTGGATGTGGTCTATCTCGATTTCAGTAAAGCGTTTGACACGGTCTCCCACAGCATCCTCGCAGCTAAACTGAGGAAGTGTGGTCTGGATGATCGGGTAGTGAGGTGGATTGTGAACTGGCTGAAGGAAAGAAGCCAGAGAGTGGTGGTCAATGGGACAGAGTCCAGTTGGAGGCCTGTGTCTGGCGGAGTCCCTCAAGGGTCGGTACTGGGACCAGTTCTATTCAATATATTCATTAATGACTTGGATGAGGGATTAGAGTGCACTGTCAGCAAGTTCGCTGATGACACAAAACTGGGAGGAGTGGCTGACACACCGGAAGGCTGCACAGCCATTCAGAGAGACCTGAACAGGCTGGAGAGTTGGGCGGGGAGAAATGTAATGAAATATAACAAGGGCAAGTGTAGAGTCCTGCATCTGGGCAAGAACAACCCCATGTATGAGTACAAGTTGGGGGCAGAGCTGTTGGAGAGCAGCGTAGGGGAAAGGGACCTGGGGGTCCTAGTGGACAACAGGATGACCATGAGCCAGCAGTGTGCCCTTGTGGCCAAGAAGGCCAATGGCATGCTGGGGTGTATTAGAAGGGGTGTGGTTAGCAGGTCAAGAGAGGTTCTCCTCCCCCTCTACTCTGCCCTGGTGAGGCCGCATCTGGAGTATTGTGTCCAGTTCTGGACCCCTCAGTTCAAGAAGGACAGGGAACTGCTAGAGAGAGTCCAGCGCAGAGCCACGAAGATGATTAAGGGAGTGGAACATGTCCCTTATGAGGAGAGGCTGAGGGAGCTGGGTCTCTTTAGCTTAGAGAAGAGGAGACTGAGGGGTGACCTCATTAATGTTTATAAATATGTAAAGGGCAAGTGTCAAGAGGATGGAGCCAGGCTCTTCTCAGTGACATCCCTTGACAGGACAAGGGGCAATGGGTGCAAGCTGGAACACAGGAGGTTCCACATAAATATGAGGAAAAACTTCTTTACGGTGAGGGTGACCGAACACTGGAACAGGCTGCCCAGAGAGGTTGTGGAGTCTCCTTCTCTGGAGACATTCAAAACACGCCTGGACTCGTTCCTGTGTGATATGGTCTAGGCAATCCTGCTCCGGCAGGGGGATTGGACTAGATGATCTTTCGAGGTCCCTTCCAATCCCTAACATTCTGTGATTCTGTGATTCTGTGATTCATTAGTTTTGTGATATGACAGTTATTGGCTAGGCATCCTTTTAAACAGTCTGATGAATAATTGGTTTTACTGGGCAGTTACAAATTCCATCCAATGTCTTTATTACAGGTATTAAAATCATTAATCATTCAGCTAATTGCTTATTGGCATTCTTTTGTAGCTTTTAGATTTTAGCAAATTTCTTGCTGAGTAACATGGATAAACTTCTGTCTAACATGAGGCAGGTTACTTCTTATATAAAGGTAAAGGTGACAAATCTATAAAACATTTTTATAGTGTTGACCTCAGTAAAATATAACACTTAGGAAAGGAGCATCTCTTACACATATTTTACTTGAGATCCATATCTGAATTGCAGATGTTGAGGTTGTATGAAATGAAAAGTTCATTAAAAGGAGGGGGAGGTCTGATTTTGTTTTTCACTAAGCAGTATTAATGAGGAATAAGTAAGCCTGCACTGGGATTTCAAAAGACAATTATCTTAAACTTCAGGTCTATAGGTCATGGAGTAAAGCCTGAGTTGATTTTCAGGGCCCTACTAAAATTGTACTCTGCAGCTTGGAATACCAAATAGTGCAGGTGGGGGGAAATTTTCAGTTAGAGCTTATACACTCAATCCAGATAAAGATAAATTTTAGATTTTTCCAACTTCTTACTTTCATTTTTCCGAGTGATATTGTGCCGTACAAGTAACATTAAAGATTAATGGTAAAAGTGAAAAGATTTACAAAGCTGCTCATTTTCAAATGAAATTACTATTGTAGCAGAGATCAGATGTATAAAACAGGAAAGATCATGAAGAGAGAACAAGATACTTCTGTACCCTGTTTGTTATACTTCTGAAAAGAAAACACGATGTGTGAACAGATTCGGATTTACTGGGAAGTTTACAGAGGCTTTAAGTTAGTCCTTTATGTCTCTTTACTTGCTTTTTCCCATACCAAAGCTTCCTTTCTTTCCAAGCCCCACATGCCAGAGAGGGGCAAGCAAGAAGGCCACCATGGACCTTTCACATTGTATGTTCCGAAGTGCATGGATGTGTGTTGAATAAGGGGTGCGTTGTCCCTGGTTTATGTATTATTAGATAGAGGTATATCTGTAACTGAAAATACATATCAGTGAAACTATAAAATTAAAAAGAAAATCCGAGAATATTGTATGCATTCTTTAGGCGTTGAGTAGGTAGATAAAAACATGGTTGGACATATATATTAAATGAAAAATCAAGAACAACTGTGTGTATTTGCTCTACACTGAGTAGGAAAGATAACTGGGAAAAGAGGGTTAAAAACCAAACCGGAGTAAACTTCAATGAACCTGTGAAGATAAGAAACAAAAAAAGCAATCTTCTGCTTTGCCAATAGATAAAGGTTTATAACTAGCATGCCCTTCTAGTGATGACATATGGCCCAGCATCATGGTCTGTCTTTTGGTTAAATGAAACAAAAACACATGGCCATGTTGAGAATTATGGAGAGTGCAATGACTGGAATTATTTGGACTGTGCAAACAACTAGATAACAGGCATACCTGGGAAAATCGGGAGAAACAAATGTCAATGTGCAGAACATATTGCCATAAAAAGTGCTGTACTGTGATGATCTCAGTATGGGCACCTAAAATAGAAAATGAATCAGGAGTATCTAAACAACCACTGCAATGAGATAAAGAAATGGGGTTTGTGAATTGAACCTGGAAAAGAGTGAGAGTAGGCATGACTGAGCAAGACATTCATCTAAAGGCAGTCTGACTGAAACTTTTCCTTGCTGTTATGACACAAACTGTAGAGAGCCTATTTTCCTTCTCTGTAGTTAAATACCTGCAGTTATTTGCATTGTGTGAAAAATATTTTGATAAGATGCAAATGCATTATCTGTGATAAATATTTTGCACATGCGGATGTGGCAAATTGTAGAGTTACATTTACATAGCTTCAAACTCTTCTAGCTGCCTGTCTGCAGACATTATGGATACATCAGGGCCAATATATCTGATCACTGTTAAAAGTGGTGTCACTTCAAAGTTGGTGTGAGTTTACACCAATTTGATAGATGTCAAATCGAGCTCTACTGACTTTTCTTGCTCTTATTAAAGATTAATAACATAGACATTTTTATAACTAAATAATAATTTATTGTCCTAATAATAGTTCACTTTTAATAATCCTACTTATAATCTTCTACTTTCAGAAAATCTAAATTTCAGATGTGTCCTTATGATAAATATAATGAATCCCTCTAAGAAAAATAGGCTTTCAACATGGAGGAAACATTTATGTACAATCATTTAATACAATGCTTGTGGTCCGAAAATAAACAAATACTTGCAAAGCTGACTACTACTGCCTATCTTGTTTAAGAAGGAAATTGAGACAAGAAGTTGAAACACTTTTCAAAGACTGCTTAGCCCATCAGTGGCCGAGCAGGGATCAGATCTTTCTTGACTCATCTGCATGTGCCTGAGTACCTGGAATACAATATATCATTGTCAGCTTGAAAGAGTCTTCGGTTTTTATTATTTTGCAGGGCTGTTTATTAATTCTTTGATTAAAATTGACATCTGATTAAATATTTTATTCTGCCTTTGTAGTCTGTTCATATACAAAGCATGACTTTCTGCCCTGCTAAGTGAAGATTTACTGGGCTAGATGTTGATTCAGTAGGTTGCAAGTGGAGTGGTTGCCCCCTAAGGGTCATATTAAAGCTTGAGCGGAGCTTTTTGAGCAACATTGCATCTTAAAGACGATATATCAAGCTGATAGATACATGGCTCTTCTGTTGAGAAATTCGCAGTAGAATTATTGCTGGTTGCCAGTTATTACTTGAGTAGTAAGGAGTCTCTCTGGAATATGGTACGGATAAAAAGGGTTAAGCTGAGGGAAATGTTACACTGAAGACCTTGGTGATGAGGAGTGTTTGAAATAGTCAAAGAATGTTTTGTGTGCAATTTAGAATTACCATTTTTGGGGGGGAAGTGCTCTATAGTTTTAATGATCAAAGTGTGATTAGTTTAATAGAGCACCTTTCTCATTACAACTCAGCAGAGACTCGACAATTTCTTTGTTGTACCCTCCTGCCCCCCTGCCCCATTCCCTTGGAAGCGCAGAGCTGAGGACACTCTCTAGTGCATAGCTGAGGTCATTTTCTGCGAGCTACAGGAAGTCTTTCAGATGAGATAAATTTTCTGTATTCTCTAACATGTTGGTTTGAAAGTAGTGGGCTAGGCTTGTTCTGCAGGTCAATCGACTTTCACAGAAGAGATTTGTCCAAATTTTCTACTCTTCCCTATGCTGTCCTTTTGTTGGTAGAAGAGATTTGAACATTTAGCTGAGATTACCTATGCCATTACAATAACATCCTCACTGTGAGTTGTTATTGACATTTGGACAGCTACATCTTTGTTTTTTGATGAACATTCCTGTATCACTATAATAACCACCACTATACATACATAAAGCTTTATCAGAGCTTTTACTTTGTAGATGTCAGAGAGCTTTATAAAGAAGGATAAGTATTATTATCTCCATTTAGCAGATTGAGAAATGAAAGACAAAGATGAAGTTATGTCCTGACAGAACTGGAAATAAATTTAACACTTTTACCTCCTCAGTGAGTTGCTCACAGTGTCTCCTCAATAACAACGTGAACTTTGGCTTCCTGGCCAAATTACAGCTCAGCTAAATAGACTTATTTTTGGATGTAGCTTTTTTCCATTGTAGAATTTCTGTGTGCACATAAACAACTGGTGCATTTTAAGCTACAGACAGTTCAGTTTTAAATGAGGTATGTATCCTGCTTTGAAGGGATATTGAGTCTTCCTGTTAGTGTCAGCTTGTGAAAACACTTTAAAACCCTCTAACAAAAGTTTTTACATTAATTGTACCATCTTTCTCATGCTGGCTGAGTTTGCCTGCTAACAACTTCAGGAATCACTTTATAAAGGGATGCCAAAATAATTCATTATTATCTGCGAGTACTGTACTTTACATCCGTAAGATTTAAAACCCCATTATTGCACAACTTAACTCCATTAGTTATGTTGCTGCTAAACAGAACAATGTTAAGTGAGGTAAATATATGTTCTCCATTTTACTCAGAGTGAAATTTAATTCACATACAGAGGCATTTGGTGTGCAGATGTTTGTTTTTGATGGCTAAGCTGAAGGAATGTTGGGGGCTGTTCAAGTTAAATCAGCCATCTTCCCTCTGAGTTGAGGTGCTCACAAGCTCTTGATTGGCCTTGAAGGTGTTGGCAAGGGATTTGCAGACCATGAATTACCTTAGTCTCAGATGTCTCCTAGACTTGGAAACAGGAAGATTTCAAGTTTACTTGGTATTTACTGGAGCCTTATTGCCTAGGTCTAGATAACAGCAGCAGGAGGGAGCATCCAAAGGCAGCCAGGCTGGCTCAAGCACCAGAATTTTATATTGTCTTTTTCACAGTAAGAGAGGAAGGGAAGGGAGCGAGGGAAGCTGGAGATCCTGTTCCATTTCATTTTGTCCTGAAAAATACAGGAGGGTTGCAGGGCTAGGGGCCAATTCTCAGAAGTAAAATACCTGGTAATAACTCAGGTAGCGCAGCAGCCAGCTTTTAGTAAAAAATTCTTTTGAGAACTGGCAGACCTTGAACTTAAGGGAAAGGGAACAAGTCTCTAGATGGGAGCAAGCCATGTCTTGTGCCTTTGTGTATAATACAATTTGAAGCTGGAGCTGAAGACTTTTTAAGTTCCCCAGTCATCAGTATGTATAATCAGAGTAAAACAACCAGATCCTAGTTCACATATCTCTGTATATATATGTCAGTATAAATAAACACTATTGTATATGACTGATGACTTTTTTTTTCTCTGAGCCAGTGCCATTCTTTCATCTGTTTCAGGGACAGAATGATTCAGACAGTGTATCACAAAGTCTGTTGCTTTCCTCTTAGTAACCACCTCGTATACAGATGGTAAATGAAAATCATAAAACTTACTGTAAAATACTGTTTGCTCATCTTACAACTTATGCCCTGAGACTTACAACTATACCTTAAGTTACAGATCTGTGACACTGTTTTTTCCAATAGAAAGAAGGAAGAAAATAACAGCAACAAAGATTTCTATTAGAAAGACCAAAGAAAGAAGCAAATGGTAACTACTGGACCATGAAAAGAAAAATGATTATACAAAGAGTTTAAATGACAAAGGCAGTAACTTTCCAGTGTTTTAACTCTCTGGAAAACAGCTACCGAGCTATGGCTACAGACATGCATTATATATAGAAGTTCCAGATGTGTTTATATACTGAAAGTTTCTTCAATAGATTTCTTCTTAAAGAAAAGACAAAGCCATAAACTTATGGGTGCAAATTGGCATAGTTCTTTTTACTGCATGCAGTGAAATTTGCAGCAGTTAAAGGTCATTGGTGGGATCATTACTGACAGATTTTGATCTGCAGTTCCGGGACTTCATAAAAATTAATTTCCTTAACAAAACAGTGGGCTAGAGACTGAGACTTCAGTGAATCTATTTTGATTTCTACCTAAAGACCTTTTTTCCCTTAAAATTTCTGCTGTTTTCTTTTAAAATTATTATAATTTATAAGGGTGAGAGAGTATCTGAATGATAAAAAGTCTGATCAATTTTACTCTTACTGGGTACCATTTCTGTGAGCATTTCTTTCACTTCTCAGGGTGGCAGAGCTGGGCACAAGAAGTAGATAATATTTGAACAGGTGGTAGTGAATATGTTGCTTCTGAATTACTTCTGGTGTTTGGAGGCTTGCTTTTAGCAAAGTGATATTCATGTAACTGTATTGGAAAGAAGAAAATAAAGAAATAGCATTGTTCAGTAGTGAAAATGTTAAACTAAATGGACCATGTTAACATTGCCGTTGATCCTGAGGAACAGTTTTTCCAGTATATGGAGCATTTTGTTTCCACCCGGCATATGTTCTCCATGGTTTTCTCTGCTCTAATTCATCCATGTTTTTCGACAGCTCCAGATGGTGTGATGCCTCCAAGGCTTTCATCTGCCACTCCGACCAGTCTTCAGGTTGTCTGGTCTACACCAGTTCGCAACAACGCCCCAGGCGCACCCAGCTACCGACTCCAGATGCGGCGGAGGCATTCTGCTGGTGACATTTTAGAGTATGCAGACCATAGCAAGGCCACCATCAACTGCTGAGCAAGAAAAGTCGGGTTATCTTGAATACGGCTCACCTTTAGGGTGGCTGGTTTTGTTACAAGACATGTAATGTTTTAGTCTTTCTTTGGGTGCTGAGATATTTAATGTAACTCATGCCACTTTTCTTTGCAGTTTGCTTTCCAGCCCTACTGCTTCCTTACAACACAGGGTCGAAGATCTTCAGCCATACACTGAGTATGAGATGAGAGTGGTTGCCTCCAACAGTTATGGCAATGCTTATAGCAACTGGACTTCAATGACTACAGCGGAGGACAGTAAGCAGTCCGATCTTATTTAACTCCCTTTAGCAGAAAATATAAATAACAGTTCAGCTGCCATTGCACGTAATTTCTTTTGGTTATCTAGCTTTCTCAGTTAAATAGCAATAATGTATTTCCTTCCTGAATATTAACTTGCAATAATAACTCCTAAGGCAACAAGTATCTGTTGTCGTAGATTTTCATAAAACATGAATATTTAAATACGTTTTATGATATAGTATCTTATTTCTTGATATAATATCCCTCCATGCATATGTGCTCGTATATGGTTAGTTTAAGATACATTGGTACATACACCTTTGTAAGTGGTATTCCTTTATATTCAGGGACTTGATTCTGATTTCAGTCATATCAGAGAAAAAAAGTTAAAGTTAATAGTATATGACAGTTGTCTTATCTCTGTGTTGAGAATACCTAAGCTGTACCACAGCTGAACAGAACTTTTCACTCCCAGTGATCTTTGTTAATTCAAAGTGATGATCTACTGGTCTGAAACTGAGTTTGTCATTGGCAGTCCCATAACTTTCCTCATTAGTAGTTCTGTGTTCTGCAGACTCACTCCACATAATTTGCTCAACAGTCCCTTGATTTAACAAATAAGGTATTAGCATATAGGTACAGCCATTTAGTTGGCAGGGTAGGATTTTGCACCTGATACAATATGTAAGCAGAAACATGACAAAACTTGAGCTTGTTGTACACAATACATATACCAAATACATAATTTCCTGCTTTTTTTTAAGAAACTGAGCTATTAGTTTTCTCTTACAATGTAGCAAGATATGTAATAGCACCCTTTTGAAAATATCTGATGTTTTCAAATATCTTCTTTGCTTTTTATTTTTTTTTAAATCAGTAATGGATGTCCCCATTGTACCAGATTTTAGAGAAATTAAGTATTTTCTAAAGATATTTTTCCTGTTATATCTTGTTTGATAAGAAAGTAAGTCATTCTGAGCAGGAAAAGGTGGGAGGTGTTTCAGTATTGGTTTAATCACTATGTTGCTTTCTCTGCCTTCACACCAAAGTGCCTTGTGGTCTTGTTCTGTTTTACACTGATATGAGATCTGCATTTCAGATCAAAGATTTAACCTGATGCTCATATGCAATTGTTGTAGCAAATACTCAGTGCTGGTGACTCAACTGCATTTTAGTCCCTTCTCTAAATGGATAGCTGTCTATCTCGAGAAAACACACAGAAGAAAACATGTCTTCTCACAATTGCAAAACATTTTTCTTTGAAGCTGAGCAAGTAATTCACAACAGATATAAATCCATTTAAGCTCCAAAGGTATAAATGCTTCTATGAACACATTACCTATAAGTAATTACCTAATAAAAGTAAGTTCTGAACTTGGTCTTTACATACCTGAGATGTGTTACCTACCTGTGAAAATATTTGTTGAGATTCAGTTCCTTTATTGCAATTGTTTGTTACCAAAAGTGGATACAATATTGTTGAACTTGTCTACATTCATGGTCGAAATGCAACCAGTCTCCTATGACTATTTCATTCAAATTGCAATGATTACTTATCTCTGGTCAGATAAATCACATAGTGTTGTTTCTTTTTAGATAGGAAGAGCACAGAAGTGCATTTAAAAGGCATCACTTGTTAGTATATGTAAAAATTACTTTTTGTGCAAAGTAGTAGGTGTAGAATTATAAAATTCTGGTTTGGGGAGTTAGGGATAGGGCAGAAGGCCTACACAGGACATGCATTCCTACATAGTCCTCTTGAACATATATATAGAAGTTACCTGCTGCATAGAGCTCGGATAGTCTTTGTGCACTAGCATGAAATGCTACTCTCTGCAAAACCCAGCTGCAAAAATGCCTTAAGTTAGTATGGAAGGTAAGTGTTGCCAAAGGAAACTTAAGAACAAGAAAAAGAAAAATATAATGCCTCTGCCAGTGTTTGCGCTATTAAAATATTTTGAGATTAATGAACATCTCGCCTCTTCAGCTGTATGCTGCATCTTGATCCTTGACTTAAAACAAACTTCTATAGTTGTTATAAACTCTGTGTCTCCAAGGGAAAATGTTTTTCCTTAAAATGTCCTCTTCCATTTGCATTGATACTGCTAAAGAATACATCCTGATGTGTCCCCAGTATCCAACAATCCTTGTAATTTACAAAAAAGAACCCCAACTTTCAGCGGTGACAAAGGACTCTGGGTTTGGTGTCGTTGTGGAGGGCTGCCATCTGTGAAAGGATATTCAACTCAGTTGCTTAAGACTGAATGATTGTCATTGGGTATAAGCAGTATTTCTGTCAAGGTTTCAATAGTTTTCTTATAAAACTGCCTATACTGACAGCTTGTTGCAGAAGTGCACTTAATTCCTGGCCCTGCTAACCAATAGACTTTGACTTTTTAAAGTACACAAATTTCCCATATCTCTTTCTCTGTTGAAATATATGTGTGTACACATGTTCTTATTGAATTTTATGCAGTGAATATGTCTTTTTTGTTTCACCAAAGCATAAAATATCTGTAGGAATAAAATGTATGCATGTGTGTGTGTTTATGTGCACATACACTTGATAGCAATAAATGTAAATCAACACATCCACTTTTAATGTCAATAGAGTTCTACTAATACAAGCTGATGATTTCACAATATATCTGCATATTATATTTTTTTATTATAAATATTTAGTAAAGTAGGAGGATATTAGGAATGATTAAGGGAAAATTAGCAAATGCGGCCATAAAAATCTGTTGTATCTGATAATAAAATGTCTTACTATACAGATTAGTAGGTTTGGGATATTTTTTAATTCAAGATAAAATGCTGTAAATAATTTTCAAATACTTCCATTTATGTGAGTATGGCACTAGTAACTGATTCCATACATTTTTTAAAGTCTAACCTGCCCATGCCAGATAACAATAATGTACATATCCTATGAATATTTTTAAAACCTGCTAAACATGTTAATAAAAGATGTTTGTTCCAGTGATCTTGGTCAATATATCATTAGACTATTTACTGCCAGACAAATAGAAACAGTTGATGAAGTTTCTGGATTAGATCTTGCTTTCAGTAACTTGAATGTAAACTTAAGATAACTCTCTTACAATCAATATAATCACCACTGAACTGAGAGGTCAGTATGTACCATTGAACTGAGAGCAGAATTTCATGCATTGCATTCAGAAATAAAATGAAATTTTCTATATATTAAAAAAAAAAAAGATACGAGTTAAGTTTTCCCTTTTGTTATGGCAAGTCTTTGAGCTATCTGAGAAGGAAGCTGTAAAGGAGTTGGTTATAATTACCTGAAGCTGGCTGAATGGCAGCTGCTGTATTCTTACAGTTGTAGCTTTATGATTCACAAAACTATATTGGCTGGTAGCAATCCACACAGTGTAATCTTTGATCAGAGGGATAGTTCCCAAATGAGAAAGGTGCTTTTTCTAGTGCTTGAGAAAATCCATCTTGATTTGGACAAGTTTTAAGCTAGCAAAATTGCTACTTTAGAGAAAAGCTACTTGTTTCTTCCTTTTCTTCTGAATGTCCCAGGAACTGTCTGCAGTCCAATGAGTTGCGTACAGCAGGACATCTCAGTCACCAGCATGTTCTCTACATTGGCAACATTTCAGTCCTGCGGGCTAGTGTACAATTCCAGTATGGAGAGCTCTTAAGCCCTTTTATAAGTGCCTGGCTTGCACTAATTGAGAGAGAAGGCTCTGCAAGTTGCCTATCAGGCAGTCCAAGTTTTATTTTTTAGTTCTTACATAACTGACTGCAAGTCCATCTCTTTTTTGTATAAAGAAGTTATAGGCCAGTGTTTATTCACAATAAGTAATGTCAAAAGTACATAGTAGTCACTTGAGATCATTACATATAAAAATTGCTAGAGAAAAAAAAAAGCAATTAAAAAAATAAAAAAGAGAGCTCCTGCAACACATGAGCTGAGCTATTTCTTGACAAAACAGTGACATGTTATTCCTATCATATAGAGTGCTGTGGTGTGCTCCTCTGGCATGCTTGCCACTAAGCTTCGATTCCAGGATGAGGAGGCCTATTCTCTTAAAGCTTTCTTATGTAGGCAATAGAGAGAGGCAATGCAGGACAGGAGGGTAGATGATGCAGTTCTCAGCTTTTAGAAGCGCTTGCTTTCTCTACTGATTATATTCGTTGTCTGGGAAGACAAGTCTCCTACTCTAGCTATGTAAGTTAGGTCCATATAATTTAGGCATATAAACTAATCCGTAGTTAGTTGATGTGAATATGGTCACCTGTGCTCAAGAAAGCTAAATGGAAACTGGAGCAAGAGAAGACAAAACCTGGTGAGGTGGTAAAGGGAAGAGAAAGTAATGTGAAATACATGACAGGGTGAATAGCAAAAGGACAGAAGAACAAATTAAGCTGAAGTAGTATTGTGGCAGCTATGATATGATGATCATATGATAAATAGTACAAACTGCCCATGCATGCCTGTAGATTAGTAATTAGAAGAAGTTTCTTAACTGGTAGGCTGAGGTTCTGGAACCAATGTACATTCGGAGCAGTAGAGGGCAAAAAGTCTGAATACTCTGAAGACAGCTCTTAATACATATTTGAAGGGGTTCATATGGACTGCATGTCATTGCATGAACAGCATAATGTCTTTTGAGTTCTCTGATCTGATGCGATAAAAGATTCCTGTGGTCCCTTGTGCCCAGAGCTACACCATTTGGATTTTCTACTGGATACATCAGTAGTATATGAAAGACTCCACATTTTGTTAGTATGTAGAATTTCATTGTCCATGTTCCTGAAAAGAGTAAATGATTCAAGAATAAAAGGCACAGAATTTCTATTCTGCTTAGTGAGAGAGTTTCCCAGCAAATCAGGTATTTCTCATTAGCTTTAAAGGGCAGTAGTCCAGGTACCTGTCTCAGTATATTAATGAAAGTATAGATTCCCCTGAAATACATCCATGGGAGTATAGCTTCTCGCTCCCCAAGTCTATACAATAAGTAAACAAATGTGTGGTTCT